>NC_140589.1:1870431296-1871031296 GCF_964204655.1 Triturus cristatus | reverse complement strand
ACTCAGGATGGGCTTCATGCCCTCAGCTTGAAGCAGTTTGAATATAAGTCTCTTGTCACTGACGCTGCCAAGAGCATGTAGAAGGAGCAACAGGGTAGGTTGTATGATGCCGGGGACAAGGCGGGTAAACTGATTGCTTGGTTGGATAAGAAGGAGAGAGTGAATCGGGTGGTCCCGGAGCTTCGGGTTTCGGATGGAGTGTGTGTGACTGACCCTGGTGAGATTGTGGAGTGTTTTGCTGACCACCTCCAGGCGGTGTACTCCCCGGTGTCTGATAGAGATGAGGATGACTCTCGTCTTTTGCTGCGGGATATTGCCTTGCCCGGCCTATCCATCGAGGACCGTGAGCAGATGGATGCCTCCCTGTCTGTCGCCGAGATTGCTACCGCGATTCGTTCCCTTCGCTCGGGCAAGGCTATGGGCCCCAACGGACTGCCGATTGAACTGTATAAACTACGCCCGGATAAAATCGCGCCCTTCCTCCGTCGTATGTTTCTGGAGTCGCTCGAGCGGGGTTCCCTTCCCGACGACCAGCGTCTGGCTACTATAGTTGTTATTCCCAAGGACGGTAAGCCACGAAACCGCTGTGCCTCATATAGGCCTATTTCCCTACTAAATGCCGAACCGAAAATCCTTGCCAAGGTTCTTGCTAATCGCTTGCTGGGGGTTATATGTGATTTGATACATCCGGATCAATGCGGCTTTATCCCTCATCGTAATACCGCTCTCAACTTGCGGCGTCTACATGGCGTCCTCGCTAGGGCGGAGTACTTCTCTGAACCGGCCATATTGGTTTCCTTAGACGCCACGATGGTCTTTGATACCATCGAGTGGCCATTCCTTTGGGCCGTTTTGGCAAAGTTTGGCTTTGGGGAGGGATTTATTAGTTGGGTGAAGCTCCTCTATGCTGGTCCAATGGCTCAGGTGGTTGTCAATGGGCGGGTTTCTCGGCCCTTCGCTCTCGGGAGGGGTACTAGGCAGGGGTGCCCGTTGTCCCCTCTGCTCTTTGCTCTCGCCTTGGAACCGCTCGCTGCCTGGCTCCGCTGGGAGCCCTCGATCAGAGGGATCTGGTGGGCCCCGGGCTTCGAGGATCGGGTCTCGTTGTACGCAGATGATATTCTTCTGTACCTCACCTCGCCGCGGAAGTCGCTCACTGTGCTTTTTGATTTCCTTACTTCCTTCGGGAGAAATTCGGGTTTGATAATTAACTGGTCCAAATCTTGTGTGTATCCTATCTCCGGTGGCCTTCCTCTCTTGCCGCCTCGGCTTCCGATCCAAACATCTCAATCCGGCTTTAAATACTTGGGGGTATACGTTTCGTTGGATCCGGCGGTCCGCTATGAGCAGAATCTCCTGTCTCCCCTCCGGCGTTTGAGGGCGGACACGGCTCGGTGGTGTAAGTTGCCCTTGTCTCCACTTGGTCGCGCAGCACTGTTTAAAATGATGTCCCTTCCCAGATTTCTTTACGCACTCCAGAACTCCTTCGATATCATTCCGGCGGCCTACTTTAGGGAAGTGGAGAGTTTGCAGAGGAAACTGGTTTGGGACGGTCGTGCGTGTATCGCTTTGGCAAAGCTGACTCTTCCCTGGTATGACGGGGGCATCGCGCTTCCTGGCATTAGAAAGTACTATTGGGCCTCCCAGCTGTCTGCCATTAACCATGCTACGTACGCTCCTGGCTCGAACCTGGCATATGAGATGGATAAATTCCTGCTTCCCGGCGGTAACTATAACAGAGCGCTTTACTCTCGATCTGCCGGAAGGACCCTCACGGGCCCTACTAGGATTGCGGTACGTGTGTGGAAGGTGGCGAATGTAGCTGTGGGCTGGAGTGAGCGGTTAACGTGTGATACTCCTCTATTCGCCTCAGAGCGCTTGGGAAGCCTCTGGACAACGAAAGGCTTTGAGCACTGGGATACGATCGGCATTAGCATAGTGGGGGACCTATGGGTTAAAGGCGCGGTTAAATCCTTCGCGGCGCTTCAGAGCGAGTACGAGCTTAGTGAAAGGGAGTTCTTCTGCTATGCCCAGGTTCGGCACGCCCTACTCTCGGTCTTTGGGGAGGGGACCACGGTCCCTGTTTCTTCGCCTCTCGAGGACCGTATACTCGACGGACACGTCCCCGACAGTACTATCTCCCTGATTTATAAAAAACGAATAAATAATCGGGCTGATCTCTTGGTGCGTCTTCGGGAGGCATGGACGGGAGATGGGGTGGAGTTGGACGACGAGGACTGGCAGTATGCGCTGTCATCCCCTAAGGAGGTTGCCATCCCGGCCCGTCTCCGTCTGGTCCAGCTTAAGATTCTCCATCGTGTCTATGTGACGGGTCCCCGTTTGGTCTCGATGGGGTTTTCTGATGACGGGCTCTGTAAGCGTGGCTGCGGGCTCAGTGCCACCTTTCTCCACATCCTCTGGGAGTGCCGCGAGGTGGCGGAATATTGGCGCCAGGTGCATGATGTTATGAAACGAGTCACTGGGGTCGCTCTACTGCCGGAGGTGCGCCGATGTGTTCTGAATGTGTGGGAGCCCAATGACTATAATGCGGCCCAGGCTCGGTGGGCGGCCCTTGGGAACATGATCGCAAAGAGAGATATTGCGCAGCTTTGGGGTTCCCAACGGCCTCCCACCGTGTCCGTATGGAAGGAGAACATGGACTGGTGCATGTTCAGGGAGAGGACGGTGTATGTGGCTCGTGGTAAACCGGGGGCGTGGGGTAGAATCTGGGGTCAGTGGAATGTGTATCGAGGGACTATCTGTTCTCCCCCCCTGGTGGATACGTCTGAGGTTGCCTTGTCCCCCTGATCCTTGAGGGTTCCTTGCTTACTTTGTTCATCTGAGTATAGATTTGGTTTTCCCGTGGCCCCCCCCTCCCTCTCAGACCCCCCTTTTATTGACCACCCTAGGGTGGTCCTATGTGGAGTTCCTCTGCTGTGGTTAGACGCCCTTTAAATGTTTTTCGCCTTGCTTTTTGTTTTTCTTTACTTTGATTGATAGTTATGTAAAAAGGGGGTATCCTGACTTCCCTTATGTGCAGCCTGATCTCCTGTCATTTAGTGGAGCCCCTGCGGGCCAGTCATTGTTTTTGAACTGCTTGATCATTTCTGCATACTAGCGGCCGGCCCAGGCGGTTGTAGGCCCGTGCTTGTACCCTTTTTCTCTGCACAATAAAATTTAAAAAAAAAAAAGAAAAAAAAAAAAAAAGAAGAAACGTTTGGAGCTGTCTCTTGGTAGGAGTGTCACATGGCTGGCATACGTGTCCAGGGCATATTGCACAGACCTGACACTGTATGTAGCATATGTGTATTGCCTGTTGACCATGTGCTCAGTACATTGACATTGGTGGTGTACTGTACTCACTCTTCGTTGTCCCTTCTAATTCACTGCAGGGCTCCGCCTCTCCCTCGAGCTATTCCGGACTTGGCTGACATGCGGGAAAATGACTGTATACGCCGCTACCGCTTCCCCCAACGTTTGATTGTGGAGTTGACGACACGGCTGGCACCACACCTCCAACCGCTACACAGGTATCCTGGTGCACTGACACCCAAGATGAAGGTGATGGCAGCCCTACATTTCTTTGCCACGGGTACCTTTCAACATACCATTGCCCATGTCGGTGGGATGTCCCAAACCATGTTAAGCCGTGTTCTGCATGATTTTTTAGAGGCCATGTTGGAGCACCTTGATGAGTTCATTAAATTCCCAACTCCTAAGCAGTTGACAGCTGTCAAGCGTGAGTTCTATGCCCTGGGAGGGATGCCCCATGTCATTGGGTCCATAGATGGAACACATGTGGCTTTGGTACCACCACAGGCACAGGAGGTAGCCTTCCGTAACCGCAAGCATTACCACTCCATTAATGCCCTTGCGGTGTGTCTTGCCAACATGGTGATTTCACATGTCTGTGCTCATTTTCCAGGATCAGCACACGATGCGTACATCATGAGGCGTAGCAGGGTGCCTGAAATGATGCTGCAGCTGCGCAACGAACGGGCATGTATTGTTGGTGGGTATACTCTGGCAGTCCTGTATTTAACGTCATCTTCCTGTCTTACTGCTTCTCCTGACCCACTGTTGTCCATGATGTTTCCATGTAGGGGACGCTGGCTATCCCAACATGCCATGGCTGATCACGCCTCTCCGCAACCCCAGCACGGCTGCCGATCACCGCTACAACAACGCCCATGGGCGGACCAGGCGAGTGATAGAGAGGACGTTTGGCCTCCTGAAGAGCCGATTCCGTTGCCTCCATAAGACCGGTGGCACACTCCCATATGCACCGGTGAAGGTCTGCAAGATATTCCTCGTGTGCTGCATGCTGCACAACATGGCAGTGGAGAAAGCTGTGCCACTCATCCTGGATCCAGATGAGCAGGACCATCCACCCGTGGAGGAGGAAGGGCTTGGGCACGAGGCAAGTGATGTGGAGGAGGAGGAGGCGGTAGAGGACATGCGGAGTCGGCTCATACGCGACTTCTTTGCTTAGTGATGAGTTCCAGTGTCTGAGTGTGCACGCATTTGGCTGTGTGTGGCATGTGTTGCAATGTGTGTGTCCATCTGCATGTCTTCCAAGTGAGTCAGAGGTGTTTGGATGTGTCACTCGAGTGATGGTGCAATAGAATAATGTTGTTCCAGAGTCATCATTGTCACCTCGCATGTTGACAACCTAATACGTGTCGAGTACATGCACATGCATGCGGATGTGCTTCTTTTGGCTGACTTCCGGTGTGTCTCCCATCCACAGGTACTTGCGCATGCTGTCTGCTGGTGGCATTGTTGTGCTCCTGCTATTCCTCATGAACACAGCAACATGTGCTGAATCAGCGTGACATGCACGGACAAGTTCGAAAATCTCCTTCGGGTAAGGGATGCAGCACGGCTTTTTGGGAGTGGTATTTGGTTTGAATGTGTGTGCACTGCTCCTGTTCATGTTTGGATACTTCACATACATGTAGATTCACCATGGGGCACATGACCTGGAGCAGAATTCACCTGAATTGATGGTCAGACTTGGTGACAGTCATCTGTAATGGGATTGTGATGGAGCCATCAATGTGTGTAACACTGGCCTCGGAAACATACGGGTTGCACCGGGTTGACATGGTGTGTGAATTCCCCATTAGGGGCTCAATGGTGTATAGCAGGCTCTCCGTGAGCAGCAGGGGGTGTTTAGCTGTAATCCATCACTTGTGTGCCAGTGCCATGGATTTCCAGCATCTGTGGTGGTAAGGGGGGTGCCAGTGTTGGTCCCACGTGTTCATCCACATGACCTGTGTATGTGTTGACAGAGTTGCATTAGCATTCCGACACACATGAGTAATAAAGGTTTCCCTCTGCCTCCAAGGTGCCTCATCTCTGTCAATCATGGTCTGTTGCCACTGTGCATGCGGCATGTCTGGCATTGTTCTCAGAGATGGTGCATATGAGTCTATGTGTAGAGTAGCAAGATGCAAGCTGTTTGTCAGGGATTAGATTCTGTATTGTGCATGATGTCCATGGCTGTGTAGGTTTTGTGGCATGTCAGTCTCCACGACGGCCACTGTGCCGCATGTGAATCCATTGTGTGTGTGTGTGCCATGTTGAACCAGACATTCCTTCCTTGACATACACCTTTTGCATGGTTCCTTCCTGAGATCCTTGTCTTTGTGTGCTACTTGTGGCATTGTTTCCTTGACATGGCGCATGCTGCTGCAGGCCCTGCTGCAAGGGCACCCAGTGTCCACGCAAACGAGCTGGTGCCCAGCATGGATTGCTTGCTGACATGTGCTATGCTGATCAGCAGCATCTGTGCGTCATGCGGCAGCACACTCTGCATTATGCACAAGATCCCCAGTTCCATCAACCTCAAGGCAAGAGGGAGACCATCCCCCAGGTCAACTACGACATCCATGTCTAATCCTACCCTGCACTCTATGGACATGTGCATTAGAAATCATATGATACTTGTCCACATCCAGGGTGCATCTGCACAGCTCTGCTACTACATCCGGCCACCAGGCCACATCAACGTCCAACAGGGATGGGGGAGTGGATCACTGCCAGCTGCAGGATGACCTTCTCAATCCACGCACACACTCAGGATGCAGCCCACAACCACAACACAACCTTGTGGCACTGTGATCCAACACCCAATTGTGCCATCTCCATGCATCCAACCTTGGCTGGCCCACCATTCTCCACCTCCACCTGACTCAAGCATGCAGGACATGGTTCTGGCACGTGTCTACACATACCTGGGACGCCCACCCCAGCACACTCCACATGATCCCTGACCTCTGTGCATGACTGTTGCTCTTCTAAATAGGTCTGTAGGCACAGTTGTGCGGGCACCCCCTCAGTTGGTTGGGCCTATCACGGGTGAGTATGGTGCTCCATGTCTGTCTTGGATGGTACGTTGTGACCCATGTGTGTCCTGTGCCAGACTCAGACCCCAGGGTATGGATGTTTGGAGTTAATTCAGAAATCAGGCATGGTTTGACTTTACAACACACACATGTAGTGGAATAATGCAAAATGACGGCATCATCTTGTGATTGTGATGAATTTTATTAGTGCTGGGGTACGTGTTTGGGGGGGTGACAAGAGGTGCTTGGCGGGAGTGTAGAATCCAAAGTTCACAGGGGGAGTTGGTGTCCTTGCCATTGACAGTCATCAGAGTCTGTGCCATAGTCTTTGTCAACATTGGTCAGACAGTGACCAGCAAGGCCATGTGGCAGAGAATGTCCTTTGCTGCTGTGCTGCTGTTGGGCCAGAGAGCCAGGTGCCAGGCCAGGTGACCTGGGAGATGGTGATGTTCCGCTGACTCTCACGGTCTTTTGCGTGGACAACCCACCTTCCTGCGGGGACCCTCAGACTCCTGGCTTGACGGTGCAAGGGACGCTCCGTCAGATGAATCCTCCTCCTCCTCCCTCCCTGGGTCTGGTGCTGCTCTACGCCTGTTGGCACAGGGAGGGTTTGCCAGGCTTTGGGCGATCTGATGGAGGGATTGGCTCACGTCCCTGTGCACCGCCAGGAGCTCTGCAAGTCTTGCCTCCATCCTGGCATGATGCTCAACCTGCAGGGCCTTCATCTTATTGAGGGTCCCCACTACCTGGGCGATGCCTCTGGAGTCACGCCGGTATGCGTCCAGGATGGTTCTGACATGTGCCATAGCCGGGTCCTGAGCTTGCTGGTCAGGTTCGAGCCTCCGCCGTCCTCCACTCCCACCACCCCTGCCCACTTGCGCCTGGCCTGCCGTTGTGGGCACATTGGGTCTCTGGGAACCCTGAGGGTTGGCATTTGCGGTGTCGCCTGCCTCCTCCTGGGTGCCCGGAGAACCTTGTCCTTCCTGGACAGACTGGCTGTGTTGTTGTGTGCGGGCAGGGCTCCTGGGTGTCTCCTGGGATGTGGCAGGAGTGGGGGTGGTGGTTGGCACAGTTGTACCTGACGCAGGTGCTGCAGGTGGTTGGACACCAGAGGGGCCAGGTTGGTCTGGGTCATCCACGGAGTGGTGAGAGTCGTCGCTGCCGGTGGGGTCCTCTTCACGCAGAGCCTGGTCCTGTGAGTATTCCCCCCCAGTGTTGGGGGGAGATCGATGACGTTGACCTGTGGGTGAGAGAGACAGTGTTAATTGTGTTACAGGCGACATCCATGTTTCATTCTTTTTTGATTTGGCACAGTTCCTCTGGGTGGTTGGATTTGGCTAGCATTCCTCACACAGTGCACTTGTGCATGGGTATGTCCCTTGGCAACAGCTTTCAACACTTTACCTATGTGTGACACAATCTTAGTTGATGCATATTTTGGGAACGCAGTCAGCAGTGTAGTGAGCGGGCGTAGCAAGCCATGCAGAGCCGCCTTACGTGTTGCACTGTGCGTGGCCAAATGGTGTTTATTCCATGCCATTTGAGAATGCAGGTAGGTAACTTGTGACAGGGTTCTGACGAACACAGTGGGTAGGTATACTGGGTGTAAGGTTCTGTTTGTGCCTGCAGCACGGATGTACTCGTGCACAGATTGACACATGGCCTAGTGTTTTTCAAAGGTTGAAGGGGGGGTTAAGGCACTGCCAAACCTTGTCTACATGCACACAGTCCACCTGCTGACGAGCGGACATGGCCACACCACCCAAGGGTGAATTGGTCTCCCTCTGTCTCCCTTTCTCCCTCCCTCTGTCAGCCTCCTCCCACAGTCCGTCTCCCTCTATCTCCCTTTCTCCCTCCCTCTATCAGCCTCCTCCCTCTGTCCATCTCCCTTTCTCCCTCCCTCTGTCAGCCTCCTCCCACTGTCCGTCTCCCTTTCTCCCTCCCTCTATCAGCCTCCTCCCTATGTCCGTCTCCCTTTCTCCCTCTCTCTGTCAGCCTCCTCCCACTGTCCGTCTCCCTTTCTCCCTCCCTCTATCAGCCTCCTCCCTCTGTCCGTCTCCCTCTGTCTCCCCTTCTCCCTCCCTCTGTCAGCCTCCTCCCACTGTCCATCTCCCTTTCTCCCTCCCTCTATCAGCCTCCTCCCTCTGTCCGTCTCCCTTTCTCCCTCCCTCTGTCAGCCTCCTCCCACTGTCCGTCTCCCTTTCTCCCTCCCTCTATCAGCCTCAGCCCTCTGTCCGTCTCCCTCTGTCTCCCCTTCTCCCTCCCTCTGTGAGCCTCCTCCCTCCCTCTGTCTGTCTCCCTGTGTCCACCTCTGTCACCAGGCTCTCGGACTCCTTCTACTCCGTCTACTCCCACCGGCGGCAGCGTGGCCATCACCTTCTCCTCCCAGGGATGGTAGTGTACCGGTCTGCGGGCCGGCCCTCCTCCAGTGATGTTGGCCTGGTTGTGGCCGTCCGTCATTTTGCGGCAGACCGTCCTCCGCCGATCGTACCACCTGGCTTGGCACTCATGCCTGGTCCTTCTGGTGGCCCCAACAGCATTCACGGAATTGACTATCCTCTCCCACATGGCAGTTTCTTCTGATATGCTGGTCCGTCTGACCAATGTTCCAAAGAGCTGTGGCTCGACTCTGATGATTTCGTCGACAAGGGACTCCAGCTCGTCCTTTGTGAACTTTGGATTCTTGTTGGTGGGCATGGTGTGGGGTGTGGGTGTGGATGGTTGTTGGGGTGGGGGTGTGGATGGGTGTGGGTGTGGATGGTTGTGGGTGTGCAGGTGTGTGTGTGTGAATGTGATGAGGGTGTGTTTGTGATGGTGGTTGTGTGAAGGAGTGCAAGTGTAAGGTGTATTGATGGTTGAAGTATGGTGCAGTGCGTTGTCTCTGGGGTCTGGCAGCAGTGGATCTGTTGCAAAGGATCATGGTTTGTGTGTGTTGGGCCTTTTTATTGGTCCATTTGTGGGTGTGGCTGTGTTTGAACTTTGGGTGGGTGTGTTATAAGGAGTGGTAGTGGTTTGGGCCTCTGTTTCTCTGTTTGTCAGTTGCAGGTCAGTGTATAGGATGTATTTGGCCTTGTTGGATATGTTTTGTGGTGTTGTATGCCTCGGATTGACTGTCCTTGTGTCTTTTTGGTTGGTTCTGGTTCAGTAGGAGTGTTTTTAGCCGCTGTACGGTGCGTACATGGGCCATGTTGTTGTACAGTGCTGTCCTTTGCTATGGCTTAGTACGACTCGTACATGCCCGATGTTGTGTGAGGGTGCTGGTGTGTGGGCCTGGGGTAGGGTGCGTACGGACACGGGCAGGGTGTTGGTCCGCACCGTCCATCGGTGGTGGTGTTTCGCACTGTACATACAAGGGGGGCTGGGTGTAGGGTCCGTACATACACGGGTGGGGAGTTGGTACGCTGCATGCATACACGGGTGGGGGTACGGTCCGTACATACACTGTTGGGGGTACGGTCCGTACATACACTGGTGGGGTGGGGGTACGGTCCGTACATACATGGGTGGGGAGTTGGTACGCTGCATACATACATGGGTGGGGATATGGTCCGTACATACACGGGTAGGGGTACGGTCTGTACATACACTGGTGGGGGTACGGTCCGTACATGCACTGGTGGGGTGGGGGTATGGTCCGTACATACACAGGTGGGGAGTTGGTACGCTGCATGCATACACGGGTGGGGGTACGGTCCGTACATACACTGGTGGGGTGGGGGTATGCTCCATTCATACATGGGTGGGGGTACACTCCATTCATACACTGGTGGGATGTGGGTATGCTCTGTACATACACTGGTGGGGTGGGGGTACGGTCCGTACATACACTGGTGGGGTGGGGGTACGGTGTGTACATACACGGGTGGAGAGTTGGTACGCTGCATGCATACACGGGTGGGGGTACGGTCCGTACATACACTGGTGGGCTGGGTGTAGGGTCCGTACATACACGGGTGGGGAGTTGGTACGCTGCATGCATACACGGGTGGGGGTACAGTCCGTACATACACTGGTGGGGGTACGGTCCGTACATACACTGGTGGGGTGGGGGTACGGTCCGTACATACACGGGTGGGGAGTTGGTACGCTGGATGCATACACGGGTGGGGGTACGGTCCGTACATACACGGGTGGGGGTACGGTCCATACATACACTGGTGGGGTGGGGGTACGCTCCATTCATACACGGGTGGGGGTATGCTCCATTATACACTGGTGGGGTGTGGGTACGCTCCATACATACACTGGTGGGGTGGGGGTACGGTCCGTACATACACGGGTGGGGTGTGGGTACGCTCCATGCATACATGGGTGGGGGTACGCTCCATGCATACACTGGTGGGGGTTCGGTGCGTACATCCACGGCCGGGGGGCGTTTAGCGCGTACATGTGGTGTCTGTGGTGGGGAGTTCGGCGCGTATGCGGGCACGTGTCTCCATGGTTGCTATGGGAGTTTGGTCCGTACGGTGTTTTTTCCATACAGTTGTGAAATCGAAAGGCCGGGGGTGATAGTACTTGCGCGGTCGGACTTCATTTTTCCGATTCGTACGGTTAATCGTCCGGGGATGTGTCGGACACAATTTCCGACCCGAGGACGTGTGGGGAACTTTTCCGGATGTGATTCGTATGGAGTTTTTCCCATGCGAATCGTACTTTGCAGTTTGCACGCTTCTTGTACGATTCGGACGGAAAAAAGTCCAGATTCAAATCGGACGGGGGAAATTTTTCCAGGATCCGAATCGGCACCATAATGTTCATAAATCTCTCCACTCCTGGATTTGTCCACTTTTTCAATTTGGCCACTTGAGATTAGTGTTTCATCTTGCAAAAGAATCTTACTTCTTCATCAACATTTATTTACTCATTAAAAAAAAAGATTCTGTACCAGGTATAATTTAGCATTTTTGCAGTGTATTAAAATCTACAGACTCTTGCCAGAATGTTTTACTCTGTGTTGGTACACCATTAACTAGAATAACTACTGCCTCATTTTCCTCTCTGTCTACACAGTTTTAATATTTTTCATAAAATCTAAATGTAAGCACACAACTCTTCCTTCAAGACCTTTTTGTAAAACTGGTTTAGGCTCCATATGAACTATGGCCTGGAATGGGTGTACAGTTTGTAAAAGAATATACTCATACATTTAAATCCGCCAGTTCCTGAGGGATAGGTACCAACTCTAAGTTGTTATGTACTGCTGTAGCTGGCATTTTTTAATTTTTCTTCTCATTTGTTATAACAGTACTTACATAAAACTCATGTTGTCCTCCTACAAACAAATAAAGAACAAATTGCTGCCACTTATTATTGTTTTCTTTTTCACTTTTTAAATATAAAACAACATTCCTAGTTTGACTTCTATAGTGAGTATGTCGACAACAAATACAAACATAGCTTGGTTTTTCAGAGGAAACAGTGTTAAACTTTGTAATTTCTTTTTTTTATTTTTTATTTTATTGTTTTATCGTTTATACAAACAATACCAATAAATGGTTCCAGTACATGAAATATATCATACACAGTATATGGAAGGATTTTGCATTTGATAATACTAATAGAGGCATATAAACGTAGCGGAGACATCAGCATTAAGTCACTCCCGCCCATCGTCCCACACACACACACAGGAGGGCATATTGAAAGTTGCAAACAGCACAAATTTGGCACAACATAGCGATAACCAGAGTACATTTTTCCTAATGTGTTACAGAGAGTAGTCATCTTAATGTGGCTGCGAACTTGAGTCTACAGTGGATGCAAGTGGATGTTCTATGAGGTATATAGTGAGGGGGTCCCAGATGTCCTGTGGCTGGGACCGCAGGGAAAGGAGTTCGGAGTAGGTATGTATTTGTTCCTGTCACAGCATCATATCGCTGAGCCATTCCTTACATTTCGGCGCTCTGCCCCTGCCCCACTTGCAAGCCACCCTCCGTCTGGCCAGTAGTATACTAAATGTGACAAAAGTATGCTGTGCCACTAGTATCACCTCAGCATATCCAAGCAGTGCCAATAGCGGGGAACGTGGAAGTTCTAGGATGGGCATGAGCTCCAGTGGCGCGATAACCTGTTGCCAATATGAGACTACTACGCAACAGTCCCATGCAAGATGGAGAAAGTCAGCATTTTCTGCCCTACATCAGTCACATCGAGCACTGTCACGGAGCCCATACCGATGTAACCGGGCAGGGGTGTTATAGAGATGGTGTAAGAATTTGTAATGAGTAATGCGCAGCCTATTATTAGAGGAAGCGAGCACAGTCTATTTACAGCAATAGACCCATTGCTGATCAGTGACGTCTTGTCCCAGTTCAATGCTCCATTTGGCACGTGGAGGGCAGGGAGGGTATTCCATTTCCGTGTAAAGGCCATGGTACAAGGTATATATGTGAAGCATCAGTAGTTCTCAACATGTAGTGCAATGGGTCAACTGTGGGAGGCTCCATGGGATAAGATGGCACATAATCCCTTATTCCCTGTCTCAAGCGTACATACAGAAAATTGTCCATGGGGGACAGCTGAGCGCCTTGAAACAATTGCGACATGTCCCTAAATTTACCATTAAAGTTGAGGCCGCCCCAACAGGTGATTGTAAACTTAGATTTGGTCTTAGAAAATATTCCCTCCTGAAGAACCGGCATTTTTGGATGGTATGTAAGTGGAAGCAGCGAAGAATAGAGCACCGGTGACTTAAGTATATGAGTAGGGCTTTGCCAGGCTTTAACAGTGCAATCCACTGAGGTCGGACCCACTGGCCGATTCTCAGGAACAGCCAGGATGACCCCGTCTAGTGGGATAGGATTTGACAGCCAGTGTTCTGTTGCGACTTGGGGTGTATATCTTGGGGGGTGGAACCAATAGTGCGCAAAATGTGCCTGGGCGCACAAACTTTGAAATTTCTTCTGCAAAATCACCAATATTAACCAGTCTTTTTCTTTTGCCTTTCTCCTTCATAAATACCATTGTTTTATCAAATGTTCTCATTCTCTTCAATATTAAGATAAATAATCTTCGTTTTGACTCAAAAGCTCTATCTATTTAAGACCTTGCACACTTGGCACTGGTCGCCAATGAAACTACACAGAGCAGGATTACTCCCACACACCAACTGCTGGAGATGCTCGAACAAAAACTACCATATGACTGACATCATATGCAAATGCCCTTCGGCGCAACCACTATGGTCTTATGTGGGTCAGGTTCTGAGTGCCACTATGCCACTGCACTTGCCATATACTCCCACTGCCATTGTTCTGCATAACCTGCAACATTCCCTTGAAGTCTCATAACCGCAATGCCACCTTCTCCATACAGCATTGCCAACTGCACAAATATGCATCCTGAGACAATGGAGGGCACCGAGCCCGCCATCGCAAGAGTACCTGCTAATGGCTATGATCCACACAGCCGTTCATGAGCAAATCATCTACAACCTCCAGGACCAATCTGATGTGTTTTTCCAGGTGTGGGCTCCCTTTTTACACACAGAGGGCTACAAAAAAGAGAGCACTACAAGAGAGGATTTGACTCTGACAACAGCAAGGCTGCTAGACATGGAAGAGTAAAGCACAGCATGAGCGGCTGCCCAATGCATCAGTAACACCCCTCTTCCCCCCACCCATCTCCCAACACCCCCTCCCCCACCAGCACCCTCGCCAGCACCGACCCAACATGGACACATCCAGAATCAAACCCCTCTGCACTCACACATCACATATAGCGTGGATGTATACAGCTTACACTGTACCTCCCACCCCTCATCCCCAATCTGCCCTTACATCTCCTCATGCACCTGCTTTACCATCTTTCAGGCCCTCCCCTGCCTACCTCTTCTACTCAGCCACATTCCCATATCCCTCACTGTCCCCTTCATTCCTCCTCTCCTATCTACTTCCCTCTCATACCCTCCATACCTTTCTATCAGTACTCATATTTATCCCATACCCCTGCCACGACTTACCCCCACACACCACCCTGCTATTCCTCCCCCGTTCAATCTCCCACAATCCCTCCCTATTCCCTCCTCTCCTATTTCTCATACTTCCGTTCCTTCCCCACTCCTCTCTCTCTCTCCCCCTAGCACTACAAACAAGTAGGAACCCAGCCTTTATAGTCTGATGGCTTAGGGATCTCAAGAGCTGCCTCAATCCCGGCAAGCACCCCTTACATACCCAACCATCCCAGAACCACTCTGGCCCCCAACACACTTGTTCACTTGTTCTATCTTGCACCCCCCTGGACCCACTACCAACCCGCCACTAATGCTGGGATGGACCCCACTCCACCTCCTGCCCAGATTTAGGACACCCACAAAGCTACTCTTGTCTATTTGTTCCCCGATACAGACACCCCCACCACGCCCCCCGGTACGTCCCCCCTCTCCAATATATCCCCTCTATTTTATGTTACCCCCCCCACCATATACTTTTGACACAGATGTCTACAAGGAACATGTGTCACGCAAGTTGTTCTCTGATCAGTTTCTACGGCCATTGTATACACGCAGCCGATGTTGTTGAGGTTACTGTTGCTGTATCACTACTGTCATGGTGCAACTTCTTTAAACTGTTAATAAGGAAATACAACACACAAAAAACAAAAGCTCTATTTTCTGCACTTTCAATCTGTTTCTTTTTCGTATAAGGTGCTAAACTTTTATATTTTTTTAATAGATTTTGAATGACTCCACCTCTAAACATTCTTCTTCTTATATCCTTATACTGTTTCTTCCCATTTGTCAGATGTGGTGTTTTTCTATAATTTGAATTTCTTTCAACATTACTAATTCTCTTTTGTTTCTAATTTGTTGTTAAACTTTTATTGTTATTTTCAACATTTTCCTCAGTTTTCAATCTTAGTAATAGTGTTTTAAGAAACTTTTTAGTTCCCTTACCAGAAGATTGTTTTCTGTCTATCACATTGCATGTCATCTAATTTCTCCTTTTCACTCTTCTTTAAATAGTACAGTTTGTTTGTTCACTTCTCTTTTCATGCTTTCGTACCATCTTCAAGTTTTTAGTAAATAAAGTAAATATTAAAAAACAAAGTTTCAATAGTATGTTACATAAATTAGTAATTTTAAAATAATGACATAATATTATTCAAAATAAACACTAACCAGTTATTTACAATTACATTGCCACTGTCTCTGTTATCAATAAATGTGTAGGATATCTCGCTATACACTTTAGGAAAGGTTTTAAATGTAAATGGTTGAAAGTGTGGCAGAAGCGTTTTATAAATTGGTATACCCTTTTATTTTCTATATCAATGACTTTCTATTTATTTTATAGGCTAGACATGTATGAACCTGTGCAATCAAATGCTTACATCATTCCTGTCTAGCAAACAGATCTATCTTTGTAGTACTACTTTTGATAACATTTTCCCATGGGTATGATAGACTGTATACTTTTTCACCTACTGTAATCCGTCGTACTATACATGACAAACTAAACATGCAAGTAGAGACATACCTAACACGTGGTAACACTCAGACATTCACATTTTACCAGTATACTTTCAGTCTAAAGCATACACCTTATTATGTACAACATACTAGCATTGCACTATTGCAGAGACTTATTGCAGTAGGGAAGAAGTAAGTACATCCAGCAACATGTTTTAGAACTCAGTTTTCTCTAATAGTTTAATTAGAGTGGCAGACCTGTCAATGCCAGGCCTATCCCAAGTTGAACTGCAAACTACCCTAATGCCATACTTCTTTAAGTTTAAAAGATTTTATTAGGCAATGTAAAATGAGAATGCAATACAGAATATCAGCTAGGAAGGGAGGGAAGATGGAAATGGGGAGGAAGGGGGAAGGGGGGGTTGCAGAATACAATATGTAAGAGATAGTATGCAATCAAACAATGATCATGGGCAATTGAAGAAAAGCAAAGAAATTACATGAGTCGTAACTAAACAGCTAAATACAGAACAGTATGTTAGAAAAATGTTGGACATGAAAAGGGTATCATGGGGGTTTAGGAACCTCTTGTTGAGCAGGCGATAAACGAGAGGAACGGGCAACACAATTATCTAAATATAACGTAATGGGGAGCCATAGGTCTGCACGTTTAGTTGCTATTTGAACAGGAAAAACAAAGGCATTGTCAAGTCTATGGTTGTGACAGACATTGTACCACCACGCTTTGAAGGAAATATTGGACGTGTTTTTCCAATTAACAGTAAGCTGCTGAAAGGCAACGGCCAATAACAAGTCAACAACGCGAACACACATATCTACATTGTCCCAGCTAGGGGATAAACTACCTAAGAAGAGGTGAGTAGGAGAAAAAGGAATACAGGTATGAAAAATAACATTGACTTGAGCCCATACCTGTAACCAAAAATCATGCACATGTTTACAAAGAAATATCATGTGAAGTAAGGTAGCATTCGGAGAACCACACGACCAACATTTGTCTGGGGTATTTGGAAAACGCTTGCTTAGTGTAGAAGGAGTGTGAAGTAATCTGTTGTAAATAAAAAATAAAGATTGTGACAAGGAAGCCGCGCTGGAAGTTTTACGTAGTTTTGTCCAGATTTTGTCCCATAGGGTTATCGGCCAATTTGTGTCGAGATCGATTTCCCACTGAAGTTCAACTTTGGATTTGGGTCTGAGTGACTTATGTGTGTGAAGGTTTTTATAAATAAGAGACGCTCTGGGAGTAGTACGCAGGAGAGAGTGAAGTTGAGAAATGGGGTTATGCGGAACAGGGGAAGGAGGGGAAATCGAAAGTCGCTCATAAACCTCCAGGACAGCAGTTTTAAGTAGAAGATATTTAGGGAGAAAGGATAAGGGTAGGTCAAAGGAAGAACAGAGATCAGGAAAAGAGAGAAAAGTGGAGTCAGAGAAGAGCTGCGAGATCCGAATCAAACCTCGGCTTCTCCAAGATTTCCAATAAAAGGGCTTACGACCAATTAAGAGATATTTATTATGCCCAATGGTGGAAGAAAGGAAATCAGCTACGGTCGTAGGGGGACCAGGGGCAGCAGACAGTAAAAGCTTAAGGGTGTACTTATGAATAGCAGTAGGAAGCAAAGAGGGTTTACAGGTAAAAGCAAGATATTCTGCAAAAGAAAACGGAGAGAGGAGATTACGCTCAACCTTAGTCCACAGAGGGCAAGGAGAAGTGGGGTCTTGTAGCCAGAGGGAAGCTTGACGTAATAAAAAGGCCTTTTGATATGCAGGGAAGTCAGGAAAGTTGACACCACCCTCAGAGGTGGGACGGATAAGCCTGGCGAGAGACATTCTGGGCTTTTTGGAGTTCCATAGAAATGAGGATAACGTTGAGTTGATCTTTGTAAAGAATTTTGTTGGGATGGGCACTGGAATATTGGAAAGCGTGTAGAGAATAATAGGAGAGATCATCATTTTAAGAGTATCAAGACGACCCCACCAGGATAAGTATAAAGGATGCCACCTTGCAGTGAGGTCTGCAATCTTTTGTGCGCATTTGGACATGCATAAAGAAACAGTATCCGAAATGGAGGAGGTGATGGATAAACCCAAATATTTAATATGGGAAGGACACCAAGTAAACTGAGAGTCGCTAAATTCTTGTTTAAAGGTAAATTTGGTCAGGGGAAGGATCTCACATTTGTCATGATTAAGATTATACCCAGAAATAGAGGAGTAATTTCGGACTTCATTCAGAAAAACAGGGATAGATTCTGCAGGGTTAGAGAGAAAAAGCAAAATATCATCTGCATAGGCAGCGAGTTTAATATGAGAGTCTGCAATCTGAAAACCATGGATGGCAGGATTCTGATGCAACCTGGACAAAAAAGGCTCTAAAGCAAGGTTAAAGAGAAAGGGGGACAAAGGGCAACCCTGGCGAACGCCTCTGCCTAGATTAAAATAAGAGGAAATTTGACCATTCGCAAAAACTGCAGCTCTGGGGTGTGAATATAACAGGGAAACTAAAGAGATAAATCTAGGGCCAAAACCAAACCAATTAAGGGTGTGAAAGAGATAGCGCCACTCAACCCGATCAAATGCCTTTTCGGCGTCAAGGGCAATCGCTGCAAGTGAGTGCTGACAACGGGAGGATTTTGACAAGATGTTAAATAGAAGTCTAGTATTGTCTGTAATATGGCGACCCTTGACAAATCCAGATTGCTCCTCACCTAGAAGGTCAGGGAGAAGATGATCCAGTCGGATCGCCAATGCTTTAGCGAAGATTTTGTAGTCAATATTGACTAAGGATATGGGCCTGTAATTTTTGCAATATTGTGCGTCCTTCCCAGGCTTAGGTATTAGGCAAATATGGGCATCCGAAAACGTCCCTGAGGAGGCACCGTGGGAAAACAAAAGTATGAAGAAGTGAGTGTAGTCGTGGGATCATCAATTTAGAGAAGTGAAGGTAAAATTCGACAGTAAAACCGTCAGGGCCAGGAGCCTTATTGGCTTTAAGATGTTGTAGGGCAGTGAGTAATTCCTTTTGTGTAACGTCAGATTCTAAGGAGGAAAGATCAAGGGGCAAGTTGGATGGTGTATGGATGGTGGAAAAAAAACGAGTAAGGGAATTGGGAGAGGATTGAGTTTCAGATGTATACAAAGTTTCATAAAAACGTGAAAACTCAGCAAGAATATCAACATCCGTGTGTTTCAAAATATCATTAGAATCATAAACAGATTCAATATTTAACTTATAATGCTTAATCTTCAAATAATTAGATAAGAGCTTTCCTGCTTTATTCCTACCCCCATAAAATTTAGCAGTAGACTTCAACAAGTACAAGGAGGCGTCCTCCGTAGACTTCTCATTAAATTTCATTTTTGCAGCAACAAGGGCTGCCAAGCTATCAGCAGAATGTGAGGTGAAATATGCATGTTCCAATTTCTTAATGTCAGAAAGGAGGTTATTGGTAAACCTTTGTGCACTCTTGCATTTGTCCGCAACATAACTAATAATAAAGTCACGTGCAGCTGCTTTAAAAGCATCCCAAATAGTATGGTCAGGAAGAGTAACGTCATCATTAATCAAAAAAATTCATCAAAGAAGGAAGTGAAGGTGATTGTAAACTTAGGATCAGCAAGGAGGGAGTTGTTAAATCGCCATCTTCTAGGGCCAACAATTTTAGGGAATACATCAACGCTTGTAAGAACAGGAGCATGGTCAGAAAGCAGTATCAGGCCTATCTCAGAGTGTAAAAGTGATTGAGCAAGGTTGTGGGAGACAAAGATATAATCAAGTCGTGATTGGGAGTGGTGACAGGAAGAGTAAAAAGTGTACTCCCGCAAATTTGGGTTACAAAGGCGCCAGGAGTCTACTAGCTTATGCTGCGAAATAGCATGACTAAACAGCTTATGAGGTTTGTTGGGAATATGAGGGGCCATGGACATCCTATCGATAAAGGGGTCAAGAGGTTGATTACAGTCTCCCGCCAGAACAAAATTATGGTCCATAAATTTGGTTAAGAGTGGAGAGAAATCAGCCCAAAAAGAAGGATCACCCGTGGTTGGTCCATAGACATTGAGGAGAGAGATTGGAACACCTCTAAGTGATAGCTTGGCATAAACCCATCGACCAGAAGCATCTGATTCATGGGTAAGGACCTGAAAGGGGAGAGACTTGCGACAAAGGACTGCCATCACCCTGCGAGTAAAACAGTTCACCCACCCATCCACGTTTATGCTTAATAGACTCTACATCAGTTAAATGCGTTTCTTGGAGGAATGCAATATCAACATTCAATTTGGCTAGGTGTGACAAAATCCGTTGACGCTTAATCGGAGAATTAATACCCTTCACATTCCACGACAATATATTCAGTGACATAACAGTAACTTATTCACAAAAGATGCAAAAAGCATGGCTAATGAAAGAAAAACCCATGAAAAGGAGAGAAGAGAAAAAGAAAGAAGAAAGACCTGCGGAGATACGCTGAAATAAGAGAAAGGAAATAGGTAATCGAAAGCGTGAGCAATAGCAAGAAAGGAAGAATAAAGGCAACAGTACCAAAATTGACATAGAAAGCTAGAAATAAGGAAAGAAAAGACGACAATGTCAAAATTGAAACAGAAAGCCAGAAGTAAAGAAAAAATTGAGAAACAACTGTAACGAGAAGAACAGGGAGTGCAACTCTTACACAAGCAAGAGGTTCCAACCAGAGGTAGGAATACAAAATGAAGACATGTGGACAAAAATAAGAACAAGGAAAAAGGAAATGGGGAGGAGTCGAAGGAAAAGGCAATGAATGCACAGGGAAAACAAATAAGGGCATAGAGAAAGAACATACCTACAAAGGAAGGATGCGAGAAAGGGCGGAGGAGGGAAGGAGCCACATAGATGAGGCTGTACATCCAGGAGCAACAGGGCAAGGATCGGGAGACATCATCAACATACGAAACAAAAATTCCTGTAGAACAAAAGGGAGAAAAGAGGATTAAAACAGATCAGGAAACTGTGATAAAACCATGACAAACAAGTAGAACAAAGGACAACCAACAAGCATAAACAATTTAGAATGACAAAGTAAGTGTCCGGGGAATCAGAAAAACTCAGGTTAACTGCATACAAGAGGATCAAAAAGGCACTAGTCAACCAGGAGCAGAGGAGGATGATCCGGAAACAACCATAGCAGATGATTTGTGCGCATTGATGAAGCTTTGCAGGCGCACTGGGTCCTCATAGGTGGTAGTCTTATTGTTGTAAGTAACTTTGAAGAGACACGGGTGGTAGAGTCCGTATCGCGCTCCCAGCGCACGTAGATCATTTCTAAAACTCAGGAAAACCTTACGACGATTGGCGGTAGCCTTAGCATAGTCCTGTGCAAAGAACAGGGACGAACCAGACCAAGTCAAATTTGGAGAAGATTTAGCCGCTGCCAGTACCATCAGGAGATCTGTATATTCCAAAAAATAGAGATTGACCCCTCTGGGTCTCTGTGAGGAAGAAGCAGAAGAAGGTGGTCAACCCAGTCTATGTGCACGTTGAATGTTGAGGGCCTTATCCTGTGGCAAGTGCAAAAGCTTAGGGAGGAATGACTTGAAGAAAGTGAGTGGGTCAGACCCTTCGATTCCTTCAACAAGGCCGTAAATACGAAGGTTGTTGCGCCAATTTCTGTTTTCCAACTGCTCCACTTGCTGTTGAAGGTCGGAAACTTGAGACTTCAGGTTTGAAACAACGGAAGACGTCTCTTGAAGCGACTGAACAGATTTTTCAATCGATGTAACTCTTGTTTCCATTTGTGACCAGTTATCGGTAAGGACCTGGAGCTTAACATTAGTCTCTTCCATAAAAGGACGCAAGGATCTTATTTCTTCTAACAATAATTCCATGGAGACTGGCCCCGGATGCTTTGGGGGCGAGAGGGAGTTCGATTTAAGCCTCTTCGTATTGGTTTTAGAATTATCTTGCGCAGGCCTGGAAGGATCCATTGGTGGATCTGAACCAGATGTATTAAGGGAATCTTCTAATTGCGAAAAAGCAGAAAAAACCTTTGAGTTCTTCGCAATATGAGGTTTGGTCGAACGGGGCATGTGCGACATTGACTTGAGCCTACCCATGCAACAAAGCCAAGGAATTGTTAAACCAGCAGATGTACAGGAAACTAAAACGAAGGCAATACGAGATATGACACAGCAGATGTAACACAACAGATGTATGGGGGCAATGGAATGCGTTATGAAGGGGATACATCCATCTCCATAAAACTCAAGCGTGTATAATCGTCAGGGTGCTTTGTAATGGAAATTTCCTGGCCAATGCAGGTTCAATGTGGTAAGTTACGATGCCCGAGCGTCTTTAAGGTGGTTACCTTATGATGCCAAAAGCCCTCAGAAAGCTACTCCATAGGTTCCAGTGATTGACTGGAAGATGACATTATAATATGAAAGTAAATTCGAGTCACAGCATGATGTAATGCTCCTCGGTACAGGGTGTGCCACTGCAGTGTGAATCCAGTGTAGTCACATCAGGCAGGACCCCATACTCCGAAGCACACGGCCAGGTTTATAATGTGCAAAAAAATCCTCGTTTGTTTGGAGTTCAAGAGAGAAAGTAGCACGTAGAATGCAATTTATATGGCATACTTGGGCTGCAAATACAGATGTAGCGGTCTCTGGGGTCACTTCCTTGGCTGTGCCGAAGTGTGGGAATTCTGCACTGCTACGTGAGTGCTCGTTGCGAGGCAATCACATCGTAACGCGCGCTGAGTAGAGAACCTAAAATTTCGCCGCCGAAGAAAGCCTGACAGAACCTACTGTCGTCAATAATAACGGCGCGGAGGCAGGAAAAGGATTCCAACGAAGGCAGTTGGGGTCAGGGCATATTCCGACTCATCTTTAGCTGTTTGTCATCAGGTTTGGCGAGCAGGAACCGGCTTGTCTCCCGATGCCGTCCCGGAGCTTCACTGGAGCGCTGCCATCATCCGCGGGCGCCAAGCCACGCCCTCATAATGCCATACTTCTGAGTGTCAGCATCTATGTAGAGACCTCAATAAGTGTGTCATTGTCTTTTTAGAGGCAAGATATTACATTCAAATAACTGTATGCATACTACACTACCCTGGTTTCACATTGTACGTTTTCTAAATGTGTGTTTGAAGAAACTCAATCAATTTAAAGTACACACTTTACTATCTGCGACCCACTCCCAGAATAGGTATGCAGAGACTTATATGGACTACAATAGAGGTAATGCATCGATGAAGATACATAAGGCCTTATGTTTCTCTATCAGTTTCACTTGAGAGGCAGCAGTCACAATGCCAGGCCTAAGCCAAAAAAAGACCAACTCCTGTCATATCGCTCTGACAAATGTCAACATGTTTCTAGAGACCTGTATGTCAGTGCCTTTCTAGAGGCAACAAAATGCATTCCAACAACCCTGTACATACTAGTGATGGAGCAAGATTTTAGGAAAATGAAATATGCTCAGTGCAATCCTTCGTTAACTTCACTAACCTTTTAAAATAATAGATAAGACAAGACTAATATGCACCAGACATCAACACATAGGAGAAAAGCTTTATGCATGCTTAATTAATGTGGAATAAAAGGCAACACAACTAAAACCCGCTTTAAAACTGAAAAATGGTTTGCGCATGTGCAAACCAGAATCACGTAGAAAATAAAATGCCTAACCCGCGTGAGAGGGAAATCTCTCACGCATGCGCAGGAAGAACTAATATGTGGTCTTGAGGAGCCACATGCCCGGCATATGCTTGCTTGAACTTAAAAGAAAGCTGCTGTCACTAATGCTTTTGCTCAAGAGAATAATAACAACATGAGATAGAGTCGAAGAGGGTGGTGAACAGTAAGAACTATATATTTGAGAAATTAACATCTGTCTATGATTTCTTTATTAATAGTTTGCATTTGGGCCTGCTGTCGCACATGACTGAAAGAACAGAAGACATGGAAAAACGAAGAGCCTATATAGAACGTTAACAGTATTGCAACAATACATGTATGAGAATTAAAAGTAATCGATGAGCTAAGGGGAAGGGCTTGCGGAACAGTAAGAACCTTCGTAAAGATGAATATGTGAGCATGGTGTGACGAAAACTCCCCTGGTCCAATTGTATTCCGTATTTCATCAATATTTGCAACTTTTGAAGATGGATTCAGATCCAAAGACAGCCTGATTAAATTAGAAGATTCCGGTAGAACATTGAGGAGGGAGAGAGTGTAAGAGAGGGATGCGCCCTACTGCATTGGGTTTTATAGAGAAGTCTAGTAAGTATCTGCCCTGTCCTAATCCTGTTGTCTCCGGATCCTAATTCAGGAGACCCCCATCAGTCCTTTGGCCAAAGGGGTGGTTTTCAGTATTTCATTTGGTAAATGTCATTCTGTCTTTAATTTGCATACTTCTTTGCAAATGTATCTTATTTTGTGCCTTTTGTCTCTTCATCTATCCACTCGTTGCATTGAATTGCTGAATGAAGTATGTCTAAACTCTCACGCATGCGCAGGAAGAACTAATATGTGGTCTTGAGGAGCCACATGTCCGGCATATGCTTGCTTGAACTTAAAAGAAAGCTGCTATCACGAATGCTTTTGCTCAAGAGAATAATAATAACATGAGATAGAGTCGAAGAGGGTGGTGAACAGTAAGAACTCTATATTTGAGAAATTAACATCTGTTTTTGATTTCTTTAATAATATTGTGCATTTGGTCCAGCTGTCGCACATGACCGAAAGAAAATGGCGACAGAGAACTAGAAGTTGTGCATGGTCAGTAAATTCATGATGTGACCCAATGACCAAAAGAGTTGAAAGACTGCCAAATAGCAAGAACAGAAGACATGGGAAAATGAAAACGAAGCACCTGTATAGAACGTTAACAATGTTGCAAAAATACATGTATGAGAATTAAAAGTAATGGATGAGCTAAGGGGAAGGGTTTGCGGAACAATAAGAACCTTAGTAAAGATGAATATGTCAGCATGGTGTGACAAAAACTCCCCTGACCCCATCCAATTGTATTCCGAACTTCATCAATATTTGCAACTTTTGAAGGTGGATTCAGATTCAAAGACAGCCTGATTAGATTAGAAGATTCTGGAAGAACATTGAGGAGGGAGAGAGTGTAAGAGAGGGATGCGCCCTAGTGCGTTAGTTTTTATAGAGAAGTCTAGTGGCTGCCCTGTCCTAATCCTGTCCTATAGTTCTTTGCCTCCTGATCCTAATTCAGGAGACCTCCACCAGTCCTTTGGCCAGAGGGGTGGTTTTCAGTATTTCATTTGATAAATGTCATTCTGTCTTTAATTTGCATATTTCTTTGCAAATGTATCTTATTTTGTGCCTTTTGTCTCTTCATCTATCCACTCTTTGCATTTGAATTGCTGAATGAAGTATGTGTAAATGAATGTATTTGCTAAATGAGATTTTCTCTCCCATGATTAAGAATGATGGAGTTTGAACTGTGAATCTGTATTAAATGAGCGTTCGATTTTATGACTGAAATCTTAGATAAAGCTTATGAATCCTACCCAGAATCGGTGGTTATTTCACTAGGATCTGTGGATTACTTAGATAGTTGTTAATTAATATCACCATCAACTAACTCAATTAATGGTCCATCAACCAGAGAAAAGAGTGTTGATTTGTGAAGATTAATTAGGTATTGAGTTTGTTTACAAACTATTTTATGTTTACAGAAACTAACTAATCAGAACTTAGGCGAATTATAACACTTCACTCCCCGTGGATTGCCCAGGGATTGTGTATGGACATTTGAGTATATATGCATGGGCCCTACTGAGATATCTGTTTTATGAATTGTTTATCCCTTGGGTTTTCCGCTGGATCACTAGACTACCCCTGTTACACACCACATGCTTTCTAATGTCTGTAGAAGAAGCTGCATGAATCACTTTCTCCTCATTACACAGCACAGCTGGGTATGAATGTGTGTGTTTAAGTATTATCATTATGCCTGCCTAGATAAGACATCTGTGCTTCTGAGACTGCATGCTGTAGTAGCTCTGATAACATTTGTGCAGCTGTAGGATAAGCTACATAGTTTTAAGTTAGGGTCATCAGCAATCCCACACATGTCACAATACATATAGAAGTAGAGAATTACCTGAGACCTGGTAGCAGTCAGACATTCAAACTTGTCTGATTATATGTTTTCAGTTTAAAGCACACACCTCACTATCTACGGCCTACTTGGAACGAACCTTTGCAGACACTTATTTTGAGCAAAATACAGGTTAATACATCTGCCAGGATGTTTTGACCTCACTTTTCTCTAACAGCTTGCTTAGAAAGTCAGAGATGACAATGCCAAGCGTATACTAAAACGAAATGGCAACCCTTCTGATGCCACTCTCGTGAGTCTCAGCGTCTTTCTAAACACCTCAATAAGTATCTATACACCTTTTACTAGTGAGATGACAAATCTAAGAAGCCTATAGGTATTAGACTACCACTGTTTCACTCTGCATCCTCTCAAAATATTTGTAAAAGAAGCTGTATGAATTACTTCATGCTCATTATACAGGACAGATGCATATTGAACTCAGTATTCGAGTGCTTTTGTGACAGCTACCTGGGTAAGGGATCTGTGTTTCTGCAACAGAATGCTGTAGTAGCTTTGACAAGTTTTGTGCAGCTGTATGATATGCTACATAGTTTGTAAGTTATCAACTACACCACACATGTCAGACCAACAGACATACCTGAAACATGACAGGAACCAGAAATTCAAACTCCACAGAGTAAACTTTCAGTTTAAAACACACACCCAAATTTCTATGGCCTACTTCAAGTGTACCTTTGTAGAGACTCATATCGACTAGGATATAGATTAATGCATCCGCCAACATGTTTTAAACCTAATTTTTGTCTTCCAGTTTCATTATAGAATGACAGCTCACAATGTCAGGCCTACACAAACATGAAAGGACGACTATGACTTTCTAATGACGGAAATGAGTGTGTCTATGCTTTTTGTGGTGAGATGACACAACTATAGGTACTAGAATACCTCTGTTTCACACCATATGCTCTCTACATTTGTGTAGAAAAAAATATATGGATTAGTTTCTGCTCATTTTACAAGAGATACACATATTGAACTCTGTATTTGAGTGCTTCTGTGATGCCTACCTAGGTAAGGGATCTGTGTTTCTGCAACAGAATGCTGTAGTAGCTCTGACAAAGATTTGTGCAGCGGTATGATAAACTACATATTTTTAGGTTACATCGTTTTTAAGTTACATTCATCAGGTCTCAGACTACACACAGAAGTACACACATTTTCACAGTCATTCATTCAAACTTGACAGAGTATGCTTTCAATTTAAAGCACTCACTTCACTATCTGCAGCCTACTTCAAAGGTACCTTTTCAGACAGTCTAATGGACTGGGATAGAAGTTAATACATCTGCAAATATGTTTTAAACCTAACTTTTCTTTACAGCTTTCATTACAGAATTGGAGCTCACAATGCCAGGCCTAGGCCAAAATTAAAGGCTGACTCCTCTCATGAAACTCTTATGAATGTCACAAATATTTTATATGACTCTCTGCGTAACTAATATGTCGGAGATTAAAAGTGGGCTAAATCACAGCGTGCAACAAAGTAAATATTGGAACACAACAGTACACCAAGAAATTCCAAATGGCTTGCAAAAATTATTATTAGTTGATATTTTTGAGTTTTTCACAACACATATTGAAAATACATTTTTCAAGGGATGTCAAGGTGAGGCACAATTGTAAAGTGACAAGTGTTTCAAAGTGACAATGGGTGCCCAGTGCTGGTGGTGCAGCACATATATAGAAGAGTGAAGCTATATACAAGTTACCTATCACCCTCTTCAATAGATCAGCACCAAGTGATTACCTTATTTTTCAGAATACCAGTCTTGACTCAAGCAAGAATCCAGATTCAACGACTATTGTACCATTGTACCCAAACAAAAACAAGCTCACTTGCGAGCAGAAGGCAACAGAAGCAACTAAAATGAAGATGATGAATTCCCCAATTTGAGCAATTTCGGCCTGAATACTAACCACCTCTGTGGAGAGGACAGAACTGTTTTAGAATCACCTCTGTTTGGCTCGGTCAGCCAAAAAGCTCCCTCATGAAATGACAAATATGTACCAAGCAATGGTGGGTTGACCTGCAAACTACCCGACAAAGCTTGATTGTAATGACCCGTCACTTCCCTGCAATGCGAGGCAAGAGCATTGTATTTGGTTATGCCAAAGATAACACCTCCTAGTTTCAGTGGGTCACATCATGCCTTCTGGAACATCTTTCTGTTAGCATGGGCCCATCAAACTTGGCTAAGGCTTGGATAATCAATGTTCCATATATTGGTGGCTTCTTCAATTGTGTCCCTACTAAGCGTGTCACCTCAGGAGATGTCTAACCACCTCTTATATTGCCTCTTTTATTCCACTCAAGATATAAGATTGATACTATCAAGACAGATGACCAAATCTCTACCGACTCCTCTGCAGGAAACATTACCTTGCTCAGCCAAACGTGAGGCAGCCAATGAGTCTATGCAGGAACTCCTTTAGCTCCCCATGAAGGACGACCTCACATTCCCTTTTAAAGGACATGACCTTTCCAGTCAAAGAAGCAGAGAAAGCAGGTAAGATGGAACATCTGTCTGAACACCATGGACAAAACAGCTTGATCTCATATGATCCATTACTGACACCACCATCTCACTGGGTTGTGGGCTGAAGATTTACATCTACTAACTACTGCGATTTATACTGTTTTTTTCTTCACAAAGTTCCCATTTTGTGGTAGCAAAGCACCATGTTTGGCATAACACATTAATAAATGTAAAATACAGTGCCATGAATGAAACTCAGGTTAGGAAATCTAGATAAACCTCTACTTTGTTTCCTTGTTAGAATTTTTCATACATTTATCATACTGGCCGGTGGGAGGTGGGCTTCCATGCTAGCCAAAAGATGACCCCCTGAAGAGAGAATACATCTTTGCCCATCCTACTCCAACAAAAAGCATGCAGTTTTGAAGACCGTGGTATCCTGTAGCTGGTCTGGGCTGGAAAACAACCAAAGAACCAGAGCATCTGCTTTTTGATGGACATGAGGGTAAATACCCTGCAATATCAGCACCCTTCATGGTCATGGTGCAGAAGTCTGCATGACACTAATGCCACATGCCTGGCTTTCATCAGACATACCTGTCTGCACTAATTAAACATAGATTTTCCCTGAGCTTGAGATGAAATTGGTTAAGTAAAGAATTTAAGGTGATTTCAGCAAATCAGATTGAAAGATGAAGACGTAAGTCCTGAGTGAATATTTGACAAAGTATTATCAGATAGGAAACACAAGTTAAATATTTGATTCAACACTTCTGTTTTGCCTGATACTATTTTAACGCAACTGCTTTATTTGCAAACAGCAATCTGATTTACATTTGCTTGTGCACCCTTTTTTTTTACACTACACTTGTGATAAGTGATAAAGGGATAGCTTTGTAACATGTAACGTAAAGTCAAGCACACATGTGTTGGATAGCAGACGATTTAAATAAAAAAGTTGTATGGAAAGTTTCATTATGGTGGCGGTGGACCTTTGGTGCATTTTCTGAATTTGTGTTGAAGCTGAAATTCAAATCCTATGGTATGATGCATTTCATTCAATATTTTTAAAATCGTGTATATTTTATTTCTGTTTTTATGCTATATTACTTCTCTGGAGCAGCTCATGACTGTTTATTTTAGCAAAATGTTAATGTGCAGCTAATATCTAGTTAAGATTTGTAATTTGCAATCTTTTTCTAAAATTATTTTTACTCCTTCAGGAGGATTTTAATGACTTGTTGTAAAAGGATCCAATATGAAAGGAGTGCAAACTAGAACATGTAGTTTATGTGCATAATGATATGCCTAGCTAAAGCGTTTTACAGGAATTTTAAAACACTGGATTGTTAACAAAAAATTCTCCTAATTGTTAATTTGAAGATGAATTTAGGTTCATAAGAGGATTTGTATTACTGACGTGGCACTTTGTCCCTGTTTGAGCATTGCCCGCCCTTTCTGAATGTACCTGTTAAAGTCACCTTGAGTGCTGCATGAACCAATAAGTCCTATATGCCGAAACATTTTTTTTAATTTAAAGCTGCTAAAAGAAAAGGACATTTGAGATCACTAGGATAAATCCCAGTCATACCATACAGCAAAATGAGTGCATTAACACACCACTGGGCAGGACACAGATCTGGAACAGCCCCTCCATGTGGATGGGCAGGCCAGAACTTTCCCCCTTGTGTGACACAGTCATGGTCTGTGTAGACTCAACAGCCCATGTACACATCGTGAAATGGATTTGGTGACCCTTCTAGTCCGAATGAGTGAGACCAAGGATTCTATGCTCCTCTAGGGCTGTGCTGGCTATGCACCCCTCCCAGGTGTTGCAACATTAGAAGATGCACTAGGAGGGGGGGTTAGAGGAACAACACTGGAAGAGTGGAGGTAAGAGGAAGCAGCACTGGGAGGGTGGGGGTAAGAGGAAGCAACACTAGGAGGGAGGGGGCATGAGGAACAAGACTGGAATGGTGGGGGTTAGAGGAAGTAACACTGGGAGGGTGAGGTTGAGAGGAAGCAACACGGGGAGGGTTGGAGTTGGAGGAAGCAATGCTGGGAGGATGGGTGTTGGAGGAAGCACACTGGGAGGGTGGGGGTTAGAGAAAGCAACACTGGGAGTGTGAGGGTAAAAGAGGAAGCAACCCTGGTAGGGTGGATGTAATAGGAAGCAAAACTGGAAGGGTGGGGTAAGAGGAACCAACACTGGGAGGGTGGGGGTTAGAGGAAGCAACACAGGAAGGGTGGGTTTGAGGAACAACACTGGAAGGGTGGATGTAATAGGAAGCAACACTGGAAGGGTGGAAGTAATATGAAGCAACACTGGGAGGGTGGGGGTTAGAGGAAGCAATACAGGAAGAGTGGGGGTAAGATAAAGCAATACTGGGAGGGTGGGAGTAAGAGGAAGCAACATTGAGAAGGTGGGGGTAGAGGAAACAATGTATACATCAAAGTTTACTGTGCACAGCTTTTCTTTGAAAAGTTTTTTTGTGTAGTTGAGTCTTCTTATTCTATTGAGCGTGCAACCCGATTCCGTGATCCACCCTTACACGGTCTGTATAGTGACTTGAACATGCGGTCCGTAATTGACGTTCCGTATACGGGCGCTAGGGGTGGGCGGAATTTGCCGAATTAACCTTCGCAAATTATCGCGAGAATGTTTAAAATTATCGCAAACAAGCAGAAATATCGCGAAGATGCGGAAGTTTTTTTCCGGCATGTTCGCGAGATTTTCTGCATGGTTGCGGGTCGCCAACTTACCCATGTGGTTGCTTGCGGGCGCGGCCATCTTGTTTTGAGTTGTTCTCGCGGTGCATGATCGCGAGAAGAAAGACGTGACCGCGCGACGCATGACGTCACTGCGGGCGCGAACTGTCGCGAGACAGCGCAAATGGCTAAAAACAATACAACATCTCATGGAGAACGCGACCGGATCAAGAAAACTTGTCGGCGAACGCAGGGATTCAGGTAAGGCGATCGCGCGCGCGCGAGAATGTATTATTTTACAGCGCGAGCAAGAAACAAATTATCGCCAAGCTGCGGAAACCGGAATTTTTGACATTTTCGCGCTCTCCGCGGAACACAAAAATGTCAAATTATCGCAATTTCCGCGAACGGAACGAAATTTTTGCCCAGGCCTAACGGGCGCACAGCGTTGTTTACCTCGTAATTTTAAATCACGTATTTCAAAAGATTAATCCATGTACTCAAACGTTGTGATGAATTGATTTATTTCCAATGGTAAAACACATGTGAGACAATATGTTTTAAAACTGCTTCTCATGCCTCAGATATGCTCATCCAAGCCTTTTTCTGGGCACGTCGAAAAACATAAAACATCTTCAGAAGTGGAGCTTATGGTACCCAATGCATTTCGAGCTACTGTAAAGCTCTTCTTCAGGGGTTTCACTATAAATAAAGAACATATGTCAATAAATTGCTAACTAAAAGATGTTTAAACAAGCACTGAACGTTCAAATTAAACAAACATTCAATATTCCATGCCATAAATTGCAACTAGGCCTTAAGCAGCATTATTCCTCTATAACCGTAACCCTGAGTGTTCGAGAATATCCTTTGGATCCCCTGAATGACATCCTACATGTTCCCGCCTCTACTCTTACCAGCTCATGATGCCAACCCTCTAAGTAATCAACCCGCTCAGTTTGTGTTTTAAATGCCAAAACCCAAAAATGCGTGACTTCCTTCGCTCGTACCTTCGTATTCCTGTGTGCTTACGCCAACCTGCTCTCGCTTTAATTACGGCACCTGACCTTTCTGATCTTATTTAGCTTTTAAACCATGTGGTAGAGGAAACAATACCAGGAGGGGGATTTGAGGAAGCAACACTGCGAAGGGGGGCTAGCGGAAGCTACACTGGGAAGGTGGGGGTTAGAGAAAGCAACTCTGGGAGGGTGGGAGTAGGAGGAAGCAACACTAGGAAGGTGGGGATTAGAGGAAGCAACACTGGAAGGATTGGGGTAAGAGGAAGCAACATCGGAAGGGTAGGGGTAAGAGGAAGCAACACTGGGGGGCGAGGGTTAGAGGAAGCAACACTGGAAAGGTGGGGGTAAGAGGAAGCAATACTGGGAAGGGGGTTAGAGGAAGCAACACTGGGAGGGGGTTAGAGGAAGCAACACTTGGAGGGTGGGGGTTAGAGGAAGCAGCACTTGGAGGGTGGGGTAAAAGGAAGTAAAACTAGGAGGGTGATGGTAAGAGGAAGTAACACAGAGAGGGTCGGGGTTAGAAGAAGCAACAATGTGATAGTGGGGTTAAGAGGAAGCAACACTGAGAAGGTGGGGCAAGAGGAAGCAACACTGGAAGGGTGCAGGTTAGAGAAAGCAACACTTGGATGGTGGGGGTTAGAGGAAGCAACACTTTAAGGGTAGGGGTTCAAGGAAGGAACACTGGGAGGGTGGCGATTAGAGGAAGCAATCCTGTGAAGGTAGGAGTAAGAGGAAGCAACACTGGGAGGGTGGGGTTGCGGGGAAGAAACTCTGGGAGGGTGGGGGTAAGAGGAATCAACACTTGGAGGGTAGTGGTTAGAGGAAGCAGCACTGGGAGGCTGGGGGTAAGAGAAGCAATACTAGGAGGGTGTGGGCAAGAGGATGACACAGTAGAAGTGTGGGATAAGAGTAAGAAATACTGGGAGTATGGGGTAAGAGGAAGCAACACTGGGAGGGTGGGGTAGGAAGTAAGAATATTGGGAATGTGAGGGTAAGTGGAAGCAACATTGGGAGGGTGGGGGTAAGAGGAAGCAACACTGCAAGGGTGAGGTTATGAGGAAGCAACACCGGGAGGGTGGGTTAAAGGAAGCACATTGGGAGGGTGGTGGTGGGAAGAAGCAACACTGAGAGGAGGGTTGGGGTAAGAGGTATCAACACTGGATGGGTGAGGTTAAAAGGAAGCAACACTGGAAGGGTGGGGATTAGAGGAAGCAACACTGGGAGGGTGGGGATAAGAGGATGCAACACTGGGAGGTTATGAGTTAAAGGGAGCGGCACTGGGAGGGTGGGGGTTAGAGTTTAGCTACAGCTGCTAGGCCAAATGAAAAAGAAGATAAAGATAAGTTAATAGTTGGCCTTGAACATTATAAAAACATAGCAACATAAACTAGTTCTAATCTAACACTGTACCACAACATACTGCAAACATTTTCTCTTTTTTACTACTGTCCTCTTTCATAGTTCTTCACCATAAACAGTGGTCTGTCTGAAGCTTCAACATTAAACAGTGAGGAAAAACAGTGAGTGGATTGAACGAAAAACCCCAGAGCTGCACAGTAGATCACTACAAATAGTTGATACTAAACATAGCACTCATTACAATTTATTAATTGGAGACGTTTTGTAGACTTACTTCTATAAACTAAGCAAATGTATGTTAAATCATGTCTCATGCTTTCATATATGGTACAGTATGATAAATAAATGTGAAACAGTCTGAAGTTTGAGGGATGCTTTAGAAAACATAATCCCTGGTATGCCAAATGATGTTTAAACTGATGATAACCCATGTTGACATAATCCTGTACAGTAGTACTTACAGGTTGTTTTTGGAGAAACAAAAGGAGTAAATGTTTTTGCTTTAAAGGGAGTTTTTAGTTCCTGTAATTCAAGTATATCCATTGAGTTTTTAATATTGTAATTAGAGAATGTAGTGTTGAGATATTATATAAACTCCTTTCTCAAAGATAAAATAACTTTTATATTGACAAAAAACTTTTGAAGACATTGCTTCCAATAGGCCGAATAATGCCTAATAAACAGACAAACCACATAATTAAAAAAATCGTAGACCACTTTTCCATCCACATAATGTCCTCAGAACTTTGATTGAAGAAACAAGAGGCATGCGTTTGGTAATCTACGAGGTACTCTTGGTTTGAATTTTAGATTTATGTCACTTCATTCTGTCCATCCAGATTGGGATCTTAAGTAGACGTTTTCGTGTCCAGAGCTTGTACTAATTCCTTCGTCAAAGATGATAGCAAAAGTAGTAAAAGTCCTTCCTGAAATTGCTATTTGTCCAGCTACAAATTTTGTAAAGTCGATTTTCAATTTGGAACCATCTGCTCTGCTTCGTTGTAGGATCACTAAAATGTATTTTCCAGCTGTATGTAGAAACAACGTAGATATAACTTCAGATCTGCAGTTTGGACAGGTCATTTTTTGGTTGCCCTTTCTCAACAATTTCTCTAAAGGCACGGTTGTAGAATCTGATAATGTCAAGTAAAGGAATTTTTCAGAATGTATTTCACTTTTGTTACACTTTTGTCACTCATTAAAAATTGCAGTAAATAAAATAGTGCAGAACAGATTGCCTTATCTGTTTTTTGTTCAATTTGTTTTAAAACGTGGGATATGGAACAGTACATTCAGAACAACATGTGCATACCAGTGATTCATGAACTATTGTCGAACTGGTAAAATACAATTTCTCCATCATTTAGCAGTTTTCTCTTCTTTGATCCTTGGATGTTCTCCTTGTGTCTTTCCTTTTCTTTAGCATCCATACACTGTTTTGTTATTTTCTGCTTTGGACAGATGACCTGTTTCTCATAAACATGGTTAACCGATTGTACTCCCTTACGCAGCTTGTATCAGCAGTAACTTTCTTCTCAAAGTCAACCAAAAACAAACCGGGCAATGTTCTAATTCGCGACAAGGCTATGTTGACATTTCTTCTCTAAATACAGTACTTTAAATATTAACAAAAAGCTGCATCTACATTAATACCTTGTTATGTGTGGATGGTTACAACATACACTAAATATAGTGGGAACTGTTTTTGCTGCATATATACTTTTTTTACTAGCAAAAAACATACAACGCATCAACCAACCTTCTTGATACCATCAACCTCATCAAATTTTAGGGCTTAATATTTCACCTCATCTCTGTTTAGTTAATTAATGAAATGTATAGCTTTTCCAATTGCACCATTTACTAATGCAAAATTATACAATACTTTTTGCAGATATGTAACCGCTTCTCTAAACCTGCAGTTTTTGATATATACTTCTCCAAAGTAGCCAATTTTGATTGTAGTTGATCTGTCAGTAGTAGTAGTCAGTGTGCTAAAGATCATTCCCTAACAAACAGTTGACAGGCATGGCAGGGCTCACAGTAGATTTCAGTATACCTGAGACTCCCCCCACTCATATTGAATAATGAACACTGGTTAGTGACCCTCCCAGTTGTCAGTTACTACAACCTGGTGGAATTTATAGAGTAAAATCAGCTGTGGGGCCAACAGTTGACTCCTTAACATAGCAAAAACCAAAGGAAATGATGGACGGAGTGTTGAACATTGCAAGCACTCACCCCCAGTCAACTGATCTGGGTTTAATCCATCACCGTTCTTTAGCCCACTCTGCCACCCCAGTTCAGACATGGCCATATGCAAATCAGTCTGACCCTGTGCCTCATGGGAACAGTCCAGCCCGAACTGCCAAGCCATGTCTTCCCTGGACCGGAAACAAGCTTCCTAGGACCGGTTTCTGGCATTTTAGCCGTCTTCAGCCAGGCTTGCTTGAATCCAGTGGCAAAGTGAGCAAGGGACTCACGTCTGAGCATACCCTGCCAACTTATGGCGAACAAAGCAAAAACCAAAGGAAATGACGGACGGAGTGTTGAACATTGCAAGCACTCACCCCCAGTCAACTGATCTGGGTTTAATCCATCACCGTTCTTTAGCCCACTCTGCCACCCCAGTTCAGACATGGCCATATGCAAATCAGTCTGATCCTGTGCCTCATGGGAACAGTCCAGCCCGAACTGCCAAGCCATGTCTTCCCTGGACCGGAAACAAGCTTCCTAGGACCGGTTTCTGGCATTTTAGCCGTCTTCAGCCAGGCTTGCTTGAATCCAGTGGCAAAGTGAGCAAGGGACTCACGTCTGAGCATACCCTGCCAACTTATGGCGAACAAAGCAAAAACCAAAGGAAATGACGGACGGAGTGTTGAACATTGTAAGCACTCACCCCCAGTCAACTGATCTGGGTTTAATCCATCACCGTTCTTTAGCCCACTCTGCCACCCCAGTTCAGACATGGCCATATGCAAATCAGTCTGACCCTGTGCCTCATGGGAACAGTCCAGCCCGAACTGCCAAGCCATGTCTTCCCTGGACCGGAAACAAGCTTCCTAGGACCGGTTTCTGGCATTTTAGCCGTCTTCAGCCAGGCTTGCTTGAATCCAGTGGCAAAGTGAGCAAGGGACTCACGTCTGAGCATACCCTGCCAACTTATGGCGAACAAAGCAAAAACCAAAGGAAATGATGGACGGAGTGTTGAACATTGCAAGCACTCACCCCCAGTCAACTGATCTGGGTTTAATCCATCACCGTTCTTTAGCCCACTCTGCCACCCCAGTTCAGACATGGCCATATGCAAATCAGTCTGACCCTGTGCCTCATGGGAACAGTCCAGGAGATGTCTAACCACCTCTTATATTGCCTCTTTTATTCCACTCAAGATATAAGATTGATACTATCAAGACAGATGACCAAATCTCTACCGACTCCTCTGCAGGAAACATTACCTTGCTCAGCCGAACTTAAGGCAGCCAATGAATCTATGCAGGAACTCCTTTAGCTCCCCATGAAGGACAACCTCACATTCCCTTTTAAAGGACATGACCTTTCCAGTCAAAGAAGCAGAGAAAGCAGGTAAGATGGAACATCTGTCTGAACACCATGGACAAAACAGCTTGATCTCATATGATCCATTACTGACACCACCATCTCACTGGGTTGTGGGCCGAAGATTTACATCTACTAACTACTGCGATTTATACTGTTTTTTTCTTCACAAAGTTCCCATTTTGTGGTAGCAAAGCACCATGTTTGGCATAACACATTAATAAATGTAAAATACAGTGCCATGAATGAAACTCAGGTTAGGAAATCTAGATAAACCTCTACTTTGTTTCCACGTTAGAATTCTTCATACATTTATTATACTGGGCGGTGGGAGGTGGGCTTCCATGCTAGCCAAAAGATGACCCCCTGAAGAGAGAATACATCTTTGCCCATCCTACTCCAACAAAAAGCATGCAGTTTTGCAGACCGTGGTATCCTGTAGCTGGTCTGGGCTGGAAAACAACCAAAGAACCAGAGCATCTGCTTTTTGATGGACATGAGGGTAAATACCCTGCAATAGCAGCACCCTTCATGGTCATGGTGCAGAAGTCTGCATGACACTAATGCCACATGCCTGGCTTTCATCAGACATACCTGTCTGCACTAATTAAACATAGATTTTCCCTGAACTTGAGATGAAATTGGTTAAGTAAAGAATTTAAGGTGATTTCAGCAAATCAAATTGAAAGATGAAGACATACGTCCTGGGTAAATATTTGACAAAGTATTATCAGATAGGAAACAAAAGATAAATATTTGATTCAACACTTCTGTTTTGCCTGATACTATTTTAACCCAACTGCTTTATTTGCACACAGAACTCTGATTTACATTTGCTTGTGCACCCTTTTTTTTTACACTACACTTGTGATAAGTGATAAAGGGATAGCTTTGTAACATGTAACGTAAAGTCAAGCACACATGTGTTGGATAGCAGACGATTTAAATAAAAAAGTTGTATGAAAAGTTTCATAATGCTGGCGGTGGACCTTTGGTGCATTTTCTGACTTTGTGTTGAAGCTGAAATTCAAATCCTATGGTATGATGCATTTCATTCAATATTTTTAAAATCGTGTATATTTTATTTCTGTTTTTTATGCTATATTACTTCTCTGGAGCAGCTCATGACTGTTTATTTTAGGAAAATGTTAATGTGCAGCTAATATCTAGTTAAGATTTGTAATTTGCAATCTTTTTCTAAAATTATTTTTACTCCTTCAGGAGGATTTTAATGACTTGTTGTAAAAGGATCCAATATGAAAAGAGTCCAAGCTAGGAAATGTAGTTTATGTGCATTATGATATGCCTAGCTAAAGCGTTTTACTCTAATGCAGTTACAGGAATTTTAAAACACTGGATTGTTAACAAAAAATTCTCCTAATTGTTAATTTGAAGATCAATTTAGGTTCATAAGAGGATTTGTATTACTGACGTGGCACTTTGTCCCTGTTTGAGCATTGCCCGCCCTTTCTGAATGTACCTGTTAAAGTCACCTTGAGTGCTGCATGAACCAATAAGTCCTATATGCCGAAACATTTTTTTTAATTTAAAGCTGCTAAAAGAAAAGGACATTTGAGATCACTAGGATAAATCCCAGTCATACCATACAGCAAAATGAGTGCATTAACACACCACTGTGCAGGACACAGATCTGGAACAGCCCCTGCATGTGGATGTGCAGGCCAGAACTTTCCCCCTTGTGTGACACAGTCATGGTCTGTGTAGACTCAACAGCCCATGTACACATCGTGAAATGGATTTGGTGACCCTTCTAGTCCGAATGAGTGAGACCAAGGATTCTATGCTCCTCTAGGGCTGTGCTGGCTATGCACCCCTCCCAGGTGTTGCAACATTAGACGATGCACTAGGAGGGGGGGTTAGAGGAACAACACTGGAAGAGTGGAGGTAAGAGGAAGCAGCACTGGGAGGGTGGGGGTAAGAGGAAGCAACACTAGGAGGGAGGGGGCATGAGGAACAAGACTGGAATGGTGGGGGTTAGAGGAAGTAACACTGGGAGGGTGAGGTTGAGAGGAAGCAACACGGGGAGGGTTGGAGTTGGAGGAAGCAATGCTGGGAGGATGGGTGTTGGAGGAAGCACACTGGGAGGGTGGGGGTTAGAGAAAGCAACACTGGGAGTGTGAGGGTAAAAGAGGAAGCAACCCTGGTAGGGTGGATGTAATAGGAAGCAAAACTGGAAGGGTGGGGTAAGAGGAACCAACACTGGGAGGGTGGGGGTTAGAGGAAGCAACACAGGAAGGGTGGGTTTGAGGAACAACACTGGAAGGGTGGATGTAATAGGAAGCAACACTGGAAGGGTGGAAGTAATATGAAGCAACACTGGGAGGGTGGGGGTTAGAGGAAGCAATACAGGAAGGGTGGGGGTAAGATGAAGCAATACTGGGAGGGTGGGAGTAAGAGGAAGCAACATTGGGAAGGTGGGGGTAGAGGAAACAATGTATACATCAAAGTTTACTGTGCACACCTTTTCTTTGAAAAGTTTTTTTGTGTAGTTGAGTCTTCTTATTCTATTGAGCGTGCAACCCGATTCCGTGATCCGCCCTTACACGGTCTGTATAGTGACTTGAACATGCGGTCCGTAAATGACGTTCCGTATACGGGCGCACAGCGTTGTTTACCTCGTAATTTTAAATCACGTATTTCAAAAGATTAATCCATGTACTCAAACGTTGTGATGAATTGATTTATTTCCAATGGTAAAACATATGTGAGACAATATGTTTTAAAACTGCTTCTCATGCCTCAGATATGCTCATCCAAGCCTTTTTCTGGGCACGTCGAAAAACATAAAACATCTTCAGAAGTGGAGCTTATGGTACCCAATGCATTTCGAGCTACTGTAAAGCTCTTCTTCAGGGGTTTCACTATAAATAAAGAACATATGTCAATAAATTGCTAACTAAAAGATGTTTAAACAAGCACTGAACGTTCAAATTAAACAAACATTCAATATTCCATGCCATAAATTGCAACTAGGCCTTAAGCAGCATTATTCCTCTATAAACGTAACCCTGAGTGTTCGAGAATATCCTTTGGATCCCCTGAATGACATCCTACATGTTCCCGCCTCTACTCTTACCAGCTCATGATGCCAACCCTCTAAGTAATCAACCCGCTCAGTTTGTGTTTTAAATGCCAAAACCCAAAAATGCGCGACTTCCTTCGCTCGTACCTTTGTATTCCTGTGTGCTTACGCCAACCTGCTCTCGCTTTAATTACGGCACCTGACCTTTCTGATCTTATTTAGCTTTTAAACCATGTGGTAGAGGAAACAATACCAGGAGGGGGATTTGAGGAAGCAACACTGCGAAGGGGGGCTAGCGGAAGCTACACTGGGAAGGTGGGGGTTAGAGAAAGCAACACTGGGAGGGTGGGAGTAGGAGGAAGCAACACTAGGAAGGTGGGGATTAGAGGAAGCAACACTGGAAGGATTGGGGTAAGAGGAAGCAACATCGGAAGGGTAGGGGTAAGAGGAAGCAACACTGGGGGGTGAGGGTTAGAGGAAGCAACACTGGAAAGGTGGGCGTAAGAGGAAGCAATACTGGGAAGGGGGTTAGAGGAAGCAAGACTGGGAGGGGGTTAGAGGAAGCAACACTGGGAGGGTGGGGGTTAGAGGAAGCAGCACTTGGAGGGTGAGGTAAAAGGAAGTAAAACTAGGAGGGTGATGGTAAGAGGAAGTAACACAGAGAGGGTCGGGGTTAGAAGAAGCAACAATGTGATAGTGGGGTTAAGAGGAAGCAACACTGAGAAGGTGGGGCAAGAGGAAGCAACACTGGAAGGGTGCAGGTTAGAGAAAGTAACACTTGGATGGTGGGGGTTAGAGGAAGCAACACTTTAAGGGTAGGGGTTCAAGGAAGCAACACTGGGAGGGTGGCGATTAGAGGAAGCAATCCTGTGAAGGTAGCAGTAAGAGGAAGCAACACTGGGAGGGTGGGGTTGCGGGGAAGAAACTCTGGGAGGGTGGGGGTAAGAGGAATCAACACTTGGAGGGTAGTGGTTAGAGGAAGCAGCACTGGGAGGTTGGGGGTAAGAGAAGCAATACTAGGAGGGTGTGGGCAAGAGGATGACACAGTAGAAGTGTGGGATAAGAGTAAGAAATACTGGGAGTATGGGGTAAGAGGAAGCAACACTGGGAGGGTGGGGTAGGAAGTAAGAATATTGGGAATGTGAGGGTAAGTGGAAGCAACATTGGGAGGGTGGGGGTAAGAGGAAGCAACATTGCAAGGGTGAGGTTATGAGGAAGCAACACCAGGAGGTTGGGTTAAAGGAAGCACATTGGGAGGGTGGTGGTGGGAAGAAGCAACACTGAGAGGAGGGTTGGGGTAAGAGGTATCAACACTGGATGGGTGAGGTTAAAAGGAAGCAACACTGGAAGGGTGGGGATTAGAGGAAGCAACACTGGGAGGGTGGGGATAAGAGGAAGCAACACTGGGAGGTTATGAGTTAAAGGGAGCGGCACTGGGAGGGTGGGGGTTAGAGTTTAGCTACAGCTGCTAGGCCAAATGAAAAAGAAGATAAAGATAAGTTAATAGTTGGCCTTGAACATTATAAAAACATAGCAACATAAATTAGTTCTAATCTAACACTGTACCACAACATACTGCAAACATTTTCTCTTTTTTACTACTGTCCTCTTTCATAGTTCTTCACCATAAACAGTGGTCTGTCTGAAGCTTCAACATTAAACAGTGAGGAAAAACAGTGAGTGGATTGAACGAAAAACCCCAGACCTGCACAGTAGATCACTACAAATAGTTGATACTAAACATAGCACTCATTACAATTTATTAATTGGAGACGTTTTGTAGACTTACTTCTATAAACTAAGCAAATGTATGTTAAATCATGTCTCATGCTTTCATATATGGTACAGTATGATAAATAAATGTGAAACAGTCTGCAGTTTGAGGGATGCTTTAGAAAACATCATCCCTGGTATGCCAAATGATGTGTAAACTGATGATAACCCATGTTGACATAATCCTGTACAGTAGTACTTACAGGTTGTTTTTGGAGAAACAAAAGGGGTAAATGTTTTTGCTTTAAAAGAAGTTTTTAGTTCCTGTAATTGAAGTATATCCATTGAGTTTTTAATATTGTAATTAGAGAATGTAGTGTTGAGATATTATATAAACTCCTTTCTCAAAGATAAAATAACTTTTATATTGACAAAAAACTTTTGAAGACATTGCTTCCAATAGGCCGAATAATGCCTAATAAACAGACAAACCACATAATTAAAAAAATCGTAGACCACTTTTCCATCCACATAATGTCCTCAGAACTTTGATTGAAGAAACAAGAGGCATGCGTTTGGTACTCTACGAGGTACTCTTGGTTTGAATTTTAGATTTATGTCACTTCATTCTGTCCATCCAGATTGGGATCTTAAGTAGACATTTTCGTGTCCAGAGCTTGTACTAATTCCTTCGTCAAAGATGATAGCAAAAGTAGTAAAAGTCCTTCCTGAAATTGCTATTTGTCCAGCTACAAATTTTGTAAAGTCGATTTTCAATTTGGAACCATCTGCTCTGCTTCGTTGTAGGATCACTAAAATGTATTTTCCAGCTGTTTGTAGAAACAACGTAGATATAACTTCAGATCTGCAGTTTGGACAGGTCATTTTTTGGTTGCCCTTTCTCAACAATTTCTCTAAAGGCACGGTTGTAGAATCTGATAATGTCAAGTAAAGGAATTTTTCAGAATGTATTTCACTTTTGTTACACTTTTGTCACTCATTAAAAATTGCAGTAAATAAAATAGTGCAGAACAGATTGCCTTATCTGTTTTTTGTTCAATTTGTTTTAAAACGTGGGATATGGAACAGTACATTCAGAACAACATGTGCATACCAGTGATTCATGAACTATTGTCGAACTGGTAAAATACAATTTCTCCATCATTTAGCAGTTTTCTCTTCTTTGATCCTTGGATGTTCTCCTTGTGTCTTTCCTTTTCTTTAGCATCCATACACTGTTTTGTTATTTTCTGCTTTGGACAGATGACCTGTTTCTCATAAACATGGTTAACCGATTGTACTCCCTTACGCAGCTTGAATCAGCACTAACTTTCTTCTCAAAGTCAACCAAAAACAAACCGGGCAATGTTCTAATTCGCGACAATGCTATGTTGACATTTCTTCTCTAAATACAGTACTTTAAATATTAACAAAAAGCTGCATCTACATTAATACCTTGTTATGTGTGGATGGTTACAGCATACACTAAATATAGTGGGAACTGTTTTTGCTGCATATATACTTTTTTTACTAGCAAAAAACATACAACGCATCAACCAACCTTCTTGATACCATCAACCTCAACAAATTTTAGGACTAAATATTTCACCTCATCTCTGTTTAGTTAATTAATGAAATGTATAGCTTTTCCAATTGCACCATTTACTAATGCAAAATTATACAATACTTTTTGCAGATATGTAACCGCTTCTCTAAACCTGCAATTTTTGATATATACTTCTCCAAAGTAGCCAATTTTGATTGTAGTTGATCTGTCAGTAGTAGTAGTCAGTGTGCTAAAGATCATTCCCTAACAAACAGTTGACAGGCATGGCAGGGCTCACAGTAGATTTCAGTATACCTGAGACTCCCCCCACTCATATTGAATAATGAACACTGGTTAGTGACCCTCCCAGTTGTCAGTTACTACAACCTGGTGGAATTTATAGAGTAAAATCAGCTGTGGGGCCAACAGTTGACTCCTTAACATAGCAAAAACCAAAGGAAATGATGTACGGAGCGTTGAACATTGCAAGCACTCACCCCCAGTCAACTGATCTGGGTTTAATCCATCACCGTTCTTTAGCCCACTCTGCCACCCCAGTTCAGACATGGCCATATGCAAATCAGTCTGACCCTGTGCCTCATGGGAACAGTCCAGCCCGAACTGCCAAGCCATGTCTTCCCTGGACCGGAAACAAGCTTCCTAGGACCGGTTTCTGGCATTTTAGCCGTCTTCAGCCAGGCTTGCTTGAATCCAGTGGCAAAGTGAGCAAGGGACTCACGTCTGAGCATACCCTGCCAACTTATGGCGAACAAAGCAAAAACCAAAGGAAATGATGGACGGAGTGTTGAACATTGCAAGCACTCACCCCCAGTCAACTGATCTGGTTTTAATCCATCACCGTTCTTTAGCCCACTCTGCCACCCCAGTTCAGACATGGCCATATGCAAATCAGTCTGACCCTGTGCCTCATGGGAACAGTCCAGCCCGAACTGCCAAGCCATGTCTTCCCTGGACCGGAAACAAGCTTCCTAGGACCGGTTTCTGGCATTTTAGCCGTCTTCAGCCAGGCTTGCTTGAATCCAGTGGCAAAGTGAGCAAGGGACTCACGTCTGAGCATACCCTGCCAACTTATGGCGAACAAAGCAAAAGCCAAAGGAAATGATGGACGGAGTGTTGAACATTGCAAGCACTCACCCCCAGTCAACTGATCTGGGTTTAATCCATCACCGTTCTTTAGCCCACTCTGCCACCCCAGTTCAGACATGGCCATATGCAAATCAGTCTGACCCTCTGCCTCATGGGAACAGTCCAGCCCGAACTGCCAAGCCATGTCTTCCCTGGACCGGAAACAAGCTTCCTAGGACCGGTTTCTGGCCTTTCAGCCGTCTTAACATAGTCATACTGGATCCTGTGTCCCTCATAGCCTCAAATCTTTGCCCATTGATGGTGACCCACTGCTTATACTTTGTACAATTGGGTGACCAACAGACTTTAGGCACCGTATTAACCTCACCCAGGAACACTAGGGTAACCTCACTGACTCCTCCCACTGACTGGGGCAAACTCGTCCCCAAACACTTCCTGGCCACCTGTGCCGGTCCTGGCTGTTGAAGGTACCAGAACTGTTCTTTTACCATCCCTTGCTGGTTGTAAACATAAAAGATTTGTATCAGTTGATCTCATCAAATCACACCATATGGCACATTCTACACAGAAGCCAAAAGGGCTCCCGGGTAGTTACCTGTCTCTTTACACTTCCATACATGAAATCCCACTAAAAGCTTTAACCGATACTGAGGTCTATGATCTCTGGCAGGGGATATCTGACTTTGAAGGCTTGCTACTTCCAGTTGCATCTACCAATATCATAGAATCACTGTAGGCAAATTCACAGGTTTCCATACCACAAGCCAACAACAAAGTTGTTTATTATGATCCACCATTAGATTTAACTACCAGCTTAGTGTCAACGGTCGAGCTTCCTGTGCCCTTTTTCTACCTGAAAACAGACTTAAGACTACAGATCCCAGAGTGCATTGCGATGGCTATCGCATTGTATGCCTTACTATGCTGCCTTAGGATAGGTCAGGTGATTTGTGCCGGCATATAGGCAGCCAGCTGCCTGCTTGGCCTTCTTTCCTGTTCGAGGACCATGCCCCCTTCCCTGTTGGATCTGTTCCTTGGACTGTGAGTCTTCGTACACCTGATTTCCACGTTCCCACTGCTTCCTGTTGAGAGACCCTTGGAACTACTGGAATCTTGACGAGCAGCTGCTGCGCGAGGTCGTGCAAGTATCACCAACCTCTTCTCAAAACGCGGGGGTTACTACAAGTTTGTTTTTGCCTTTAGCCTGCAAGCGCTAGGCAGCACTTATGAACTACCTTTCTGTTCACCGTAAGGGCGAGATATTATTTATACCCAGAGTATAGAGCGCGAAGCCGCGCCGATACCGAACGTCCTATTTTTTGTATTTTCGTTCCGCTCACGCTGACAAGAACTGCCATGCGCTGTTAGCGTATCAGACACGAACGGGAGTGGGAAGGGTCTCCTTTACTAAAACTTCAAATCTGCTTGTTCCGTCACTTGAAAGTGATGCTATCCTCTAATTTTGGGACTCTACATTCAGCGCTTTCTAAGACGCTCATACTACGTTGCCTCTGTGTGGAACTACTCCCTTCAGAAGACCATTGCCTTGTTTCATGTTAATTCCTGACCTCCCTTCTTCGCATACACAGAAGTGCACGTATCTTATGTTGATTTAACACGCAAATCCTTATCAGTTGGAGAGACCTACGCTCCGCGTCCTGCTGGTCATGTGTCTGTGAGTATGGGAAGGCATAGAATGTGAGGGTGTGTTATTTGGTTCTGTTGAGGGGGATAAGGGCTTATGACTCATTCTCCTTTCTGTTTCCTGTTTCCTGTAGGAGCCCCGTGACACCTTTATAGAAGCCCTGATGGTCCTTTCTGGTCTCTTCGCTCTCTGGGGGGTATTGGTCTTCCTGTAGTGTGTCTATTTCCCTATAGGTGACCTTACCCCGTGAGAGTGAAAAGACATTTTCTTTGCTCCAGTGGATCGTGGACTATCTGTCTTTGGAACGAAAGCCGGACAGAAAGGCCAAGCCCACGTATTTAGGATCCCCTGAGCGAAGATGAATAAATGTGCTTCTTATGACGCGTCTAAGGAAGATCCCCTGCGCCTTGATAACCCTGAAATATCCATGACTGACTTAGCGACTACTGTCGCAAACAGAGCTCAGATTGTTAAGGGGAGAAAATCAGCATCTGGTAACCGAATTAGATACGTTAAAGACACACACACAGTTAGAGGCTGCAGTAACAGGGACACACCCCAAGCATAAGCATAGCTATATTCAGCCAGGTAATTTTCACCTCCCTCCAACAGACACATCCTTGTCCGCTGCTTCCACGTCTGCTCCAGTTAATGTAACTGTTGTCACACCACCACAAACACCCTTGGCCATGCCAGAACATTTTAATGGGGATAGCAACAAATACGCAGTATTTAGGAACCAATGCCATCTATAGTTCCTTTGTCGATCGGCCTCCTTTCCGGATAATGCTGCTAAAGTAGCGTTCATCATCTCGTACCTAAGTGGGAATGCAGCACTCTGGGCGGTGCCGTTAGTGGACAATGATGATTCGGTTTTGTATAATTTAGCACAGTTCAAAGACAGGATGAGAAGTCTATTTGCTCGTCACTCATATATGCAGGCCAGCGACAATGTGCTTCTGAACCTTAAACAAGGTTCGAAGGACCTACTTACCTATATAACCACTTTCAACAGGTTATTCACAGAGACACAGTGGCCTGAAGAAAAAAGAACATCCCTATTTTACAGGGGGTTACGAGACGAGCTAAAGGACATTTTGTCTCAAATTGTAGATCCCCCAGATGACTGTGCGTCCTTTATAGACTTGGTGGTCAAGTTGGACCATTGTTTGACAGAAAGGAAGGGAGAGAAGACAAAAGGGGAATACCCTCGTCTTTTTCTTTCGCGGACTGAAAAAAAAAGACCCCACGGACTCTAGTGAGCCGATGCAAATAGGGGGGGGGTAAGAGGCCCTTTAACCACGGAAGAAAGAGAGAAACGAAGGAGACTGAATCTGTGTCTTTACTGTGGTAAAGGAGGGCATTTCGCTCGAGAATGCCCCGTTAAACCCAAACTGTCCGGGAAGAGTACCGTAGTTACCTCTGGGGCCGCAATGTCATCGGAAAACTAATAGACTTGGAAAGTTCAGAGATCGCTTTTCCAAGTCCCTCGGTGTCTCAGATATCCCAGTCTTTAGCTAACAACTCGTCTCCAGTGCCCAAACATTTTAGTATTTCTGTGGTCTTTATTCTGCCCTCTCAACAGAGAAAATCCATGTCTATATTAATAGATTCGGGGGCTACCGGAATTTTTTTAGACATAGCGGTAGCCAAAGCTCTTGCTTTGGAATTTATCACGAAACAACAGCCTGAAAGGGTTAGAGCGGTGGATGGGACCGAGTTACCATCCGGATTGATAGTACATCACACTCCGGATATTATCATGGTGTGTGACAATGGACACTCAGAAATCATCCCTTTTGATTTAATCGATACTCCCACATTTGGTGCCATCTTAGGGGTACCTTGGTTGCAACAACACAATCCCCATATAGACTGGGTCTCCCGGAAGGTAACACTAAGGTCCTCCTTTTGCATACTACATTGTTACCAAGAAACCGCTCTCTGGCAAGCGCCTTTATGTTGCGCAACATCTTCCTCCGAGTCCACGAACCTGCCTGCTGAGTACCTTGACTTTGCTAGTGTATTCGATGAGGTGAAGGCGACAGCCCTTCCCCCTCACCGATCGTATGATTGCAGGATTGATTTAATACCTGGGGCTGAGTTGCCCATCAGCCGAGTTTATGCATTAACCGAACCCGAGACTAAGTATCTTTACGATTACTTGCAGGACATGTTAAAGAAAGGCTTTATCCGTCATTCAACCTCCCCTGTATCCTCGCCTCTGTTCTTTATCCCCAAGAGAGAAGGAGGATTGAGAGCGTGCCTGGATTACCGTGCATTAAATAAAGCCAAGGTAAAAAACAAATACCCTCTTCCACTCATCTCTAATCTCTTGGATCAGGTGCGTAAGGCCAACATTTTCACCAAACTAGATCTAAGAGGAGCCTACCACCTGATTCGAGTAAGAGAAGGAGATGAGTGGAAGACGGCTTTCCGTACGAAATTCGGTTTATATGAATACTGTGTAATGCCTTTTGGCTTATGCAATGCCCCTGCAGCCTTTCAATTTTTTGTGAACTAAATATTACGAGATTACTTAGATATCTTTGTTATCGTCTATATCGACGACATTCTGATCTATTCGCAAAACGAACAAGATCATATAACTCACGTACGGCTAATACTGCAACGATTGCAGGAGCACCATCTGTTCGCTAAATTGGCAAATGTTTGTTTCACACCCAACGGGTTGACTTCCTGGGTTTCGTCATATCACCTGAGGGGATTCATATGGATCCAGCCAATGTATCTGCTATCACCAACTGGAACAGCCCAAGACAGTGAGAGAAGTACAATCCTTTCTAGGATTCGCTAATTTCTATAGACGATTCATACATCACTTCTCTGAACTTGTTACTCCCATAACTAGATTGCTAAAGAAGGGAGTGGTGTTTGACTGGGATAACGCCGCTGAAGCGGCCTTCCGGGCTTTAAAGAACAGATTTACCTCTGCACCCATAATCAGACATGCAGATGAGACACTACCTTATTTTGTGGAAGCTGATGCTTCTCAGTATGCTGTGGGGGGAGTATTATCACAGCGAGACAGAAACTCGGGTACTCTCCATCCAGTAGCATATTTCTCAAAAACTCTCATACAAGCAGAACAGAACTATACGATTGGGGAAAGGGAACTTTTAGCTATCAAAATGGCTTTCCAGGAATGGCGGCATTATCTGTTGGGGTCACCCCATTCTATAACAATCTATTCTGACCACAGAAACCTCCAATTCTTTCGATCAGCTAGAGCCCCTACCCCCAGACAGATGAGATGGGTGTCGTTCTTCTGTGAGTATGACTTTATCATCACCTTTCGTCTGGGATCAAAACAAGGAAAAGCAGATGCGTTGTCCAGGTTGGGAAAATGTCACAGACTCACGGAAGAGACACCCGTGCCCATCATTCCTGAAAACAAGATCATAGCTCTGGGTACTCAATCTGAGGTTAATTCTGACTCTTTCTTTTCACGCTTAAAACTTGAGTATAAAAAACTTGGTCAAGAGGAATGGTTAGTGGATCCTATGAATGCCATAGTGGAAGGCTTATTTTATCATAAAGGCCGGTTGTTTATCCCATCCGTAGAAACCCGTTCACTGGTCCTGAAATGGTGTCATACCTTGCCCATGGCTGCACATCCTGGAAGTGACAAGACTCGACAAACTTGTCAAAGATGGTTCTGGTGGAAAAACATGATACAGGACGTCTCTGACTTTTGTAAAGCATGTCCTACTTGTGCACGACAGAAGTCCATGCATTGTGCCCCGGCTGGCCTCCTACGACCTTTACCTGTCCCTGATTGCCCATGGTCAGCTATCAGTATGGATTTTTATCACAGATCTATCTGCAAGTAGAGGATTTACGACTATACTGGTATTTGTAGATATGCTATCCAAAATGGCACATTTTATTCCTCTCAAAAGGCTTCCCAGAGCTACAGAACTCACTGAGATCTTCATAGACAACATAGTGAAGTTACATGGATTACCCACGGTAATTGTGTCAGACCGAGGACCCCAGTTTATCTGTAAATTTTGGCAAGGGCTATGCAAAGTACTCCAAATAGACCACAGGCTCTCTTCAGCTTATCATCCGCAAACGGATGGACAAACAGAGAGGAAAAAACCAAACTCTTGAGCAGTACTTGAGGTGTTTACTGAGCACAACTACCAGTGAATGGATTCGAGCCCTTCCCTTAGCAGAGTTCGCCTACAGTAATTCCACGCATTCTGCTTCCAAGATTTCCCCTTTCTTCTTTGTTACAGGGTGTCACCCGAAGTTCCTCCCTTTGCATCTTCCACCTGAAATGCTAAACATACCAGCAGTTCATGAACACCACAAGGTCCTTAGAACCATATGGGAACAGGCTACAAGAGAACTGCTAGAAACCAAACACCGCATGAAAGAGCAGGCTGACAAACATAGGCGTCCTGCCCCTGTGTATGCAGAGGGGGATCAGGTATGGCTATCCACAAAGAACCTCAGACTAGCAGGACCACGCAAACTCTTACCCAGATATATAGGGCCTTTCCCCATAATACAGATAGTAAATCCAGTAGCCATGAAACTAGAGCTTCCAACAGACATGCACATACACCCTGTTTTTCATACTTCTCTCCTGAAACCCTTCATCCCTCCCTCTTGCCCTGAACATCCACCCCCTCCCATCACCATGAACGGAGAACTAGAGTATGAAGTACGGCGCATTGTTGATTCCCGAAGACACAGGGGAAAGTTGCAATACCTTGTAGATTGGGTGGGCTATGCCCCGGAGGATAGGACAGGGAACCCGCAGAGAACATACATGCCCCAGTATTAGTCAGAAGATTCCATGCTTTGCATCCCACCAAACCTGGACCTGTGAATAGACCGTTAGGGGGGAGAACTGTCAACGGTCGAGCTTCCTGTGCCCTTTTTGTACCTGAAAACAGACTTAAGACTACAGATCCCAGAGTGCATTGCGATGGCTATCGCATTGTATGCCTTCCCATGCTGCCTTAGGGTAGGTCAGGTGATTTGTGCCGGCATATAGGCAGCCAGCTCCCTGTATCAGGTGCTTGGCCTTCTTTCCTGTTCGAGGACCACGCCCCCTTCCCTGTTGGATCTGTTCCTTGGACTGCGAGTCTTCGTACAACTGATTTCCACGTTCCCGCTGCTTCCTGTTGAGAGACCCTTGGAACTACTGGAATCTTGACGAGCAGCTGCTGCGCGAGGTCACGCAATTATCACCAACCTCTTCTCAAAATGCGGGGGTTACTACAAGTTTGTTTTTGCCTTTAGCCTGCAAGCGCTAGGCAGCACTTATGAACTACCTTTCTGTTCACCGTAAGGGTGAGATATTATTTATACCCAGAGTATAGAGCGCGAAGCCGCGCCGATACCGAACGTCCTATTTTTGTATTTTCGTTCCGCTCACGCTGACGAGAACTGCCATGCGCTGTTAGCGTATCAGACACGAACGGCAGTGGGAACGGTCTCCTTTACGAAAACTTCAAATCTGCTTGTTCCGTCACTTGAAAGTGACGCTATCCTCTAATTTTGGGACTCTACATTCAGCGCTTTCTAAGACGCTCATACAACGTTGCCTCTGTGTGGAACTACTCCCTTCAGAAGACCATCGCCTTGTTTCATGTTAATTCCTGACCTCCCTTCTTCGGATACACAGAAGCGCACATATCTTATGTTGATTTAACACGCAAATCCTTATCAGTTGGAGAGACCTACGCTCCGCGTCCTGCTGGTCATGTGTCTGTGAGTATGGGAAGGCATAGAATGTGAGGGTGTGTTATTTGGTTCTGTTGAGGGGGATAAGGGCTTATGACTCATTCTCCTTTCTGTTTCCTGTTTCCTGTAGGAGCCCCGTGACACCTTTATAGAAGCCCTGATGGTCCTTTCTGGTCTCTTCGCTCTCTGGGGGGTATTGGTCTTCCTGTAGTGTGTCTATTTCCCTATAGGTGACCTTACCCCGTGAGAGTGAAAAGACATTGTCTTCGCTCCCGTGGATCGTGGACTATCTGTCTTTGGAACGAAAGCCGGACAGTTAGCATAACCTCATCACGTCCCAGTTTTTCACAGACTGCCTTTGGTTATTTTTCTGACATTGAGGACATTTGCTTAGATTTGTTATGCCCACCATCACAAGGAACTTCTGTATTTATAATTTGGCTCGAAAAGACATATTTTGCTCCTCCTTGGATTAACATTTCAATTTACATGGTGTTGCTTTTCCTTTTCCTTGGGATTAGTTTTGTTAAAGGATTATTTTCTAGAATTCTTCCCAGAATGCTCAGCCGTTGAACTGGTAACTGATTTATTGAAGCCTCATTCTTCACCACACAAAGTGCAAAGTGACCTGTCCCTTGTGAACTTTTTAGTGGTCCCAGTACTTGATGGAATTGTTTGGGATAAGGTACCATATGATACTTTTGGACTAACAGAGACTTTCCAGATCCTGTATGTATTTAACAAATCCATGAATGATATTTTTGATCCTGGCAGCATCTCTCATGATTGGGACACTCACACAGTCAAATGTATGCTTGATGAGCTAGAACATACTGTATTTGAACAAGAAGATATATATAGTGGAACATCTAATTATGATTCAATTTTTTGTTTTCACCACTATGCACACCATTACTTGCACAGAACTAGTACTTCACGTGCAATATTTAATTACACATAATAGGAACATTGCCCTACACCACCTGTGGGTAGTTCCAAAATATTCACACCGATGTTTTAATAACACAGAGTCTAATTATTTTAATCTTCTCCCTTCTCCCTTTGTCGTACTTTAATATTCGGGACCGCGTAGGGGACAGGGCCCTACCCCTGTCTATCTTGGTATTAGCGAACCGCAAATGGTAAATGCGGCATGTACGAGTGCTTTATATATCGTTCTAGCTATGAATGCACTGTGTACACGTTATTCAGCTTCACTACGCGGGTTCCATTTTGGAAGCAGTGGCCATCTTGTCATTGCCCTCACATAGGCTATGATGGAGTTAATACGGGCCTCACAGTACATGGGCTTTCCCTCTGACTTCTCTGTGACCTGGGCAGCTGGCTCTGCTGCCCCCGGGTCAAACCGGTCTCACGAGCTCCCCTTCCTCCGTCCACCTGTGATTAGCATCAGGGTTTGACCCGTCATAAAGCCCTTTCATTCTATACAATCCCCCGGCTAATCTCTTCTACACCTGCTTGTTCCTGCTTTATGACTTGTTTCCCAAAACAGGAGATGCTCATGTTTATTGGGGGGTCTCTTTACATCAAACGTGGGATCTGAACCTTACTGTGTAAATAATTTTGGCTGGCCGAACTGGAATGTGGGATGGTCATCATGACTCTGCTTTTTCGTTTGTAATGTATACCTTTATATGACCATATCGTAAACCAAGGAATGTGTGCCTGGAGCATGATATTTTGTACTTAAGGAGAAGTCCGTTCCTATGATTTGCAGCAGTCTCCTGAGAACATACACGCTGTTGTACTTCTAGGATACCTGTCATTGGTCTGCAGCCAATAAACGATTCTTTGACTTCACCCAGAAGACTCTGTGTTTCTGTAGGTCCGGAACAGGGTGAACCAAGAAATCATAGGGTGTGTGCCCCTGCACCGCTGGGACTAAAATACCCAGTACTTCAGTTTGGCGCCCAACTCGGGACGATTTCAGCGGTACCAGTCCAAGCCAGAGGTTCGTGAGGAGCTTCGTGTGGAAATTCCGGAGGAAGGCCGCCACTTCATCGACCCCTGCATGTCGACGTGGTCCGAAAGTCTTTTCTGCGAGGTTCTCCGTGTCCCGACGGCTACGAAGGACTGCTGCCCTGATTAATCGACCTGTTTTGGACCCTTGACGAGTTTGAGAGAGCGAAACAATCGAGAGAGTCTTCTGGTGACGCCATCGATCAGCAATATTCAGTTAAGTATAAGTGGAGCGTCTCCCATTTGTTTTGGTATCCTTCGGGATCATTTGAATTGGTACTTTGGAGTTTGCAAACGCCAAAGCCAGAGGACTCGTGTATTCACGAGGCTATCGTAATCGATAATCCTTTGACGTTTGGATCTAGACTAGTGAGCGAAGATGCCTGGTTCTGGACTATTTGGTAGATTATTCTGTTTGGGTTGTGGAAAAGATTTCCAGCTAGAGGAATCATGTCCGGTTCCTCCGGTTGGAACTCCAACTTATGAGCTCTATGTAAAACATGGCGTAGGCCCCATTGCATATAACGAAGTGTGGATCCACTACACCAGGAAAGATGGTGTTTTAAAATGGCCCCAAAATGGTAGTTTTGATACCGATATTTTAGATAATTTGGAAATTAAATTGTTTAAGAAGAAAGCCCGGCCGGCGATGTTTGACTCTTTCCGCTTATGGCGAAAGGAAGCCAAACAGAAGGAAATTAAGTTAGCGAAAAAGAATAAGAGAGAGAGAGGTATGTCAGTAATGCAAGCAGCTGTACAATTTAAAGACAATGAAGAGGAGCAAATGAATGAGCAATTGCACAGGCAGCGTAAGTTAGGGATTGACAAATGTTACCCAGCTTTGCCACATTCTAAGCAGGATGAGTCAGAAGAAAAGGAGAAAGATCCCCTGATGTCACATTTGTTGAGTTCGCCACCCCCGTATGCTCAAACTGCCACGGCGCCTCCCCAGCTTGTAAATATGCCGCCTCCAGTGCATATACTGCAAGCCTTGCCGCAACCGCCAGTTGCTTTGCAGCCAGTTCCTATCCCTGTAGCGCAGCCCTCTCAAGCGCCGCCAGTTGTGTTTCCAACTGCCCCCGCACTTCCTGCGACTTTGCCTAATCCAGTAACTGCCTCCCCTAACACTCTTCCTTCCACCACTCCAGTACCTGTCTCTACATCCTCTTTTCTTCCCTCTGTTTTTCCCCCTGTTCTCGCCTCAGCTTCTCCTTCAGCGCGACAGCGCTTAGCTAATGTGGTTACTACATTAATGTCTCCTCTCTTTGGGTCATCTGGTGCAACTCCTGGTGTACAGCGTAAGCAGTTGCGCAGCCAATTGCCTAACCCCGATGAGAAAAAGGTAATAGATCACATGGCGCGTAGATGGATCGTTTTTCCTTCACTGTATGATGTGGAATCAGTTGTCAACACTTTCCATCAATGGGATGCCCCTAAACAGAGATATGTGTTTGAGAAAATGTGCGAAATTCTCTGTGAAGAATTGGAGGATAGTGGTAGAAATCCAAACCCGCAGGAATTGTGTAGAGTGAGGTTCGATTTTGGAACTGGTATAATTGTGGACCGCGAAGTAGATAAAGCAGTTGCGGTTGTATTGTCCTTAAGGAATGACGATTGCCAACAGTCATTGTTTGAACAAGAGGTCCTTGTGGGAAAAAAGGCAAAAGCGCGACAATACCCTATGAGAGAAGTTCCCCCGGTATGGAAGGAAGCGGTTGCAGCTGTCGGTGGTAACCCCGCTGTGGCAGCGCATTTCCAGCGTGTTTGGGTGCATGTTCCATGGAAGCGCTCTGAGGTGTTAGCGCTTAAGCAGTCCTTGCCTGATCCCCGTAAAAACCCTGCAGGATATTATAAAGAGTTGTCACAGACGGCAGGGTCATGCATTATGAATCTGGCCGATATAGACATGTTGTTTGGCAATGTTGTTCCACAGCCTCTATGGGGATCAATTCGTAATGTAGATCACAATGCAGAACTAGGGGATACATGGACTAACATTGTTGCTGCTGATGCTAGACAAACTGGTGGTGCAAAACCAGAACCTTTAGTAGCTGAATTGCCTGGTAGAATCATCACGTATATGAAGACAATAATGCCTGCGATGCGCGTAAATTGGGACAAGTTATCTGCATGCAAGCAGAAGAAAGATGAGACAGTGTCAGACTTCTTCACTAGGTTTGAAGAAACGTTTATTGACCACAGTGGGCAAGATATGAGTACTGAGGGTGGCCAACGGTTATTTGTGGATAAGTTTGTGCAGAATTTACTTCCTGACCTGTGTAAAAAGTTAAAAGATTCAGAAAGTTCTTGGGCTGTCTTCTTCAGCGCAAATACTGGCTACTGCACAGTATTATGAAAATAGAGATAAAGACGAGAAAGATAGAACGGAGAAGAAAACGAAGGAACTAAAGACAAAGGTCCTTTTACAGCAGGCCTATCCGCCACGTGGAGGTGGTAATAATTATAGGCAACCCCAAGGTGTCTATCACCAACCCCAACAGTTTCAGACAAACCAGCAAATGAACGGGTGTTACCAACCACGTGTCCCTGTAGGTCCCAACCAATGTTCATACTGTAAAGAGGAAGGTCATTTTAAATACAGTTGCCCTAAATTAATGCAGCGGAACGGTAATATGTATGGCGCAAGAGGTAGGGGGGGTCAGCAAGCTCCTAGAGGCCGAGGGCGTGGAAGTGTTCCCCAGAACGCGCGTCCTCTGCCGCCTCAAAGTACCATCAATAGCTTTGATCAGCAAGCTAACGCGACTAGTAATACGGCACTGTATTATAATAATGATTATTATGCAGAGGACGGTGATGCAGAGAATAACGATTACTAGGACAGCCATAGACAGAGAGAGGGAGTTGTTTCAGTGCCAGTGGATCAGAGTGGACCGTATGTTGAGGTGACTACAGCAAATGTAACGGAGCCTTTTCTGCTAGACACTGGTGCTGCAAAGAGTTCAATCATGCATTCAAAACTCCCTGGCGCACCTTTGTCTGGCGATATAAATGTTTCAGTAGGTTTTTCTGGCGCCCCAGTTAGGAACCCGATTTCCAGTCCCATGTCACTTTCTGTTGGACCTTGCGAGCTGAAAGCGCCCCTGATCCTGACAACAGGTTGTGGTGAGAATTTGCTGGGATTAGATTTGTTGAAAAGATTGCACGCTACACTGTATTGTTCTCCTTCAGGAGTACAACTCACATTAGGCAAGAAAGTGGTTTCCCCAATGTATTTGTCTAAAAACACGATGCCACCTGAATTGTCGTCCCTTCCGGATGCCCTTTGGGTTACTGGTCCCAATGATGTGGGCCTCTTGGAAATACCGCCATATGTGGTGACTCTAAAGGCTAATGTCAGACTGCCACGTATTCCCCAGTACAAGATCTCTAATGAAGGGCAGAAAGCATTGTTAGACATTGTCAGCGACTTGATTAATAAGGGTGTGATAGAAGAGACAAGAGGCAACGTTTGCAATAGTCCGATTTTACCTGTCTTAAAACGAACGGATCCTTCACAGCCACCTGTTTACAGATTTGTGATTGATCTTAGAGAGGTTAATAAGATTGTTGTGCCACAGTTTCCGGTTGTCCCCGATATAACTGCCTTGTTAACGATGATTCCAGCCTCTGCTGCATGGTTTTCAGTGATCGATTTGAAGAATGCTTTCTTTAGCATCCCAATTGCAGAAGAGAGCAGAGATATTTTTGGGTTTAGTCTGGGAGGCCGAAGCTTCCGCTTCAAACGCGCTCCCCAGGGCTACTGTGAGAGTCCATCCATATATAGTCAGGCTTTGAAAGCGCAGCTTGATGCACTTGTTTTACCTAGTGGCGCTATCCTGATTCAGTACGTGGACGATTTATTGATCGCCGCGGATACTGAGAAGATCTGTAAAGAAGCCACATTGTCACTGTTGCGCCATTTATCCGCTTTCCATCACAAAGTGTCTCTCTCTAAGCTGCAATATTGTCGACAAGAAGTGACCTACTTAGGTCATCTCTTATCGAAGGAGGGAAGGAAACTGACCCCAGAAAGAATTCAAGCCATTGCACAGTTGAGTGTGCCAAAAACACAGAGAGAAGTGCGTGCTTTTTTGGGCATCACCTCATACTGTAGGCATTGGATCCCTAGTTTTTCCTTATTGGCAAAACCTTTGTTAGCCTTAACATGTAAAGACACACCGAATCCTATCCCATGGTCTGAAGAGTGCCAGAAAAGTTTTGTGGAATTGCGTAATGCATTATGTTCAGCACCTGTGTTGGGTACTCCCGACTACAGTAAGCCTTTTACATTGTATGTTCACGAGAAAGATGGATGTGCGTTGTCAGTGTTAACACAGCCTTTTGGCGACAGACCGCGCCCATGCGCATATTTTTCATCCACCTTGGACCCTGTAGCAAGGGCATTGCCAAGCTGTCTGAGAGCGACAGCTGCTGCAGCGATGTCTATCCGACAATCTGCTGGTTTGGTAATGGACAACACATTGATTGTCATGGTTCCACACGCTGTAGACACATTATTAAATAGAACTAAGACACAACACTTGACTAGTGCACGATTATCGGGCTACGAACTTACACTGTTAGCTAATCACATACACATAAAAAGATGCAATACGCTGAATCCAGCCACATTGTTGCCAATTCCAGCAGACTCAGATGAGATTGAGCAACATGACTGTCTGTTCAGAACAGAAGAAGAGACGAAAGGGAGAGTAGATCTAAAAGATACTCCCCTGACTGAGTGTGATGGCACTTTATGGGTAGATGGGTCCTGTTTTAAGCTCCCTAATGGTGACACGACTGCTGCATATGCTATCACGACTTTACACACAGTCGTGGAAACTGCACGAGTGCCACATAATTCGGCCCAAGCAGCAGAATTAATCGCCCTCACGAGAGCATGTGTGTTGTCTGAAGGAATGAGAGTGAACATATACACAGATAGCCAGTACGCCTTTGGCGTGGCTCATAATTTTGGGCGTTTGTGGAAGGAGCGTGGGTTCCTGACGTCGCATGGAGCTAAAATTCAGAATGGCAAGTTAGTGAATGATCTCCTTGAGTCACTGACCCTACCGTTGCAAGTTGCGATCATGAAATGCAGTGCGCACAGGAAAGTCACAGATGATGTTGGACGTGGGAATGCGTTTGCTGATGAGACCGCGAAAGAAACTGCACAGAATGTGAAGACTAGAATGTATGTTGCAGGTCCCGCAAGATGGGTTAACGATGTGGGAATGTGTGAGAACACAATAGAGAGTGTGAAGTCGCTTCAAGCTGAAGCCACAGAGGAAGAGTTAAGCAAGTGGAGAGAAAGTATGGGTAAGTTGGATGAGAATGGTTGTTGGATTGATCTGACAGAACATAGGCGATGGTTGTTGCCTGATGCATATGTGCTTCCAGTGGTTACTATGGCACATGGAATGGCACATATCAGTACGAAAGGTATATGCAAGTTGTTGGCTCCAGTATGGCAGAATGCTGGGATTCCCAAGTGTGCAGAGAACGTGGTCAAGAATTGCATAGTATGCTTGAAGTATAACCCTGGTATGGTATGGAAAGATGCAACAACCTGAAATATGTACTGGTGGTTGTTTGTGCTTTCTCAAAATGGATTGAGGCTTATCCTCTGAAAGATAACACTGCCCTATCCACAGCCAAAGCCCTTGTGAAGGAGTTTTTCCCTAGGTTTGCGATGCCAAGAATGGTGTGGTGTGATAACGGAAGTGAGTTTGTGGGTAAAGTGATGAAGAATGTATGTGAAGGGCTAGGGATAAAGCAGAAGTTCCACGCTGCAAATCACCCCCAATCAGCTGGATTAGTAGAACGCTACAATGGAGCCTTAAAGCTCAAGCTGGCTAAAATCCAGGCGAGCACCGGTCTTAAATGGCCTGACGCTCTGCCCCTAGCACTCCTGTCCACCAGAATGACCATACACTCACGAGTGGGACTTAGCCCTTATGAGGTCGTCTTTGGCCGCCCGGCTAATGTATGGGGCGTGCCAAGACCGGCGAAATTTAGCGAAATAGAACATCCAGTACTGCTCGATTACCTGTATGATTTGACTGTTAAACTGCGTGTTTTGCACCAACAGGTACATGATACTCTTCCCCAAGCCTCTGAACCTCCTGGACACCCTATCAACCCTGGTACGTGGGTGCTAGTCCGAAATTTCCAGCGCAAGAGCAACGACGAGCCTCGCTGGATCGGCCCTCATCTTGTTCTTCTTTCAACAAGATCAGCAGTGCGAGTGAAAGGGAAGAAGCACTGGATTCATGGTACCCACTGCAAAGTAGTCCCCTTGCCTCTGCCATATGACCAGTGGGTCAAGGAGGGTATCGCCGACTCAGAGACAGACATTGTACCTCGCTTCGTACCATTCAGTGACGCACGCATAAGAGGCACAGTTTCAGACCAAGAGAGTGACAATATTCTGCAGAAAGCTGTGCCACCATCAAGTCGATTGGACACCACTGAGCCTGAACTTTTGTTTCAAGACCAAACAGCACCTGGCCGTCTCCGCTATAATTTGAGACCTAGGCCCATGGACAAATAAAGATTTCCTCATTATTTCCCTTTTGACATTTTTGCTCTCCCATCTGAAGGACTTTCTTGATTTTTGTTTTTCGAACCACCATCCGGGTTCTGCCGCAGGGTCGCGGTGCCAAGACTTTGGGGTACAGGCCGAAGACGCTAGGTCGACGGTTCTGGTTGGTCTAGGGCGTTTCCCTGGACTGACAGGCGTACTCTTTAGCAGAAGAAACTCATCCACCGCGAGTGGCCCGAGTAGAGGATGGAGTTTTTTAAGATGGAGAGACCGATTGAGGAAATGAACTTTAACGCAAGGATGTGCAGAATTGTAAAAAGTAAATGTTTTGTCTTTTTGTGCCTTTTTACACTGTGTAGCATAATAATGTTTATTGTAGGATTTGTGTTTTTCTCCGCTCAAAAGCCCATTGCACCCACTCAACAGCCTATATCTCTTTCTACTGCCTCCTCTCACTCTTTTCACCCTTTGCCTGAGCACGAACAGACCAGACGATCAGAGTTCGTAAATAACTCGTTTATCCAGCTCTTGCACCAGCACCAACTAGTAATGAATACGACCAATTGCTGGGTGTGTGGGTTAATGCCCCATACCATTAACAAGGGTATTCCCTACCTGGTGCTACCGTACAGTTACAATGGATCGTCATGGGCATTCCAAACCATGTTTCTCTATGCTCTAGATACATACTCCCCTCGCCAACCGCGTTCCATCAGACCTATCACCAATAATAAGGCTTTGATGAAAGGAGTGGCCGATATGAGTAGGGATATTAATGCATACTCATCTATTCCCAAAGAAGAGTTGAGACCTTATGTAGGATGGAACACGACGGGGTATAGTATTAGTCTGGGTGAAAGACAGCGAAAAATCTCATCTCCAATCTGGGTCGTACCCCACATGGGTCGGTTCTGCTTACAGGGTAATGGTCAGAATCCTAGAGCTCAACTGGGAAGAAGTGACTGTACTGAAACGTACACCTTCCCGTCACAGTTTTCCCCTGCATTTTTGGCTGCTAAGGGCACATATTTCATCTGTCATGACCGAGCATATACATGGCTGCCCCCTGATTTCTCGGGCACATGTTATATTGCGAACTTGCTACCGCCGACATTTACTGCTGCCTCTGACTATCACAAGACCAGAGTTGTGAGAGGTGTGATTAGTAAGGAGGATACTGCCGGTCAAGAAGCAGGAGACTTCTTCTTGGGTTTCCTGCCGTTTTGGGGACCTATGGTCAATAGTAGGAACCTGAGACAGCTGACTCGTGTGGTTGAATCCACTGTCAATGTAACGGCTGGTGCCCTTAGTAATCTGACAGCTGAGCTCCAAGCGGATCGCCTTATGACTCTGCAGAACCGCATGGTTCTAGACGTTATTCTTGCAGACCGCGGTGGGGTATGCAAGGTCATCCAATCCAGTTGCTGCATTTTCATACCAGATAATGCTCCAACAGTGTATAAAGCCATCTCCAAACTCCATAAAATATCTGAATCCATACACGTGGATAAGGGAGATTGGTCACTGGTGGGGTGGTTCTGGGAATTGATATCTGCCTGGGGATGGAAAGTTCTGATGGTCATTGGAATGATCTTAGCCATTCTTTTCCTGTTCTGTCTGTGTATACAGTGTGCTCCCGCGATATGTGGTCTCTGTACTACCTTATGTGTAAGGAAACCTGTATCGAGGGACGAGCTGAGTAATAGGATGATGCTACAGCAACATCTCCATGACTTCGTGAACATTGACCTAGACTCGGATTAAGATGAGTATAGTGATTGCCTATGTAAGGGCAAAAGGAGGGTCTGTCGTACTTTAATTAGAAGACTCTGTGTTTCTGTAGGTCCGGAACAGGGTGAACCCAGAAGTCATAGGGTGTGTGCCCCTGCACCGCTGGGACTAAAATACCCAGTACTTCACCTTCTCCCTTCTCCCTTCACCGCAAAGAAAAATATGCTAACCAACATGAAATTAATTTGTTCGACCCTCTTTATTTCTCAGTTGCCCACACAAGGGTACACCTTCTGGGAAGACAATATTGACTTAAAATCTGTTATGGGAGCTAAAGGCTGGCAATGTCAAGGCAATGAAGCTTTGTTTAGAGCATGTATACTACCAAAGCAAATGATTTTTCTGGACAAAAATGTACAACAAACATCCTGCCTCTGTCTGGCCAAGATAAAGGTCGTGAACACACCAAACATTCCCACATTTGCACGTTTTGATAATTGGCAGCAATGTACAAATTGCACAGTGATAAACCAAACAACATGCTCAAGAATGGTAAGTAAATTCTTCACATTCCAGTCCACAGAGATGGCTACTGTTCCCATTAGATGCTAGTGGGTGTCATGCACGTTTTTGAACAACACAAAGGGGTTTAGGATAAACAGACCAGACCCATGTTATGCAGAGACACAACACTCAGGTATAGTAATGACATATAACATGGGTAATTATGCCTTAAATGAATCAAACATTCCACATTAAATGAGGTGAAAGAACACTTGGCTCTCCTTTCTGATGAGATGGATTTACAGGATGTTTTGTCAGGTCCTAGAAAGCCATGTAAAAAATGATTTTGTATGCAATATATCATGAATTGTTAAAGGTTTCACAGCAGGAAGTGAATTTAGAAAATGTTTTAGGTGTAGTTTATAAAGGTATGACTACTTTATCCACATTACTTTTTTTTGAGTAACATTGCAATGCCGACAATTGACATAATCCAGAGTGTCACAGCTTCTAGACCTTATTACGAGTTTGACGGTCCGACTGCCAGGGAACGGCGCCCGCCTACTCCACTCCACTGCTAGCTGCATATTACAAGTTGGGCAGTCTGAAACACACCTCCTGCAGCAGACTCCGGCAGTGTGAATTGTCAGCGGTGAGGTGGCGGATGCCACCAGGATAGCGTTCCGACCGCTGAGCATATTACGAGTGCAAATTGCCACTGGTGGTCTCACAGTGGTGCACAGCCAGTGGCGGTTCTCGCATAAGCTGTCAATTGCCGAGGTACGAGAACCAAAAGAAAATACTAATTTGAACACTAACCATTGGCTGGATTTAAATACCACACAACTGAAGTCCTGTGACAAGTGGGCATGCCTTCAATTCACACTATATAAAAGACACCCCACCCCTGACCAGTGTCCTTTGCTATTCAAATCAGAACAGGCACATATACACCGAGCACATTACCTTTTACCACACATAAATTATTTCAATACTTTCAATTATCATTCTCCATCACCTGTTTACAATTTTTGGAACCTATCTCATCATCCTGTGTTTGCATATTTCAATTAAACAGACTTCCCATTTTTTTCTTCACCAAGGGACGTAAGAAACCTTTCTTCACTGAACCCAAATTAAGAGTAATGGTGGAGAAATCATGAGAGTAGAGCCCTAACTTTTTGGAGCCCAAGTCCAGCATACTCCTCACAGTCCGAAAGTAGCACTGTGGAAGACGATAGTCAACAGAGTGAATGCTGTTGGGCATACCCTGTGCACACAGAATGACATTAGGAAGATGTGGAATAAACTCGTGAGTAGGGGTGGGTTAGAGAACTCCGCTCCGTCAGTGGAGCGGAGTGAGCTAGTCACCCTTGGCCCGGTCCCTGCTTCTGAACCCAGTCAGCACAAATATACCCCTGTCCCCAGTGCCTGGACCCTCGGATGGGGACCGGGGGCTCCTGCACCCCGGTGCCCGCCGGACAGTGGGCAAGCCCCGTGCCAGGTCCCAGCTTTTGAACCCTAGCCAGGCCGGGGAGAGCCTCTCTGGGCCCCGGGGACACTCGTGCCCCATGCCCAGACCCTCGGCTTTCTTGCAGGATGGGGGGCTCCCACACCCCGTGGCCTGCCAGAAGGAGCTGAAGACCTGGACCCAGTCCCAGCTTCTGAACCCAAACCATGCTGGGGAGAGCCTACTCGGGCCCCGGTGGACCCCCCGTCCCCAGTGCCCAGACCCACGGCTGGCTTGCAGGATAGGGGGCTCCTGCACCCCAGGGCCTGCTGGATGGAGCTCAAGCCCTGGGCCCTGCTTCTAAACCCTTGCCAGGCTGGGGAGAGCTTCTCCGGGCCCCAGTGGACCCCCGTACCCAGCACCCAGACCCTTGGCTGGCTTGCAGGATGGGGGCTCCTGCACCCCGGGGCCCACCGGACTGAGCTCAAGCCCTGGGCCCCGTCCTAGCTTCTGAACCCTAGCCAGGCTCGGAAGAGCTTTAACGGGCCTTGGTGGACCCGTCTGGGTGTCGCGGGACATCCGCAAGTCTCTGCCAACCCAGTACGGGCCCAGGCGCCCCGTGCTCAGGGCTTCTCCAAGCTCTCCAGGGGCTCCAGCTCCAGCTTGGCTCCCCTTTCACGCAGGACTGGCCTCCTGCCACTCCTTGCCCTAGAGTCAGCGGGGAGCTAGGCAGTCCTCCCCACTCTGCAGCCACCCCACCCTGCTACTGACTGTCACCCCCCATACCCAGACCCTTGGGCGTCAGGGCAGTGACTCGGGTGGGTGTGCCTTCCACCTTCCCTAGAGCCCGGTGGGCATAAACCAATGAGGTTTAAGCCCAGGCCATGTCCTCTCCCCACTGGCCCACCCGGGGAGCCCATTTTTCTCGGCTATTAAGCCCCCACTGGGCTGACAGAACCCTGGGGAAGGACAAAAGTCAGAAAGAGCCCGGGTGGGGTGGAGGAGGGCATACACAGGCACCCACGCACAGAAAGACAAAAGCATGGCTCAGAGGATGACTTTAAATAGGTTGCAGCGAGGTAGCTGCTCGACTGTCCCAGAAACAGGTTGTCTACGAATGATTTTGCACTGGGTACCCCACGAACATACGGTGCACTAAGGGCAATAGAGGCACCCCCTTCCATCCGCGCTCTGGTCCCCAAGCGAGCAGCTCTACGCACCTGACCCCCCGAAAGAGGCCGGCTATCCCAGGCCAACCGAGGCTCTATGGCACTGCGGTATAATTACGGTTTAGGGGGGATTCGGATTTAGAGGCATTCAGTCATAATCCCACAGATGGCAGTTTCACCCCATTGGCTCCTCATCCAAGCACATAAACCAAATGTCTGCACCTGTGGTTCTTCTCATACTGAGCAGGATTACTATTGCAACAACACATCATCAGTAGGGTAAAACTAACCTGTCTCATGACGGTCTAAACCCAGCTCATGTTCCCTATTAGTGGGTGAACAATCCAACGTTTGGTGAATTCTGCTTCACAATGATAGAAGGAGCCGACATTGAAGAATCAAAAAGTGACCTAAGCCCTTTCCATTGGCTGTGGTTTCAGTGGATAGTAGATAGGGACAGTGGGAATCTCGTTCATCCATTCCCCTTCGTTGCGCCACAGGGTTTTGCTCGGCCCTCCGACTCGCGCACATTATAGACCCCTTGGTCCTTGTTTCAAGATGGGTTGGGTGGGTAACCAACATTGCCGCAGACCCCTGGCACCCAGCAGGGGCCTCCCCGCCCGGGGGCACGATGTGTTCAGAGCGCACTGTGCACAGTCCACCACAGTCAACAGTTGTGCTGGGAGCAGGGGGCCCCATCCCCCCTTCCCTGCCCCAGCACGCCCTGAGGGGTGGTCGTGAGCGGGTGCCTGCGGGAGGGCATGGAGGCGGTCAAATCTCCCTCAACCCCGAGGACACGGCATAGCTACTGCCAGGGGGGCTATAACACCCTCCACCTGCCACCCTGAAGCCTTCCCAGCTGAACCGGAGCCGGGGGCGGTGCACTGCTGTGGAGGAAATGCGTGTTGAATCCTCCGGGCGGACTGCATGTACCCCACCTGCTTACGTCTCGGCGGTTTCACCCCCTCTCTCTTCAAAGTTCTTTTCAACTTTCCCTTATGTTACTTGTTGGCTATTGGTCATGCGCCGTATTAGCCTTATATGGAGTTCACCACCCCCTTTGGGCTGCATTCCTAAGCAACCCGACTCCCAGAAGACCTGATCCCAGCGTGCCGGGGGCCGCTACCAGCCTAACACCGTCTGCGGGGTGAGCCTCGATCAGAGGGACTTTGGCCCCCTGAGCGATGCCGGGGAGTAGGTCTTTTGTATGCCACAATTCCCGCACCCACAACTGGGCGGGAATTCAGCGCTGGGCTCTTCTCTCTTCACTCGCCCTTACATGTTTAAATTCAGCAGGTCGCTACATCTGATCTTAGTTCGTAGTCGGAAAAAACCACTGAAGCGTCGGGGGAGCCGCCGGGTATGGTCAGGCCCCTGCCCTTTTTCCCGGATTGGATCTGGAGGTGGGCGCCCGAGGTATGTGCACGCAGGCAGCTGGTGTGACACCACAGAGAGAGACGTGCGGCACGCAGCCAGGTGCCCCAGGATGGGCCCGAGGAGGACCAGTCACTGGCCCTCCCTGTCGAGGCGGGGAAGCAGGGCTAGGCGTGCCGGCGGCATACCAATGTGGCAAGACCCGGTGAGGGACCCTGCCAAGGGCAATCAGGGTTCTGACCTTGTGGGGGGATGAAAGGAAGCGGAGGTAACCCTGCGGCAGCCCTAGCCATGTCCCGGGTAAGCCCGGGGCGATTGACGATCGAGCGACCCTCAGACAGGCGTAGCCCCGGGAGGAACCCGGGGCCGCAAGTTGCGCTTGAAGTGTTGATGATCAATGTGTCCTGCAATTCACACTATTTCTCGCAGCTAGCTTCGTTCTTCATCGACGCGCGAACCGAGTGATCCACCGCTAAGAGTCACAGGCATCCTGCAGGTACAGGAGAGGCAGGAGGAAGTCTGTGCACCGCCCGCACGGTGAGACGGCCCGGGTACCCCATTCAAGGCTTCCCCTCTGGGAGTCAGATTGCACCAGAAATGCGCTGGGTGGAGAGGGGTGATGGCATGGCACACAGGGCCTACAGACCAGCCGGGCAGCAGCGTCCAAGGGCCTGGCACCACCCGACCCCTTCCACTCTGGTCGGACCACTGGGGGCATGTCAGCCAGGGCCGCTCAGCCTTCGCTCTGCTGGGTAGGGTGAAGGGCCTCCTGCCAGGTGGCCGGCCCTCTAGTCGGACGGTCCATGCGAGGTGGAAGCTCCTTGCTTGAAACAACAGCCGAGGCTGGTCAAGCAGCCCATCCCTAAATGGACCAAGAGTGCCCAATCGATCGGAGTACAGCCGGGGACTTCCCTGGCAGGCCGCCCTGCGTGTGGGATGCCGGCCTCATGTCCCTGCCTGCTCCCAGGGTGAGCAGGCTTAGAGGAAAGGCCCATCGGGAAGGGGCTGAGAGGCAGGTGTGGACCTGGGCCCCTGGGGTCCCAGCAGGCAGGCCCAGGTCCTGCCTGCCCCTGTCTCAGAATCGCCAGACCTCACGGAGGTCTGACTGACCCTCTCCCTAGTAATCCAGAGGAAAATTACCCCCCTTTCTTGTATTCCGTGTGCACCATGTGATGGAGGGGACCCAAGGTGCAAACATGCCCGACCTCCTGGGTAAATCGCTGGGATCGGGGAGTAACAAGTAACAAAAGTGAATTGAAATGAGCCAGTGGCGCAAAAAATACAAAACTGACATTACTTTAACAAGTGGGGTGATACTGTGTGGACTGTTAAGTTCAGGTAGGAGGTCCAGCTCCAAATGATGGGTCAGATCCAGGATAGTCTATTGATTTAATCAGTATTTCTGAATAACGTGCCAGTCCTGCATAGTCTGTAGGTCAGGAAATGGGTGGAACAGGCGAGGATGAAGTCCCCACTCTCTCCCAGGGTACCTATGTGAGAAGTATATGGAACATTATTAGTGCTCTCAGTTTGCAAATTTACATGTAACTGACCTGTAAGGGTAAAGTCATGTGTCAGGACATTTTTTGCATCCAGAAGGACTAAACCTGTGAGTTCATGACTGAACAGTCTGAGTCGTCCACCACTGATTCACAAAATCACAATCACAGCCCTATAACTTGGTTATGCACAACATCATATAAAAGTGGTGAATCAGCACTAAAGTGAGGCGTTGCAGACATGTATAAGCAGGTACCGCATTACACATGTTGCTGATCTCATTGAAGATATGTGCTGATCAATGCAATGTATAAATATAGTTCTGTACAGTTCATGAAATGGGATAGGAGCGTTTACAGTAGCAGGGTCCCATTCATATGGTGTGGTGTTCCTGCTTTATAAACTGTGACATAGACACTCAGCAAGTGCTAATATGCAATTTGTAACATATTATACTCTACCACTGACATAGCAGATGCCTGAGCTCGTAAATAGGACAAATAGAGGCTTCTACTGCCAGCTGTCGAGAACCGCATGTTAGACGTTACCTGAATGGCAGTCTCTCCCACAGGCCAGCATTGGGGAATGTGATTGGGGTCATCCAATGGCTGTGTACGTCTACGCTCATATCCGCGTTTTGTACCGGAGATGTACGCCGCAGTTTGAAAATACCCTCACTTCCCTATAGGCACTGCTGCCATTAACACCTCCTTGCTGTCAGCTTCTATGTGTCACCTCCAGGATCAAACATGCCAGGCCCAACAGGTACACAGAGGCTCTTGTTGGAAAGGTCCTTTGCCTGTATGGCCAGCTTTATGGCTATGAGCAGGAAAGCTCAGCATGATTTATGAAGGATACCAATGTCACAATCTTGACTTTTCAATACCTGACAATTTACCTATGAGTCCCAGATTGAAAGCACTTACACATTTGCAAGTCACTTTCATTACTTTCTATTGTCAGAGATGTGTTGGTAGATGATACCCTGTACATTGGCTGCAAAAACTATCCAACATAGAATTTTGAGTACTAGCATATCTGACCACTGTGCTATAGAAATTCAACTGCAAGCATGTTGGAATGTAGTCTAAATAGGCCTACACACAGGAATTATGTTAAATTTGCCAGTAAGTGTTCATGTTGCTATGCATCTCAGTACTGTGAAAAGGGATGGGGATCAGTAGATGATGCATGTATGTGTTTGCTCCTCCACATCTCCCTGCATATAACAGTCCGTACAAACATACACACTGGGAGTGACGTTTCATTGCAAATATCTTCTGCAATCAAGACAACATTGTTATCCTGTTTTGCAGGGCCATTAGATGTACAATAAATCATGTTCTGCTTGCACTTAGGAAGTTAGTGGGGGATTGCTGTGCCTACATTGCAAACAGCCAAACATATGACACCTACCCACTCTTACCCAAGATGAAGATAAAATATATATGAATTCATCCTACAGCACACTGTCCACTCCCAGGCCATCTGCAGATTCAGAGGCACTGGCAAAATAGTGAAAAGGAACAATAAATGGCTCTAACACATTTCAGATAAGTCACCAACAAAATAATTCCTGACTGGAGCCACAGAGCTGAAGCAAATTGATTCTTATCACTATATCAATTCTGCTACACAGCCTTAGGACAAGCCGCTCGCTACTACCATTGTGGGTTAACAGACCCAGGATTGTTGCAAACATTGGGCAGAGTAACTGCACTCTTGTATCATGTACTGTGAAAATAGCATCCACATGTGTCACATAGCCGTACTACACTGTATGTCAATGGTATGTTAAACAAATCCTTGTCACAGTGCCTTACAAACCTAAAAGGGTTACCTTAGCTGCTCGGACATTGGCCACACGCTCAATGAGTCAGACCTGTATTACACCTGGACAACATGTTTCTCATTGCAAGTACAACATGCAACACATGCCAGAACTTCCATGTGGTTCAAAGATATTGGGATGTATCATAGTTGAGTTAACAGACATGTTGTGGGCGGGGGAAAGGGGAGAGCAGGCTTCAGAGGATGATGATCAGTAGGGCCCCATGCACTGAGGAAGATCTGGCAACTTCAGAGCGGCCATAGAATAGCGATGTGCACAATGTGACGTGTGAGGCTAGGAGGGACCACAGGACGACATCCGGTAGTTATAGGGGACAGCAGTGCCAGGGGTGGGGGGAGGAGATGAGGGAGATGTTTAAGTTTGAGTTTGCGGGTTGGGGGAGGGGAGAGGGGGATACGAAAGCAGGCCAGGCATGGAACTGTACAGCAATATTAGAGGCAATGGTAAGCAGCACATGGTCACATGTCACATGGGTAGTTGGATATTTTTGTCAATTGCCTTACTTACAACAGAGATTTTGTGTACTGTGAGTATTGTGTAAAAGATAATAAAATCTGTTTACAAAAATAGAAATGTTGTGGACTACTTGTACGGAGTCAGAATTCTGTCCTGTTGTGCTCTCTGAACAGTCATGCAAACACACCTAACCTGTCATGCATTTCCAAAGGTGTGTAGGGTAACCTCTTGACTCAATCCTCAGACCATGGGTAGTGGCCCTGCCCTTTGTTTAGTAGTTAGGTTGGCATGGGCCTTGACAAAAGTTAAATGAGTTAGATGCACTATTTAGAGGACTATTGTAATGTAGCCTCTTGTCAGTGTGCATGTTCATCAATGTAGTCCAATCATCAAAGGTCTAATAAAGTACCACTTGTACATGTAAGTTGTCCCCAACTTCATGATCTATGATTTCTGTCTTACATGTGCAACGGGTTTCTTTATCTATTGCATTGATCCAGATAAACGCTCATCGTAAGCAAAGGCTTTAGAAAGCAATTGCCCTGAAATTGCAGTGCCTGGGAGTCTTTGGTCAGCGCAGCTACCACTGAGGGAAGAGGTGAGAGAACCTCAAACGCTGGAACCGAAACATCTCCCAAGTCCAGCTGGGGTAAGCCCTCCCCATTTTGTAGGGTTGCGTGCCAGACCCTGACACCCCTCATGGCTAGTATACTGGTGATGCCCTACACTGAGCTTCATGGGCAGTTGAGGGCCCAACAGCAGTGAGGAGGGGACGAGTAATGGGCTGGACAAATACGTCAACACCTAACCAAGTTTTTATTGTCACAGGCACCTGCAAATGCATCAATATGTATTGTGACTAATGCTAATCCCCATAACAGAGTGAATTCATGTGTAGTGCTGTTATGCTTATCTTACATATCTGTGTCATACCACCATAAACACAGGAGTATTCTACAAGATCTATGGCTCATCATGGTATGACATCTGTGGCCATCTCAATTGAAGGAGGTCGTCAAGGTGTCAATGACGTATGTAACTGGTGAATTGGTACATATCACGTTTCATCACCAAAGGGTGTGTGGACATGGGTGGGTGTGACACACATACCCACTAGCATGAGTCTTTGTTAAACATCTAGAGCTAATGTAGTGGGTAAGGCATACATGGCCTGAGGACTGACAGTACTGTCATACAAAGTGATTTTCCATGCAGGCGACTTGTCAGTAGACATGTATACCACAGACACATGTTAAAGTTGGGAAAAACTGTAACTGCCTGCTGTCAAGTAGCAGGTACTGAAAGTCAGACTTGTCATGCGCATATGTGAGTGTGTACGGTAAGCAACAAATTTGGATATGTATAAGAAACATATTAGAGGTCCTATGATATCTCTTTACTACTGTCTACAGGTGTGACATTATCTACATGACCAAGACAATTCCTTGATATCATCTCACGTTTCTGTTGCAGTATCTACAAAAAGTACAATTAGGAAATAGGTGGGGATTTAAATCAAAATTAAAGTCCACATGCAATGGGTTGCTTCACCCATTGGCTTTACTCAATGGTGTCAGTTATTTTTTTACGGCAACTGCCAGCTGGTGCACGCTCAGGGTGCTGACTGCTCTCCCTTGACTCATCAGGTGTTATGCCCTGTCTCCCATTGCGCTGTCTGGTTTCGGGAACTGGTGGGGTGATGCTGCTCCTGCTTAAGAGCTCCTCGCTATCCCCTGAGCCCACCAGTGGTAGTTGTCTGCAGCTGTTCCACGGTGGTCGTCACCTGCACCAGGCCTTTCGCCACATTCTGGCTGCAGTGGGCCATCTCAACTTGCATGCTCATTGAGCGGCGTAACAGCAGGGACGTGGCAGTACACAGGTGGTAGACCGCCTTGCTGTAGGTTTCCAAGCGGCTGTCGAGACATTGTCTCCCCCTGCGTCTGGCTTCCTGCTCTTGCTTCATCGTGGCACACAGTTCTTTGATTGGGCCCGTCATTTCCCTGATGCCCTCCCTCATGTCACTGAGGTTGTGGATGACTGAGACCAGCTGCTGGTGTATTGACCGCATTGATCTTGTTTGCAGGTTCTGTATCTTGACCATGCTGCCTTCCAGTCCAGCAAACACCGTGTTTTCCTCATCAGCAGCAGTTCCGGTGCCAGCCCTTGGCCTGCATCTCACAGATGTTTCCTCCCTACGGTGCAGAGTGGGCTGTTCCTGGACCTGTGCTGCACGCTGGCCTGGGTCAGGCTGGTCATCATCCTCCCCTACAGACTGTGTTTCTGCCTCTAACAGTGCAGTGGTGGCACAATGGTAAGCTGTCTCAGTGGAAGAGGTATTGTCAGTGTTGTTTCATCGGTGTTTTCCTGCCCTGCCTGCTCCTCTGTATGTGCAGCCTCCTCAGCTCCTGTACTGTCATCCTGTGTTTCAGGTAGTACTGTGAATGAAAAGGCACATTTTAATTTTGTGTTCTGCTCAGCATTGTTCACTGTATAAAGTTTTCTGATTTTGCGTTAGCTAAGTGCCTTTACTGATTCATTCATTCTGCTGTGTCTCATTGCTCCACTGTATGATGCATGTGACTACATATCCCATGATGCATTGCTGGGTGTACTGAAAAAAGTGTACTGGAGTAGCATATGTACTTTGTAGTTGGTACATTCCTGAGTGTGTGATTGGGATGGTGATTTGTGAGGCATGATTTGGCATGCGTCTTACCTTGTCTTGTGTTGGGAGGGTCAGAGCTGTCAATGTCAGCCACACCACTGACGTTCTCTGGCTGAAGGGTGGACTCCACCAACTCCTCGAGGGGTGTAGACTCTGTTGCAGTTGGATTCCCCCACCAGTCTTCTTAGCCTCTGCCAGCCTGGTTGCCACCATGTCCTTTGACCTGCAGCACATATCGTACCATCGCTTGCGCAGGTCCTCCACAGAGCGCTGGGTCACACCGATGGCATTTACCTTTGCCTGAATGTCCAGCCATATTTTTCTCTTTCTTGACTCTGGCACACGGAGTGATTTCTTTCCAAATAGCAACTCACAGCTGTGTACCATTTCGTCTATCACTGGACTTCCCCTCTCACTGTACTTCTGCTTTCTTTTTCTTCCAGCCTCCCTCTTGTCCTTCTCTTTATCCTGGGGATCCATTAGGAATAGTTGCAAATGCAATACTCAGTTGTCTGCCTCTCATCCCAGCCTCTGACTCAGCCTCAGGCAATCAGGTGCAGCATGGGCAGTCACACTTCCTGAGTTTGATGTCATCAAGCTGCACCTGAATTGCAGATTCTCTATTTTTGTGATTCTTTAATTGCGATTTCTCAATTAAGGAATCGCTATTTGCAGGGTCGCAGTATATTTCTGTGAATTTTTGGGAAACGCAATTGATTAGCCATTTTTTATTTACATCGCGTTTTACGATTCTCAAAATGCGATTCGCTAAAAATTGCATTTTGAGAATCACAAACACAAAATTTCATTCATATGCCCCATTGTTTCCAGGTTACTCTAGTGTGAGACACTTCTTAAATAACTTTGGTCAACTTTCTAATCATCATTTATATGTGTATAGACAGGGAACTTATGATGAAGATCAAAAGTATTCTATAGATCAGTTCAGACTGCGAATTTTCTATGAAACCAAATCCTTGATACTCGACATATAGCTGTGAGATTCCTATAGCAGGCTCATATCAGTTCATATGAAAATGGATATCACAACAGTATTGTGCATTTAGCAGGTCTTTGTGTGGATTGTTTAAGACTGCATTAAGTATGGCCATGCTAGTTGGAGTCACATTATCAGTGTTGATTGTGAAAACTGACAAAGTTTACAGGCTATATTCAGACATTGCTTCAACATGGAAAAAGAGTAGTGACAAGTTGACTCAAACAATTGTGGAAAACTGTGTTCAATACCTCCATGAGTGGAGATGTGACAACTCATGTTGCATACATGCCTGTGCTCATGCCTAGGCCGTAGAAATTGTGATAACCCTAATAGGTGTTGTGATACCTTCACATCTCATGGTGCCAAATGTACAAAGCTGTACCTCCTTGTCTATGCTGGTAACATTAACCTAGCAATTGTTCCATTCTAGCATCCCCTTCAGCCAAATGGAGGAGATAGAGACCGGGCTGTTGAGGAAGCAGCTGGCCGAAGTGAGTCTGGTTGGGACACTGATACTGTTGGACCCAGTGGCCAAGAGGGCAAGGGGAATGCCACAGAGGATCTAGGCCCCACAACTAAATCCAGCAAGTCAGAGTAAATGGGCATATCCTTGGTGGTGGCGGTGCCACCCAACTTGGTGCAGTGCCATCACTCCCTACCATCTCCCCCCTCCCTGCTGCTCCCCAAAGAGTTCCTTATGAGGGGAGCCATTTCTCAGCTGCAGGCACCTCTGTCCCTGCACCCCCAGATGTCCTTGGTGAGGAGGCTATTGACCTCCTAAAATAGATCTTTGTTGGGCGAGCTGCACTGTTGAAAGCCATCCCGGGTCTGGGCAGTCAATGTACTCAGGTGGCTGCTTACTTGGGTGGCATTCACAGTGGTATGTGTGCCCTAAAGGGATAGTTTCAGGCTCTGCCCTCTAATTAATGGCAGCATTACACAGAAAACCATTCTTCCATTCCACAAAGTTCCTCTATTAAATCCCTATCCAAAAACCCTATTCCTCAGCCTTCCCCGGGCACACATACACACACACACACACACACACACACACACACACACACACGTGCATGCTTCCCCAAAGACACACCTGCAGCACAGAACAATCAACACCCCAATCACAACACACACCACACCAGCAGCCATACGGCCATCTACACCCCACTCACAACACACACCACACAAGCAGCCATACACAGCCCCCTCACAACACATTCCACACCTGCAGCCATTCACACACCAACAAAATACACACCACACCAGCAGCCATACAGCCATCCACACCTCCCTTGCAACACTTGCCACACCTACAGCGATACATCCATCCACACCCCTATTACAATGCACACCACACCAGCAGCCGTACAGCCATTGACACCTCCTAATAACTCACACAACACCAGCAGCCATACAGCCATCCACACCCCATTACAACATGCCCCACACCTGCCTCCACATGAGCTCTACATACAAGAGACACTTCAACTAGCTCTTCCTCCCAACCTGACCCCATCTCTGAATTTACCACCACCTCTACCCATGACCATTACTTCCTCTCCCTTGGACTTTGCTCTGTACGACACCTCCCTCCCATCTGTCCACACAGGCTCGCTTTTTCAATCCTCATTGCCTATCCTTCCATCTCACAAGCTACCTATTCCAAAACCACTCCCATACAGATGACAAGAGGCAGTCCCCATTTCACTCCTAAGAAATGTACTCCCAGTGCAAAGTCCAACCCTCCCAAATGCCCCCTACTAATACCAATCCCTCACTTGCAAATCCTAGTCCCCCACTCCCATATAAGATCCCTGAGGTGCCTGTCTTACCCAACTGATGCCCCTCCTGGGGAGATTGCGCTGACAGTGTTGAGTAGGCAAGTAGGGTGGCATACGTATCGGTCACGTTCCCCACCATCTATTTAATGGACTGACCAAAGGCCTGATGTGTGTTTGATATATATTTTTACACAAGTGTCCTGCCACTGTTTCTGATCACAATGTGGAGCTGCCATGGTCTCTGTGATGTGTAACAACGTGTTTATGCTCCTACATGTGTATTGCATATGTGGCAGATAAGTTGCAATTTCAATCACTGGTTACCACATTTGGAGTTACATAAGTAGGCCTCATGTTCATAGAATACTAGTGTGCAGATATACACATGTGTTATCTCCTTTCACATGACTAATCTCCCTGAATCACATGCACAATCTCTGCTAGGTTTGACGACCCAACTAGACATACACATTTCCGGGCCAGATGTACAACCCTATTTTGCATGCGCAAACGTATTTGTGACCCATTTGCGCATGCAAAAAGTCACAGGGCAATGTACAATTCCTAAATAGCGAGTCGCAATTTATTTGCAGCTCGCTATTTAGGAATTGCGAGTCGCTATTAGGAAGGTTCGTTCTCTTCCTAATAGCAACCCCAAATCCATTTATGAATATTTTGCAACTGCAATTGCTGTTGCAAAACACTTGCAAATTACCACCCTCTTCAAGAGAGTGGTAATGCAGTCGCAAAAGCAGGAGAAAATATTTTGTTAGGGGCATGCAGTGGTCAAAGGGACCGCTGCCTGCGCGTAAAAAATGAGACGAAAACGTTTCATTCTATATTTTAAATGCATCCCGTTTTCCTTTACTGTAAAAGGGCTGCATTTTTTAAAAAAACTGCTTTATTGGAAAGCAGTCCCAGACATGGTGGGCTGCTGAGCCCTGCAGGCCACCATCCCTGCGAGGGCCAGCCATTCCCAACGGGATCACAAATTGTGAGTGGCTCATTAATATTCATGAGCATCGCATTTTGCAACCCCATTGTGAATCGCAATCAGTGTCTCTGACACTGTAGTACATTGTAAATTGCGCCTCGCAATCAAGCGCAAATTGTGAGGCGCAATTTACCAGGGTCGCACGTCTGGTCCTCCATTCCTTGCAGATCTGATTGTAAAGCCTTGACATGTTCCCATGTGAATGGTGAAGCCACAGCTACTTTGCTTATGGGGATGTAGCAGCATGTTTAACTTTGGGTGTGGCCACAGACCTCTGGCTGACATGTACCCAAATGGTGGTGTGAGTGACATCATGTTTTGGAAAATAGTTTTTTGTACTGTATAGAATATTGACAGTTCTGATTTACAAATTGTTTGACTACTGGGAAGGGTAGGTGCAGTGGAGGTTACCTTCCACATATTGTACAAATGTTACAATATGTGTGACATACAAATATCTTGACATAAATCCCAGTGTCTGGTGTGACACTAGTTATGGCACCAACAACACTCGTCATGAACACAATTAGTACAAGAAGGCTCAGTGTTGCACTCCTTCAACGTTTTTGCACACTTACAATATTGCTTCCCCAGATCTCACTCATCTGGGCTCCACATGTGTGTATTTAATTGTGGAATGTTGGGCTCATACTCTGATTCTAACAACCAGACAGTCGGGTGCCATGTCAATTTTTATTCATACAGTTACATCCATCTTCACTGTGGTCCTACACAGGAGAAACTGTTGGGGGCATCAGATGGAAGGTTTTATATGGCAGTTTGTGAACTGCTTTTCCTATGAGCTAGGTGTACACCGTATGTAGACATGATGTTACATGCTTGTAGTCAGGCATTTAATTGTGCAGGGTCATGCCGGTACTTAGCCCAGGTAGCACTAAAATGCAAGTGCTGAGACAGCTCCCTATTGGCTTTATTAGAAACTCGTTTTAGTCCTTTCATTGTCTCATCAAGTGATGAATGAAGCTTTCTTCAAAGTGAATAATAATGAAGCCATAGTTGGAGCTTATTTTACATAGGCTACTAAGAAGCATCTAAAAAACAGGTGTCCTGATATGTTGTGGGAGTAATGCTAGTTGTAACATATATCATGTTGCTATAACATACGCAGCAGCAAACCAGTCGGGCAGAACACTAAGCTAACCACTCAATTGTTCCTAATGGTGCAACAACATTACTTAATCAGTTGTGCCCCTTTAAGAGAACCCTCAGTTTCAACATCCCACTTGTTACCATGCTTGTGGTGTTTGTGACACTTTCGATTAACATATTTTATGAAAGCCAACTGCCACCAAAATGGAGTTTGCCTGCCGTTGCATTCCGAACATTAAAAACTCAAAAGTTACCGCCGGAAGTTAACTGTTGCGAGGTAGGCGGTGTAGCACACGGAAGCTGAAGCATTTGTGTTACATTGGTGTAGCTGAATCTCGCGGACCAATGGAAGTGTCCCTGCATGCCAAAACTACCGATGTGGTGTACAAGTAGTTTGCGGTGGCCTAATGTGTTCACTTGCCTACTGGCACTGCTGCGATCTACACCTCCTCTACTTCAGTTGCTGTTTGCCATATCTGCGAGCCATCATGTCCCGTTCTAAAGACATGAGGGCCCCAGACTTCTATGCAGAGGAGTTGGAACCCTTCTGGAAGAGGTCCTCCCCCATTATGGCCAACTCTGCGGCTAACCACACTAGCACATACCTACTTCACTCTGTTGGACTGTTGGACCGCAATGCTTACTGATTCACAGGTTCAAATGTGTCTAATATGCGATGTAAGAGTATATTTTAGGACCATAAATTCTACATTCATGTAATGGATAGAGAAATTATGTTTTCTCTGTACTTCACAAAATGATTGTAACGTTTGTTTGTTCAATGTCCATTCAGGGATAGTTTCCATTTTTCTGTGATTGTGCACAATTGTCGTTACATAGGGTATGTCATTTTTACTTGTGTTCATAGTTGTCCTTATTTGTACTGGTATGGATATATCAGACCGTTGTTCATGTGCATGCACATACACCAACCCAATATGATATGTCCAAAAACATATCAAGCAGTGATTTTCACATTGTTTGCTCATGCGGCTATATGTACAGTGCTTGGAATTTAGACAACAATCTATAAATGGGAGATACGTGGGGAGCAAACAAGTCAGACAACCAGAAAGTGTTGTGTAGATCCTATAAACCTATATAGGATCGGCACGTTTAGACAACATAGACTGTAGGATTGGTGTCTAGACCGATTCCAGACACCCCCACCGGGTATACCAGCTAGCTCACAGTGCCACTAGCAACACCTCTTACCAAGGAGAGAATAGTTAATGGCAACTATCGAACATGACAACTCTTTCCCATCAGGGATCCTGGAAACATTGCAATACTTTTCGCTCAGTCACTCATGCTCACTTTGTCTCAGAGAGATACACAGAATAAACAGTGGGGACGTTTTTCAATAAGCATTTTTTGAACAAGCATCATTCTAAAGTAAAATAGGTGAGCTGAAACAACCATAAGACAGAAACAGATAAAAAATATCCTAAGCACCAATAGAGTAAAAGGATGGTAGATTCCTACAATTCTGCTGGAACAATGAATACAGGCAAATATAAAAATACATGACAGTAATAATGCGTACTTCCACGATGCAACACTAACTAAATCTACCTAAGTGTACCTAGCATGTATGTAGGTGTAGAGCCAAGAATCCCTCTAGGATAAAGTCATCCCCATTACCTGAAGTGAGAGACTGTGGGACCCCGACTTGGTCTCGAGTTGGACGCCCCCAAGGGAAGTCAGACCACTGTGAGCTGGAGTGTCTGCATGCAGGAACTTCAGCATCTTGCGTCAGCATGAAAGTCCTTTTCTCCTCTCTTGCCTCAGCAAAGATATGGTGTTTATATATCCAATGTGGTACCCCCAGGGGATTTACCTTGCTGTGTCATGTCGTACTAGGATGACGGAAAGAATGACCCTTATGCATAGTTATTATGCAGGAGACGGTAGTCCTGCTGTGATTCCCAGAATCCTCACGCATGATGAATGAGGCTACTTTTCAGAGAAAACCCCATGTCATTAAGGCATTATCGTAACTAGGTAAAAGGTCATTACTGAGGACCGTAGAGTAATATCAGGAGAATATAGGTGAAAGCTCTGGTTGCTACCTGAGCCTATATCGGGCACCTATATGAAACATAACACCCACTCCTCATCCGACTGCACGACACATGAAAAAATATTACATGTACTTCTAAAATACGCAGATAATTTAATAAGCAAAAATGCGTACAAAATGCAAAATTTCTAGTATAAGGTTTAGAAGTCTCTTAAAATATGGTTGTATATATAGACTGAACAACTATGAGCGCCTGAAAGCCACGCAGTACTGAAAAAGAGTCTATTGTTTAGAATTCCAAATTTTGGTTGTTTTGAAAAAGGCCAGATTTTTCCCAGCACACGATGAGGCAAATGTTTATGTGTCCTGGCTGGGAGATGCAACATCACCGTTGCTTGCCAAAGCAGACGATGATCCCTGCAACACCTCACAGATCAGGTCAATCGAGCACGGATGATCTTCTGCAGTGCCCACAGCCACAGCCAATGCTGGGGCAGCCTATATGGTATTCATGACTTATGTGCCTGTAGAGGAGCCGGTCTCTGTTCCAACAGGAGCAGAATCATCCCGTGGTGGCTCTAAGAATGCCAACATGAACATGGGAATACACTGAGGACACAACAATACATGGGCCTTTAACAGGTCTAATAAAGCATCCATGTCTGAAGGAGCTACCGATGGAGGTGTTAGACAGAGATCCAACTCGCATTCTTGTCCACAGAATAGCCATTGGAGGACTGGCAGAACACAGTCAATCCAGACTGGTCGAAATGATAGGAACCAAGACTCGCTTCCCGACGGCGAGGTGGACCCAGACGGAGTACCATGCGATCACTGTATTGGCGCTCCAAGAGCGATTCTTTCATCTGGGACGTTCATTGCGTAGCAGAACAATTACAATCAGGATTCCTGTTATTAGAAACAGGATCACCGGAAGTCCTCCAAAAATGCATCCGAACACAGAGTTTATGAAGTTGGGAAAAATCTATGTTAAAGTTTGCAAAATCTGGTGCAGTTATGAAATGGACTGAGGAGCCATGGGGAGCAATGGAGTGGGCTTCCAGTGCTAAAAGTCCATCCACAAAGGCCTGACTTTTTATGACCAGTTTATTGTTGTTACGGCAACACACATTATTAGATATGAGCTGGGCAAAAATCACATCTGAGTGCACAAGTGAGAGGCACTTGTGTTTGTGTCGGATTGAGTGGGACATCTTATTAATTAGGGAGTGTGTTGTCTCCCTCTGATAAGGTGCTAGTCTAGGTGTCAGATTTAATTTACTGTACGCTACTACACAGGAACAGAGAGGCTAGCTCCCAAATCCACCCCGACAGCAACCTAGAGCTTAGTGTAACAAGTCTCTAGAGAGGCTCTCATGGGGGAAGGGGGAAAAGTGGATAAAATAACAAAAGAGAGAAGATGCTGTTCTGGCTGGTTTCTTCAGTAGTCCGTCCTGCAGACTTCTATTGTTGATGAGGTAAACCTGTAGACAGGAGTTAATGTTAGCATAAACCCTTTTAGTCCTTAAACCTGTCTTTATTCTTTAAACCCTGTTTTCTCGCTTCCTTACCCTGCTAATCCCAGAACACAGCTCCTCTTCTATTTCTATGTAGTCTTTTCTGTGTGTGCTCTTTTATTCCTTAACTCAATTCTTTGTCTGCAATTAGAAAGACAACTTTAACCAAATGTTTATCCTCTCATGCCACTCTTTCTCCCTGTGTAATTTTACTTACTTCTCTATTTTCTGTTACTCTCATCTATTTTAATCTTCTTTGCTGTCTGCCTCTATTCGCAGTTTCTTTCTTTTTAGCACACCTGCAATATATTTACATTTATTTGTTAAGGACCTCTACTCTCCTCTTGACTCTGTATTATTGTATTCAAATTAGAATTCTACTTACTGTGTTTAAGGTCTTTTCCTATTGGTAATTAATCATCTGTTTATAATGTATTTTCTCTTCCTTTCCTTTTAGGTTTTATCTTATAGCTCTCTGTTTCCCAGCTACCAACTGACGTCTTTTATCTCTCTGGTGAGTATTGTTTCTTTTGTTTTAACTATTTACACCTTGCTCATGTTGTTCTAACATGTAATTCTAACAACCTCTTCGTTATTACAGGTCTTGCCGACTCAGCACTTGACTTCAGTGCTGGGTTACAGAAATGCTGTTTTCTTCACAGTAAGTTTGTTTTACTTATTTTGTTATCAGCAAATGTATTTCTATTCACAGATTGTAAAAATACGCTTTGATAACTTAGCTTTGTTTTCTTCTTCTTTTTCAGATGCTTCGGTGCGACGCTGCTTCGTCTCTCTCTCTCTACACGGTACTAATGCCTCACAACACAGGGACCTGCCGCTCTCCTCACAAACCGCCAAACTTCTTTGAACTCGGGTTCGTGGACTCGTTATCAGCAGACTCCCGAATGCCTTTCTCTGCCCTGATAACGATATTCTCTCAAAAAAACAAAACACTATGATTATTTTGCTAACGCACTCTGAAGTACGCTCCTGACTCCCTGGAATTCTTGGTGAAGTGCGCAGTTCACAAGCAGCGCGAGCCTCACCTGGAATTCCAGCGCGTTCTCTACTAGACACTAGAACGCTAACAGCTACTCGGTTCCGGTGGCCTTTTTAGGTGCCATTTCCGAGTTAGCTCCATCCATGTATCTTCCATAGCACGGGGAGTGTAAGCTTTGACCTTTCGATGCGCTATTAAACCTATCTGTAACCTTGGAGTCCTGACAGTACCCTCCAACAAGGTAGGTTCTCTCCTCTGTGGCTTAGTTGGAAATCGTCGGTGAAAGGCCTTAACTAATCTTGGAGCATGGACATCTTCATCTCGTTCCCAAGATCTTTCCTCCGGCCCATAACCCTTCCAGTCCACCAAATAGTATAGCTCCCCTTTTTGCATATTGGAGTCTAGAATTTCTTTGACTTCAAATTCTGTACCGGTCTCTAGTTGAAGAGGCTTTGGTGGCTGGTCTTTTCGTAAGTTTTCTGGAGCCTTCTTTAACAGGGATATGCGGAAAACTGGGTGTATTTTCAACTTTGGTGGTAATTGAATTCGGTAAGTCACCGGATTTATTTTCTCCTCTACCAGATATGGACCAATAAATCTCGGTTCGAACTTCCGATTTCCTTTTAGTCTCAAATTCTTGGTACTTAACCAAACCTTATCTCTTATTTCCAATGGAGGGCCTACTCGTCTCTTTCTGTCGGCATAAGTCTTATACTTTTCTTTCGCTAGTTTAAGATTTTCAATTGCAGTCTTATGCACCTGTTCTAACTGTGTTACGATCTCCTCCTCCGCTGGAACTGAGATTTCTGTTTGCCTGAGGGTCGAGTTTGGATGTCTTCCATAATTCATAAAGAATGGGGAAATCCCGGTGGAAACATTTTTTGCATTATTATGGGCAAACTCTGCAGCCCACAGATAGTCCGACCAATTTCCTTCTTGTTTCAAAAGAAACAATCTCAAATACTGCTCAAGTTCTTGATTCACCCTCTCGGTTTGACCGTCAGTTTCTGGGTGATAACTGGTGGAAAAAACGGACTTCTGTACCCAAACCTTCCATGAAAGATTTCCAAAAGTGGGAAATGAACTGTGGGCCTCTATCAGTGATTACTATTTTAGGGATCCCATGTATTTTCACTATTTGAGCACTAAAATGGGTCGCCAACTGCTTCGCCGTTGGCACTCCCTTCAGAGCTGTGAAATGAGCCATTTTAGAAAGGGAATCTACCACTACTAAGATGGTATTGTAGCCCTGACTAAGGGGTAAGTCAGTAATGAGGTTTAATGTAATGGTGTGCCAAGGATAAGGTGGAGTGGGTAAGGGCATAAGTAAACCTTTTGGGGCCTGCCTTTCGGATTTTCCCTGAGCGCAAATCTCGCAAGTCTTGACATACTGCTCTATGCTCTTCGACATTTCTGCCCACCAGTAGTGTCGCTGGATCAGTTCTCTGGTCTTTGCCTCCCCCTTATGTCCTGCCAACTTCGCATCATGGCCTTCCTTGATGATCTGTTGCTGCAACTCCTTAGTGGGAATATACAGGGCTCCTTGGAAGAAGGGCAACTGATTACGAACTTCCCTTCCTTATTTCTTCACCCACTCTTCCAAGGTCTTTTCATCCATTGCGTCTGAGATACCATGTTCTAGATCAATTGAAGTAATTGCTCCAATAATTTTTTCACTTGGGATAATGGATTGATTTCCTAGAGGTGTCTTTTGATTTTCCGTGTCAATCCTGGACAAGGCATCTGCTTTCCCGTTCTGGGTTCCTGGCTGATAAGTGATGACGAAATCATAATCAGCAAAGTATAGCGACCATCGCAATTGTCTTGGTGTTAGGGTTCTGTCCGTCCTAAGAAATTTTAAATTTCTGTGGTCTGTGTATACCGTAACTTGATGCTGTGCCCCCATTAAGTGATGCCTCCAATCCTTGAATGCGTCTTTTATGGCCAATAGCTCCTTCTCTGTGATTGTATAGTTTATTTCCGCTGGGGTTAATTTTCTTGACCTATAGGCGACTGGATGCAACTACCCCGTTAGCTTACTTCGTTGGGACAAAATTCCTCCCACGGCCTGATATGAGGCATCAGTCTCCACATAAAAAGGTTCAGTCGGATCGGCATGCTGCAGAATTGGGGCTGACGTAAAACTTTCTTTTAGAGATCGGAAAGCTTCTTCAGCTTCAGTTGTCCATTCAAATTTGAGCCCTTTCTTTAATAGACGGGTGAGTGGTAAACTCTTATGTGAAAATTCACGAATGAATCTCCGGTAAAAATTGGCAAAGTCAATAAAGCTTTGTACTTCTTTGACGCTCTTGGGGGACATCCAGTTTATTACAGCTTCGATCTTTTTGCGGTCCATAAGAATGCCTGTTGGTGAAATTACAAAACCCAAAAATTCAACCTGAGAGACACTGAAAGCACACTTCTCTAGTTTTACAAACAGTCTGTTTTCTCTCAACTTCTGTAAAACCCCTCTAACCTGATCCTGATGTTTTTCCTTGTCCTCAGAGTAGATAAGGATGTCATCAATGTACACTATCGCACATTGGTCGATGAATTCCTTCAATACATCGTTAATGAAGTGTTGGAAGGCTGCTGGAGCGTTACATAGCCCATAGGGCATAACCTGATATTCAAATAGGCCGAATCTCATTCCGAAAGCTGTCTTCCACTCATCGCCCTCCTTCATTCCCACCAGATGATACGCTCCTCTCAAATCCAACTTCGTGTAAATTGTTGCTCCTTTCACTTGATCTAACAAAACAGATATCAATGGCAATGGATAACGGTTTTTTTTTGTAATCTTATTGATGGCTCTGTAGTCAATGCAAGCCCTCAAATCCCCTTCTTTCTTCGGCACAAAAAATAGGGGCGAGGAGACTGGGGACTGCGTGGGACGAATGAAGCCATTTGCTAGATACTTATCCAAATATTCCCTTAGGTGACGGTGTTCTTTTTCCATAAGGGCATACACACGACTACAAGGTAGATTTGAACCTGGTTCAATCTCAATTTTACAATCATAAGGTCTGTGTGGTGGTAATTGTTCAGCTTCCACTTCGTTGAATACATCTTCAAAATCTTGATATTCCTCTGGTACGTCTTGTACATGGATTACACAAATTGATTCCCCAGTCTGACACAACGAATGTGCAGGATTAACCTCTTGCTCCATTTGCTGACCTCCAAAACAATTTCCTAAACAATAATCTGATTCCATCTTAATGGCTCTGGTACTCCAGTTGATCGCTGGGTTATGTTCAGTAAGCCAGGGAAGTCCAAGGATCAATTGGAATTGGGGGTCATCGATCAAGTTAAACTGGATCTTCTCCTCATGTCTGTCATTCGAGATCAGATGTATCAGTTCCGTGTGGCTGACTATTGGACCTGAGGACAGATTGGTTCCATCCACAACTCTAACGGGCTCACTTTTTGACTTTTTGATGGCCTTGATTCCCACCTTGCTTGCAAACCTTAAGTCACAAAAATTTCTGGTGGCTCCCGAGTCGATCATCACTGAGACTCCAATCAGCGTCACCTGTTGGAATCTGATTTCCATCGATAAAATGAGATGTGGCGCTGCAGACTGTAGAGTATTGGCCACTCTATGTTCTTTTGGAGTCTGATCTAAAACCACATCCACCTGTTCAACTCCTCCAACAGATGGTGCCTTTAGTTTTCCTTCGGCTTGAAACTTCCCTTGGGTTTCTTTGGACAAGCACGCACAAAATGGCCTCCCAATCCACAGTACATACAAAGATTGCTGGCTCTTCTTTTTTCCTTCTCTTCTTTGGAAAGAGGACCCCGTATAGTACCAATCTGCAGAAGTTCGATGCTCCGCTGACCTTTATAACTTCGTCCTCCTTCCGACCTGACTCGATCAAATCTTGGAACCACCGACTTGAAATCTTTTCTTTTTTCACCTTTTCTTTCCCCTTGACGGAAATCGATTTCCAACACCAAGTCTACCAACGCTGAGATTTCTGTGGGTCTATTGGGTATTCCAGCCAATGCATCTTTTAACTCATCCTTTAAACCACGATAGAACACCACCGCTCTCTTACTCTCAGGCCAGTTGGTTTCCACCACTAGTTTATTGAATTGAGCCAAATAAGAGACCACATCGCGATTCCCCTGTTTCAGGTCAAGTAGCTCATTGTCTACGGCTTGGGATGTCCGCCTTCTGTCAAATATTCGAAGAAACTCGTCTTTGAAGTTCTCATAATTCCGCAATATGGGATCGTCCTTCGAAATCAGAGGCAAAAACCAGGATGCTGCATCCCCACTTAGGTATGATAACACGAAGGCTACTCGAGATTGAGCATCAGGAAAAATGGAAGGGCGGCACATGAAACGTAACGAACACTGCGTAATGAATATTTGAGCCTTCTGTGGATCCCCACTAAAACACTCTGGTGCTGCTAATGGAATGACGGGTGAGAGGGAGTGAATCACCTGAGTAGTCATCCTATTAGTCCCTTCTGGTAATGAGGCTTGAGCGACCGACCCAGAACCAAAAGGTTGTCTAAACCTTTGCGCCAATTATGCGGTCTCTTTTCTAGAGTTTACTACTTCTACTCTAAGGCTCTGGTTTTCCTCTCGGACTGCACTTAACTCCTTTTGTATGGTATCTAATATGGTTCCTAACCCTTGTAAGTCTATTCCCTCAGCCATCTCTGTTCGGGTGTAAAATGCAACTTGGGCACTTCATTCTGTCAGATTTAATTTACTGTACGCTACTACACAGGAACAGAGATGCTAGCTCCCGAATCCACCCCGACAGCAACCTAGAGCTTAGTGTAACAAGTCTCTAGAGAGGCTCTCATGGGGGAAGGGGGAAAAGTGGATAAAATAACAAAAGAGAGAAGAGACTGTTCTGGCTGGTTTCTTCAGTAGTCCATCCTGCAGACTTCTATTGTTGATGAGGTAAACCTGTAGACAGGAGTTAATGTTAGCATAAACCCTTTTAGTCCTTAAACCTGTCTTTATTCTTTAAACCCTGTTTTCTCGCTTCCTTACCCTGCTAATCCCAGAACACAGCTCCTCTTCTATTTCTATGTAGTCTTTTCTGTGTGTGCTCTTTTATTCCTTAACTGAATTCTTTGTCTGCAATTAGAAAGAAAACTTTAACCAAATGTTTATCCTCTCATGCCACTCTTTATCCCTGTGTAATTTTAATTACTTCTCTATTTTCTGTTACTCTCATCTATTATAATCTTCCTTGCTGTCTGCCTCTATTCGCAGTTTCTTTCTTTTTAGCACACCTGCAATATATTTACATTTATTTGTTAAGGACCAATCCTCTCCTCTTGACTCTGTATCATTGTATTCAAATTATAATTCTACTTACTGTGTTTAAGGTCTTTTCCTATTGGTAATTAATCATCTGTTTATAATGTATTTTCTCTTCCTTTCCTTTTAGGTTTTATCTTATAGCTCTCTGTTTCCCAGCTACCAACTGACGTCTTTTATCTCTCTGGTGAGTATTGTTTCTTTTGTTTTAACTATTTACACCTTGCTCATGTTGTTCTAACATGTAATTCTAACAACCTCTTCGTTGTTACAGGTCTTGCCGACTCAGCACTTGACTTCAGTGCTGGGTTACAGAAATGCCGTTTTCTTCACAGTAAGTTTGTTTTACTTATTTTGTTATCAGCAAATGTATTTCTATTCACAGATTGTAAAAATACGCTTTGAAAACTTAGCTTTGTTTTCTTCTTCTTTTTCAGATGCTTCGGTGCGACGCTGCTTCGTCTCTCTCTCTCTACACGGTACTAATGCCTCACAACACGGGGACCTGCCGCTCTCCTCACAAACCGCTAAACTTCTTTGAACTCGGGTTCGCGGACTCGTTATCAGCAGACTCCCGAATGCCTTTCTCTGCCCTGATAACGATATTCTCTCAAAAAATACAAACACTATGACTATTTTGCTAACGCACTCTGAAGTACGCTCCTGACTCCCTGGAATTCTTGGTGAAGTGCGCAGTTCACAAGCAGCGCGAGCCTCACCTGGAATTCCAGCGCGTTCTCTACTAGACACTAGAACGCTAACAGCTACTCGGTTCCGGTGGCCTTTTTAGGTGCCATTTCCGAGTTAGCTCCATCCATGTATCTTCCATAGCACAGGGAGTGTAAGCTTTGACCTTTCGATGCGCTAATAAACCTATCTGTAACCTTGGAGTCCTGACACTAGGGACCCTTTTCATGTACATAGTTCCTCCTTGCAAGTTTGGTAGCAGTGTATGGTAGCACCCTTTTAAAGGGAGTGATGGTACATTAGGGAAAGGATCCAGGTTTCAAGAATTGTATGAATGCCAATTGCCATTTTGTGAGCTGGGTTCAGCTAATCATACTAGTGGCAATGCAGATTGGATAAATGAGGGTTACCAAGCACTGGATAAGTGATGGACATTGGAGCAGGAGCATTATTTCCATCACTTGATCTTCAGTACTGTAAACTGCCTCTTCCGGTGGAGATATTTGCTGTTGTATGTTCACCTAAGCTTTTGTGGGAATAGATGGACTGTGGCATATTTGCAAAATGGGGGATTCTAAGGGATGTTTTCCCCCACTTATTGACACATATAGTGATATTTTTATACTTGGCATCATTAGGGTGGTCTTCCCCAAATTTTTAGCCTTTCGCCTCCTCTTTTTGATGATTTTTTTTGTTGACCTTAGGACTCTGAGCACTTTACCAATTCTGACTATTGCTAAAGTGCATGTGCTTCTCCCCTAAACATGGCCATATTGGTGTATACATGATTGGCAAATTTAGTTTACTCGTATATCCCTTGTAAAGTGGCACACCATATACACAGGGCTTGCAATATAAATGCTACTAGTGGGCCTCCAGCACTGATTGTGCCACCCAAATAAGTAGTCTTTCAAACATGTCTTAGACCTGCAATTTCAGTGCCTGTGTGTGCAGTGTACTGCCACTTCGACTTGGCATTTGAAACTTCTTGCCAAGCCTTAAACTCCCTCTTTATTACACATAAGACACCCCTAATGTAGGCCCACGTTAGCCCTAAGGGCAGGGTGCTATGTAAATAAAAGGTAGGGCATGTCATTTTATGTTTTGCATGTCCTGGTAGAGACAAACAGCTAAATGTGTTTTTCACTACAGTAAGGCCTGATGCTTATAGGTTAACATTGGGTGTTCCTTAATATGCTTTTAAGTTGTAATTCCTCATTCGAAAGGATCAGATGTTCCATGTTTTATATCTTTGGAAAGGTACTTTTAACCCTCCTTACTGGTGAAGTTGGATTTAAAATAATGCTTTAGGATTGCCACTTTTAAAAAGTCATGACTTGCGTTGTAATGACCGCGATGTAAATGTATCACGGTGTAACGACCACATTGTAAAGGTCATTCCCCGTCAGGAGTGGCCAATATAATTATGGGCGTGACTCAAAACAGGTAGTTAGAAGTCTCTGCAATCCAGGGCTATTGGCTTTGTCGGTTGTTGTGAAGATTGTGAGCCCCCTGCCTAGTGCACAGTTATATTGATCTTAAGTTGAATTGGAATTGAAGTTGAAATGGAAGCACCCTGAACGGTCTGTAGAGCATCAGCATCCATCACCCGATGGGCCTATGCTGCACCAGCGGCCACGTACTGATCCATCGTGACTGTTGAAATGCCTGCGGTTTCTTATCACAAACCATCCTCTGTCCACAAAGGCAATAGCAACCCAGCAATCTGGTGCTGGAACAATGGAAGACAAAGTGGCAGCTCACACACAGTTTATAATAGCACCACAGACACTGTTTCCACCTACCTAGATCAAAAAAGGTAGCATTATGTCTTTGGCACCTGGAATATGCCCATCAAGGGCAATTTCAAGAGAGGGGGGCCACCACTGGAGACAAAGATACACCCACCGTAGGGTCTGCAGCCTGCCAGTAAACAGAAGGTCCCACAGCACTCGGCCCATAGTCCCTCCAGCCTCTGGTGTTATGGGGTAGACCTTATTGCCAATAGGTATGCAACACTGTCCACAAGAGTCCTGCTGCCGTACCTTCAGTAGCTCTGCAATCGTGGGCCAAACAGGGGCAGACCACATCCTCATTCGTCATGCATTCTTTAAGAGGCAGGGCCCTTGCAGCTCAACATGGGGAAGATACTCCCCAAGCTCTTCCACTGCGCCTCTCAGATTTCACTCCGCGACCGCACCACTGCCACATGGTCCAATGGGGTAGAGGCACCACAGCAGCCCCTCCATAGTTGTGTGCGGCAGCCACCCCACAATGCCTAAGGTATCTTGTCAATATCAACAATCTCTCCAGGGTCCATCAACTCCTCTGGGCATTTCTTAAATAGGGAGGTTATATTTATTTTTATTGAAGCTCCAATTGGGCCTGACTCCAGCAGCAATCTTGCCCCAGGATCACAGCACAATGACCCAGGCTGGCATAGCAGGCCTCCAGTCAGATCAGTCCTGTGGACCTTTCCAGGCAACAGCTTTGAGTGGTCACTAGGGCAGTCACAGCACCTCCAGGCACCATACTATACCACTGTAGGCAAACATCCATCTTCCCAGACAGCCCCTCCCACCACAAGGCCCAGGATAAGAGCACAGTCCTACTGTCACCTCATCGGGCCTCCGTGGCAGGGGGCAGCAGTCTGATCCAGGCCACAGCCGCAGTGCTCCATAGGTCTCCCGCAAGGCCACCCCCACCCTTTGATCAGCTACAGCAATGCCAGGCACCAATCAGCTCTGTTGTCAGTCCCAGCGGATCCAGGCACCTTGCTTTGTCGCTGCATCTGACGGTCTGTCACTTCAGGCAGCCATCCGGGTAGAGCGGTCTAATGCAACCATGTAGGCCCAGTAACGCCTCACCAGGTTCCCTCATTAGAGGGGTACTGCTCTATCCTGGCCAACTCCGGTAGAGCTCCACTGGTCACGTGCAAAGCAACTTCTGTCCTTTGATCTCCTCCCACATCTCCAAGCACCACTCCTCTCCGTATCCTATGGGTGCCCTCCTCTCCCCATAGCCTTTCGGACAGCAAGGCTGACTCAACCCTTGCAGGCCCATCACCTCCTCACTTGTTTGCTGCAGATGGAAGCACCTGGGGTCCAACTGGAACAATCAGCTGTGTCTGGCCTTCATACACTGCAACACCTGGTCATCAGGCCTGGTAATCCACTGGGGACAGGAGGATTACTTAGGATTCTATATTAATGGCCAGGAGCACTAGCTCAGGGTGTCCAATTGGCCATCTTGTTGGCCATACCCCTCCCAAATTGTTAATGCAAAGGGGGTTATTTGCAAGAGGCCTGCGATGACGGAGTGTCACTTATTTTTATGCCCCTGTGGCAAAGGCCTCTCAATCAAATATATGTGGTGACGCAAAGCCAGCCTGTGTGGATTCGCATAGCCTCATAGATATGGAGTAGGTCAAGGCTGTGCAAAGCACTATGTTGCCTTACTGTGCGTCAATGAGGTGTTCCATAGGCATTGCGATGGGTGTTCCACTCAACATTCATGGATTTTGAAGCTGCTCAGTATTTACAAAATCACATAAACCTGGGCTGCGCCAAAATCTCACGCCTCCCCAGGGCAGGCACAACAAGGAGAAATGTTTTCATTTCTCCTCGTTTTTTCCTCTTTTCAAGTGTGCTGCATTCTGCAGCACACATAGAATAGGATTCTTTGTGCGCAGGAAGGTGTCACTTCCTACATAAAAGCAATCCGGACAACAACACAGACACGTTTCCACCATGGTGCAAGGATGCCTTCATTAGCGCTAGGCACCAAATTATGCACCAGTGCTGGCTGAAAGGCACAGGAATGGCCATATATCATAGAAACGGTGCATTTCTGCTCTTTCATTTTGACACAGGGAAGCACAGCAAAAAGACTTGCTGTGCTGCCCAGTGCCACAAACTTTAGTACATTACATTTTGGGTTTTCTTTACATAGAGCCTGCTAGTTTACACAGCACAGGCTTTGGGAAGTGAAAATTCTTCACTACAAAGGGTCCACGGTTATTATACATTACAGTGCATACAGTACATGTAAAAATAGTATTTAGGATGATGAAATTGACAGTGAATCAAATTGAAATGGATTTCATGAAATAAATCCAAACGAGTTGTAATCTTTTAAGTGCTTTATTTATGATGCATTGCAATATTCATCCTTTTATATCACATCGTGAACACCTCCACCAAGGCATGGCTTCTACACTAAGTAATAAAGTCAGTGGAAACAAGACACTGTAGTAGATAGAGGATTCACTAGAAAGAAAAACTTTCTTGATATTAAAGAATAACACTGTATAATAAGGAGTGTATGGATTTTATGACATTTCAACACAAGTGAATGTTTGCATAAGACAATAATTATCACTGAAGGTTTGCTATATGTTTGATACAGTGAACCAATGGATAATAGTTGATATTAAATTAATCATTATTCCTACAGAATGTCAATCTATGAAGCAGTGCAAGCGGGGAGTGAAACAGAGCCGGCCTCAATATCCCAAGAGAGCCATTGTTACAAACTAAGGAAGGAGACTCTTGTTGCAGTGGTGGTGGAGCAGGAGGGAGGGCCCACAATCCTTCCGATGCCAGGAGAAGAGCAGGAGCTTCATGTGAGACTGGACTCAGGCTGCTATAAGGAAATATGGTAACAAACAAGAACACAGTGAGTTAGACACTATATGTGCACTGACAAGACAAATCACAGCAGGGTCCCTGTGTAAAACTCTTTATGCACAGACACTTGTTATATGTTGGAATGAACAAAACACTAGAGGCAGGCTTCATGAAAAGACACTCAATCTTTGTATAATAAGAACAGCATGCAACAGTTGGTTATTGCTAGATTATTTAAGGCTGCATTAAGTAATTTGCTTAATTAAACAGAGAGATGAAAGAGGGCATCCCAAGTCCTAGTTACAAGTTTAGAAACGTCCACAAACACTTACATTTGTGACCATTCTCAACCTATCATCTGACCTTTTCCTACCTTGGAAGTGGTCAGAAATATATTCCAGTAAGGACTATGGTAACTCCCCTTCTATGATGGGAAGAGACTGGAACATCCCCAAATTTGGTGCAGGTGAACGGGAAGGAATTTCTTCATAGGCAAAAGTGTGTGATGACACAGGGAATGTTTTCCCCGTGCAGAATGTTATGAAATGTAGAATTCCCTTCAGAGGCCATAGGAGCCTATAGGAGATGTTGCATGACATTCATGGCACAGCTTTAGAATTGAAAAAAAGTCTAATATATTCAAGCAGAGAGATCAATCTCTACCCATACTTTTACATCTACTTTCTGAACAGGGTCCATTATTTACACACCGGTGATTCCATGAAGAGTGTTTGGGAATATCACGTTAGGTGTAAGACTTTCAGGAAAGTTTACAAATGGTGCAAACTAAAAAGAAGTAAGAGTCTGCTGTGGCATATCAATATTGAGGGACAAAGTATTGAAAGCAGCACTTAGCATGGGGTTAAACACTGCACTTGGTAGGGGAAATGAAGGAAAGCATAGGGGACAAACGGGATATTAAAGATAGGTGCTATGCAGGAGATCACACAAAAGATTGCCCCACAATCACTCCAATATGGGATTGTTATTATGTTTCAGTTTGGTCTTGAGATGTGAAGCAGAAGAGAGCTGTACCCATGTACTCCTGCGAAGGGTGAAGGTATGAAAGGGTATTGTTGTGCAGTCCTGGAAGTAAATATACAAATAATAGGTCTTGTGGGACTGATGTTTTGCTCTTTAATGATACAATCTTTGAAGAAACTGACAGCAGAATGATAGGAGGCGTAGCAGGGCCTGACCACGGATGTCTCTGAATACAATCACAAAAATAAAGACTGCTTCTATAGAGAGAGGAGGAGATCAGAGACGACTCCACTGGAAGCGCTGATGCTGCACTGAGAGTCCATTGGAGATAAACCTTTCAGGATGAATGATGGCAAATGAAGATGAGAGTAAACAAAAGTCTGGCCTGGGTGCTCCCCTCCAAGAGAAGTGAGAACAGGGTGCATTTATGGAAGTTTGACATTAGAGAGGAAGATGTTTGGGAGAAAGGTGAAATAACAATCGATATATTGTGATTAATGACTGAAGACAGTGAATGAGGCAAGGCGAGTTTGGAGAAGAATCTTATGGAGCGCAGTGGTAAAGAAGAGCATCTGGAAATGTCAAAGTGTGCCAGAATAGAAGAGTAAAATTGAAATGCCTTATGAGACTCACCTAAAGCGTGAACCATCAGCAAAAAGCTGAATTTTATTTGAGAAATGTAAACAATACAAATCTAGTGATTAATTCTACCACCTCTTTTTTCTGATAAAATATCAGGAAGAGTTCTGATACAGAGTTTTGGCATGCTGAGCAGATATGCCATATATGTTCCAGAAACTCCATAAAATTGCATTTGCTTATTTATTGAGAAAGGCAATATATTGTACAGTAACTGGTAGTAATTTAAATCGGGGAAATTATGTATAGTGCGGAGGACAAAGAAAAAAATATGCGGGCAGCACCTATGCTTGAAATGGTGTGTGGACAAAAGATCGAAAACACAAATATCGTGGGACAGAATCTCGCGTCAAAAATATTGAGGACAAGAATATCGTGAAGGTCATTTCTTATGGATAATTAACGTTTTACTATATAGAACTCCACATATCTGTACTTTGACAATATATATATCTTCAAGGTACGTAGATCTGGAGTTAAGCATAGAACATGTATACCTATCTATTTGTATTTACCTACTTAATATTCTTGTTCTCAATATTTTTGACACAATATTCTGTCCACACGATATTTGTGTGTTCGATATTCTGTCAGTGAACCACTTGAAATGTGTGCTGACAATTAAAACATGTGGCCGGAAAGCACACAAATCATATTCAGTCCTAATGAAATATCTACACCGTCCGTGAAGTTGTTAACTAGTATAGAGTGAAGGCGTACAAATAGAGGGAGATTAGAAGAATATACAGCCCTCAATAAAGTTTTGCAAAGGCTATGACCTTAATATACTATGAACAGTAAATATATGCATTCAGTAAGGTCAATATGAGGAGATAAGGTCAAGGGGGAGGATTTAACTGAAATGAAATGCAGACCAAAACGTTCTCCCAATAGAAATGTGAGAAACATGTTTTAGTGCTGTTGTGAAGGGGTGGAAAGGGGAATTGGAGAAACTACGAGAAGATGAGTTAATAGGCGTCATAACGCTTTTTAAAAAGGTGTAAGCCATGTTGTACAGCAGCTCAAGTGATGTGCGATATGTAAAAAAAACATTGACAAAGCCAATAGATTTTGCATGGGTGAAGAGTGTTTGAAGAAGTGGATATTAAATTGTGTTCTTTCTCTCTTGGGTGGTCAGAGGCATTTATAGGACTGGCCAGAACAGAAGTGGTCCTGCCTGCTGAAGTCCAGTGTGACTCACTTTTGTACAGGTTATCATTTATTTGCTTGGCAAGTTTGCAGACTTCCCGTAAAAGGAGTATGTATATGACCTAAATGCACTTTTTTCAGGAGAAATTATTGTGTAAATGCACCACACAGATTCACTCTTGTGCATGCTTTGAAAGGCATGCAAACACAAACATTCAGAAGTGTGCATTTCTGTACAATTTTGCAGTGATAATGGTGTGAGTGCAGGGTGAGTGGTGCATGAATGAAGGTTGATAAGAGTCAGAGTTCAGGGTGAAAGTGCCTTAATTCATTGTGATTAATGGTGTCTGAGTGCAGCATTAGTACTGTTGAGTGGTGGGCGAGCAGCATCTTCCTGCTAGCACAGTGTCAGGGAGACTGTGCAGAGTAAATGGTGAGTCAGTGTGCAGGGTGAGCGGTGTCTGAATGAAGGTTGATAAGAGTCAGAGTGCAGGGTGAAAGTGCCTCAATTCATGGTGATTAATGGTGTCTGAGTGCCGCATTAGCACTGGGTGAGTGGTGGGTGAGCAGCATCTACCTGCCAGCACAGTGTCAGGGAGACTGTGCAGAGTAAATGGTGGGTCAGTGTGCAGGGTGAGCGGTGTCTGAGAGTAGCTGAAAGGGGTATGTAAGTTTTGTAAAGACATGTCAGCACCGCAACCTAAAAATGATCCAGCATATAAAACACTCATCATGAATGTGTAATTAAAACATGAACAATCACTAAAGATTACTGAATTGCAAACGTGCAAAATGAGGGAAAGCCCTGCTGTGTCATAATATGAAGCTTGCACATTGGCCACTTGCAGTAAGTATGATGAGCTAATAGTGTGATTAGATATTACAACACAGGGAAATAATGTTAGGCAAAGATATGCTCCATGATAAAAGCGGACCGGTTTGTTAAAGTACATGATACGCTGTTATTGTCAACAAAGTGGACATAAAAATTAACATGACCAACTGTTAAACAGAAACACATTCATAATTGAAAACCCCACTGATGCGCTAATATTATGAATGGGTATTGAAGCACAGGGTCATAATGTGAGGCAAAGACATGCTTGTTAATAAAAATGGACCAGCATGTTAGCTGCTCGATAAAGTGCATGATACACTAGTATCTGAAACAAAGTGGAAACAAAACTTAATGCACCTGGAGGTTAAACAGAAACAAATGAATATCTGAAAACCAAGCTGACACAATCGAAAGAATGCAGGAGATCTTAGGGTATGGGGCCTACCGGCATAATAATCAGCAAGAGGTATGATCTGGAAGGTTGTTCTCTCACAATCGCCGCATTCTTTATTTTCTGGTATTGTGGGACATGAGGGTCATGTGACTAATGCACTCTTTAGTGCTTAACTGCTGGTTCCATACAAAAAAATCACTGCATTACTGAAACCATCTTGCTGGGACATGCTTACTGAGGCATGTGCTTCGAGTAAACTGCCTCTCTGACGTCCGTGAGCAACCAGTGTGAGGTCAGTCAGGCAGCCAAATAAGTTCTAAAGGAAACGTGGATGGTAATTGCTTTTTTCAATTACCATCAAAATAGCTTTTAAACCTGTAAGGGTGGTGCTCCTCTGCCCATTATCAGGTGCCGTCCCTGACCTGTTTGTACATTGCATGTGCATGTTATGTCACTGGACAGACATAAAAGTTAAAACATGCAATGCATGAGAATGTGCAAGTGTGTGGGGTGGTGAAAGCAAAAACGTTGGGGAAGAGGCACTTTTTGAAAGTAATTATGCTGAAGGAATATGAGGAGAGCAAATCACCAGAAAATTACACTTTGTCCCTGTGAATGTCTCACTCTGTAAGCGATACAATAGGGTTCATGCACGCAAAGAAGTTCGACAAAAGCAGGTGAACATAGCACTTGGGACAATGATAAGAGAAACACATGAGAGGAACAACAAGAAATAATAGTCTACAGCCAATAGACATGGAAGAAAAGTAAGTGGCAAGCCCACCAACCAATGAAAAGTAAGGGCGGGATGTAAGCCCCTTTTAAGATATATATTAAATACAATAGATGTCACAAGCATAGCACAAGCGCTGTGCAGGTGAAACTTAAAATCAATAATTACAACAATTTAGCATAATCATCGCCATATTATTGAAAAAAGTATACTATTTATGGAAAACTCATTATTACCTCTGTTATGTCATTTAACATATTTCTTAAAATGACCTAGAGGAATGAATAACATCCTGTGCAAGGACACATCTCACAGAACACAAAATGGAGCTCCAGCAAAAAAGAGGTAAGTCCACGGCAGCTTACTTATTTGCTAGAACAGACACTTGGGTTTTCGCATCAGAGTCCTTATATCCATTTCACCAATATCCTGTACCATGTAATGGGATTGCTTGGCAGGGCAGCTTCTCACCAATAAAGCCCAGTAATAGCTTAAATCCAATTAGAATGTGGGAATGTGGAAGGTGAAATGAGAAGAGACCTGTGAGGGGCTGTAACCCACCTGATGGGGAACATATTTGCAGGATGGCCCTTCACACATAGACCAAGAATGTGCCTGATGCACCAAAGGATTGCAGCCCTCGTGACCCTACACTGCCATCCAGGAGGTTGCTTCCTATCACTATTCACAGTAAAGAAGGACATAAAAAGCTGTACTGTTCAAGGATTTCTTGCTACTTATTTTCTAAGAGGGAAGTGACATCTATTGAAGAAATGAGTGCTCTTTTAAGAGGGAAACTCAGAGGTCCAGACCTTCTTTTGCATCAGGCCCTACACACCTTATTTTGAAACCAATGAATGCTCTACTAAGGGCCCAGGATACTTGAAGCTACATCAGAACCACGTGCTTTCCTGCTTTTCAAGTGAATGCGCATGTGCCCTTCAGAAATACCGAGACCTATCGCTGGTTTCACCATTAGTAGCAGGAGAAGCTAGACATGCAGGATGACTTTGGGGGGCAATGATAGGTTAGTTGACACTCTTTCAAAAGAGGCAGCAGATGTACCAACCAGCATTTAAGCAGTATTGGACGCTGATTTTCATGAAGAGGACAATGGTGGCAACTGCGCCAATGAAGAGGTGCTGATGACCATTGTCTTCAATGAACCAATCATCTCATGTTATACTGCAGAAAACTTTGCACTCTGCTCTTGCTTTGTTTCAGTTTCATTTCCTTGCCTGCGCTGAGGTTTGGTCCTTTTTCTTATTCTGCTGGGTCGAGCGTGCTAGAACCGTAGCTGTAAGTGAATTGAGGTGTGTGTGTTAAGGATGGAGGAGGAAAGGCAAGCAATGTTTATGCCTCTCCCTGACTATATCTCTCTTTCTCTTTGCTTTCCCCTTCCAGGTATAAAGATAGTCATAGTGTAGAGACCGCAGTGGTTTGAGTTGAGGTGTTGTGACAAGAGAGGACACACTGATCACCTCTCAGGGAGAGCCTAAGAGGATTAGCTATATCCTGTCCAGGGGGTCAGTAAATAAGTTATGAATTTGTAGAATGTGGCAGAGATATTTCTAAGCAGTTCAAATTATGGATGCAAAAAACATATGATTCTGCACTATAAATACTCATATAACTACTAACTTATATTATTACTGATCACTCATACAAATGCTGTAAACAATAGACCATGGAGGAATACAGCCTTGCCATGGCAACCACCCACCTATAGTGCAAACAGAAATGACCCAATCAGTACTGGTTCGAACACAGAACCATTATGTGACATCAAAGGATTGTTGTTCATTCACAAACAGTAGTTTCTTCATCTGATAAAAAGCAATTTTTCAGGCATGGATTGATTCTAATGTATGCCAGTGCCGGACACTGCTGAGTGACTAATAGACATTCCCATATTTAACACAAGCATTTGCAATTGAGTACCCTGACCACCAAACTCCAAATGGGGCTGTGGGTGTCCCCATTGGAAACTAGTCTTCTATAAACAGGTGCTTTAACTTTGCTTGTCAACAGGCATGGCTCAGTATTAATGACAGAGAGGCCCTGTCCCTCCACCTTTTTCCAAACCATTGCTAAGCCTGACAGCTACTCTTCATGTGAGGTCATACAGCCAGACTCTGTACTGGCAGTAAATCCCTGGCTGTCTGAGCTGAACTTTGCAAGCTTGAAGATGTCACAGCCATGTGGGTGTGACCTCTTCAGCCTGGCAATGTTCTTTGCGGTCCTCCCTCTCATGATGTGGCGCACGTCACTGATAGCCCCAGTTCTAAGCCCTGAAGTGACCAGGATCAAGTGCCCATTAGTGATGCCTCCTCAGAGAGTGGGGTGGGGCCAGCAACTGTCACTGACTCCATCACACTCTGTGACAACTAAGGGACTGCCCCCTCTTCTTACTGCCTGTCCCAAGGTCAGGCAGTGAGAGGAGGCTGCAATCCCAACCATCCAACAAACACTGGTTTCCTCCTGTATCACGAAATCATAGCTGAAGCCTGATAAGTTTTTATTTTTTAATGTTTGGTGCATGTGTGTGTGTGTATGGATGTATGTGTAATACAGTGTGAATGCTCTGAATGAGTGTGTGCGTGTATATGTTCTTGTAAATGGTGGGTGCAATTGTGCATGCTTGTGTCTATGAGTGTGATTGAGTGTGTATGTAGTTCTGTGAGTATGAGTCTGTGTGGCCTTCCTGACACCCACCTGCTCAAATTACGAGTTCCCAGTGCTAGTCGAGCATGCTCCAATACAGTTTGCTAGTGGATGTTTTGGCTAACTTTATATCGTATACCTATAGAGCCACCTTCAAATCAGCTCTGACCAACTAACATCAACAGATCCAAACTACAATAAGGGAGGCGCTGACCAACTGGATTGACAAAGACACCAACCACGCTAAGGAACTCTTCACCATCATCACAGAGTTCACCTGCCCATCAGCCAAGGAAAACTCCATCCCATCTTCACAGAAACTCTGCACAGTCCTTGCCAGCCACTTTCACTACAAGATAGTGAGCATCTATAAAAACTGCGATTCCAAACCCACTGACCCCGAAGCCTCCGATCGACCACCACTGCTGACCACCCGCTCTCCACTTAGAAACAGCCAAGCACACCAAACAGTTAGGGGGCACCCACAGATGCCTGTCCCTACTGACGAGATCAGCCACCAACCTACCACCACCCTCAACACCTCATTAATCACTGCCACCTTTCCCGACACCTGGAAACATGCCATCCTCTCCACACACCTCACCCTCACACAGATCCCAATGCATATGCCAGAGGATGCTACTTCTCCAATCTTGCCGCAAAAGTCTGGAATACACTACCCCTCCACCTATGCACCTCACCCACACTGACAGACTTCAGGAAGGTGCTCCAGACCCCTCTTTTTCACTGAGGCCTTCACCTGGTGCCCGAATACACTCTCGGGTGACAAGCAACAATTTACAAGTATGACATGATTGATTGATTGATTTATTGATTGATTGAGTTGCATAGAGTGGAGGAGAGTGCCTTAGAGTACAGCAGTGTATAGTGGAATGTGGAACAGCAGCATAGCGTGGGGTAAAGTATCGTATAGTGGAGTAGGGTGAAATGGAGTTGAGTAGGGTCATGTAGAAGTAATTGTACTACATTGGAGTGTTACGTTGCAGAGTAGAGTGGCATGAAATGGAGTAGAGTGGCCTGGTGTAGCTTACAGTGAAGTAAAGTATCAGAGTGGAATGGTGTGTCTTACAGTAAAGCGTTCTGACGTGTCGTACAGTCTTGGAAAGTGTCATAGATTGGAGTACAGTGGAGTGTCACAGAGTGGGTTAAATTGTGGTAGAGTGGAGTTGTAGGAGGACGCCATTGTATACGTTGCTCACTAATGTAAGTGTAGTACCCTGCACTAATCCAGACAACCCTTATGGTGATTTCAGTGGTCTTAGACAACCATAGAAAGCTCTCTTTGCGGTAGCTGTGGAGAGCAGCATTCACGCTTAGTTCAGAAGGAGTGTAAAGCAGCTTGTTTTACCAATACGTAATCTTATGGTGCAGGTTTACTGAAAAAGAACCACACAGTGTATTTATAAAAACAGTTATTTATTACAGACACTCACTAACACATTGCAGTATCTCCTAAGGGTACATCAGTAGCCAATGAGGAATGTACCAAGGTAATTAACATAGCCAATTTAGGGGAGAAGCACAGAGACTGGGGTCTTTGTTAGCAGGATCCCAGTCAGATGAGTCAGAAAACATTATGACACCAGAAAAAAGTGGGGGTAACCATGAATGCAGATCCTACTTTCCTACAGGAGTGGTATACAGTGGAGAGCCTTTCACGCTTACAGCAAGGGATGAATTCCTGGAACTTAAGATCAGTGCGAGCAGAGTGACTTAACATACTCCACTGCTGGCGGAACTCCACTGAGTGTGACTGATTTTTTATGTCACTTCCTTGAGTTTTCATGTATAGTGTTACAAGCTCCATATTGTGCTTGGCGCCCCAGGGAGACTGAGCTTTAAATGCAGATATTTCTTTCCCTGAAGGGTCGATTCTGACTATTCTTGGGTTATTCAATCCTAGAAGCCAGCTCTAACCACCAGCTGGTTGTTTTTCAGGTCTTCTGGACTCTAAAGGATTTCCAGACACTTTGCACAAGACAGGTCCTCTGACTGACCCCTGGTGCTCTCTCCTACTTGTGAAAGCATCTTACAGAGCCCAGTCAGAAGCAACAAGCACAACAGCCTCTCTGCTGTACTCTCCAGGACCCAAGGCTTTAGTCGTCTTGCAGGACACCTGTGTGTCAGTGGAGTCAGTGGCAAACTTACTGATAAGGATTAAGCAGCAGCAGGACTAGTCCATAAAAGTCTCAGGCCAACCTTCCAGGGTCCCCCTGCAGGCCCATTCCTCCAACTGCTCCGTGGGGTTCATAAAGGGGCCAGCACTACTGACCCTGGAGAGACCTATCCTAATCCTTCAGCGCATTCTTGCTGGGGCATCAGGTGTCTCCTCATTCCAGCTGGGCATTCCTTCCTCCACCGTAGCTCTCAGGTCCAATTTCCTCTCATCCGTATCTCCTGCATGCAAGGGTTTTTAAGTGGTCTGGGAAGTTCTAGAAGCAAGGCACTCAAAGGTGCTGCATCATTCATCAGGCTACCTGTACGCAGATACTGGTCTGGTACTCCCACACTGTGAGACTTACTCACAGTGAATGTCAAAAACTGGGCAGTCCAAACGTGAAACATTCAGGGGGATTAACTACACTCCTGCCTTGTGTATTGCAGCTCTTTGCTGCAGTACTGATATTTGCAGAGCTATTGGGCAGATGCACACACCAGAAGCAAGTCTTCCAGTCACAGTGGACATGGTAAAGCAAGATACACATTTTGATTCCCTCTAAGAACAGCCTCACACCTGGCATCCACTGACAACTTGTTTGGAATGATAAAGTGTGCATTTGAGCAATACATGTACAATGTTTATGGTCTTCCCAAAACTTATGACAGGGCTACAATTAGGAATACACTTGGCAAATTTGTTACAACTTAGAACCTTTAAAGGTCAGATGCTGGACCATCCGAATCCAAGCATGGTTTGTAGCTTGCATACAGGTCTCAAGGGTGTGCACATCAACACATTCTCTAACAAGCTGTAATTTGTGTTCTGTTCATAGACAAACCTTCACTAGTACTGTACCTTATTACACAGGTTCAGCACATGAGTAGGCACAGTCGATCAGGCAGCACCTCTGGGAACCAGGGCACGCTTCGTCCGATTTGCAGTTCCAGGCCGAAGGAAGGGACGAAGGGCAGAGAGACCTTGGGCACTTACCAGGCTTCGCTGTAAATAAAACAACATTTACAATAATGCAAATCAAGAATCAACACCAAGAATAAAATCACCAACTTTGAACTTCACTAGAAAACTGCACAATGGCCTCACATACTTTTTCAGTAGCAAAAGCATCCTATGCGCCTCCTTTCAAAAGAGCGACTTATTCATTTCCTACCCTGATTTAAATTACTAGCGTAGTAATTGAAGAGATGTGTACATCACAACACACACACATCACAGTCTCAGCCAGATACATCCCTGTCACAAGTTCAAACAGTACAATGCAATATTATATTCATGGAATGGCTTATATTTCAACACTTTTTTATTTGTACTTTTTGTTGCCAATGTAACGAGTACAGTGGAATCAACATTTCCTTTCTTTACTTCATCTTTACAATCACGAGAGTAGTCACCACTCCTCACATTTCCATTGTCCTGAGTGATATCAAATGTCTTGTGCAAATATTTTCCATATAAAATCAATTAATGTTCTTCCATCTCATCTAATCCTTCCCACCCCTCCCCTTATCTCAGTCCTTTCTCCTTCATCTTTGCGAGTGTAGTAGGTGTTAAATAAGTGTAAAGCCTGAAGCCGGGGGGGGGGGGCATGTTAGTTCTCCCCAGTCTTGCCCCATGGTATCTAGTAGTTTCCAACTCCTCCATTCACTGCTTCCCTTGTCTTAGGCATACTTCCCAATACTGGCAGTTGTGTCTCTTGGATTTGGGAATCCCCTTATATCCTATGGCGGCCAGGTCTTATTTACCCTATGTTTTTAACTTTGGTCAATTCCATCAGTCGTATATATGTCGCTTCACATCCTCTCCAACATGTACTTGGGCTTCCCGGGAACACCCTGTTTATTTTATCTGGTGTAGTGTACTACCACATCATAATTGTATTTCGAAGATACTGTATAACAGTGTTAGTCGCTATCATGTTACTTACCTCCAGAATGTGCTATTTGTTTGACTATCATGCAGTCTTCTTGGCAAAGTATATATAGGAACCCTACCCATATGGCGCTTCCTGCCAGGGGTATCTCCATGTACGACAAGTGCCATCTGAGCTTCTCAGACACCGATCCGCTATTACCCGGGTGCGCATTGATTTCCCTTCTTTCTATTTGTTATAATTTTCCTGTACACTGTCCAATTTTCCTCATCATACCAAGTCTCTCAGAGTCTTCCGGGTGGTCTGGAATCAGGAGGGCCCTGAAGGTGTGCAACACTTCCGCACTTCTGCTGAGCTCCATGCTAAGCCCCTCTGGCCTCAGCACATGTGCTGACTGTGCTTTGACCACAGCAATAGCAGAGCTTGTGTGCAGAAGGCAAGCTTACTACCTTAGCATGCTGGCAGCAACTTCAACAGAGGGCGGATGCAGAGACAACTTCCGGTATTTGTACCGGAAGTGGAGGATTAGGATAGCTTCCATAAATACAAATGAAGCAAAGGGAAGAAGATAAAACACACAAACAGTGAGGGCTCAACAGTGCAGTGCTGCATTTATGACAAAATACAGGCAACGTTATTGGCACCAGCAGAAATCAAGCATAACTCCTAACTCGCACCAAGGGATAATCAAGCATATAACTATTCAGGGAAATAACAGTAAATACTGCTGTTTGCAACAAAACCAGCAATTCAGGCCCAGAGCATTTAAACTCCACTCAACATTCTTAACCTAACACATCACACTGCAAACCATGAACTGCTTCTGTATGGAGACCCCACAGTAAAGAAAAAGACAGAAACAGAGATTACAATGCAGTATAAACAGTGCCATTGTCCATAGCAGGATACAAAGTCCAGCATTTACTATATAGATAGATCATAATTATAGGAGGAGCTCAGTTGGCAATCAGGACATCCTGGGTTCTAGTAAGTATAAATTGTGCATTTTTCTCTTACATAATACGTAGACCTAAATCAACAATGTGTGATTAGTCACCACTCTGAAAGGCTGGCAAGAGAAATGGATCTGAATAGTGGCACAACCCACTTGTTCCATCGCTTTGAAGACACGGCTGGCAAAGCTGATGCGTTTCCACTTCTCTTCTAACTCCACAAGGCTGACATCCACAATCAGTTATTTGCTTTTCCTCACATCAAAGTGGCTCATTTTGGTGTCATGGAAATATGTCTAGAAATGCGCCTTGCTCTGCATTTCTGAACCCTTCTTTGCTATTGCTTGTAGAGGCTTCACAGTACAGCCATGCGGGAGGATAGTTTCTCAAACAATATCAACAGTGGTTGCACTGCCCCTTTCAAAGGGCAGTATGCCACAGCAGGAGCCCAAGACAGGCCTCCTGTGATATCCCTGATGAGGTTGCATATTTTGCCAATATTAGTGTGCAAGAGATGAAAACATTAGGAATCACTCTCCGGAAAGCCAGCAAAAAGAAGGGTCAACCTCGCAAATAGACACCAGAAAGAGCCCGGTGGTTCAACAAAGAATTCCAACAACAGATGATTAAGGGGAGACAGTGGATAATCCAAACCGGTTTCAAGCCTAGTATGGCAACAACAACAAACCTAGCAACTTCGGCCATTTTGATGGAAAACGCAATACGGAGGAAAACCCGGCTGTTTGCCTGTTTCATAGATCTCAAATTGGCATTTGACTGAGTGTCGTGGGACCACCTTTGTGCTAAAATGAAAAAATGGGGCATGCCAGGGAAAATGCTAAATGCAATCATAGCATTATACAGTGACACATGTGCACAGGTGAAATTTGGAGACGGCGGTAGAGTGACTTCAAAAATTAACATCAAAACTGATTGAAACAGGGATGTGTTCTGGCTCTGAGTTTGTTCAACTTATGCTTATCTGACCTGAATAGCTATCTGACAAAAGTAGCAAGCCATCCCCCAATAATGGAAAATGAGAAAATCCTATGCCTGAAATACGCAGACAACATAGTTGTCATGACCCAAGGACCAATCGGCATGCAAAGATTGATCAATACTTTATCAAGCTATATTGAGCAACAATACCTAGAGCTAAACTTGTGCAAAACCAAAGCGGAGCGTTGAGCGGATTGCAAGTACAAGACCTACAAGTGGTTTATCAAGGTGAGCGAGTTCGTCCACTCTTACAAGTACCTGATTATCACTTTGGGGCACCAACTGTCGGTCACTAACCATATCACCGCAATACAAGCACAATCACAGTCTTTAATCATCACTTTCGAGCTCTTGAAAAAGAAATGGAGTTGCCCATCACATAGTCATCTCTTGGCTGTGATGGTAGCCCAATCGATTACAATCACTGGCGTATGGTCTGGAAATCTTGCACTGTAAGGAGATAGCCATGTCAACTCAGCTACAAGCAAAGGCTTACAAAGCAGTGTTCAGTCGTCCTAAAGCATTCTCCACAGCCCAGGTGTGTCTGGAATTCTGTCTTCAAAATCAGAAATTCAAAAAAAATGTACCCCTTTGTGAAACTGCTGGATGCTCCGTGCTTTAGCAAGTGATTCCTTGAACAATCTATGTTGGCTTGAGAAATTGAGAAAAAACAAGCAAACTTGTGGGGTGCTTATCTGGGGAAAGCATTAGCAGAAATAGGGATACAAGAAGCATGTGATAGCAAGATAGAACAAACAGCATTCACTCGCATAAGCAAATCTTCTTCAGAACGCTGGGTGGTAGGAAATTTGTGTCAGCCCGGTGATGCCACAACTTTCCCACACAAAAATGTGTGAAAAAGGTGAATTTTTCAGCTAAATTTGAGGTTTGCAGGGCATTCTGGGTAAGGAAATGTTGGGGGATCCACGCAAGCCATACCTCCCTGGAATCCCCGGGTATCTAGTTTTCAGAAATGTGTGGGTTTGGTAGGTTCCCCTAGGTGGCCGCCGAGCACCGGGCCAAAAACCCAGGTGACCCTCCTTGCAAAACCAGGTCGTTTTGAGTTAGGCAATTTTCATGTCGCCTCAATACGTTTTGGGCCCTTGCCTGTCGCGGGTACTTGGGCCTCCCACACGAGTGAGGCACCGTTTTTATCGGGAGACCTGGGGGAACGCTGGGTGGTAGGAAATTTGTGTCAGCCCGGTGATGCCACAACTTTCCCACACAAAAATGTGTGAAAAAGGTGAATTTTTCAGCTAAATTTGAGGTTTGCAGGGCATTCTGGGTAAGGAAACATTGGGGGATCCACGCAAGCCATACCTCCCTGGAATCCCCCGGGTGTCTAGTTTTCAGAAATGTGTGGGTTTGGGAGGTTCCCCTAGGTGGCCGCCGAGCATCGGGGCCAAAAACCCAGGTGACCCCCTTTTCAAAACCAGGTCGTTTTGAGGTAGGCAATTTTCATGTCGCCTCAATATGTTTTGGGCCCTTGCCTGTCGCGGGTACTTGGGCCTCCCACACGAGTGAGGTGCCATTTTTATCGGGAGACCCGGGGGAACGCTGGGTGGTAGGAAATTTGTGTCAGCCCGGTGATGCCACAACTTTCCCACACAAAAATGTGTGAAAAATGTGATTTTTTCAGCTAAATTTGAGGTTTGCAGGGCATTCTGGGTAAGGAAGTGTTGGGGGATCCACGCAAGCCATACCTCTCTGGAATCCCCCGTGTGTCTAGATTTCAGAAATGTGTAGGTTTGGTAGGTTCCCCTAGGTGGCCGCCGAGCACCGGGCCAAAAACCCAGGTGACCCCCCTTGCAAAACCAGGTCGTTTTGAGGTAGGCAATTTTCATGTCGCCTCAATACGTTTTGGGCCCTTGCCTGTCGCGGGTCCCTGGGGGGTTCCCACACGAGTGAGGCACCGTTTTTATCGGGAGACCCGGGGGAACGCTGGGTGGTAGGAAATATGTGTCAGCCCGGTGATGCCACAACTTTCCCACACAAAAATGTGTGAAAAAGGTGATTTTTTTCAGCTAAATTTGAGGTTTGCAGAGGCATTCTGGGTAAGGAAACGTTGGGGGATCCACGCAAGCCATACGTCCCTGGAATTCCCCGGGTGTCTTGTTTTCAGAAATGTGTGGGTTTGGTAGGTTTCCCTAGGTGCCGGCAGAGCTAGGGTTCAAAAACTACAGCTAGGTACTTTGCCAAAAAAGGTTAATTTTTCACAGCGAAATTGAGGTGTGTCCACGATGCGTTTTGCAACGTTTCCTGTCGCGGGAACTAGGCCGACCCACACAAGTGAGGTACCATTTTTATCGGAAGACTTTGGGGAACACAGGGTGGGTGGACATTTGTGGATCCACGCAGATTCCAGAACTTTCCACCACAGAAATGTGGGGAAAATTTGTTTTTTGGGCAGTTTTTTAGGTTTGCAAGGGATTCTGGGTAGCATAACCTGGTGGGAGGCAGTCAAGTCACCCCATCCTGGATTCCCCTGGGTGTCTAGTTTTCAAAAATGTATAGTTTTGCTAGGTTTCCCTAGGTGCCGGCAGAGCTATGGTTCAAAAACTACAGCTAGGCACTTTGCCAAAAAAGGGTCATTTTTCACAGCGAAATTGAGGTGTGCGTCCACGTTGCGTTTTGCGCCGTTTCCTGTCGCGGGCACTAGGCCGACCCACACAAGTGAGGTACCATTTTTCTCGGAAGACCTAGGGGAACGCGGTATGGTTGGAAATTTGTGGATCCACGCAGATTCCAGAACTTTCCACCAGAGAAATGTGGAGAAAATGTGTTTTTTTGGCAATTTATTAGGTTTACAAGGGATTCTGGGTAACAGAACCTGGTGGGAGGCAGTCAAGTCACCCCATCCTGGATTTCCCTGGGTGTCTAGTTTTCAAAAATGTATAGCTTTGCTAGGTTTCCCTAGGTGCTGGCAGAGCTATGGTTCAAAAACTACAGCTAGGCACTTTGCCTAAAAAGGGTCATTTTTCGCAACAAAATTTAGGTGTGTTCACATTATGTTTTGCGCCGTTTCCTGTCACGGGCACTAGGCTGACCCACACAAGTGAGGTACCATTTTTCTCGGAAGACTTTGGGGAACGCGGGGTGGGTGGAAATTTGTGGATCCACGCAGATTCCAGAACTTTCCACCAGAGAAATGTGGGGAAAAGGTGGTTTTTTTGGCAATTTTTTAGGTTTGCAAGGGATTCTGGGTAACAGAACCTGGTGGGAGGCAGTCAAGTCACCCCATCCTGGATTCCCCTGGGTGTCTAGTTTTCAAAAATGTATAGGTTTGCTAGGTTTCCCTAGGTGCCGGCAGAGCTAGGGTTAAAAAACTACAGCTAGGCACTTTGCTAAAAAAGGGTAATTTTGCATTGTGAAAATGTGGTGTGTTCACATTGGGTTTTGAGCCATTTCCTGTCGTGGGCACTATGCCTACCCCTACAAGTGAGGTGCCATTTTTATCAGGAGACTTAGGGTAATTCAGATTTGTAAAGGAACTGTTATTACCTATGGACTTTCGATGCATTTCTGCCTTCCAAATGAAAGACATTGTGTAAAAAAGAAGTCATTCTTAAAAATGACTGATAATTCTCATGCTAGTATGAGTATCCCAATTTCGGAAATGTGCAAATATCTACTGTTTCTAAACTCTATATTTTGTTCCCATTTCAGAAATACATAGGTGTCTTTCATACCAATTTTTCCATGTACACATTTTTACAGAATAATTACTATATACCCGGTACATAATAAAAAACCATAGCAAGCTGCTGCTAAGTTTTGGCTCTGGGTTCGTCGGGTTCTTGGTGAACCTACAAGTCCTATATATCCCCACAACCAGTAATGTCCAGCGGATGTAACGGTATATTGCTTTCAAAGCGCTGTCAAAATTAGAAGAGGTTACAGGTGAAAACTTTGACATAAAAGCCGCTTTTTTTCAACAAATTTTCAATTTATCCTATATTCAACTGTTAGTTTCTATAAAGAAACCTTGATGGATCTACACAAATGACCCCTTTCTGAATTCAGAATTTTATCTACTTCTTTAAAATGTATAGCTTTCCAGGATCCATTGTTGCTTTTGTACCCATTTCCACCATTAACTGGAAGGAGGTTGAAAGCACAAAAAATAGCAAAAATAGGCTATGTCCCCGAAAAATGCCAAAACTGTTTAAAAAATGTTGGGTTTCTGACAAAAGTCTGGTATCCCCTAAAAGCTGGGAAAATGGTGATTTCAGCCCCACAAACCCTTTTTTGATAACATTTGCAGGGAAAAACCCAGATGCTTTCATTTGCAGCCCGTTTTTCCCATTTTCCCCCCCAAAAACTACATTTTGCTGTATTTTGCCTCATTTCTGTGACCCCTCCAGGGGAATCCACAAACCCTGAGTACCTTCAGAATCCCCATGATGTTGGAAGAAAAGGACGCAAATTTGGCGTGGATACCTTATGTGGTCAAAAAGTTACAGGGGCCTAAGCGCGCACTACCCCAAATAGCCAAAAAAGGGCGTGGCACAGGAGGGGGAAAAGGCCTGGCAGCGAAGGGGTTAAAGCATGTGTTGAGCTGTGTTAAAGCTCTTGGGTAGAGGGGTCTTTTTAATTAACACACTTGCACGTAAGCGACGGGTCAGCATTCTAGTTGCTGAATCCTGACACCATAGGACGCTACAAAAACGCCAGATGACGCGAGCGCGCAGCGGACGCGGGCAGCGGGCGCGCCTAAGGCAAGCCCGTCTGTGCTCGTCCTCGCCCAACTGGGTCCAGGGGCCAGTACCCCTGCTTCTTCTCCCCCATGTCAGTATCATTATACCAGCGTGCAGCTTAAATTACTGAATTGTATCCTTGAGCCGAAATGTGCACATTCTATCTCGATTCAGACATCCCAAGATAAGTGCCCCCCGTGCCAGTTCAAATTGTCCATACCTATGGACCCCCCGCAATCCTTGGCAAAGTATACAAATTATTCATACTTAATTGCAAATCCCTGCCCAAGCACACAAGTGAAATTTCTATATTTTTAAATGACGAAGCCCCTGAAGTCTTATTCCTCACAGAAACTTGACTCAATACTAGGCCTGGGCAAAAATTTCGTTCCGTTCGCGGAAATTGCGATAATTTGACATTTTTGCGTTCCGCGGAGAGCGCGAAAATGTCAAAAATTCCGGTTTCCGCAGCTTGGCGATAATTTGTTTCTTGCTCGCGCTGTAAAATGATACATTCTCGCGCGCGCGCGATCGCCTTACCTGAATCCCTGCGTTCGCCGACAAGTTTTCTTGATCCGGTCGCGTTCTCCATGAGATGTTGTATTGTTTTTAGCCATTTGTGCTGTCTCGCGACAGTTCGCGCCCGCAGTGACGTCATGCGTCGCGCGATCACGTCTTTCTTCTCGCGATCATGCACCGCGAGAACAACTCAAAACAAGATGGCCGCGCCCGCAAGCAACCACATGGGTAAGTTGGCGACCCGCAACCATGCAGAAAATCTCGCGAACATGCCGGAAAAAAACTTCCGCATCTTCGCGATATTTCTGCTTGTTTGCGATAATTTTAAACATTCTCGCGATAATTTGCGAAGGTTAATTCCGCAAATTCCGCCCACCCCTACTCAATACCAGCTCAGAGCAAGATATCATCCAAGCTCTTTCCCTAGGCTATTTGATTCAGAGGATGGACAGAGGGATAGGTGAGGGTGGGCAGATCGCCATCATCTATAAGGATCATCTGACCTGCCACTTGATAGGCAGTCCGTTGTCAGACTGCGAGAACTCCCATTTCGTGATTGAATTCACACCTACCCTTACATTCTCAGGCATTCTCATTTATCACCCACCTGGGGCGATAGGCCAATTTGGCTAAACTTTGCTAGAAACAGCGGGCAATCTGGCTAGTCTTGATGCATATTTCCCCCTTCTTGGGGATTTTAATCTGCATTTTAATGACCCCTCAGCTTCACTAGCTACAGAGCTGGCACAAGACCTTTTGACCTACCAACTGATTCAGAAGGTCTCGCTAGCATCCCATGAAAAAGGACATCTCCTTGACCCCATCTTTTCAAACTTGGAAAATCTGGAAGGGAAAAAACCCATCCCCCTCCCATGGTCAGACCATCTTTTGATCCCCTTTCTTTGGGTTCAACCTAACACGACGCCATGTGCTACGCATTTACGTTCCCAAATCCGACCATCGTCCAAACTTCCTCTGGAGATGTGGATGTCAGAACTGGAAAGTACTCTACCAAGTCCCGTCACTGACTCCACAACAGCTAATAAAAATGTTTGCAACTGGTTTGTGGGGTCACTTAAACTGGTGCTCCTGAAAGTTTTAGCCCAGAAGAAAACTGGCCCAAACGAGGCCCAGTGGTATACCCCCAAATTACGCACTTTACAACATTAGTGCAAAAAAGCAGAAAGAATGTGGAGGAAAGACTTCTCCCCCGATAAAAAACCAGAATACAGGACAGCCATACGCCGATACAAAGCAGAAATAAAAACTGCTTAAGCCTCTTATTATGAGGAAAAGATCGTATCGGCTGGTAACTCCCCCAGAGAAATCTTCCACATTGCTACAAAGCTAATGAAAGCCACCCGGCCACCCGGCCACCCGGCCCTACCGGACACCTCAAGTCTCCGCTGCACTCACTTTGCCAATTTTTCTCCACTAAAGTTCAGAACATTCTTAAGCACCTCCCCCAAGAAGACAGGAACATTCCAATCATGCACATGAATGATGATGGGCAGTCAGAAAAACATGAACTGATGACCTCCCCTATGCTGACTCAGGAACTTTTCCTAGCTATATTGTCATCAGTAAAAAGCGGATCCCCATTAGACCCCGACCTCCCAACATCCTGTCTCTGGTCGGATAAACCATTGCCCCCTTGGCCACCCGTATGATTAATGCTTCATTTGATATAGGTGTGGTACCCACTGAGTGGAAAAGGGCAATGGTGCGTGCACTGTTAAAAAAGTCCAACCTGGATCCAACTGATCTAGGTAACTATTGCCCCATCTCGCTCCTGCCTGGAATTAGCAAGATAGCGGATAAACATGCAAATCGCATTCTATCTGCTTATCTTGAAACCAACGGTGCTCTCGACCCCTCTGAAACGGGCTTCCGCCCCGGTCATGGGACGGAAACCGCTTTACTATCAGTGGTGGAAGAAACGAGAAAAATACTGGACGCAGGAGGAGCAGCAGCAATAATCCTCCTCGACCTGAGTGCGGCTTTAGACACGGTTAACCACCGTGTCTTGATTCACCACCTCAGGAGTGACGGAAACAGCCTTATTATGGCTGCAGTCTTTCCTAGAGGGGAGATCTTTCCAGGTCACAGCCCATTCTCTTAAAGTCCCACAGGGCTTCTCACTGAGTCCCACCATTTTTAATGCCTATATGGCCCCACTGGCAGAAGTGGTGTCCCCTTTGGGATCCACATGGTGACATACGCCGACGATACACAGTTGGTTGTATCTCTGAGCCATCCTAGCCAACAGGCCAATGGTCTCCTTCCCTGCCTGGAGGAAGTCGCAAAATGGATGAGTCTCTCCCATTTGAAACTCAACGGTGATAAGACAGAGCTTATGATCCTTGGCAACTCATTAAGCTCCTTTCTGAAAACCTTGTGGCCTTCCTCCATGGACCCGGTTCCGAACCCTAAAACAGAGATTAAAAGACTTGGAATCTGGCTTGACCAGAACCTCACCTTCAAAGCACAGGCGAGGAAGACGGCCGCTTCATGCTATGGCCTACTGAGAATTATTTGTAAAATTCTCCCTCTCCTACCCTTGCTAGCAAAAAGACTAGTAACCCAGCCCTTCATTCTGTCCAGATTGGATTATGGAAATGCTCTTTATTTAGGTGCCCCAAAGAAGGTGATTCTAAAATTGCAGGTCATACAGAATTGTGCAGCTAGGCTGCTCACTGACACCCCTAACCACTGCTCAGCAAGACCTGCACTACGCTCTCTCCACTGGCTTCCAGTATAGGAGAGAATAAACTTCAAGGCTCTCTGCATAGCCCACAAGGCGCTGAATGGAAGTGGACCCTTAACTACAAATGCTATGATCCGCCCTTACAGAGCAAACAGGAAACTTCGATCAAATGGACTCCATCTGGCTGTGGTCCCTAGGATCAAGAAGGCCAGAAGTGGTGAAAGGCTCTTTTCACTCAATGCCTCCAGACTCTGGAATACCCTCCCACTACATCTACGGAGCGAGCCAAACCATCTGAAGTTCGTAAAACAATTAAAGACCTGGCTTTTTCCATAAAGAGACCAGCCCTCTAAGTTACAACAGCAGGGCTGGGATGCTTCCGGGTAGCCATGTGCTATACAAGTGCCAATACAATACAATACAATACAATACAATACTCAATGAATGTTTATTATTGACTATTAATTATGTTAATTATTAAAATAAATGTATTAAAATGTTGAAGTGTTTTGTTATTGGTATGGTGTTATAGGGTAGGAAATAAAAAAAAATACATTTATGTTTAAAATAATTTTTGGGTTTGTTAATATTTGCTACTTTTAAATAATTATTGTTTATAAATGTATTTATTAATTTATTTTATATATTATTTGTGGGTTTTTATTATATGTAATTAATATTATATTATCTGTTCTTTTTATGTGTTTAATATATTTAATTTTTTATTTTTAAAATATGTTTATGATTTTTAAAAAATTGTAATATTTTTTGTTTGTTAATTTTTTAAATTGTTATTAGTAATTTTTGTTTATCTGCTATCCAAAACTTTTCCTAATGTTGCAATCACTGGAGTGGGGATAGTACGTTTTTACCTCTCCGCTATCCAGCACTTTCCCTACTGTTGCACTCACTGAAGTGGTAATAGTAATTTTTACCCCTCCGCTATCAAACACTTTCCCTACTGTTGCACTCACAGGAGTGGGAATAGTAATTTTTACCCCTCCGCTATCCAACATTTTCCCTACTGTTACACTCACTGGAGTTCGAATAGTAAATGTGAATACTTTGCTATCCAACACTTACCCTACTTTTGCACTCACTGGAGTGAGAATAGTAATTTTTACCCATCCGATATCCAACACTTTCCATACTGTTGCACTCTTTAGAGTGGGAATAGAAATATTTGCCCCTCCGCTATCCCGCACTTTCCCTTTTATTGCACTCACTGTAGTAGGAATAGTAATTTTTACCCCCCCGCTATTCAACACTTTCTCAACTGTTGCATTCACTGGAGTGGGAATAGTAATTGTTACCCCTCCGTTATCCAACACTTTCCCTACTCGTGCATTCACTGGAGTGGGAATAGTAATTTTTACCCCTCCGCTATTCCATATTTTCCCTACTGTTGTATTCACTGTAGTTGGAATAGTAAATTTAATGACTCCGCTATCCAACACTTTCCCTACTGTTGCACATATTGTATTGGGAAATGTAAGTTTAAATCTTTTTTAATAGTTTAATGTTTTAAATTATTGTAGTATGTTCTTTTTTATTTTAAATTATTGATATATATACATATGTTTTTATATAATGTTAAAGTTTAAAAATGAAATAAAGATAATAAATTATTTGTAAGTAAATATATGTATATGTGTAAATTGTTATGTTTGTGAGTTTATTTGTTTTATAAATTGAGTTTCTTTGTTATATTTATTTAAAATGTATATTACATTTAATAAATTGTGTTACAAATAATAATAATATGTAATATATTTACTATATATTATTTTATATATATTTTTAGATCAATATTTTTTACATCTATATTTTTTACTTACCTGTAAAGGTATTGGAGTTGATATTTTTGCAGTCGATAATTTTTTTTCGAAATTTAGAACATCGATGTTTGCTACGTGCTGCTTGCTGAGTTTCACTCCAGGCCCTGAAGCTGTTGACTTTGTTCGGTCGCATCAGGGAGGTGAAATTCTTGATGAAGCTTCCAGATACTGAGGTGGGAGAGGGTGCTCTCTGACTTGAGATTTTCCACTTTCTGCAGATCATGGGCAACTCTGTCTTCTGAACACTAGTAGACAAAGAAATTGATGTTCCACTTCAGGACTTCACAATTCTTTTAGTTTACTGTGAGCTGCATTCACTTAGGGGCACATGCATCAAGGTATGATTTTGCGAGTCCTTAATTGCGATTATTAAGGAATCGCAATTAAGGACTCGCAAAAGCCTATGCATGTAGGAATCACTATAAAAATAGCGATTCCTAAACATTCCTTAATTGCGACTCGGAAATTGCGAGTCGCAATTAAGAAATGGCTCCCCATTAATTCCCATGAATGGAAAATTGCAATTTCAATGGTGCAAGGGTGCCAAAAGGACACCCTGTCGCACCCCTGGAATGGTGATGTGCACCCATGTTGAGCACACACATGCCCCAAGGGCATGTGTGTGTGCAACATGAAACTTTGAAAAATGCACTTTAGTGCTTTTTTAAACGTTTTTGCAAATTACTGACCAGTTAAATTGCTCGGTAATTTGCGGCCCCAAATAGCGAAATCACTATTTAAAAGTGGTTATTGCATTGCATTTAAGGAAAGCAAATTGCAATTCCCCCTTAAATGCAATCGCAATAAATTGCGATTTCTTAAATTGCGAGTGCCTTACACTTTGATGCATCGCAAAAGCCCTTTTTGCGGGCGCAAACGGCTGATTTTTGTGATTCGCATTGTTTGCGCTCACAGAAAAGGTTGATGAGTCTTTCAAACACCACACTTAGGCCAAGTGTAATGTTCTTGTAGTGTTTTGAAGTGTACCAGAATGTCATCACTCACATTGATGTTGCCTGTTAAGTCCAGTCGATAATTCTCTAGTTTTGTTCTGAAATACTTTAGCTTTGCTGGATGTGCCGAAGTGGAATCTTTTGAAACAGTAAAGAATGAGTAATAGAAATGGTGATATGTCTGGATCATGGAACCAGAAGGAGCTGGTGACAACCAGAATTTAAATTAACTTTAGGAAGCCATCAGGACCCATTTACTATGGATAGCAGGTCATCTACAGCTCATGTGAGACAGTATTCCCTAATGATTGAGGCATTCAGGAGGTACAAATCTACACCTTTGCACACATCATCAAACTGGTGTGCAGAGGTATAAAAATGTAGATTTTTTGCAACAACAATTGGAGAAATCCCCAAGGTGGGCCTATCAACACATTCTATGAAGTCAGTTTTTTCAGGTTTCAGATGTTTATTTTCTACTTTGGACCTTAAGTGAAATCCTACTCATCATCACTGGTTAAGTTTCATTGGTTGAATGGACTGGTAAATAGGTAGCCCTACGGTTTGGTCTTCTATGCTTCTTATGCCTTTGAATAGATTATCGACTTCTGTTAATGGGCTGTCTAAATCATTTGCTTGGATGCTGTATGTGATTTTTATCAGACTGCTGTATGGCAGCTTATCAAGGTGCCTTATCATTTTGAGTAATGTACAAATGTTGTCACTACAGACTGCCTGTGAGTCAATTTGGCTGTAAAGGTGCCACATAGATGAAAAATATTTTGTTGCCGCGAGCCTACATCTTGACTTTTGTAGGCTTTCGTTTGGTTAGAGGTTTAAGGGAACTAAAGTTAATCCTTTGTTATAACATTTATTGATAAGCCAGTATCAACCAAAGCTTTTATTATGTGCGTACCTATTGGTACTTGACTTCAGGATTGAGGTCAAGTGTATTTCATTCCCTATTCTGTTGTGTGGAAAACACTTACTGCTCCATCATCCTCTTGATTGTCATCCATGTCTTCATTTCTAAGGTCGATGATACAGGTGAAACAATGTTTACTGCTTTTGTTCAAGAAGCTGTGGTGCAATAGGATAAACAACATACTTTTGCAAACTAAGTACATTTGTCTCATGCTGGACACTTTTTCTCTTGAGTGAGAATTACGTTCATATGAGGAAAAGTGACACAACAATGCCCTTAGGTCTTCTATTTTTGATGCTGGAGTGGGCTTAGGGCTTGTTGCAGTGTTGGTGATTTGGTTTACAGCTTTGGCCTTTACAGTTTTATTGAGGGCTGCCTCCAAATGTGACACCCTAGATTTGGAAGAGTCAAAATATAGGACAAAGGCCTCCGGGTTTTACAAGATCTATCTTCAAAATTTGCATAAACTTCTCACTGATCTGTTCTATCTTGTTTGTAGCATGAACATTTCACCAGTGCTTAGAGTAGTGTGAACAATTTAATGATGGATTCAGCCAATCCCTGCTTAGCTTGACCCTGGAGTAATCTTTAAGTAGTAATTCACACATCATTGGCATAAAGGAAAGCAGTGGCTCCACTTTCCCCACTGCAAAATGTGAAGAGGACCTAGCAACTAATCAACCTACAAAGACCTTTGAGTGACAGAGTCTTCTTCCAGTACCATAGAAACTTTAAACCCCTCAGGGAAAACACTTTAATAGATGTAGTTTACACCCACTTGTAAGTTACCCTCACTCTCCCAACTCATACCCTTCCCAACAATTAAAAAAACACAAATTGTCTAGAACAATTTTATACAGACTTGACTGTCACTGATCAGGTATTTCTGCTGTGATTCTCCAGAAAGAGACACAGCCACGATCCCTCAGATGAATTGATCAGTCAGATGCTGAGGGCCTGATACCTGTCTACTCACCTTCAACCACTGGAAGTGACTCCCAGAGCCCAAGAAGGGCAACAAGGAGCAAGATGACACCTACAGTCTTCATTTTGGTGTGGGTAGCAATTTCTGAATCCCGTCTTCACAGGTGTCTGGGATTTATAGGATAACATGAGTGGAGAAGGAGGGAAGGATGACGCTAGCAAAGACAGACTGGACACAAGCCAAGGGCGTGTCAGAACTATACCTATCACATGCTCCAGCATCATACACACTCCCAGCCAAACTGGGTTCCTTTATTCTTCCCCCCTTGGTTAGAAACAAAATAAATGTTTGAGTACAATATGTGACTTTGGAACTGCCTCAAAGGATTTGACTGTGAAAGAAATACTGACAAATTTATGAGCTATGTGCTGTTGCTGGACAGAGTGCTCCATCAGTTCCAGAACATATTGAACATATTGACACAGTCAGAACAGTTGATTTATGATCAGAACAGCACAAGACTAATGCACCAGGGACCATCAACCACAAAGCACCGACTTGCGAACCCTGGCACTGCTTTTGCAACACCTGGCAAAATATTTCAAGAAGCTAAACAGTATGTAGATAAAAACTGCTTACTTTCTATAGCTTCCAATGAGTTAGGACTGGAACTTTAGGTTCTGTAAAATAAATAAATTCAGCAGCGCAATAAACATTCCTGTGATTAAATAATTACATTTAAAAAAACACAAGTTTCATTATCATAATTACAATGAAAGGTTCTTCATATGTGCAAAAATGCTTTCACGTTCATATAAAAGAGCTACACACCAAAAATGTAAGTGGCTTATGGGAAAGGTAATCATGTGACCCTGTATTGCACAGTAGAAAAGTACCCCCCTGCTATACATGAGAAGGCTATAGAAAGTCACTTCAGAGTTCCATCACCTTCTTAAGGAACTCTGCCTTTGGTCTCATTTTTCTATACGACCATAGAACTTCTCTATGGCTTGCAATATCCTTATACTGTATGGCATTTACAAAAAAATTGGCATATGCAATAATATGTTTTTATTAATTTTTTACTTGACTGCTTATTAGAAGAATATGGTAATCACAATTAAGTGGTGGCATGTTTTTCCTTTTGTTTTTGTTTCATATGTTTGCAATACTAAATAATGAACCATCAGACAAGCGGCCAAAGCTATTCCTCTATTGGGTTTGTCACTGCTTGTTTCATAGAGGTAGCAACATACTTCCTTTCTGCAAACCAACAAAAACCATTATTTGAACCAGGCAAGAAGAGGTTACCCCAATCTTATTATATTTTAAAATGATCATGGGAAACTTATCAGAACATTGGACATTTGATTTACTAGAGTGATTAGCATATTCTTCCGGTCCGGTATCATCAAACATGCAAGTTTCAGAGTGAACTACTCTCAGCAGTATATGGTGCATAGTAGTTCTTTCACATAATCGCACCAGATTATACCAGGTATAGGGAGCTGTCTGTTTGTGGAGACTTTGTAGCCAATTTGCACGCTATCAAATGCCAATACCTTACAGAACCTTTTAATTTTGGTACTTCATGTAAAGTACAATTCTTTTTCTTCAAATTCTGAAACAATTTCACAATGGATTTGCTGTATTCTCAATTCCAGGCTCAGTAAGATTCTTTCACTTTTCACCTTAGATGCTGGAATTTCATACTACAATCCGATCTTGTCTTTCAGCTGGGTTTCTGTACACATACATTTTTGTTAACTTTGAGGACCCTTGGACTATCTTCTTGATGGCCAAAACAAGGGGTTTAAATGAGTTGCATTTTTCTGTCAAACTACATAGGATTACATGTAATTTTGTTTCTTTTTCAATACCCCACACCTTGCAGAATATAGCACCTTTCCTTTCACCTTCACAGATCCCATCTTTCTTCGTCTTTCCAGCTCTGCACCCTCAAAAGATGTTTTCATTTAAATTCTGGGGATTCCAGCCTGCTCAAGCAAAGGAAAAACACTCCTGCGTTATGATCTACATGTGCTGCCTCAGAACGGCAGACGGTGTTTTCTTCATCAATGTGCTAATGCCTTATATTCAGAGCTGTGTTCTGCAGAGGTATCAAACATCAGATGTGAGTAAAGCTGGACACTGCAGCACCTTTCCTCCACACCACAGTAGACAGTGAATGGGTAATGATAACTGCAAAGTGAACTTCAGAGACTAAACATCTGTGGGTGTATGTCATTGCAACGGATGCATTTACCACACATGCCTTTGTCAAAGGCCCTTTACCACGCAATGTCTTTACCACGCATTTACTTTACCAGACAAGTCTTTACTATACAGATGCCTTTACCATGCATGCCTTTACAACAAAACTATTAAAATTAATCTGTTATAGTTATACTTATAGTTAAACTTATGTTAAAAAACTATGACTCGATGCCTTAAGTACTGTTGCTTTAGGTCACCTAATGGCATTTCACTTACCACGCAAGTATTTACTATACATATGCCTTTACCATGCATGGCTTTACAACAAAACTATTAAAATGTGTCAGTTATAGTTATACTTATAGTCAAACTTATGTTAAAAAACTATGACTCGTTGTCTTAAGTCCTGTTGCTTTAAGTCACCTAATGGCATCAGTTATAGTTTCTTCAGATAAGTTTAACTATAAGTAAAACTGAAACTGCTGAATTATATGGGTTGTATGGGTAAAATATTAGCCTAAATATAACGACTCTGTAACCTTTGCCTTTTCTTCAGCGAATTTCAATTTGTTTTTCAACTGGGCCCTAAATCTGTGGAGGATCTGTAGATGTTAAGTTTCATTGAGAAAAACAAAAAAAGCAATGTTGGGGTGTGATATTTAAGATGCAGGGTCACATCAAAGTAGATTTTAAAGTAGCTTTATTCTCCATTGAAGATCCCATCCAACCTGTCTCCCAGAACAGCTCCAACTGCTACACTTCAGATCATAACACTATGACATCTCAACCTTCTACAGCGTCATGCATTCTATTATGTCACACATGGTAACCTAAGCTCAAGCATTCTATTATGTCACACATGGTAACCAAAGTATTAATCAAGAGGAAGATACCACACATCTCCCTTTCCTCAAAATGAGATAAATAAAAAGTAAAATAAAATAATTAAAAAAAGACAGGAAACTGTACAATTAAAGCATGAAGATGATACTAAAATATTACACATATTCCTTCAGATAACTTGGACGATTTGAAATCCTCAACGAGCGTCGAAGATCCAAAATAGTAGCAGCTTGATTCTTCTTAGATGGCATTTTGGAAAGTTTGCATCCAAGGTCAAGAATCTCATCCTCCTTGCCCATGTGTCCATTTTTTAGCACCTCAACTCTATTGAGGTTCCACACCCGATGATCTTGAGTTTTAACTGCATTCCTGAAAACCTTAATAACTACCATGGGTTTAAAATATTTAAGACTTGCATTCCCAAACTGCCCTGTTTTTTTGACCGCCACCCACCAAATCACTAGCATTGACTTTTACAAATTTAACAGATTTTCTCTTATCAAAATTAAACTTTCTTTGAAGAACCTTATGATCTTCCCTTTCATTGAGATCATCTCCATTGCACACATTTTTTTTACCCTTGCTCAACCCATAATCATTGACCCAACTTGGCTCAAGATACGTCTTGGGAATTCTTCTGCGGAAAGAAAAAATTGAGTTTTCCCTGTAGTGGAATGAGGTGTTCTTCTATACTCTTCGAGTTTTTTTTAAGTATTTCACATCTCCAATCGAGAGACAGAGATTTTGCAAGTGTAATAGTCTCTTTGAGAACTCTATTAAACCTCTCTACCATCCCATTAGCTTCGGGATGATAGAGAGAACATTTTTTGTGCAGAATACCACAAGATGTTAAAAATTCTTTCATTTCCTTAGAAACAAATTGGACACCATTGTCCGATAAAATTGACTTAGGCATACCTTCTCTTGCAAACAATTTTTTCAAACATTTGATAATGTTTGTTGAATCAATATTGGACAAAAAAAATACCTCAGGCCAATGAGAGCACATGTCAATTATGACTAACAAATAGACTTCAGAACCTGAAATGTTAATTGGTCCTAAAATGTCAAGGGCAATATCATCCCATGGGGATTTAGGTCGGCACCTCACAATCATAGGTTGCACCCTAGGCACTTTAGATTTGTCACTTAGACTGCAAATGACACAGTCACGGATTTCCCTCTCTATGAGTTTATCCATACCTGGCCACCAGTATGATGATCGTACCCTCTCTTTAATCTTGGTGATCCCAGGATGACTAACATGGGCTAAATTTATCAATTCTTTCCTGAGACTCACTGGAGGAATAAGTTTAGAACCACGAAACAAAATATCTCTATCAACCGAAAGTTCGTCCTTTACACACCAGAAAGGTTTAGTCGAATCAGAGCCACCTTTTGCACTTGTCCACCTGCCCTGAATTAAAGTCATTACTTCTTTGAGAGTAGCATCTTGAGCTACCTCACTAGACCATTTCTCTTCAGAAATGTGATTAAGCTCAACTGCACACACCCACTCGCAACTCTCATCAGCTTCCTCATCCACATTTTCACCACATACACCTGAAACTAATCTTGAAAAAACATCAGCGATCATATTATCCGCACCGGGAATATACTTGAGTAAAAGAATACTCTTGAAGACCAATTATCCATTTGGTTATGCGACTAGATATCATATCCAAACCTATGTTTTCAAAGATCTCCACTAAAGGCTTGTGGTCTGATCTTATTTTGAAATCGATACCCCACAAAAACTTCTTCAGTTTTTTCACAGCCCAGAAAATAGCTAATGGTTCACGCTCTACGACGGAGTACCTTGTCTCAGGCTCTCTCAAACTACGAGAAAGAAACATGACGGTCCTCATTCCGTGTGGACTGATCTGTTGCAAAACAGCACTAAGGCCTTTTACACTCGCATCAGTAGTTAAGATTGATTTGAGATTAGTATCAAAACTCTGTAAGAACGGGGCCTTGGATAGATTTTCCCTAATGATGGAAAATTCCTCCTGACATTAATTAGGCCAGACAAAACTAGATCCTTTCTTTAAAAGTGATTTCATGTTTGAAGTCAACTATGCTAATCCTTTAATAAATTTTGCATAATACTCAATCATGCCAAGAAAACTCATCAGCTCTTCTTTAGAAGTAGAAGACAAATTACGAATGGTACTAACCAAGTCTTCTTTTGGCCTAACATCATTACCAGACATATTATGTCCAAGATAGTTCAATTAATCTGATCTGAACTTATACTTTTCGATTTTAACGGTTAAATTACCATTACTCAATTTAGTAAGAACAGATTTAAGGCGACAATTATGTTGTTCTATATCATCACCAAAGACAAGTATATCATCTTGATATATGCACATGCCATCAACACCCCATAGCAAACTTTCCATCACCCGTTGAAAAACCGAAGATGCAGAAACAAGCCCAAAAGGCATTCTGATAAATCGGAAAGTACCAAACGGAGTAATAAATGCCATAAGGTCCCTGCAAGATGGTTCAAGCTCCAGCTGGTGGTACGCTGATGTCAGATCGATGGTGCTAAAAAACTTCGCACCACCCAATACCACCAACAATACATTTATATTAGGAAGGGGATACTTGTCCACAATCACATGTTTGTTCAATTGGGGGCAGGTCTATGCATATTCGCAAATCACCATTGGATTTCCTAGCAGCGACCACCGGAGAAAGCCATTCAGTTCCTTCCACCTCTTCAATTATCCCATTCTTTATGAGTTTATTGATCTCCTTCACCATCTCATCTTTGATAGATAACCACATGGGGTCATAGGGGGTCCTCAGGTACCCCATATATGTCCTCTGGGGTCAGGATATCTATATTGTGACCCCTTCTTTATGTCTATTTTCCCCGCACTGGGACGATGAGAGGAAACAAAATGGCAGATGCAACTTTTCTCTGAAGCTGTGGCCAGCCAATCGGGGTCTTTCCCCTCTGGATCCTCAGCAGGTGGATCCGTAAATTATCCGGGTTGCTAGGTATCTATATTTTTTAATCATAAATGTCTTTAAACCAACCAAATGAATTTACATCATATAAATGAATGCATGATCTGCGTAACCAAATCTGTCTTTCTGCAAAATTTGGTGCAATTACGTTAAGCGATTTTGGATGCAGTCATGGTCAAAGAGTGCAAAATCCCCATAGACATTAAATGGGGAAAAAGCATTTTGGGACTCCCCATCTTTCTCAGCTCCCCTTGATAGATCACTCTCAAACTTCCAATACAGAAACTGAATCAAATAAAGTATACTTTTTTACATTTTTGCAAAGAATAGTCCTATGGAAACTTTGGTCCTAATTATAACCACCGACTGGCTATTGCCAGTAGGTATTTTATATATATATATATACATATATATATACATATACATATATATATATATATATATATATATATATATATATATTACCTACTGGCGGTCGCCAGTAGGTAGTTATAGTTAGGACCCTGTTTCCATAGGAAATCCGCAACATTCTATTTGGAATAACTTTGGCGCCGGTTGACGAATCCTCGCGAAATTTTCAAAACTAATGGGGCGCTATGCTCCGCTCCTACCCTGAAAGTCTCGGGGGGATTCGTCAAGCGGGGGCTGAGATAAAAGGGGGGGCCCAAAACGCGTTTTTCCCATGCATTTTTCCATAGGACCTTTAGACACAGCTACAGCCCGAACGGCTGAACAGAGTAACATGAAATTTGGCAGAGAGGTAGTCCTCTGGTCAAGGAAGTGCCTTTTGTAGGTCTGGTGTAAATCTGTTCAGTAGTTCCTGAGAAAATAGCATTTAAATCTATATATATATCTGAGCCAGCTTACGGTGCGCTTACGGAAAGCTTACCGTACGCGTACGGTACCGTGCGCGAGCGCGATTCTGATTGGCTGTTAGATCTTAGTAAACATTCGAATCGTTCGAAACCAGGAAGCGGCGTCCGCCATTTTCTCTCTCGCACTCTGACGGGGAGAGGATAAACAAAGGCCAAAAACATATAAAGGGACTGGTTAGACAGCTTCTAACCACCTAGCTTTGAAGTATGTGTCCCCAAAGTACCCCCAAGGCAAAAAAATATATTTTTATTCATTGCGAAAAATCGCCGATTACGCTTACCGTACGCGTACGGTAAAAATAAATTAAAAAATTTGCACATTTGCATTTGCACACTCTTCCTACCCCGTGTGCAAATGGTGCCCGTAGGGCACCAATTGTGGATGGCATATAACATCTTAGAAATGGAAACGATTAACTTTCACAACGAAGCGCTGAATATGTCCTCCATGTGCGCACGGTGCGTGAAGCGCATCGTGCGTACATGGCCCATCCACGGCACTAACTGTGTAAAGTGGGTGCGCGGAACGAACTGCGTTAAGTGGGAGCGCACGCCACGAATGGCGTAAAGTAACTTAGCATTTAAAAAAACGTACAAATTCACTGAAAAAACCATAGGTTTCACACACGTTATAGTTAGGAATTAGCATTTAAAAAACCTTGCAAATTCAGTGAAGAAACCATAGGTTTCACACATGTTATAGTTAGCTGGACATTTTACTGATAAAAAACCAATGAAATTCCCCCGTTATAGTTAGTGCAGGCAACTATAACTCACGCGACCGCAATCCTCTGCTGATGACATATGTGTCTTTATGAAAAAAAAAAAATTGTAATATATGTATAGCTAAAATTTAATGGAAGAAGACATGGGCAAATAAGTGTCTAAATACAGTATTAGCATCAGCAGAAGATTGCGGTCGCATGAGTTATAGTTGCCTGCACTAACTATAACGGGGGAATTTCATTGGTTTTTTATCAGTAAAATGTCCAGCTAACTATAACATGTGTGAAACCTATGGTTTTTTCACTGAATATATATATATATATATATCAAATACTTACTGGCAATAGCCAGTTGGTGGTTATAATTATTACCTACTGGCAGCCGCCTGTAGGTAGTTATACTTACAACCTAGCTTCCGTAGGAAAAGCATTTTTTGATTTGCTAATAACCTTGGTGTCGTTTAACGAATCTTTATGACATTTTCCAAAACGTTGCACTTTTTAGGTCAGCTCCTGTCTTGAAATTTTGGGGCTGATTCGTCAAGCGAGGGCTGAGAAAAAAGGGGGTCCCAAACGCGTTTTCTTCATGGTAATTTCCATAGGAAATTTTGCGATGAGCTACAGCCCGAACTGCTGAACGGAATCACCCCAAATTTGGCAGAAAGGCAGAGCTTGGTTCAGAAAGCGACCTTTTTTTTAAATGGTGTAAATCCGTTTAGCAGTTTTTGAGAAATTCAAAAAATAAGAGTTAAAAAATCAATTTCCCATAGGAAACTTTGTGCAAGGCTACAGCTGAAACTACTGAATGTAATTACCACAAATTTGGCACAAAGGTAGTGCATGGGTCAGAAAGCGACCTTTTTTTTAAATGGTGTAAATCCGTTCAGTAGTTGATGAGAAATTAGAAAAATTAAAGTTTCAATATCTGGGCAGAGCCTAAGTGCCGTGCACAAGCTTCACTGTGATTAGCTGCCAACACTCCAAACCAGGAAGTGTTGGCAGCCATCTTTTGGCTCGGTAGAAGCGAGTCGCTAGAAAACAGAGTAACAAAGGTAGAAAACAAGAGAAGGGGGCAGAGTAGAAACACCCTGACTCCCTAGGCCTGGTCAGGGGGTCCCAGAAGGACCCCCAGAGCCCCAAAAAATGCATTTCTTTTTTTTTTTATTTGCCGTAATTCGCGCTGGGGTTGCGGGTTCCCGTGTTTTATTTTAATGAGACCCTGGGTTGGGTAGGTCCCCGGGGCATTTCTTAAAAAATAATAGCGGGGGATGGCTGGGGCTGTGGGGGCCCGCTGGGGTGCCTGTAGTCTTGGGGCTTTACTCATGTTGGGAGGGGGGCTTGCGCGGTCCCCCTCCTGGAGCTCTCCATCTGCTTATAAATTTGACGTCATTTGACGATTTTTTAAAGAAATTTCCCCAAAAGTTTCTCTTTTTTGATCAGCTCCATAGGAAACTTTAGACAAGGCTACAGGTCAAACTGCTGAACGCAATTATGCCAAATTTGTCAGAGAGAAAGGTCTTGGTCCAGAAAGCACTGTTTTGTTGAAATGGTGTAAATCCTTTGAGTAGTTTTTGAGATATTAAAGGGAAAAAATATATATATATCTGGTCAGTGCCTTACTCCCGAGCACAAGCTTGCCTCTGATTGGCTGCTAACTCTTCAAAGCAGGAAGTGTCCTTCCTCTGATTGGCTGCTAACACTTGAAACCAGGAAGTGTTAGCAGCCATCTTGTGCCTCGCATCGAGTGAAAATATAAAAGAAAGGTTCCGGGGCAATTTAATATAGCGGAGCTCTGTGTAATGATGATTTGGACGCAGTGAAGGTTTAAGATTTATTAACAATAAAGGAGAAACAGGTGAGCGCCAGGCAGCACGACTTCCACTCCAGGACACTAGTAGGAAGATGACCCTTTCCCGCTCCCTGTGCCCACCATCACCACTTCGAAGGTATGCGTTTAGAAGCCAGTCTGTCATAGGGGTGGGCGGAATTTGCGGAATTAACCTTCGCAAATTATCGCGAGAATGTTTAAAATTATCGCAAACAAGCAGAAATATCGCGAAGATGCGGAAGTTTTTTTCCGGCATGTTCGCGCGATTTTCTGCATGGTTGCGGGTCGCCAACTTACCCATGTGGCTGCTTGCGGGCGCGGCCATCTTGTTTTGAGTTGTTCTCGCGGTGCATGATCGCGAGAAGAAAGACGTGATCGCGCGACGCATGACGTCACTGCGGGCGCGAACTGTCGCGAGACAGCGCAAATGGCTAAAAACAATACAACATCTCATGGAGAACGCGACCGGATCAAGAAAACTTGTCGGCGAACGCAGGGATTCAGGTAAGGCGATCGCGCGCGCGCGAGAATGTATCATTTTACAGCGCGAGCAAGAAACAAATTATCGCCAAGCTGCGGAAACCGGAATTTTTGACATTTTCGCGCTCTCCGCGGAACGCAAAAATGTCAAATTATCGCAATTTCCGCGAACGGAACGAAATTTTTGCCCAGGCCTAGTCTGTCAGCTCGCAGCTGTCTACCTTTGCGAGCTAGTACGCTGCTGTGCCTGTACCACTGCGAGCCACTACCCTGCTGTTCCTTTGGGGGCGGACGGATCGTAGTTCTGCCTCTGTGAGTCGAGCGGATGGGCTGCAGTTGTCCCTCTGCGAGCCTGGGTACGAACTCTTCATAAGTCTTGCTTTATGAGGATTGGAAAGCCATTTTGTGATTCAACTCGTCAGCTGGCATCTGTCTGAGGCATTTCTGAAAACATACCGGAGCTCTGTTTGTGGGAGATACCTCTTTCACGCTGCCTCTCCCCACATCAGCAGGTAACGCACCCTCTTCCCACATCACTAGCATACTGTCAACAACCTTCTTGGGCCCGCAACTCTCCCTCTGCGAACAATTGGTGGGCTCGCAGCTCATCCTGTGTGACTTCTCGGGACCGCACTTCTACAAGCCAGGCTGCCGGTTTGCAGGTCTCTGAGAAGAGATGCAATGGAGGCAACGATGATACAGGTCAAACACCCAACAGTATTCCGACATCCCCCAGCAGCGGCTGCTTGTCCGCCATCCCCGCTCACCCCTCACAACCAAATGTGACAGCAACGTTTTTAAATGTGGATCCTAACAAATCGGCTTGTGTTGTAGTTTTAATTAAAAAAATGCTTGTGAGGTTGGACAAATAAGAATCTTAGTCATGTATGGAATTACATATAAAACATTTTATTAAAACAACAACAATAACAAATAAAACTATGTCTGTAAAATATCTTGTTAAAAGAAAACAACAACAAATAAAACTATGTACAGCCATGGCGTGTCATCTCTCGACAATTTGTGAATCACAGCCTGCAAGACAAAAAGAAAAATAAGATGATGCGTTATGCGTCCAGCAAAGGAGAGAAAAAGAGAGGAAGAGTGAGATACAAGGAAAATAGAAAGAGAGAAATAGTGTGAGACAGAGGAAGAGAGAGAAAGAGTGAGAGAGAAAGGAAGAGAGAGAGCGAAAGAGGAAGTGAGAGAGAAAGACAGAAAGAAAGAGTAAGACGGAGAGGAAGACAGAGAAAGAGTGAGAGAGAGAAAGAGAGAGATACAAGGAAGAGAGAAAGAGAGAAACAGTGTGAGAGAGAAGAGAGAGAGAGGAAGACAGAGAGAGAAAGAGAGGAGAGAGAGAGAGAAAGAGTGAGAGAGTGGAATAGAGAAAGAGTGAAACAGTGTGAGAGAGAAGAAGAGAGAGAGGAAGAGAGAGGGAGAAAGAGTGAGAGAGAGGAAGAGCGAGACATAAAGAGGAAGAGAGAGGAAGAGAGAAATATTAAGAAAGAAAGAAAGAAAAAAAGAAAGAAAGAAAGAAAGAAAGAAAGAAAGAAAGAAAGAAAGAAAGAAAGAAAGAAAGAAAGAAAGAAAGAAAGAAAGAAAGAAAGAGTTAGATACAAGGAAGAGAGAAAGAAACAGTGTGAGAGAGAGGAAAAGAGAAACAAACAGTGTGAGAGAGAGGGAAAGAGAGAGAGGAAGTGAGAGAAAGAAAGAATGAGAGAGAGAGAGAGGAAGAGACAGAGAAAGAAAGTGAGAGAGAGAGAGAAAGGAAGAGATTGAGAGGGAATGTTGACACTGGCGAAAATCTTCACAGATCACCTTTGTGTCACCGGTATGTCTCCAACCACGTGCCGGGACATACTGCACCCTCAAGTTTAGCTATCTGAAAGATAGTATAGAATTAGTAATTGCAGACTATATACAGCCGCACACGCGGAATTCTCTGTTTCGGCTCTGTGCACCCAGACTGCTGCATCCCATCCATTTCCACTGTCCAGAGGTACGTAACAGCCTCTGCGCACCCAGGGCCATATTATCAAGAACGGGGATAACATTATCGGCACTTTAGCGGCAGTTTCCTGCCGCTAAAGCGGTGATAATGTTATTTAAGGGTACAAAGTATGAAATACTCAACTACTTTGCTACAGATGTGGGAGCGACGGACATTTTGCCAACTGTAAAAACTGTCCTACTATTGGAAAACTTGTTCAAAATGCAATAAGAAAGGGTAATGGTAGGGTATATACGACTGTGTACGCCTAAATCGTTGTGCAGTCTTTAACAAAAAACCCAAAGGTGCACCACATATACAATATAAGAATAAAAAAGTCCTTTGTAAATAACAATTGTCTTCAGAGATCACTTATTGTAAACATTTTTAATTTTCATTTAAATAGAAATTCCAAAACATTTAATCAATCCATCAGTGTGATTTAGTGAACAGTCCAGCCGACGCGTTTCGTCCTGTAACAGGACTTCTTCAGGGCTGTCAAACAATGAACAAAGATATATACATATATATACATATAAATCACATATATACACCAATACACAAATATACATTTATAAAAACACTGAATACATAAATATAAACAACCTAAAAGCAACAACAAGACAGAACGACATTTTTACTAAAGTGTATGGAAGATAGTTCCAATATGGGGGATATTCAATCCTATTGAACATTGTAATTTAATATAACATAGATCATTCGCTTGGGGTAGCCCGAGCGACATATTGGTTCTAATGGTTGTCCAGACAAATTTGCAAAAGGGAAGAGGGTAAGACAAGGAGAACGAGAAGAGGGGGCAACGGGAGAGAGAACCTCACCTACCATAGATTGATGATGTAATTCATAAATTGCAAAGTCCTTACGGATCAATGTAATCCTTGTGAAGAAAAAGCAAGGGTCCAGTGTAAGATTCTATCAGCTGTACAGTCAAGAAAAGAAAAAAAATGAAATAAACATGAGAAAAAGGGGGGGGGGGAGTGGAGGAAAGTAGTAAAGGGAAGGAGAAAAAGAGCAAGAGACATAACTACAATCAGTTATAATCACAAAATAATAACTAAAAAAGGTTGAAGAAAAGGGACTATTGCTATCATTATGATAAATATAAACCAATGGGGCTAAAAATGACTTACTTAAATGCGTCAAAAGCAAGTGAAACGCTCCTCGTGGATATGTATCATAACAAGGCCTCTTGTAATAGATCGAAATGTTGTACTGACATGGCTTGAGATAATTACTAAACGAAAAGAAAAAGAAAAAAAAAGAAAAAAAAAAGAAAAGATAAAAAAAAAAAAAAAGAAAAGAAAAAAAGAAAAAAAGAAAAAAAAAAAAAAAAGAAAAAAAGAAAAAAAGAAAAAAAGAAAAAAAGAAAGAGGTGGGAGACACGTATATATAACTGTCAAACAAAAGAATAACGTTGTGCAGTCTTTCTGCATCCAGGCTGCTGCACCCCATCCACTCCCGCCACCCAGAGGTATCTGCCCGCCGCTGCACACCCAGGGCTCGCTTCTCACCTTTTCGCGGTCAAGGTTCCCTCCACATCATGCTGCTCCGTTCTGGAAGGTAATAGGTCTCACATTGGGTACTGAGTCTTAAAATGGCCATGTCAGAGGATATACTACTGCACCTATCATCATCGCAGGTTGTACACCCGCTCAGTGCTTGCGGTGCTACTAACTCAGTGAGAAATGAGGCCATGTACTCTAAACTCTAAAATGGCGTAGTGCATGTTCGCCCAGTCTTTTATATTAGCAGGGTCATGTGTCCTGTAATGCCTGTGCTGGATGGGTGTGTTGTGGGTGTATACCAGCCATGAGGGAGTGGCTGTGGCATCAGTGTTGCCAGATTGGGCTAGATCACGCAAAATTGGGCTATATTTTTCTGGTTGTGTGGTAAAATTTTGGTTTGTGCTAGTTGCCAAATTATAAATATATATACAACGCTCCAGCAAAGTAGTATGTTAAAGCACTTTATTACTTGGCATACTGCTGCAACATCAATTCCAATGCATTCACCGCCTGCTTGACGCTGTCCCTGCCCCTCCTTCCCTAAAGTAGCAAAATTGGGCTAGTTTGGGCTACTTTTTAGTTGGCTTTGGGCTATAGAAAGCGTAACTAAAATGGCGTAGTGCACATGCTCCCGGACTTTTATATTAGCAAGGTCACATGTCTTGTGACGACTGTGCTGGATGGGTGTGGGTGTATACCAGCCGTGAGGGAGTGGCTGTGGCAGGTGTCCGTGTTGGACTACTACCATCACCCGGGTTGCAAAAGCCAAAGCGTCACTCTGTGAGCCATGTCCCACAATATGGTAAACATGGAAGGTACAGGGAATTACTGACCCTATATTCATCCATAGTTCCACACAAGAAAGATGGTGAACATGAGATATCTGTGTAGATATGAATGTTTATTGCACATTCAGTGGAGTGTTGCAGCTGTAGCAATACAGGGCCATGGAAAGTTGAAGTATCAGTTTTTGGCACATGGAGGGCAGCCAATTAGAGACAAGGTCGTTGTCGGAGTTAGGCTACGCCAACATATGTACTTATACAATCACGCTGACGATCCTCACGCACTTATAAATTCAGTATACACTCTCTTTGCAGTACTCTAATGATGCAGTCTCTACATACGTACTTGTACAATGGCAGAGACAGCGTTACATAACTAAAGTGTTCCCCCACTGTCAAAGGTAAGAGGGTTGCATACGCTGTCCAGAGCACTATGTAATGTGGTAGGGCCTAGGGGCAGCATGTTGCATACATAATGAACACACAGACACAGATAGATAGTGGAACTGGGTACTGGCACGTGCGCTCAACTCCTTTTTATTAACAGGGTCACATGTCCAGTGACATCTGTGGTGGATGCGTGTGGGGTGATTGTAAGCCAACGCTCCATAATTTGTTGGTGGTGGCAACAAGTACAACAGTAATCATTGGATCAGACACAGAGATTCAATCATAAAGGGTCAATGATTTGTGCTGCACTAAGGTGCGGGTACCAGATATGAAATCATACAGAAATGATTCTATCGTAAAGGGTTCATGACTTGTGCTACACTGAGGTAGGACAGCAGATGTGAAATTATACACAAAATATTGTATCAGAAAGGGTGCACGAGTTGTGCTGCACTGAGGTAGGGGCATCAGAAGCATTCAGCATGTGCGCAGTCAGCGATGATGCGTGGTCCGGAGGGGCCGCACTGGGAGCAATGTCTCTTGCCTATTGGACGGCATCATCTGCTATTGCGACTCGATGTGAATTGTGAGCCCTGCTGTTCGCAGTGTAGGTGGATGAAATAAAAAATGAAACTTTTATGAAATACACTGTTGAAATATGTAGGTTTCAGGGATGATATAGTTCAAATTGTGAGCTCTGCTGTCCCCAGTGTAGACTGACATTCAGTGTTCGTTTGGACTTGCAAGATTAATTTGGTCATGATAGTAAAGCTATAACTGACATAAAACAAGTTCCTGAAGCAAGGATACTAAAGGATATTGTGTAGATTTGAGGGACATTATACTTAGTTGGTATTTTCACCAGAAACTATTTCAAACTTTGTTATTTGTTTTTGAAACTTCACATTACTATTATCTCCATCTCTTCTTCAACACGTACACTTATCAAACTGTTATTTTCTGTACACTTCTCTTGACTACCAAAGAAACGTAACTCTATATCATCACAAACTTGTTTTATATCATTTATATTAAAACTAGGCCTGGGCGGTAAAATCCGTTCCGCTCGCGGAATTTGCGAAATTTGGGTAATTTCGCGTTACGCGGAGAACGCGAAATTGACCAAAAATCTGCGTTCCGCGACTTCGCGAAATTTTTGGCTTGATCGCGTTCTCAATATGCGTGTTCGCGAGATATTTCACCCCGAGCACGCAAACTGCGATCGCGAACAAGAAAAAAGTATCGCGAACAAGCAATTCCGCGAGTTCGCGGAATTTTTGCGTGTTCGCGGAGATTTTTTACCGTTTCGCGGAGATTTGCGTAACGCGATTACGCGAATTCCGCCCACCCCTAATTAAAACTTGATTTTGTGCCGCAGCAACACCTAGACTGATTCAAATGATTCCTCTTGACTTTGAATATAAACTTGCAGTTGTCTATCGATCCGAACATTCGGAGGATTTAATTTCTCGATGTGAAAGCATCTTCAAGCTGAAGCTGTACAATTTTTTGCTACATGTCTTCTCCTGTGAAATTTCTTCCCACATTTCTTTCAATTCTGTCTTCTCAGACTTGGTAATATATGACGTGTCATAGCGAGAAACAGCAATTCAGTTATATGCAACATATTGTATGTCCATATTTACATTCCACATCTTCAAAATCACCGGATTGTAATCATTAATGTACTTTGATTGTTCTGTTCTTTTTATATTGTAAGTTTTTTTGGGTGATTTTCGAGTGATAGTATGCCTCACTGCTGACATAAAACTTCACTCTTTCTTGCGATGCTTATGGTGCACTGAGTTAGTAGTACCTTTGGCGCTCAGCGTGTACGTAACCTGCGATGATGCGTGGTCCAGGGGGGGGCCGCACTCGGTCCAATGTCTTTTGTCTTTTGTCTATTGAATTCTGCCTTAATAAGGCCAATTGACCATGACTTATGGTGCACTGAGTTAGTAGTACCTTTGGCACTGAGCATGTACATATCCTGCGATGATGCATGGTCCGGAGGGGCCGCACTCGGAGCTATGTTTTGTCTATTTAATTCTGCTTCATTACGGCCACATGGCAATGACTTATGGTGCAGTGAGTTAGTGGTACCTTTGGAGCGCAGCATGTACGAACCCTGTGATGATGCATGGTCCGGGGAGGGGCCGCACTCGGACCAAGGTCTTTTGTCTTATGCAATTGCTATTCCATCTGAATTGTGAGGCCTGCTGTCCGCAGTGTAGATCGAAGGCAGTAGTCTGTACAGACTTAAGTCTATGGTGCTGTGCCGCTGGGTTCCCAGGGGGTCTGTGGCGAGGAGGCCCGCGGTCATGGTGGCAGCCACGTGGCAGGGTGAGGCCCGCTGCTCTGGCAGACGTATTGGCCTTCACAGTTCACAAGTGAACCACGCCCAGAGCCCCGGCTTAATTATTTATACTCCTACGCTGCAGTGGCGTACATTGGACGAGCCCACTGCGCTTCCGCTTCCAGGGGAGGACAACACAGCTACATGTTCGGAACTTCTCCACTGCCTGAGGTAACATGGTTGTGTCTATTGTGCACAACACTACAAGTGGTGCAGATTGGAGCTTCCGAATCCCCTCTACTTCCACGGACGGAGTGATTTCACAGTCACACGCTCACACTCACATCACACGCTGGTGGGGCCCATAACACCAACATTCATCCTATCACTCTATCCGTGCCATGTATAAGGGGAAACACTTTTTTATAACTAACCAATCTGCGTGTACCCTGAGGTCAATGGCATCAACTAGTTGCTATAGATTTGGTGAAACATCTTAACACTCTAAATATTCAATAAACATGACAATAAAATAACCACCCGACACAGTAATTCAAACAGAATATTGTTTATCTAAGAATTGTAAGAAAAGCCAATTAAATGCAAGATCATTTCTCCATATTTCCCTATTCTGGCTAAAAGTCGTTTTCTAAGTCAGAAATGGTCCTCAGCAAATAGTTAAAGTTCTCTAGCCGTCATGTAGAGTCACCGTCTTCTCCGTCAGCATCGGGGCCCCTGATCATTGGTTCGGGAAGAAGTGGCGCTAGACCTCTCTAGTCTACTAATATTTATACCAAATTTACATTCCAAATGTTGCAAACATATCTTTCAAAACAGTCGATTGGCGGAAATTATGTCATCTTGGTACATTAAGTTACACTAGTAGATTTTCTCATGTATTGATAGTTTCAAATTCTGAATAGAAATTAAAAGTCCATAGCTAATTCGTTACTTCTACGGATGTCTCTTTAGGATAAAATGTATCTCCTCCATGGGACCATTATAAGTTCATCAGGTCGGATTTAAAGATGTAACAATTCTTCATGTTCAGGGGCATCTGGCAATACTCCCAGATTTGTCGTCATGTTCATGGCTTTTCAGTTCAATCAAGGGACAGGGTCGCAGTCAGCGCAAAGCCTCTTTTCAATTTTCATCTACCCGAATGCAGGCTGCGGGTGGTAGCCATTTTACAGCAGGCCACAATGGTCAACTTAAGCGAAGAAAACACAAAAACATAATTACTACATGGAAATGATTATACAGTGTTATTCCCCTGCTAATACCCTTATGTGTATGTATTTTTCTAGCCATTTGCGACATCAAAAGCCATTAATGCATATTAATTAAAAGCGCAAAACACAATAACATCACAAAAGCAACATCTATATTGTCAATTTGCTCACCAACTTAGTTCACTTATTATTTTAGCCATGCAATTGCAATCCCACGTGTAATTCTTCTGTTAATAAGGTTGGTTAGACAAGACTCGACAAACCTTTAGTAATTACTAATTAATCAGTAGTACTTTTAATAATAACATACGAAAATGAAACAGGTATTTGGGTTTAAATTGAAAACCCTGCTCCAGCAATCCCCCCTTTGGTGATATATCATCACCACAAAAATCACCACCCAAAAATCAATTTAATTTCCCCTTTTTGTAGAAATTCCAAAATGTCTTCTTGTTCATTCTTAAACTCTAGTTTCTTTATCATCTTCTCTCTTTGATTCTATATACATACTTTCCCTCAATTCTTCTAATTCTATTTCTTGTGGATCTCTTTCTGGTTTCTTTTGTCTCTTTTTAACATTTTCTCGTGTTATTTTCTTTTTATTTCTTCTGTATCTACAACACATACATCCTAATCTAAGAATCAATAATGCAACAATTACACAGGTTAATGGAAATAATACCTTACCAAATATGGTACTACCTATTTTAGCTATAAAATTCTTAATAGCAATCATCTTATTAGCCATTTTAGTACAGATATTTTCAGCTTCTAGTGGTACTAATTCTTCATGCAAATCAGTAATATTTTTTATATAGACTTTTAGATCTTTGCTTTCATCAGGAATGTAAGTGCAACAATGTTGAACTTTCAGCATTCCACAGACTCCACCCTCTTTTGCCAATTGAATGTCAAGGGCAAGTCGATTTTGCATCGCCATAGCACGTAAAGCAACCACTTCAGTATTTACCAAAAGAAAGCCTCCAGCGGTGCTTGTTGACAAGCGATCCACCACTGTTGACAGCTTCCAAATGCCAAATGCATTCAATGAAATTCCCACTGCTGGTATTAAAGCTCCAAAAATATCTCCTACAATTTCTGTCCATGTTTCTCTTCTCTAGCGTGTTAATGGATTAGTTTGCTCAGCATTTTCTACTCTATCCATGTGAAAAATCTTTGGAAAGACCAGGCCAACATAACATGTGCCATACCAATGGTCAGGCAACCTGTAATAAGCCTTGTTCCCACAAATATAATACACTCCCGGAAAGACTGGATCTTCTCCACCTCTAAATCCCCATCCGGTTGCAATAAAGTATGTATCATGGCACTCACTAGTCCCTATGAAATAATAATCATACTGGGATTTCTTCCTGGTAATGCATAATTTGCCTTTCTGTGGTGCATCTATAGCCATAGTTGGACTGGCTCCATTTTTCAACTCTTTTTCTTTCTCAATGTCCCACACTGTTTCACTCATCTTATGTCCTTCTGCTTTCTTATGCATGTTCAACCTTCTTCTCTCAACCATGTCTAGGAAAGTTTTCTCTTCTTCCTTCAAACTGCAGGTTAAATTGTTTCTAAAACATATTCTAATGTTAATTCTCTAGTTTCTATAACAATCTCACCTAAAGTGTTAGCTTCCTTAGCAGGATTCAGTTCTTTATTCATAGGCAGTTGCCCCAGAATTTTATCTACATTAGACATGTTATAATCTAGTTTCCCTAATTGATAAAATATACTAATCAACACACTACATGAAATTCCATACGTAGCCGGAAGGTGATGATAAGTCACTCCTTCGGAAACAGAGGCAGGTAATTGCATACAGACGTAGCAATCCCTTACATCCATTATCTTTACATATTCATATAATAATTTTGAAAACACATTGCTAGAAAAATCATTAATAGACCTATCCTTATGTATATATACATTGCTAGTTCTAGTTGGAACTATCTTCTGTGAACTCTTCCCTATGTTAGTCATGTTCTCAGTATGTCCTTCTAAAGTGTCTATTGTTACTCTAAAAGAGATCAGTAGAGCAAGCACGCTCCAAAGTAGCATTAATAATCCTGTACAGCAGCAGCACATCTTGCACCATCTTTTCTTGAAGGTACATCTACTTTGATTATTCTCAGTGTTAGCCATCTTGTTAGCTTGACCGTGTCTTTTTATTTAGCCTCTTCTACTCCACTACCAAACTTTTAGGGCAGCAAGTACCCAACAGATTATTACAAACTATTAATTCTAATTTACTTCTTCACTTTCTTCTTCAAGTGACTTCATTGGATTACTCAATTTGGATTCTCATCACTCTTCACTCTTTCCTCATCATCATCAAACTGCATTAGGTCCTGAACATCCGTCTCTTCTCCAATGTCGGACAAGATAACTCTCAGGATTCCAACTGCTTCTTCTTCTTCAACCACTTTCAGTAAAGCCTCCTCTGGACTTCCTTGACTGTCTGCCTCTTCACCTTCTTCAGGCAGTGCCACATACATCCATTCTGGCGACTTATACTTCTGGTTTGGTTTTCTGATTCTTTTAGTTCCTTCAGATATCTTTGTTTCCTCTCCTTTCGTTTGGTTTTGACTTGACACTTCGTTCACCTGTTCAGCTTTCGAAGAGTTAACTCGTATCAGTTGATATCTCAGTCTCTTTATCTTGTTGGGCCAAAGATCTCCTTTAGCATTTCTTTTTTGTTTTCCCTCTTTACTGTTTCTCTCTCCAATCCAAGTTCTCTTTCTCAGAACTCGACCTTCAGGTATCTCATTCTCACTTTCATCAGATTCTGTCTCAGTTGCCTATTGTTCATCAACAATTTTCTCTTCTCCAGCAACTTCCTTTTTTTCAACAGTCTCTTTTTCCACCGATTGAGATTTCCCTACTTCTGTCCCTCCTCGGGTCTCCGACACGCAATCTTCTTGCTGTCTACTTGTCCCTTCACCTAGCTTGTTGTCGATGTTCCCTACACCTCCTCGGGGTTTTTCCGCAATCTGTCCCTCTCTTTCTTTTTCTGTCCCTTCTTCTTCAAGAATTATCTCAGGTGGAACTCTTCCAATTTTCTCATTTGATTCAGGTGTCACTTCTGTTGGAATGTTTTTTTCTTTTCTTTCTTTCTTTTTGTGTTCGTCACTGATAGTTGGGATTTCAGGCACTTCTTCAGAATCTGGACTCATCTCTGAATTTTGCAATGTTCTTTTCAGAATTTCTTCTGGTGGGACAAAAGTTTCTCTTGACTCACTTTCCCCCCTTTCAGGATTCCTTTTTCTTTTTACTGTCCCACTGTCTGCATCATCACTGGAATCTGATTCCTCAGAGTATTCTTTTCCAGTGCCGTCACTTGGATTTGGAACTCTCAGAGTATGACTTGCATGTATCCAATTTTTCACTCCAGCACACTTCACAGCAGTGGTTGTAGTCAGAACAACTTGTCTTGGCCTTCCCCACCTTGGAACCAAGCAATTCCTTCTTCTGTGGACTTTTATTCTTACCCAGTCCCCTGGGCTCAGATCATGGGCTGGTTTCTTTTCAAGTGTGGTGGCGTCTTCTCCAACCTGGTGAAACACAGAATGGACTGCGTCAGCCAGGCCTTTACAGTAATCCAAAATCATGTCATCAGTTATAGTCATCAGCTTGTTGACTGGTACAAACACATGTCTTATTGCACGTCCCATGATGATTTCATGTTGTTCTGTCTGGAGTAGACCTAATTGTCATAAGGACTAGAGGCAAGACATCAGGCCATTTCATTCCTGTGTCTAAGCACATTTTGCCAATTCTGTTTTTGATGGTACCATTCATCTGTTCAACCACACCAGAAGCCTCTGGTCGGTAAGCACAATGTAGCTTCTGCTGTACACTCAATGCTTCACAGATCAAACCCATGATTTCATTATAAAAGTGTCCTCCTCTGTCTGATTCAATGGTCACTGGGAACCCATACATTGGGATGAATTCTCTTAACAGTAGCTTGGCCACTGTTACCCCATCATTTCTTCTTGTTGGAAATGCCTCTACCCACCTGGAGAACAAACATACCTTAATCTATTGACTTGTGGCATTTCAATGAAGTCTATCTGCATTCTTGTGAAGGGTCCTCCCTCCCTGCCTATTGTACCTAGGCTCACCACTGTTCTCTTTCCAGGATTGAATTGCTGACATATCAGGCATCTCTGACAGAGACTCTCTGCCAACAGCCTGAATTTTGCATTATACCAGGTTTGCTTAAAGGCCCTTATCATAGCATCCCTTCACAGGTGTCCCTGGCCATGATACATCCGTGCCATTGTTGACAACATGCTATTGGGCATGACTGGTCTTCCATCCCTATAGACCCACACGTGGTCCTTTTCCCTTGGTGCACAACCTGCTTTCACCCAATCTTTCATTTCCACATCTCCTGCCTCATCCTGCAACTGCTTCACTTCCTCCCATGTTCCCACCACATTAGTAAACATTAAGGAACAAGAAGACATTTCCCTTTCCTTACTCCGATTAATGGAGTGATTATTCCTTGCACAGTACTGTGCTATGTCATTGGCAAATTTGTTCCCAAGGGTGACAAATTCATCACCTTGACTATGAGCAGCACATTTTACAACCACTAGTTCTTTAGGCAGCTGTATCGCCTCAAGCAATTTTCCAACCACTTCAGCATTCTTTATGGGAGTTCCACTTGAGGTCAGGAAACCTCTTTGTAGCCATAACTGGCCAAAATCATGGACAACTCCGAAGCCATACTGGCTGTCAGTCATCACAGTCACTCTCACATTTCTTCCAATCTTGCAAGTTTTCGTTAGTGCCACCAATTCTGCCACCTGAGCGGATTTAACTCCTTTCAAAGGTGATGCTTCCACAACTCCTGATACTGTACACACAGCATATGCGGCACTCAGCATTCCTTCATCAGTTCTTAGACAAGATCCATCCACAAACAACACATGATCACTCTCAGGCAGTGGCAGATCTCTTATGTCTGGTCTTGGTTTTGTACAGTAATCAAGCACATCCAGGCAATCATGATCAACATCATCTCTCACTCCCACACTTTCAGCATCTGGCAACAGTGTTGCGGGATTCACATTCACACATCTCTCAAGACTGACATTTGATGCACCAAGAATGACTTTCTCATAATTAGTCAGCCGACTATGAGACATGAACTGTGTCCGGCTCCTTGTTAAAAGGATTGCCACATCATGAGGTACGAATACCCGTACAGGATATCCCATTATAATTCCCTCACTTTGTTCCAGACTTCTGCATGTAACAGCTACTGCTTTCAGGCAACCTGGTAAACCCACAGCTACTGGGTCAAGTGTTGATGAGAAGTATGCAATTGGCCTCCTCAAACGTCCATGTTTCTGGATTAACACTGAAAGTGCACATCCATTCCTCTCACTACAGTACAGCTCAAATTCTTTTTCGTAATCTGGCATTCCTAGGGCAGGAGCTTCACATAGCCTGTTCTTTAATTCTTTGAATGCTGCCATTTCTTCTGGGTTTAATTCCAATGGGTCTTTCACCTCACTTTTAGTCAATTTAATCAGTGGCTTGGCAATTAAGGAAAAGTTACTTATCCACTGACGACAGTAACCAACCATTCCCAGGAACATTTTCACTTCTCTTTGTGTCATTGGGGCTCTCATCCCTCTGATAATTTTGATCCTGTCAATGCTCACTTTCCTCAGGCCTTTTTCAATATTGTGTCCCAGATACTGGACTTCTTTCTTGCAGAATTGCAATTTGGCTGGAGATACTTTTAATCCTCCATCTGCCAAGTGATTCAGTAAAGCAATGGTGTCTACTTCATAAGCTTCACGTGTTTTTGATGCCACAAGCAGGTCATCAATGTACTGGACCAAAACTGAATTTTCAGGCATTGTTAAACTCTCCAGAGATTTCTTCAGCAATTGATTAAATATCGAAGGGCTCTCTATATACCCCTGTGGAATTCGGCACCATGCCAAAATTCGCTCTCCAAATCTAAATGCAAAAATCGGCTGGCTGTCATGATGCAACGGGATTGAAAAGAAAGCATGGCACAAATCAATTACTGTGTACCATTCTGCATCATGGGGAATCTGATACAAAATCACTGATGGATTTGGCACAATGGGACAGCATGACACGACAATCTTGTTAATTTTTCTCAAATCCTGTACTGTTCTGAACTTCCCATTGGGTTTCTTCAGTCCCATTATAGGTGAATTACATGGGCTGCTCAATATTTCCCTTAACACCCCCTGCTGGATCATTTTCTCAATTATGGGTGTTATTCCTTCAATTATTTCAGGTGTCAGTTTGTATTGTGGGATGTTTGGGTAAACTACTCCATCTTTTACAGTAATTTTTACTGGATCTACATTTCTCATCAAGCCCTCATCTTCTCCAGTAAAATCCCAAACTGCTGCTTTTACTGTCTGTTTTAATTCTGGGGGTAATCCATCCGGATTGAACACAGCATATGTTCCAATAGCCTCATTTTCCCTGTTATCTAGGGTCATTCTGTATAGGACATCCTCATCTGGTGTCTCAAAGGTTATTCCATCTGGGGTACAAAAAATAGTGCAATTCATCTTGCACAACAAATCCCTTCCTAACAGGTTCACAGGACTGGTGTCACACACCACAAATCGGTGCATGTCTGAGAATTTCCCTATTCTGACCTTTACTGGTTCAGTAAGATGAGTTTTGATCTGTGTGTTGGACACACCAACTACTTGGATTGCTTCATCCGAGAGAGGAAGATTCTTTATATCAGCTGACCTGACAGTTGATCTCGTAGCTCCTGTGTCAACTAGAAAAGTAACACTTTCACCATTGATTTTCCCATCAACAAAAGGTCCTGCCTGATCTATTTCTAGAGTTGCGCCAAGTACGCACTCTTCCTCCTCTCTTCGGCACCATCAGAAGTCTCCCTCAGAATCACTTCCCTCATTCTTTAGCCAATATTGTGACACAGTGCTTGCGCGTTTTGGCTTGTTTACCTGTTCTTCATTGTAGAACCCCGAATCTTGGCTATACTTCTGGGATCCTCTGTTTTGTGGCAAGGGCGGTTTTGGCACCTGATTCTGCTGCTTAACAGCCTTCTGCTGTTGCTGCTGCTGGCCACACCCCTCACTCTGCACCTGTGAATTCAATGATGGATTGTCATCGTTAGCAGACGGTGGATTCTTACACTCGGATTTCCAGTGCCCTAATTTTCCACAGTTGTGGCAGCGAAACCTTTTCTTTGCTTCCTCAATATTGCCTTTCCCTTTTCCTGGGCCAAATCTAGGTTTATTTCCTGGGTTATTTGCTTGTTCAACCAACTGAGCTTCCAGTCTTTCTGCAACTTACACCTGTGCCCACATTGCCTTTTCTTTCAGTTTTCTCTGCTTTGCCTCAATCTCATCACTGAAGTATTTTGCATGTCTCAGGATCTCATCAATCTTTGTGCTCTGCCAGTCTACGGTATGCTGCCTTATCATTTCACTGATTTCAGGTCGCAAGCCATACACAAATCTATATACAAAATGGCTCAGATCCTTGTCACCCAGATGTTCATCTCCACTGAACTGTTTGAAAGCTAGTATTAGTCTTTCATAGTAAGCATGGACTGATTCTTTCACTTCTTGATGTGTTGGATCTATCTTAACCCAGTTTGTTTCCTTGGGGGGTACCTTATTTTTCAGGAAAGCCATCACCTGCTCATACTTTTTCATGACCTCCGGGTCTGGAGCTCCTGTCTTGGGATCTCTCGGGTATTCTTTAGTGGGCCAGTCTATGACTATCTTACATTCTGCCCACAAGTCTGCTGGTACAATTATATCAAACAGACTATTAAGGTCAATCCACAGCACTTTTGACAATTTCACAAATCTGTCAACCTGTCCATACCACTCGACGGGCTTATCTCTCAGTCGAGGGAAATCATTTGTAAATGACAAAATATCTTGTCTGGTCCATGGGACATGTACATACCCTCCTCCTGGAATCTCTCACATGGGATAAGCTGTCACTGTTTTCTCTTTTTCTCTCATAGGGAATGTTGAGTAAGTTCTGTCTGCTGCATCTTCTCGGTTTTTATACCATCTATCTTTCCATCTCTCCACATCTCCCCATTTTCGCAGCTAAGCAATCATCTCCTTAATCTGCCCTGCTCGGCCTGCATTATTCAGATTCTCGATGTCCTTATCTGTAAAATCCACTCGGTAAGGCTTTTGTAAAGCTTTTACCTTGTCCATGTCAATTGCCCATTTCACTGGCTATTCCTTTCAACCTGTCATGTATGTTCTTTGCTCTCCATGTGACGCTCTTGCACAGAAATAGTATTTCCCCATCCTGGTACTTTTTCAGCGTTTCTGTAGGAATTGTTCCTGCAATTAGCTCCTCCAATTCCATACGTAGTCTAGCTACATCAATTCCCTGGGATTCCTTTTCTTTCCCCTGCAAAACTTTCAGCCAATCATTCAAATCTTCAGCAGTTATCCCCGTAGATTTTCCTGCACCCACTGGTTCTGTCACTCTTTGTGGTTCTAAGATCGATCCTCCAATCATTCTGTTCCCTTCCACACAACCAGAATTCAAAACCGAGTTAGTATGTTCATTCAACTCTCCTCCACATATGGTATGTCTCCACTGATTTTCTCCTGATCTCCACTGATTTTCTCCCGATCTCATTTCTATCTGTTCTGGAGGAACAACCAGTCTGTTGCCTACATATGGAACTGTTAAGCCACCTTCAGCAGTCCTCTGCTTTTCAAAAATAGGCATAACCGGACCTATTGTTACAGGCACTGTAACTGCTTCAAGATTTTTAGTCAGTTCTCTGATTTTCTCTGTCAATTCAAATGTGGTTCTTGCTAGTTCTCTTGTCTTTTCATCCTCAATTTCATTCTCCCTTTCTCTCTCTCTTTCTCTCTCTCTTTCTCTCTCTCTTTCCGGAAGAGGACTACTGCTTTTCAACTCAGGGGTTGTAACCTCTGTCTTTATAATCCGCAGGGTGTCTCTCATTGGGGTAACTGGTGTTCCTACTTCTGGTTCTCGTCTATACGGGGGTGGTCTTTGGTAGAACATGTCATCTAAGACATCATCTTCAGACTCATTCGCCCCATACCTCCTTGTTTCCACATTATGTTCTTTCTCTGTACACCTTCTCCCTTCTGTCTGTTCTGCAGTCCTTACAGGATATAATCCCTCAGTCATACTGGCATCTCGCCATCTTCTCATCCGATCATGATGAGTTTCACGATCATACTTTCGCCCGAACATGTACCTGTAGTTTCCTCCACTCCTCTGCTTTTCTCGCTCATGCATTTCATCTTCCCATTCAGTCAATGCCTCAAACTGCGTCGGCCTAGGCCGAGGCTCTAGACTCATCATCCTCTCCCGTAAGTTACTCAATATGGCCAGATTAAATGAGCCATGTTCCGGGAAAGCTAAAACTCCATCCTCTTTAGTGTACTTTGCCCAATTGTCTAACCAAATACAGGTATGGTACCCATATTTTGCAACCATGAAGGATGCAGGGGTTCTTATCGGAGGAAGTAACTGTCCTTCCCTAGTCACAATATCCTTATCCTTGTCAAACCAGGTCTTAACTTTACTAAACAAGGATTTCTTTTTCTTTTCCACAGTATGGTAATACATTTTCTTGTTTTCCGCAACCCTTTAGTCTTTTCTACAACTGTACGATCTCCTGTCCAATTGCAGCGCGACTCACACTTACGCACCAATCCGGAGCGTTTACGTCACTGACTCAGTCCACGAATCCCAGCGCGACTCACACTAACGCACCAATCCTGGAGCGTCTACGTCACCCTGTATGTCTCCCAATTCTTCGCGCCGTACACTAGCACACCAATCACCGTGCTTCCACCGTTCTAACCCACTGTCCAATCACAGCGCGGTCTTCCTGACGTCAGCAGTCGCTGCAACAGCTCCTGCTCCTGTCTCCTGTTTCTCGTTTACCCCTCCTTTACAAAACTACTCGGTAGACTTTGTTTCAACTTTTACGAGTCTGTTAGTTACAACATACAAACATCTCCATTGTCTGCTTCGCTAACCACAGAACAGCAAAAGACCTTTCCCACGAGAATTCCGCCTTTCCCGAGAGTAGCGCTTACCTTTGCCCCACTACGGAATCGTTACTTCCGTTGATAAAGTAGCACATCCCTCTACTCTACCCTTCTAGCAAGCACCAATTAACTGTTTTCTCCGGAATGCTCCTAAGAGTTTCACAATTAACCAGAATGCCTTCTCATTCACGCACTTTCACACCAGAAAATGTAGTACATTCACACAGAATCCTGTCTTTCCCGAGAACAGCGAACAGTCTGTCCTACTACAGAATTATATCACACGTTAACAAAGCAGTGCTTACCTCTGCTCTGTCCTTCTAACAAGCTCAGAGAATACCTATTACCCTTCTAGTGCTAAGCGTTATCGGAATGCCATAAGGATCCCTGATACCTAAGACCAGAACTTCACAGATAACCTTCGCTATCATATACACTTCTTTCACACAGAAAATACGTCTCTAATGGCAACACACGGCGATGCTACCTCATCGAACCCAGACAATGTGACGCGCAACTTCAATTGTCACACGTTTTCCCCCGTTTTCATACAGGGCCAACAATCCCGCCTCTTCCGAGAGCAGCGCTTCCCTCTGCCCTACTATGGAACTGTCACCGACTTCCTACAGCCCAGAAGCTGTACACACTACATAAAACTCAATACGACTTCAACATATATTGTTAGTACATATATCAATATCAATCAATAATCAACAAGCTTATATACACGCAAAATTCACCAGATCAAGACAATAGTTAACCATCATTCTGCTACCATGTCCCATGGGCCCATAACACCAACATTCATCCTATCACTCTATCCGTGCCATGTATAAGGGGAAACACTTTTTTATAACTAACAAATCTGCATGTACCCTGAGGTCAATGGCATCAACTAGTTGCTATAGATTTGGTGAAACATCTTAACACTCTAAATATTCAATAAACATGACAATAAAATAATCACCCGACACAGTAATTCAAACAGAATATTGTTTATCTAAAAATTGTAAGAAAAGCCAATTAAATGCAAGATCATTTCTCCATATTTACCTATTCTGGCTAAAAGTCGTTTTCTAAGTCAGAAATGGTCCTCAGCAAATTGTTAAAGTTCTCTAGCCGTCATGTAGAGTCACCGTCCTCTCCGTCAGCATCGGGACCTCTGATCATTGGTTCGGGAAGAAGTGGCGCTAGACCTCTCTAGTCTACTAATATTTATACCAAATTTACATTCCAAATGTTGCAAACATATCTTTCAAAACAGTCGATTGGCGGAAATTATGTCATCTTGGTACATTAAGTTACACTAGTAGATTTTCTCATGTATTGATAGTTTCAAATTCTGAATAGAAATTAAAAGTCCATAGCTAATTCGTTACTTCTACGGATGTCTCTTTAGGATAAAATGTATCTCCTCCATGGGACCATTATAAGTTCATCAGGTTGGATTTAAAGATGTAACAATTCTTCATGTTCAGGGGCATCTGGCAATACTCCCAGATTTGTCGTCATGTTCATGGCTTTTCAGTTCAATCAAGGGACAGGGTCGTAGTCAGCGCAAAGCCTCTTTTCAATTTTCATCTACCCGAATGCAGGGTGCGGGTGGTAGCCATTTTACAGCAGGCCACAATGGTCAACTTAAGCGAAGAAAACACAAAAACATAATTACTACATGGAAATGATTATACAGTGTTATTCCCCTGCTAATACCCTTATGTGTATGTATTTATCTAGCCATTTGCGACATCAAAAGCCATTAATGCATATTAATTAAAAGCGCAAAACACAATAACATCACATAAGCAACATCTATATTGTCAATTTGCTCACCAACTTAGTTCACTTATTATTTTAGCCATGCAATTGCAATCCCACGTGTAATTCTTCTGTTAATAAGGTTGGTTAGACAAGACTCGACAAACCTGTAGTAATTACTAATTAATCAGGAGTACTTTTAATAATAACATACGAAAATGAAACAGGTATTTGGGTTTAAATTGAAAACCCTGATCCAGCACAAGCACCAGCAGTATATATACAGATCGAGAGGTTTATGATCTGTAAAGTGAGGTCTGTCCAGAACATCTCCGCTACACTTGGTATTGTGTGCAATATTATTATTGATGGATGAGTTGCATCCTTCACACATATTTGCTTGCCATTTCTGCCAACATTCAAGTATTGTGTGGCTGAGGGACCATGCCGTTTTTGGAAGGTCCGCTGTCCTGTTCTGCGCTGCCTCGGTGGTAGTAGTGAGGGGGGTGGTCCGGTGGAGACGTCCTGAGGCTGAGTGAGTGTTGTGGCCTTCATGCGTGTTTGAGCTGCGTGATCAGTAACTATGACATATGTTGCGCTTCAGATGTGATTCTGGGCTGCGGTCCCTTTCACATTGTAGGTAGTCGTCTTGGTTTACACCATTTTGCGGAAGCTATTGCTGGAAAACTGGAGATATTGGCTGTTTTCACTAGGTTAACAATAAAGTGATCATTTAAAATCACTGAAAAAACTAAAGGTTAAAGAAGAAAATAATTAGAAATTAGCATTTAAAAAACCTTTGAAATTCACTGAAAAAATCATAGGTTTCTGGGACGTTATAGTTACAAATTGGCATTTAAAAAACCTTTGAAATTCACTGAGAAAACCATAGGTTTCAGCAACGTTATAGTTAGCTGGACATTTCACTCATACAAAACCATAGAAATTCCGCCATTATAGTTAGTTGAGCTAACTATAACTTGTGCCCCCGCAATGCACTGCTGATGACGTTACATATTACATCATTCATGACATGGTCAGTGACAACACTGATGACATCACTGATGACATCTCAAATTACATCACTGATGACATCATCGACGTGAAAATCTGATGCACCTCCTCACACCCTAATATAACCTTTGATACACCCCTGTAAAATACAGACTACCATTTTCAAAACCATCGACACACCAATACCAGTTACTACAAACGCACTCACTAATTCCTAGGTCTACACACATATCCACTCATTCACCCATACAACCATTCACATGTAGTCACTGATCAATACAACACTATCATATGCATTCATACACCTATACAGACACTCACACACCACCACTCATCCTAGTCAGTCATGCACTCATCCTAGTCAGTCATGCAAAGAATCAATCACAGTTCCATTTACTCACCTACACAGTTACACACACCACCTCATTTATTAATACGCATACTTATTCTCTTATATAATCACTAATACAAGTATACAGTCATCCATACAGCCACTCTCACAATCACTGTCTCTCACATATAGTCATTTATATACTCCAACTCTCACATACACTGCCTTTTACTTTTGTACTTACTTGGACATCTACCACTGAGACATCCATTCACTCACCAAAGCATCCATACACACACTCACTCACCCATACAACTGTTTCCACATGCACTCTTAAAGTCATACACCCAGTCAATTAACCACTCACACATCTATGCACAGAGTCACGCACCCCCCCATCCAACCACACACACTCAGTCTCCCATACAATTACTCAGGCAACTAATCAATAACCCATATAGACACCCGTGGAGATACTGACCAAGTAATGCAGAAGGTTATACAACAACAGACAGACTGATGCAGACATTCACACAGTTTAGTCACTAACCCCTGTATTCAGTAAGACACATTTAATCACTCACTAAACAGTGAGTCACAAACCTACTAAATCCTCCATCAAGACACTTATACATCCAGTCATTCTTCAATACAGCTTGGTATATATATATATATATATATTCACTGAAAAAACCATAGGTTTCACACATGTTATAGTTAACGGAAATTTTACTGATAAAAAACCAATGAAATTCCCCCGTTATAGTTAGTGCAGGAAACTATAACTCACGCGACCGCAATCCTCTGCTGATGCTAATACTGTATTTAGACACTTATTTGCCCATGTCTTCTTCCATAAATTTTTAGCTATACATATATTACAAATCTTTTTTTTTCATAAAGACACATATGTCATCAGCAGAAGATTGCGGTCGCGTGAGTTATAGTTTCCTGCACTAACTATAACGGGGGAATTTCATTGGTTTTTTATCAGTAAAATTTCAGCTAACTATAACATGTGTGAAACCTATGGTTTTTTCAGTGAATTTGCAAGGTTTTTTAAATGCTAATTCCTAACTATAACGTGTGTGAAACCCATGGTTTTTTCAGTGAATTTGTACGTTTTTTTAAATGCTAAGTTACTTTACGCCATTCGTGGCGTGCGCGCCCACTTAACGCAGTTCGTTCCGTGCGTGCACGGTGCGCTTTGCGCACCGCGCGCCCACTTTACGCAGTTAGTGCCGTGCACGCAGGGTGGGCACGCGGTGCGCTACGCGCACCGCGTGCCCACGTTACGCTAGATGGGCCATGTACGCACGATGCGCTTCGCGAACCGTGCGCACATGGAGGATATATTATGCACTTCCTTGTGATAGGTAATCTGTTGAAATTTTTTGGGGAAATGCTGTGCTCTTATATGCCATGCACAAATGGTGGCCTTCGGCCACCATTTGCACACGGGGTGGAGAGAGTGGGGTTTTTTATTTTTAATAATTATTTACCGTACGCGTACGGTAAGCGTACGGTAAGCGTAATCGGCGAAATTTTCGAAAAATAAAAAATTACCGTTTTTTGCCTTGGGGGATCTTTGAAGACTCAACTAACATGGTTATGTGCATGGGCGCTGTCTAAACAGCCCCTTTATATGTTTTTGGCATTTGTTTATCAGCTCCCCCCTCAGAGTGCGAGAGAGAAAATGGCGGCCGCCGCTTCCTGGTTTCGACCGATTCGAATGTTTACTAAGATCTAAGGGCCAATCAGAATCGCGCTAGCGCACGCCACCGTACGCGTACGGTAAGCGCACCGTAAGCGCACCGTAAGCTGGCTCAGATATATATATTGATTTAAAGGCTATTTTCTCAGAATCTCCTGAACAGATTTACACCAAACCTACAAAAGGCACTTCCTTGACCTGAGGACTACCTCTCTGCCAAATTTCAAGTAATTCTGTTCAGCCGTTCAGGCTGTAGCTGTGTCTAAAGGTCCTATGGAAAAATGCATGGGAAAAACGCGTTTTGGGACCCCCCTTTTATCTCAGCCCCCGCTTGATGAATCCCCCCGAGACTTTCAGGGTAGGAGCGGAGCGTAGCGCCGCACCTATTTTGAAAAATTCGCAAGGATTCGTCGACCGGCGCAAAAGGTATTCAAAATAGAATGTTGCGGATTTCCTATGGAAACGTGGTCCTAACTATAACTACCTACTGGCGACCGCCAGTAGGTAATATATATATATATATATATATATATATATATATATATATATATATATATATATATATATATATATATATATATATATATATATATATATATATATATAATACATATTTAAATTTTAAAGAAAAAACACATTCGCTGGATGATGTCATCAGTGATGTAATCAGTAATTTCATTTGAGATGTCATCAGTGATGTCACTGACCATGTCATTAATGAGGTAATATGTGACGTCATCAGCAGTGCATTGCGGGGGCGCGAGTTATAGTTAGCTCAACTAACTATAACGGCAGAATTTTTAGGGTTTTGTGTGAGTGAAACCTGTGGTTTTTTCAGTGAACATATATATATATATATATATATATATATATATACTGAAAAACAACTATGGTTACAGGAACGTTATAGTTAGGCTGACATTTCACTCATACAAAACCAGAGAAATTCAGCTGTTATAGTTAGCTGATCTAACGATAACTTGCGCGCCTGCAATGCACTACTTATGACCTCACATATTACATCACTCATGACATTATAAAATCAAAATCACTTATTTAGAATATATGTAAGGTAGCTGATTACTTATTGATAGTGTTACTTATGTGAAAGATTACACTTTTAGATAATGTATAAGTTTCTGTATTGTTTATAATTTTGTCGAGTATGTTATTATATGATAGAATTAACCTTAGAAATAGAAAATTTGTCTTCAGTATTTTAGGATTATTTTATTGACTGTTTTTTTTCAAAATTATTTGTTCTATGATCACTTCTAACAGTGTAAATTATGTTTTGTTGTGTCATTATCATAAATGACATTTTTGCATACTTTTTTTTTAATGTAATCTACTAATTTAGTGCATGAATCAGTTATACGAAGGTAAGTGTGGAATACATATTTACAACAAAATAAAATATATTTTTAAGAAGTTGGTTACTGAAAAATAGTATTTGTGTAGTTGTAAAATACATTTAAACAATTTAAAAAATATATTTTAAGGAAGCGGTTGCGTCGAATACCCGTCGCATGAAGATCACGAGCTCTCGTATTTTTTATAGTGTTGAATACAGTTGAAAAGATTTTTTTAAACACCTAAATAATGCTCAATTAGACCTACAGTAGTGAAATTAAATTAAAGATATTTTAAAGATAATTTAAAAGTGAATTCTAGGTATGTTATAGAACCGGAATGGTGTCATGGTGTCATGCACCGTGCCAGCACATATTTCCGGGATCGTGTAGGGGTCATGACTGGTGTGATTTAAAAAAAGTTTCAAATATCACTGTCTAAATTCTATATGTTTGTTTTAGTTAACGACTTTTCACTAAAATACTAAAAAGAAACAATTTACTAATAGTGATTTATACTTTTAAATTAAATTAGCCCATTTTATGGGTGCGTGACGTATACACGCTGGGGACGCAACTCTGTTGCAGCGTTATGTCACATGGAAAGAAAGTTTTTGATTGGTTTAAAAGGTTTTCATTCTGTTAGAAGGAGGATCCAACACCTATTTTGTTTTTCTTCTTTTGGGTGTGTCTGCATCTGTGACACCTTTTTGTTTTGTCTGCACCTATTTGTTTATCTTTTTTGGTGTTTTGACCAACTACTTCGCAAAAAGGACATTGTATCTGCACATTTGCAAGAAGAAGAAGAGCTGGAAGACATTGTGGAGGTTGAAGAACTAGTAAAAAGAAAAAGGAAGGAAATCATTGTTTGGGCCTTTTTCAAAATCCCTGAAGGTGAGAAAAAGATGAATGCGAATAGGTCACCTGCTACCTGTGCAGCATGTTACTCTCCAGAAGATCAGAAAATAAGTATTCATATGGGACAACATCCATGAAGAAACACCTGGAGACAATTCACCCGACTCGCCTTGCGAGGGAAGTAATGGCTCCAGGGAAGAGGGAGCAAGCTGCACAAGGCAAATTAGATCAGCATTCTACATCTGGTACAGCAGTACTTACAACTCAACAACTGCAGGTCTTTCCTGAATTAGCAGATGCTGGAGTGCACTGTAGAAAGTGTCAAACGGTTTTCTGATTGATGCTATCATTAATCTCCTCAAAGGACATAAATGTTAATTTGTTTCGGATTTCAAGTATTGCGTTTCACAGTTTTTTTACAAAGACAACATTCCAAAGATTGAACTTAATGTTTTTTTTTTAAATGTCAAAAACACCCAAAAGTTATAAGGTAGTTAGAAAATACAAAAAAAAGCTCATAGTTAAAAAAGAAGGTTCTTACGGGACCACCAATTCTGGTTAAAGATAGAAAAATGATATGATGTGAAACCGATTGGATTGAGGAAAATAAAAATCTATGAGGCCTATGTGTCCCCATGTGCCCCCCCCAAATGCTTATATGCACATACATGTAACCTATGTATTTCCCCTCCATGGCCTTTCTATCATGATGCTTATGCTATAACGTGGCCTGCCATCATCCAGTCTCCCATGAGAGAAACAACAAATCTGTATTGAGGCCTACACGTTTTTCATCATGTTTTCCTGCATTTTCATGAAGCCCATGTTTATGGCTCAGCCAGAGCCGAAAAGAGGTTTCATGCCTCAGAACGCTCTGAAAGCTGCAGCTACGTATCCTTGGCCTTGCACACTTGGGCCTCAGCCAAAGGGGCCCCGACCGAGGTGCCGAGACAGTATTGAGCACGGTTATCTGCTTACTCTTACTGAAAACACATTCTTGCCTGGTGAAGGAGGAATGAACGCGACCCATCTGCAAGGAGGGAGCCCAGCCCTACTGTCTCTCTTTGTGAGATTGCAAAGCTCACGTCAGTAAAAAGCCCATAGCCCCCATGTAAGGCCTCTGCAGTAAATGAAGTAAATGAAGAAATAGATGCCACATCGGCTCTTGGTGATGAGCAACCTATGTCACAAATCAGTCCCTGCTCCAGACATCGGATATCAGATAATACAAGATGTGCTGGTCGTCCTGACACTGAAGGCCTCACTCACTGAAGGCCTCACTTCCAGACTTGTCCGGTTGCATAGCAACCCTCCCCACGTCAGTTACACGTCATGCTCGAGTTGAGCACAAGTAAGGCAAAGTTCCAGTACAATTCCAGCAGATCACGCAACCCCCTCCAGGTATCCACCCACACATGACAAATTACCCATTATCATCAAGTGGATGCCCACATGGACGCCCACCTTCACGCCTACTTACACGCCCACATGCTCTTATCTCATTCTCTCTTGCTCTTTTGCTTACGTACAATTGAGAAATGTATATATACTGTACTCTGTGAATAATGTTTTGAGAATATTGAGAATACTTTTGAGTCCCTTTCCAGATCCTTTTTGGTGATGGTAATATTCTCCCTTTGACTCGAGTTATTGGAATAAAGCCCTTTATGAACCTGATACCACAGACTCAGCCTCTTGCTTTATGCATGATCTTATTTATAGACTAAAAATTCTGAGAGCGTAATATTTTATTTACCACATAATGGCGCCCGAACAGGGACATCTCTTTCCCCACACGCCGGAGATGAAGGTCCAGTTTTGCCCCCTTCCATAGCCGTGACGGACTTCAAGCGCGCACGTCGCGGGTCTTCCCGCCAACTCCCTCAGGCCAACGAAGGGGACAGACTGCGACCAGGCATCCATACGAGGCGGTGAGGAACGCAGATTGTCCTACCCAGAGCCCACCTGCGAGAGAGCTGTGTCCGAGGTATACAGAGGCCCACCAGATTCCGAAGTTCCGAAGTATCCAAGTCACGAGTCGAGTCCAGTCCAGTCCAGTTTGGTCTAGTCCAGTTCATTTCCGAGGCCTTCCGTTCCGTGCTACCCGGTGAGTACCGTTGCTGGGGAGGCAGTTAGACGTGCACATTAGGTTGTGCCGGTCAAGACGGGTTTGGGTACACAAATCCGGTCTGCACTGTTTCAGCAGTGTATCTATACTGTTTAGCAGTATATCTAGTATGTCTTGCATATAATTCAGTATTCTCTAGTGTTAGTATTATGTCAGTAACTAGTTTCCTATTAGTTATCATCGTTCGTTAAATGTTAAATGTTAAATGTTTTAATATGTTTTAAAAATTGTGGTATGAATGAGTGTTCATTATTGTGTTTATTGTAATTTATTGTGTTCAAAATCAAGTAGCAAAGTTTAAAGATGCCGTTCTTTTCAAAATTAAGACAGGTCAAAACCAGAAAAGGGGTACTCGAAGAAGCTGTTCCCATTCCAACTAGGGACACTCCAGGGTACTTTATGTATCATAAACATGGCCTAGATGCCGTATTATATCTTGATTTATGGGTGGACTACACCAAGGATTTACCAGAAAGTCAGAGGTGGCCCGCAGCTGGGACCTGGGATGCAGATTGCATCATGAGAGTGGAAGAAGAGTTATGGAAAAAGACAGCCAGACAGTCACAGAAAAATGCCATTGAATTATGGCGTAAAGAATTGCATAGACGTACAGAGAAAGCGCTCAGAAAAGAAGAGAAAAGTAGGGAGGATTCAGACAAAGCCCGAGAAAACGTATTAGTTGAGGAAGGTATCCGAGTAAAAGCAGAACAAGTAGACAGACAACGAAACACTCTTATGAAAGAGAAAATGTAGACCAGCTCGGAAGGATGCCATTGAGTTTTGGCGCAAGGAGTCACATAGGAGGACAGAGTAAGTGTTTCACGAAGCAGAGAGAAGTAGACTGGAGTCTGGAAAAGCCAAGGAAAAGATGTTACAGGAGGAAGTGGAGCAGGTAAAATGAGCGCAGGCTGACAGAGAAAGAAATACTGACGTTGCTGGTATTTATCCCGTCCTTTCAGAGGACCTAGCAAGAGTGGCCCCAGTAGAAGGTCCAGTTAGAGTGCCACCGCAAGTACCACGATACATATAATAATGATATAGTAGCCCAAAGGTTCTTGAGCCTCCCACCAAACGAACAGCGCATAGCTGGTGTTTACATGGTCCAACATTTGACTACGTTGTCAATAGGAAATTGAGAGGGGTGTAGCTAGAGAAGGAGCAACACCTGTGATATGATGACACCCCTAATGTACAAAGTGTTAACGAAAAAATAATTAGTGAAAAGTTTAGCTTGAAAAAAGAATTGTGGGTATTTCGAATTTGCAAATTGTTCAAGAATACAGGTTTGTGTTCTTGGTGGTCCAGTGAGCCAATGTGCTGGGTCAAGTCGGTGAGATTGTGACCCCCTGAGTGCAAATTGTATGTAAAAATAATTTTTCAATTGGGCGAATTATTGCAGTTTTTATGGAATTGAGTAGTCTTTTTGTCTTTGACAGCTTCAGAGTGAGGAGAAGGTGGGGGCTGTGTAGAGCAGTATGTGATACAGAAATCGGAGACAGATTCTGATCTTGTAGCCAGTGTAGGTGGGGGCCGGTGAGAGGAGCAGAACAGAGGCACTGCTTAGAAAGCTTCTCTGACATCGCATCTGTGTAATGCCTGCAGCCGGAGAGCCTTGGGGGCCAGGAGTAGGAACAACAAAAAAGTTGGCTGGCAGCTCAGGCTCAGGCCGCGCTGAGGGGCTATTTTTAGCTTCTCTGATAAGACAGGGCAGCTGAGAAATGTAAGTCGAGAAAGATTCCCTTGGTCTATTCTGTGCTAAACCAGTGCCCCGGGGAAATGTCTATGGAGAAGATTTGTTTTATTTTTTAGCAAATGTTATATTGCTTCTGGCCAGAAAGTAAAATGTTGCTCTTGCTTGGAATTTTAAGGGCTATATGCCTATATAAAAACGATTTTCAAATTCAGACATTTTTTAATTGGGGCCACAAGCTGCCACCAGTTGCATTGGATAAATGATCCAGTGGTTACGGGTCTGTGAGGAAAGATGGGAGATGCATCTTCGACTAGGACATGAGGGTACATTGTGTACAAAGATGCATAGCTCATTTTTATAAAAAAAAAAAAAGACAGGTTCGTGTGTTCTTCGTTTTTGATTATTATTGCTGATTCTGTGTGTCAGACTTGACACGGTGATTTCAGATGGGGGTGTATAGGGCAGGTAAATCAATTATTGATTATAAGCCTGACAAATTAAGCAGGCCAGAGTGTTCGCCTCTGAGCTGTAGGTACTATAATTGCGCATTGCTGCTCATTTATATATGTTAGTGTAATTGTCTATGCTTTCTGTGCTTGGTATACTGATGGCTTGGCATATGTATTTTATATATGTTTTGTTTTTGTGTTGTATTGACCAGTATGTTTGGCATTAATACAAGTTATCCTGGGCGTTACACAGATGGACGTGACGACGTATATCTTTGCGCAGCGCTTGGCTGGAACTTGTTCACAATTACTAAATTTCACAGACATGATATTACCTTTATCATGCTGTCAAAATAGCAGACAACACGTTATCAGTGTATGTCTAATTGGTATTGGAGATGAATAAAAGAAGAAAAAAGTTATGCAAGACTACAATATGTATCACATGACTGCCTTTCTCTTATAGACAGGCAGCCTCGGTCATATGTTTCCAGATTGGACATTAAGGAACCATTATGATCTGTGCACTCGCATCTTAATTCTTGAAAGGCCTGTTTTAAATAAGGACTGCCACCCCAGAGTGACAAATGAGGCTCGGTATTTAGGGTAATGAGAAAATATCTGACAGGATTTCCTTTTTAAAGTTTGCTTTAGTAAGCTCATTCTTGTAAGTGGTGGCCCCAAAAGTTGACTTGTTTTTAAATTAGGCTGTTTATTGTATAGGTGGAAATTATTGCAAAATGACTGATTTCTTTAGCAGATGAATTATTAATTATCAACATTAACAACTGTTCTCAAACTTAGTTTTCCGAATATTTAGGTAAATTAGCATTCCTATTAGGCTGTGTATCTCCTATAATTTTGCTTACGCCCAGTAGCTACACACAGGGATTAATAGTGTTGACAAGACACAGGGTTTGATAGTGTTTGACAGCAGTGAAATCTGTTTCAGATTTCCTCCTGTCAAAAAGGGGGGGAAGGAGGAGAATATTGGCTTTCTGCTGGCCCCTGAGGAGGTTCGCTTCCCGCTAGCCCCTTAAGAAATTAAGCCCCTTAGAAATTAGCCCCCTTAGAAATTAAGCCGAGGAAATAGGTATGGTGCTTTCCCCTTTTTCTCATGTTTTATTGTGATCTTTCAGGGGAATTAGTCCAAGCCCCTAATACAGCTTCTACTAAAGTCCTCCCTTGGACACAAGAACACACTGTGGCATTTGAAGAATTAAAGAGAGCTTTATGTCAAGCACCAGTTTTAGCAAACCCTGATTACAACAAATCGTTTATGCTTTTTGTGACAGAGCGGGATGGAACAGCACTATCTGTCCTAACACAAGATCATGCAGGAAAACACGAGCCCTGTGCTTATTTTTCTAGTACATTAGACCCAGTAGCACAGGCTTTGCCTGCGTGCCTAAAATCAGTTGCAGCAACGGCCTTAGCCATAAGACAAAGTGACTCGATAGTGCTGGGCCACCCTCTGACAGTACAAGTACCACACGCAGTAGAGGTTCTCTTGAACCGGACACAAACACAACACCTGACTGTAGCTAGACTGACAGGCTATGAGCCAACGTTATTTCAACCACACATAGAGATCAGACGATGCAACATACTGAATCCTGCTACCCTTTTGCCCTCCAGTACAGAAAGCGTTTCACCACACGACTGTGTTGAAGTAATACATACCGTGACTAAACCAAGACAAGACTTGACAGACGTTGCACTCCCAGACCCCGACCTAACACTATAAGTTGACGGCTCATGCATGAGGACAGGGGCGGGAGAATTAGTGGCAGCATATGCAGTGACTACTGATACTGTAATAATAGAGACTAAAAGAATAGACATATTGTCAGCACAAGCAGCAGAGCTCATCGCCCTGACACAAGCGTGCATAAGAGCTAAGCACCTGAGAGTAAACATTTACACCGATTCTGTGGCGAGAAAGAGGTTTCTTGACCTCTCATGGGGCCAAAATACAGCATGGCCCCCTTATTCAAGCCCTACTGGAAGCAATACATTTACCAACAGCCATAGCTATCCTAAAATGTAAAGCACATACTAGTGCCACAGATACCATTTCCCAAGGCAATGATCTGGCAGACCGAACAGCTAAACAGACAGCTCAGACCCCACTAGACATGACAAAATCACAGATACTATCACTGTCCAAAGCCATGACAGTTAGGGATCCTTCCAGGGATGTACAAGACATTCAGACACATGCTACTCTAGACGAATTAAAGAAATGGTCGGAACAAGGAGGGGTACTGACTGATCAGGGTTGGATGAATAAGGGCAAATCCACATGGTTTCTTCCTGATTCGATGGTACAAGTGATTATAAATACCGCACATAGTCCTGCACACTTAGGAGAGAAAGCAATGATAGATAGCTTACAGAATATATGGTTCAACAAGCACCTGCGTGCAGCAGCGAAACAAAAGGTCAGAACATGTATGATCTGTTGCCAATTCAATCCAGGTAAAGGCATTCCGATGGAACAAGGTGGATTCCATCCACCTGACCACCCTTTTGAAGTGCTCCAAATGGATTATATCCAAATAAACAGATGTAGAGGTTACAAATATGTCCTGGTACTAATGAAGCAGGTGTCCCTTCTGTTAGGGTATACCTGGAAATTCCATTGTGTGCGACATCCTGAAGCAGCAGGCCTTGTAGAAAGACATAATCGGACATTAAAAATTTGCGCAGACAAAGGTGTAGATTGGATGGTAGCCCTGCCGGTTGCCCTCTTTTACATGCGAATGGTAGCTCATTCTAGAACAGGCTTATCTCCCTATGAAATGGTCTTTGGTAGACCACCGAATATGTGGGGCACTCCAATGCCTAAAAAGATTACTGATGTTGATAGTAACATGCTGACAGATTACCTGGCTTCCTTGATGTCTGCACTACTCTCTTGTTGTTCGCAGGTTGCTGCCGCCTTCCCTGACAACACCCAGGTCAAAGAATACTCCATCGCTCCTGGATGGAAGGCGCCAAAGTCAGTGCTCTGGACCACGGGGACGGCCGTTAAAGTCAAAGGGCGGAAAGGATGGTTGCACCTTCACCACTCTTTTACAAAGGAAAAAGACTTTGAACTTGAACTTTGGACTTTGAACACCATTTTCTAAGAGGAGACTCCCCAGAAGTTTCCACAAAGCTAAACTTTGATCTAAAAAGTCAGAACCCGTTTGATCAATTAAGTCCACTAGGTGGTGAAGCGGTTGAACATGTATTCTGGCTCACACAAGATCTTGGACAATAACATAAAGCAAAAATAAGAGAGCAAGATAAAAGGCAAATACTGTAAAATATTACGTGGTAGATGTATAGTGACTGTAATTTTTCTATCTCTTCTGTGCATCACGATAATATGTATCAGCTTAATACTACATGCTATTTTTCCTCCTATTGCCTCACTTTTACACTCCTCCACTAATGATGCCACAAAACACACGTTTAGTGATCTGCCATCCCATGAGTTATCATATCGACTTGCCTTACGCAACAATACCTTTATTCAGATACTGCACCATTCACATCAGACTAGCAATGCTACAGACTGCTGGGTCTGTGGCCGATTTCCCCCGTATCAGAAGGTAAAGGGAGTGTTGCCTCTTTTTTTCCTTTTCCGTTCTCCCATAATGGTTCTTGCGGAGCATGGTTTGCCTTCATTACATCCATCAACGGTGATGCCAAAGAATACAAAGCAATAACAAGGCTCCACAAGATTGCCCAAAACATACATCAAGACCCAGGCACGTGGACATGGTCCGGTTGGCTCTGGGGATTAATATCGGCTTGGGGATGGAAAGTGTTGACCGTCTGTGGGTTGATACTATTAATGATATTCAGTTGTTGCCTATGTCTGCAGTGTGGCCCGGCCATTTGTGGCCTGTGTGCTACTGCATGTGTTCCACATCCCTATTTACAAAGCATTGAAAATGGAAAAATAATGCTGCAAGAACAGATCGACTGTCTCATGAAAATAGACGTTACATAGGGGGTTCACTAGGGTACAAGGAGGGAATGAGGAAAATAAAAATCTATGAGGCCTATGTGTCCCCATGTGCCCCCCCCAAACGCTTATATGCACATACATCTAACCTATGTATTTCCCCTCCATGGCCTTTCTATCATGATGCTTATGCTATAACGTGGCCTGCCATCATCCAGTCTCCCATGAGAGAAACGACAAATCTGTATTGAGGCCTACACGTTTTTCATCATGTTTTCCTGCATTTTCATGAAGCCCATGTTTATGGCTCAGCCAGAGCCGAAAAGAGGTTTCATGCCTCAGAACGCTCTGAAAGCTGCAGCTACGTATCCTTGGCCTTGCACACTTGGGCCTCAGCCAAAGGGGCCCCGACCGAGGTGCCGAGACAGTATTGAGCACGGTTATCTGCTTACTCTTACTGAAAACACATTCTTGCCTGGTGAAGGAGGAATGAACGCGACCCATCTGCAAGGAGGGAGCCCAGCCCTACTGTCTCTCTTTGTGAGATTGCAAAGCTCACATTAGTAAAAAGCCCATAGCCCCCATGTAAGGCCTCTGCAGTAAATGAAGTAAATGAAGAAATAGATGCCACATCGGCTCTTGGTGATGAGCAACCTATGTCACAAATCAGTCCCTGCTCCAGACATCGGATATCAGATAATACAAGATGTGCTGGTCGTCCTGACACTGAAGGCCTCACTCACTGAAGGCCTCACTTCCAGACTTGTCCGGTTGCATAGCAACCCTCCCCACGTCAGTTACACGTCATGCTCGAGTTGAGCACAAGTAAGGCAAAGTTCCAGTACAATTCCAGCAGATCACGCAACCCCCTCCAGGTATCCACCCACACATGACAAATTACCCATTATCATCAAGTGGACGCCCACATGGACGCCCACCTTCACGCCTACTTACACGCCCACATGCTCTTATCTCATTCTCTCTTGCTCTTTTGCTTACGTACAATTGAGAAATGTATATATACTGTACTCTGTGAATAATGTTTTGAGAATATTGAGAATACTTTTGAGTCCCTTTCCAGATCCTTTTTGGTGATGGTAATATTCTCCCTTTGACTCGAGTTATTGGAATAAAGCCCTTTATGAACCTGATACCACAGACTCAGCCTCTTGCTTTATGCATGATCTTATTTATAGACTAAAAATTCTGAGAGCGTAATATTTTATTTACCACAGGATGACTAAATGTGTGTGTGGGATAGTGATTTCTGTCATTGTAATTGTGTATGTCATGAGTGCATGATTAGTGTTTGAAAGTTTAATTGAGTGGATACTGATTCTATGAGTACATAAGTATTGTTTGTGCTATTGAACAACTGTTTGTGTGAGTGTAAGAGTGCACAGGTGGTGCCTTGATGATTGCGTTGATGAGTGACTACTGTTTGGCTGATTTATAATTAAGATTTTTTTATATAGCGCAAACTTCACCTGAAGATATCAGTTATCAGAGCGCTCTACATGAGCACCAGTTTCGTTACAGATGGACACATTCATTTTTGGTAGGCTACATCCTATGAGTAGTGTGTTAGGGATTGGATGAGTGCATAAAAGATTGTGAGAGTGCATGACTACTGCCTGGAAGGTTGTTTGTGTGGACAAGTAGTGCCAGGGTAATTGAATGAATGCATATGTACTGCCTGGATGATTGAATTAATGTACAGATAGTATGTAGGTAACTGTAAGAGTGCATGAGCAGTGTCTATGACATTGTTTATATGCATGACTAGCGCCTGGGCAATTTGATGAGTGTGTCAGTACTGTCTAGGTGGTTCGAAAACTATATGGGCACTGCCAGGGGGATTTAGATAGGTTCAAGACTACTGTCTGGATGATTGAATTAGTAGAATAATAGAGCCTGGGATGATTGTATGGTGGCATGAGTAGTGTTTAGGTGATTAGAATAATGTTTATGTTTTGTGTGGGGCACAGGACGAGTATATGGCTACTGTCTAAGTGATTGCATCAATATATGGGTACTGACTGGTTGATTGTATGGCTAATAGAGAAAATGCAAACGGCAGACCTAGGTCCTGCACATCCAGTCCACATGTACAATAAGTTTGTGGGTGGTGCAATCTCTTCCCACACCCGCCGTCAATAGGTGTCAGAAATCGTCAAGTTTTCAAGAAAAAAACGGAAGGTGCACTTGTTGTGAAGTCAATACACATGGATTGGAATCTGTTCTAAAAGCACTTCCTTTTATTCAAATTAATCATTAAAAACTTGCACACAGCCAACGCATTTCCCATTCCCGATTTTTTGTCAAAGGGAACTTCATCAGGGCTGTTCTGTATAAAGCTGGTCAGTAGCAGAGACAAGTAGTTAAAATGGAATTGAACATCAAACGGCAGAATTGGCCTCAGTAACAATATGCATTGTAGAGACTAATGACTCAGGTGTATAGTGTGATCGACAATAGGAGAAGATCCAGTAAACGCTATTCCGTCAAGGGACTTTATTGAAGTGAAGACATACTGTATGTACTAATAGAGCAGCATCTTCTCCAGCAACGGCATAATAACCGGCACTGATTGTATGGCTGCTTGGGTAGTGTCTGTTTTTTAGATTAGTAAATGTGTAGTTCCATGTTCATTGTTTGACTGTAAAAGTAGTGTTTTGGTGTTAAGATAAGTGAATGTGCAGTGCGAGTGTGATTGAATTAGTATAGTCATAGTGTATGGTGATTCCAAGAGCATATAGGTACTGTTTCAGTGATTGTATGATTCTATAGATGGTGAGTGAGTGATTGTAACGCAGCTTAGGTGGTAGCTGTTTGGTTATATGAGTTCATGGGTCCAGTCTGGGTGACTGCATTCCTGGACAGATAGTATTGGAGTGCATTAGTAGTCCATTTTCGATTAGATGAGTGCATGAGTAGTGTACGTGTTGTTGAATAATTGCACAAGTAGTAGAAAGGTGATCCCAAGATATGTGAATAGTGCTTACCTAATTCTAAAGCTAAATAATTACTGCCTCAGAGATTTGATGAGTGAATACTTAGTAGGTGCACCACATGTCTTACATTAAATCAGTCATATATAACTCATAGTGGTAGTCAGACATTCAGACTTGACAGAATAAGTTTCCAGTTACAAGCACAGACAATTGAGTTTCCATGTTACGATCATTAGCTGCAGAACGTGTTAGATTATATAAAATTACAACCTAGTTACATTGTACTTTTCCTTGAATTATATAAACTGCAGTAGACTTGGGAACATGTTTTACACATCAGATGTGTCAACGACTGATAAGTGACATAGAGCAGACAGTATCAGGCCTAACTACTAGTCAGTGTATGAGTCCTTTCATACACTACTATTACTGTCAGTATCTCTCCAGAGATGAACCGAATCACAAGTTGGCTGGCAACACTTCCTGGTTTTTAGTGTTGGCAGCCAATCAGATCTCAGGCACAAGATCGAAAGGGTTTGCGGATCCACAGTGGCCACAATATCTGAGAAATTTTCCAGGAATCTCTGAACGGATTTATACTATTTAACAAAAAGAGTGCTTTCTGAACCAAGAGCTACCTTTTTGCCAAATGTGGTGTAATCATATACAGTAGTTCAGTTTGTATCTGTTTCTAAACTTTCCTGTGGAAATTAACATGGAGAATAAGCATTTTGGGACCCCCCTGTTTCTCAGCCCCCACTTGACAGATCACCCCGGAACTTGCAACACAGCAGCTGAAGTGAGTGGCATATCAGTTTTAAAAATATCTTGATGATTTGTCAAACTACGCCAAACTTATTAGCAAATCAAAATCAGCTTTTTGATAGAAATAATTATATATTTATTTTCACAGAAAAGAACAAAGTTTACAGGAACATTATAGTTAGGCTTGCATGTCACTCATACAAAATCAGAGAATTCAGCAGTGGCTGTATTGGTGAGTGAGTTGGTGTGTCATTGGCTGTATAGGAAGTAACTGTATTGGTGGGTGAATGGGTGTGTGAATGACTGTATGGGTGAGTGAGTGGGTACCTGAATAACTGTATGAGTGAGTGACTGTGTGTCAGTGACTGTATGGGTGAGTGAGTAACTGCATGTGTGAGTGGCTTTATGGGTGAGTGAGTGGCTGTTTGAGTTGATCGTTGGTTGCGTGAGTTGATGTGTGAATGGCTTTATTGGAGAGGGAGTGTCCATGTGAATGCCTCTATAGGTGAGTGAGCAGATCTGTTAGTGCTTGTATGGATGTGTGAATGGGTATGTAAATGGCTCTGTGGCTGTGTGAGTGAGTGTGTGAATGCTTGTATGGGTGAGTGAGTGGCTGTGTTAAGAGGATGTATGGGTAAGTGTGTGCCTGCGTGAGTGGCTGCATGGGTAAGTGACTGGTTGTATAAGTAGCTATATCCATGAGTGAGTGGTTGTGTGAGTGACTATATGAGTGAGTGATAGGGTGAGTAGTTCTATGGATGAGTGTGTGATTGTTTGAGTACTTGTATGGGTGTTTGAATGAGTTTTCAGTGGATGTGTGAGTGTGTGTATGAAAGGTTTCTTAGAGGTGTGAGTAGGTATATGAGTTGGTCTGTGGATGATATCATTAGTAATGTCATAAGTGATGTAATTTGAGGTCATGAGTAATGTCATCCGTGATGTCACTGACCATGTCATGAGTGATGAAAAATTTGTGAGGACATAAGCAGTGCATTGGGGATGTAAGTGATAGTTAGCTCAGGTAACTATTACTGCTGAATTTCTCTAGTTTTGTACATGGGAAATGTGAGCCTCACTATAATGTTACAGTAACCTTTGTTTTTTTAAATTAATTTCTAAGATGTTTTTTAAATTCTGTTTGCTAACTATAACAGCCCTGTAACCATTGCTTTATCAGTGAATTTGTAAGGTTATTCAATTTTTTTTCTTTATTTGTATATTATACAGTAGAAGAAAGTATAAGGAACCAATGATTTAAAACGTTACCTGTGCTTCTCGTTCTCATTTGTTTTAGTTTATTTATAACAATTTGTTTAAGGTCTTTTTATTCTTTGTGACATCATTTTAGTTGCCCCAGTTAAGCCATGAAGACTGCACATTTTTTAAATTAGTGTAAAACACATATATTCACGTATTGTACAGAATGATTGACTGTAGGGGTTTACTGATTTGCAAGGTATTTTCTGCTTCTGTGGCGACACCTGAGGTCATGACAACTTCCCTAACCATTACATTACATTTATAAAGTGCAAAACACATTTGTAGACTTATTATAGTGTATTTTGGATATTAGGGGTTTACTAGCAAGAGATTAACACTTGTGTATTTGAATTTAGTTTCAAAGAAAACCTTTTTGAATTGGACTTCCCGTGTCTGCCGAGAAGCCGAAAGTCGCGATAACATGGGTAACCGCATCTACTGCATGTTTTTGAAAAAGGGAAAAACATATATACACATATCGTAAATCATGTTTGATACAAAGTGATTGTAAGATAATCTTGAAATGAAGGTGGCTGTGCTAAGATTGTCTGTGGTTTTCTATTTAGATGTTTTGTTTTACACAGGGATTCTGTCACTAAAAGGGTGAATTAAAATCCTTTTGTTTCACTTTCTGCAAAAGTAGCTGGACAGTGTTATTGACTGAATTTTGTCTTATGTTTACTTAATTGTAGCAAGGAAGGACTTGTTCATTCAAGACGTAGAGATGGTATGAGAGCTGACAGCAGCACAAAGGTTGATCCTTAAAGTATCCTAGCACCAGATGGCACAGGTGTTTAAGTAGCTTCAGTAAATGGTAGGCTTATAAATGCATACCTCAGGCTTTTTGCACCAGCCCTCGGACCCTTCAAATGAAAATAGGACATGGCTGTGGTCCAGAGTAAATGTCTACTGTCTTTTTTCTGATTGAGAGCTCTTTTGCTGTGTTGGCAGCTGACTAGCAAACACTGAGAGAAGCTGAAGTGCTACTCCAACTGGAAAATCTTCTGGAGAATTTGGCTATAGAACAGTTCAACAAATTGAAGTTTCACTTCCAGGATACTTTGAGAAACTGGCACAAAACATGGAAATGTATGTGAGACTTGAACTCTGCCATGTATGCTTCAAAATCCATAAGTCTCAAATTAGATACTTTCCAAAATGGAACCAAACAGAAGGGTGAGTGTAGTTAAAAGTTGAGGTTTTAGTTTGCTGTTTCTTTCAAAGTGGAAAGTGAAAGTACTTTCCATGGGCAAGAAGAATATTGGTCAGAAAAGCAAATTGTTTAGGAAATGCCTGCTTCCTTGATGGGTTTGCATTTCTCAAGTGATGATATTGCCCCTTGAATAGTAAACATATGTCTGGATTTCTTACTTCTAATGGTACTGAGGAGGTGTGAGTGGGAGGACCTTAGTGGCCTGATGGGGCATATGCAGAGATCAGATGTCTGAGTGTTTCTGGGCCTTCATTATTTACTGCCCTGTGGGCGATGCAAAGTGATTAGAATGTTACTCTTGCCGCAAATGGTAGCCAGTGAGGTAGTTTCAGGGATTCACTTGCGGACGTGTGTCTATGGAGTTTGAGCAGGAGCCTAGCCACCGCGTTCTGCACCGTCTGGAGCCTCTTGATCACATACTTAGGTGAGCCCAAGTAAAGAGAGTTCCCATAGTCCAGATAGGAGGCTATCAAAGACTGCAGGACGGTTTCCTAAGATGCTCTGGGATACGTTTGAGTACCTTTCTGAGCATTCTCAGAAGTCCAAAGCAAATACCAGACAATTTGTTTGCCTGTTGGTTCACTGAGAGTGAGCTATCGAGCCAGATGCCTACGTTTTTTACAGGGTGGCAGGTTCTTCAGTCGCCTGGGAATGGCCCTGCTGCCTTGAATCATGATTTCAGTCTTTTCACCATTCAATTTTAGGTAGTTGTTTGACATCCAGTGGGCCAGTTTATTAAGGCAAGGACCCAGTAGAGAGTTACCTTGGTTGTAATCTTGGGGCAGAGAGACGATCAGCTGGGTGTCGTCAGCATACGATACGCCTAGGATGCCGAACTCCTGCATGGTGGCAAGCTGTCTGACGTATATATTAAATAGTGTAGGGCTGAGGGTAGAGCCCTGTGGAATTCCAAATTTTGTAGGCAGGCCATCCAAGAGACAGTCCTGGTCCATCACTTGGAGCAACCGGTCATCCAGAAAAGAGTCCCAGAGACCTATTTCCTTTAATCTGTTTTTTAGTAGGGCATGGATCACGGTATCATGAGATGCACTAAGATCGAGCAATATGATAGTGGCTAACTCTCCGTTCACTAGTATGGCTTTAAGTTCCTCAGTGACTACTAAGAGTGCTGCTTCAGTGCTATGGAGGGCACAGAAACCCATTTGCGTGGGGTGGAGAAGCTTGTTCTCTTCCAGATAGTTGACCAAGATCTGGTTGACGTGCTATTCCAGGAGTTTGCCAAGGAGAGAGAGAAGTGATATGGATCTTTGCCCATCCTAGTCCAGCAAAAAGCATGCAGTTCTGCAGAGCATGTTATCCTGTAGCTAGTGTGGGCTTGCAATATCAGAACCCTTCAAGGTCATGGTGCAGAAGTCTGCATGACAATAATGCCAAATGCCTGGCTTTCATCAGACATACCTGTCTGCACTAATTAAACATACATTTTCTCTGAGCTCGAGATGAAATTGGTTAAGTAAAGAATTTAAGGTGATTTCAGCAAATCAGATTGAAATATGAGTAAATATTTGACAGAACATTATCAGAGAGTAAACAAAAGTTAAATATTTGATTAAACACTTCTGTTTTGTCTGATACTGTTTAATGCAAGTGCTCTATTTGCACACAGCAATCTGATTTACATTTCCTTGTGCACCCTTTGTTTTCAAACTACGCTTGTGATAAGTGATAAAGGGATAACTTATTTTAATCTAAAGTCAAGCAAACACATGTTGATAAGCGACGATTTAAATAAAATTTGTATGAAAAGTTTCATTATAGTGGCTGTGGACCATTTTCCGACTATGTGCTGAAGATGGAATTCAAATCCCATGGTATGATGCATTTTTTTTCAATATTTTTAAAAGCATGTATATTTTTTTTCTGTTCTTTATGCTACATTAGTTTTCCAGAGCAGCTAATGACAGTTTATTTTGGCAAAATGTAAATGTGCAGATAATATCTAGTTAAGATTTGTAATTTGAAATCTTTTTCAAAATTATTTTTACTCCTTCAGGAGGATTTTAATGACAAGTTGTAAAAGGATCCAATATGAAAGGAGGCAAAACTAGGAAATGTAGTTTATGTGCATTTTGATATGCCTAGTTAATGTTTTTTAGACTAATGCAGTTACAGGAATTTTAAAACACTGGATTGTTCACAAAAAAGTTTCCTGATTGTGACTTTGAAGAATAATTTAGGTTCATAAGAGGATTTTTATTACTGACTTGGCACACTGTCCATCTTTGAGCACTGCCCGCCCTTTCTGAATGTACCTGTTGAAGCCACCTTGTGTGCTCCATTAACCAATAAGTCTTATATGCTGAAACGTTTTATTTCTGTATTTTGAGCGGCTAATAAAAAAGGGCATTTGAGATAGCTAGGATAAATCCCAGTCATACCATACAGCAAAAAAGAGGGCATTAACACACCACTGTGGCTGTGCAGGACACTGCTACCACCGAAGACCATGAAGAACACCCATTCAGGAGCCCCAATGGATCCCTGCCCACGGCACATCTATCACAGAGCCGCCGCCACCACAGCACCTGAACTAAGCTGGGCCATTAACTCCTCCCTTGAATCCGGCATCCTCCCCGACGACTGGAAGTGGGCAGAGGTCAAGCCTCCTCAAGAAACCCCGGCCGAACTGACGGACCTGAAAAACAACCGGCCCATCACTCTCCTTCTCTTTGCAGCCAAAGTCAACAAGAGATTTGTCAACGCCCAGCTGACCATCTTCATTGAAGAGAATGCCATCCTCGACTCCTTCCAGTCCCGATTTTGCAGCTACCACAGCACCGAGACTGCCCTTCTCACCGCCACCATTGACATCCGCATGCTACTTGACCACTGCCACACTGCGGCCCTCATCCTACTAGACCTCTCCACAGCCTTCAACACCACCTCACACCACACTCTCACAGCCAGACTCCATGATGCCGGTATACGAGGAACCACCCCCAACTGGATCTGCTCCTTTCTCTCTGGCAGAACTCAAAGGATTAGACTCCCACCCTACCTCTCCCAACCCACAGAGATCAAGGATCTCAAGGATCCTCGCTCAGCCCCACGCTCTTCAACGCCTACATGGCCCCCCTCACCACCATCATCAGACAGCATGGGTTCAGTATTGTATCCTATGCCGACGACACCCAGCTCATCCTCCCCCTCACGAAAAACCCTGAAGAAACTAGACTCTGTTTCCAGGAAGGAATGAAGGACGTCGCAGCCTGGATGTACAATAGCTGCCGGATACTCAACTCGGAGAAGACAGAGGTCCTCGTCTACGGACCCTCCGCCACCACCTGGATAACACCTGGTAGATTTCCACCCTCAGAAACCCACCCACTCCAGCAGACCACACCCGAAACCTCGGCATCATCCTAGACTCCTCCCTTGCCATAACCCGCCAGATCAATGCCGTCGCCTCCACCGGCTTTAACTCCCTCCACAACCTCCGCAAGACCTTCAAGTAGATGCTCCCGATGGCAGAAGGACTGTCACCCACGCACTCATAACCAGAAGACTGGACTACGGCAACGCCCTCGATGCCAGAATCAACAGAACACTGCTACACAAGCTCCAAACATCGAGAACACTGCAGCCAGACTCGTCCTGGGAACCCCATGACATGAGCACATGACCCAGCCCCTCCGAGACCTCCACTGGCTGCCTGTCGAGAAGAGAGTAACCTTCAAGCTACTCACCCATGCCTACAAATCTCTCCACAACATCGGACCCAAATACCTCAGTGAGGAAGTATCTTTCCACCTACCCAAAAGGAACCTCCACTCCCCCGACAGTGCCCTGGCAGAGACCCCAAGTATCCACAGAACCAGAGCAGGCAGAATAACCTTCTCCTACATCGCAGTAAAGACCTGGAACGAGCTCCCAGTCAACATCAGACGCTCCCCTACTCTGCACACCTTCAGGAAAAGCCTCAAGAACTGGCTCTTTGACTGATCCAGAGCTGCGCCCCCCCAGCACCTTGAGACACTCTATAAAACCCTGATTGATTGATTGATTGACACTGATCTGGAACAGCCCCTCCAAGTGGATGTGCGGGCCAGCATTTTTCCCCTTCTCTGACACTGTCATGGTCTGTATGGACTGAACAGCCATTGCACACATACTGAAAGGGATTTGGGACCCTCCTAGTCCAAATGAGTGAGACCAAGTAACCGCCTATGCACCTCAAGGGCTTTGCTGGCTATGCACCCCTCTCAGGTGTTGCGACAGTAGAAGATGCACTGGGCGGGGGTTTGACAAACAACACTGGAAGGGTGGGGGTAGAGGAAGCAACACTGGGAGGATGCGGTTAAGAGGAAGCAACACTGAGAGGGTGTGGGTTGGAGGAAGCCACACTGGGAGGGTGGGTATTGGAGGAAGCAACACTGGGAAGGTGGGGGTTAGAGGAAGCAACACTGGGAGTGTGAGGGCAAGAGGAAGCAACACTGGGAGGGTGGGTTAGAGGAACAACACTGGAAGGGTGTGGGTTAGAGGAAGCACCACTGCGAAGGAGGTTAGCGGAAGTAACACTGGGAGGGTGGGGGCTAGAGAAAGCAACACTGGGAGGGTGGGGGTAAGAGGAAGCAACACTGGGAGGGTAGGGGTTAGAGGAAGCAACACAAGGAAGGTGGGGTAAGAGGCAGCAACACTGGGAAGGGGCTTGGAGTAAGCAACACTGGGAGGGGGATTAGAGGAATTAACACTGGGAGAGGGGTGAGAGGAAGCAACACTGGGAGGGTGAGAGTTAGAGGAAGCACCACTGGGAGGGTGCAGGAGAAAGGAAGCAACGCTGGGAGGGTCAGGGTAAGATGAATCACAATGGCAGGGTGAGGTAAGAGGAAGCAACACTGGAAGGGTTGGGTTAGAAGAAGTAACACTTGAAGGGTGGGGGTCAAATACAAGTAAGCCAGCTTTGGTTGGTGGTATCCTGTACACATAAACTATGAGTGATATTGGTCTGAGTTACGATACAACACCTCACTTACCAATGTCAGGTGAACCCATGCTCACAGTCCCATAATAGGAATAACCATGTCGCTCATGCATCCAAGCTGATTGTTGCTTACATTTCAACATCTATGGCCTTTGGAATGGATAGTTACACATCAGAATGATACACTGTTAGTGTAGGTTAGCGATGATGTAACAATGCATAAACTCTTATTCAGAGATAACCACGCATTCCATGAGATGAGGAAATCAGATACATTGTCTGATTTAAAGACCTCATGAAATTGCTAAATGAAGTAAACAATAAAAATGTTCACACTTTCCAGTTCCACAATGGACTTGACACACACAACCTAGATGTACACATATTTAATATCCCATTAACTGTCAATATTTTCCTCAACAGGTAAACCCAACACTGCTGAAGAACAGACACAGGAAAGCCACCAGAGCCCCGCTCAAGATCCAGAAGAACAAGAAGCCCTCACTGAAGACCGTCCTCCTGAAGCATTGGACATCGATGACTGTCCTGTCTCAGACTGGGCAGACGTCAACAGTTGGGCTCACTGGGTCCCCACCACCCACCACGTCATCAGATCCCACAACCATTGCACCTAGCACAGGCTGTACCATCTACTGTCCCCCAGTTCTGGCTGCTCAAACGGTCACCACTACCACAGTCAGTCAGGAGCCAGGACCCAGTGGCTAGGGCACGGGGCAGTAGGACTAGCCATCATGGGAGGGCCACCAGTGTGGACCCCCAGAGTGAGTTCACTGATGATACAGATGCCCAGGCTGTCATCACACAAGTCTTGGGCATTTAGCGGGATTCTCAAGGTATTTTGGACCAGGTTAAAATCCAAGTCAGGGAAATGAAGTAGCTGTGAAAGTCAACACGCTAGGAGGTTGCGGGAATCCGGGTTGAGGTGGCCGGCTTGAGCACTGAGGTAGCGGCCCTACGCAACTGGTTGGCAGGAATGCACATTAGGGTGGCTGAGGTCTGCACCGAGGTGGCCAGTCTCTGTACTGAGGTGGCTTCCTTGGTAGGGGTGCTGCAGGATATCAACAGCACCCTCCGCATGGCTTTCCCAATTTCAACTACCCCTCCCTGCGGACCAAACACTTCACCATCAACCTCTGCAGCAGCCACAGGAATGAAGGCCCTTACAGAAGAGTTTTCACCCGCAAGCACCCTTGACTCAGCACCTTCCAATCCCCCCTCACCCAGAAAGAGGGGATGCCCTTGTAAGATCTTCAGGATGGAAGGATGGCCAGACCAGAACCCCTGCCAGAGAGCCACCTCATACCTAATGTGGTTCCTGTGTGTGAGACACATTCATTTTGTTGATTCTACCTCTCCACTTTTCCCATTCTGATGTGAGGACTATCTTGGACTTTGGACTGCAGAAAGTATGGACCCTGCTCCAATGCTTTTATTCACCATGACTGTATTCCTCACGTTTTACTCTCATGGTAGCCACCTATCACATTTATATCCCTCACTTTTGTTTGTACTGTATATGAATTTTACAATACACCAAAGCTTTTATTGTTTTTTGTTCTCATTCATGCATTTTACTTTGTAACAGTAAAACCATGTCCAGTTTTTCATGTTTAACAGATGGGACAACTGGAAGCATGGATATATTGTCAGAAAGAAAGTGGTTTAACCTTCGTTTACTAGCAGGTTACATAATGACATACATACATATGACTTGAATTAATACATTTGCATTAAATGTGTCGGTTCATAGGCTGACATGAAGTCTGACACCTCATCAACATCTGCATCACTTGTTAATACAGAGTCAATGTATACATCTGTACTAACAGACAGACACTAAATGGTATGAGGGGACAAATCTGTCAATATCTCTCATCATGGCCAACAACAAAATAGTTAACAACATTAGACATGCACCCTACAAATATTTTACTACAGCAATCATTTCTGTAAACATACATGTCAGTATCACAGTTCTTGAACACATGGTCTTCTCAATTCAGTGCTGCATCCATCTGGTATAATAACACAAATAAATGTCAGTCATGGGTTGAAAGCACTATTATCCCACAATGACGAAACACAGCAACAGCTACATACAGGTCATAGACAATGATAAATGAGACCATGTGAAGGCAGGATTGGATTATTTTGGCACAATACAACCATTTCTAGGGTCAGATGATGGCACATATATTGCTTTAGGACCGATGCACCTCAATACATAAGTCCAAAAGAATCTAGGCTACTGGCAAACATTGCACTGCAAGCGGTCTTTTTAACAGATTGGTACACCCAACCTCCATGACACACTGTCCCAGGAACAATCCATGTTCACTCTGTACATCGAACAGCAACACATACCTATTGAAGTCACAACTCTTAAATGTCTAAATGAACACAACATGGGGAAGATACCTAAAACAGACCAACACAGAGATTAGTTGTGCAAACATACATATGAAATACTTCACAAGGTCAGCCTCTGAAGTTCCCTTCCCAAAGCAACAATCACATCTGCTCCATTTCTTCCACTATCAAAACACACACCGTCACCAAATTGACCTAAAAACTACATGGTCAGACTAACTAACTACAATCTCTTCGTCCGAACATCACCCCAACAGTGCCTAGTTTGTTCTATATTTACCATCAGAAGTAATTGTAGGTGACATCCTCATGCAAATCTGCTCTTCATCTTCACTTGGCATTTGACTGCCACTGCTGCAGCGTGGAACATCAAATTCCCCCTTCGTCAAAGACCAACTTCCTCAACATCAAATTCACTCATATACATTCATTGGTGGGGCCCATAACACCAGACTTACACCCCGTTGGTCTGCTTTCCTAAGGAAATAAGCTTCCAAACGCTGACATGAAAGGAATGCCTTTACCTTACCCTAAATACATTGACTTCAATTCTAAGATATCCCTCTCATAAGGAGATGGATCATTTAGTTGTTATCTATGATTTTAGTGACTAAACTCATATATCTACACATTACTTCTTTATCGTTATTCTCTTCCTCAAATGATCAACACAACACATTTGTCAAGTAATCAAGTATTCTTTATCTAAGAAATATTGCAAGAATCGTTAGAAATCCCCATCAGCATTTCAGAGCATCATATTTACCTATTCTGGCTAAAAGTCATCCTCTAAGTCAGTCAGGTCAGAGAAGAATTTTATTCAGCAAAGTTAGGGCGCAATTCAGTCTCTCAAAGACTCAGGATAACAGCTGTCCAGCAGTGTCACCGTCCTCTCCGTCAGCATAACGTCAGGAAATCGAGTTCGTCAAGAAGAGCCAGTTTTTTTAGTTCAATTCCCTACCTACTTTTATAATGAAAATAATGTCAAAAATTATCAAGATCGAGGTTTAGAAAGTCCTGATTGGTCGACTTGGGGTTGTGAGGTGCAGTTCTCAGGGTGTCAAGCGATGAACTCATCGTACTTGCTGGTTCCGGTTTTTAAATCAAGCATTGTCTTTGGTATTGGCTACGTTCCCGGAGCGTCCTTGAAGGGTACATGTTCTCCTGGGGTCAGGTCCAGGCCACTGCTGCTGGCAGTGACGCATGCGCACTTCACCCAGAACCTTGTGTTGTCAGGGCAGTCACGTTCAACGTCTCGTTCAGCCATCTTGTTTAGGTCGAAATGGTCAACTTAAGCAAAGAAACACAAAAACGTAATTAAAACATAGAAATGGGTAATAAAATGTTATCCCCTTGCTAATACCCATATGTGTGTGTATTTATCTAGCAGAAGCAACACTCAGAGCGGTTTATACTTACTGAATAAAGCACAAATCACAAATACATCACCAAAGCAACATATAACATGCAATATTCTAATTTTCTACTATTAGTATGCGTACTCAAGTTAGTTTACAATTAGTATAGCCATGCAAAGTGCAATTCCCACGTGTAATTCTTTTGTTAGTATGATTGATAAATGTTTCACTGCAAACTAATTAATAAGATTACTATTAGTTAATTATTCAAATTAATATAAACATGCAGAATGGGGGGGTATACAAAATTTTGTACTACGCGCTCCAGCAATCCCCCCTTTGGTGATTATATCACCACACTAACCAAAAAATGTTGTATCCCTTTTACGGAAATTTAAATTGATTTCTTGTTTCTTTCATATTTCAGTTTCCCCTGTTTCTTCTCTTTTTGCTGTTTTATACATGCTATCCTTTAACTCTTCTAGTTCTATTTCTTCAAATTCTCTTTCTTGTTTCTTATCCCTTCTCCTTAAGTTTTCTCTTTTTATTCTTTTCTGGTTTTTATTCTTTCTACAACAAATACAACCTAATCTAATTATTAATACTAAGGTAATCACACATGTTAATGGAAATAATATCTTACCTATAAATGTACTACCTAATTTTACTACAAAATCTTTAATAGCTGATATTTTCTTACCAATCTTCTCCCAGACACCTTCAACCTCCAGTGGTACAATTTCGTCATGCTGTTCTGTAATATTCTTCATATAAATTTTCAAATCTCAACTTTCGTCAGGAATGTAAGTACAACAATGTTGAACTTTCAGCATTCCACAGACTCCACCCTCTTTTGCCAATAAAATATCAAGGGCAAGTCAATTTTGCATTACCATAGCACGCATGGCAACCATTTCAGTATTTACCAATAAGAATCCTCCGGCGGTGCTTGTTGACATTCAGAGATATTCCCACTGCGGGTATCAGTGCTCCAAAGATGTCACCCACAATTTCAGTCCAAGATTCTCTCTTACTACGTGCTAAATAACTACCTAAGCTATGTACACCATCTTCACCTCTATCCATATGAAAAATCTTTGGAAAAACCAAGCCAACAAAACATGTGCCATACCAATGGTCTGGCAAATGATAATACGCCCTGTTCCCACAAATGAAATACAGTCCTGGAAAGACTGGATCTCTTCCACCTTTAAATCCCCATCCTCCCATGATTCGGCATGTATCATGGCACTCACTATTCCCTACAAAATAATTGTCATACGCCGTCTGATTCCTTCTTATACACAATCTTCCTTTCTGAGGCCAATCTAAAGTCATAGTTGGACTCGTTTCCCCTCTCAAGTGCTTCTCCGTTTCTACATCCCAAACTGTTTTCTCCACTTTCCCTTCTGAAGCCTTTCTTTGTATTTTCAATCTTCTTTCTTCAACCATATCTAAAAATGTCTTCTCTTCTTTCTTTAAACTGCAAGTTATTTCTAAATATATATTCTAATGTTAGTTCTTTAGTCTTCAAGAAAAATTCACCTAATACCTTTGCAGGTTTTACCTTGTTTAGTTAGTTAATTGCTGGTACTTGTGAAAATATAGTATCTACATCTGAAAAATAATACTCTAATTTACCTGTTTGATAAAATAAACTAGCTATTACGCTATATGTTATTCCATATGTTACAGGAAGGGGATGATAAGTCACTCCTTCGGATACAGATGCAGGTAATTGCATAAAAACGTAGCAATCCCTTACGTCTATTGTTTTTACATATTCATACAACAATTTTGAAAACACATTGTTAGAAAAATCTGTTATTGATCTATCTTTATGTAAAGAGTTTTTATCTATCCTAGTTGGAACTACCTTTTGAACTTTCCCTATATTAGATATGTTATCACTATGTCCTTCTAATGTATCTACGGTAACTTTAAACGAAATTAGTAGAGCAAGAATGCTCCAAAGAAGCATTAATAATCCTGTTCAACAACAACACATTTTGTACAATCTTCTAAGAAAGGTACATCTACTTTTGCTACTTTCTATGTTTGCCATCTTTCTAAAATGAGCCGTGTCTTTTGACTTAGCCTCTTCTACTTCACAACTAGTTTCTAACCCAAGGCTTCTACGCACTTACGTGGTTCTACCAGTTTTTGTCTTTTTCAATATTTTATTGTCTTTCCATCAGTAATTTTCTTATCTCAATCAGTTTGGCATCTCATCATCCTTTACTTTCCCTTCGTTTTCCAAATACAGGTTGTCCTGAACATCCGCTTCTTCTCCAATATCGGACAAGATAACTCACAGGATTTCCGATTCTTCGTCCTCCTCAACCACTTCCGGTAGAACCACCTCGGGATTTCCTTGGCTATCCGCCTCTTCTTTTACTTCAGGCAGGGCCACATATGTCCATTCCGGTGATTTATACTTTTGGTTAGGTTTCCTTGTTCTTTTGCTTTCTTTGACTACTGTCTGTTCTTCTCCTTTTGATTTCTCCTCACTCGTTACTTCATTCACCTGTTCAGCTCTTGGCGAATTCACACGTGTCAGTCGATATCTCAGTCTCTTTATTTTGTTTGGCCACACCTCATCTTTTGCCGCTCTTTTCAATTTACTCCGTTTATCATTCTTTTCAGTTCGCCAAGCTCTCTTTCTCAGAACTCAGCCTTCTAGTATTTCATCCTCGCTTTCCTCAGACTCTGTTTCAACTTGCTTTTTACCTTCAATGAGTTCTTTTTCCACCACTTCTTTTGTTTTCCCTACTTCTGTCCGTCCTCGAATCTCCGACACGCAATCTTCCTGCTGACTACTTGTCCCTGCTTCTAACTGGATGTTGGAATTCCCTACACCTCCTCAGGGGTCTTCCGCAATAATCTTTCCCTCTCTCTCTGTATCTGGCACCTGTCCATCTAAAAGTGTTTTTTCAGGTGGAATTTCTCTCAATCTTTCATCTGGCACTTCCTTCTCATGGATTCCTTTTATTGTCTCTCCACTGTCCTTTTCTTTGTTCTTTCCTTGCTCTTTCTTGGAAGAGTGTGCTCTTTGTTCTGTTTCTGAGTCTGAACTGGCATCAGAAATCTGTAGCCTTCTCCTCAGTGAATTCCTTCTGGGGACCAAAGTTAACCTTGGCTCTGTCTCCCCCCTTTCAGGGTTTTCTCTTTCTTTGTCTTTTGGCTCTCCTTCATCCGACTCAGTACTGGATTCTGATTCATCAAAATACTCCTTTTCTTTACAGTCAACTGGATTTGGAATTCTCAAAGTATGACTTGCATGGATCCAGTTCTTCAATCCAGCACACTTCACAGCTGTTGTTGTGGTCAAGTTGACCCCACCTGGGAACCAAACAGTTTCTTCTTCTGTGTACTTTTATCCTTACCCAGTCCCCTGGGCTTAGATCATGAGCTGGCTTCTTTTCAAGAGTGGTGGCATCCGCTCCAACCTGATGAAACACAGAATGAACTGCGTCAGCCAGGCTTTTACAGTATTCCAACACAATGTCATCAGTTATTGTCATCAGCTTGTTGACTGGTATAAATACATGTCTCATGGCGCGTCCCATGAGGATCTCATGCGGACTCAAACCAGTAGTTCTGTCTGGAATTGATCTAATAGTCATGGGTACCAGAGGCAAGACATTGGGCCATTTCATACCTGTGGCTAAACACATTGTCCCTATTCTGTTTTTAATAGTACCATTCATTTGTTCTACTACACCAGAAGCCTCTGGTCGGTAGGCACAATGCAGTTTTTGTCGTACATTCAGTGCTTCACAAATCAGTTTTATGATTTCATTATGGAAATGTCCCCCTCTGTCTGATTCAATCGTTACTGGGAACCCAAATCTGCGGATGAATTCTCTCAACAGTAATTTTGCCACTGTCATTCCATCATTTCTTCTTGTTGGGAATGCCTCTACCCATCTGGTGAATAGGCATACCATCCCCAAAACATACCTCAACTTGTTACAAGGAGGCATCTCAATGAAATCTAATTCCATTCTGGTGAAAGGCCCTCCCTCTCGACCTATTGTTCCTAGACTCACTACTGTCTTTCTTCCTGGATTGTATTGCTGACAAATTGGACATCTTTGGCAGATACTTTCTGCTACAAGTCTGAACTTGGCATTATACCAAGTTTGTTTAAAGGACCTAATCATGGCGTCTCTCCCTATATGTCCTTGTCCATGATACATCCGTGCCATGGCAGACATCATGCTATCAGGCATAACTGGTCTTCCATCTCGATAGACCCACACATGATCCTTTTCTCTTGGTGCACATCCTGCTTTTACCCACTGTTTTACTTCTTCCTCTCCTGCTTCTTCCTGCAATTGTCTCACCTCTTCCCATGTTCCCACAGTGTTAGTAAACATTGGGAAACAAGAAATCAACTCCCTTTCCTTTGCCCGATTGATTGAATTCTGATTTTGTGCACAATATTGTGCCATATCATTGGCAAACTTGTTCCCAGTGGCAATGTAATCACCACTGCGACTATGGGCAGCACATTTCACCACAGCCAATTGCCTAGGCAGCTGTATTGCCTCAAGCAACTTTCCAACCACTTCAGCATTCTTAATGGGAGTTCCACTTGAGGTTAGGAAACCTCTTTGCAGCCACATTTGGCCAAAATCATGGACCACCCCGTAGCCATACTGGCTATCATTTATCACAGTCACTCTCACACTTTTCCCAATCTTACATGCTCTGGTCAGGGCAACAAGTTCAGCTACTTGGGCCGACCTTACTCCTTTCAAATAGGATGCTTCCATCACTGCTGCAACTGTACATACCGCATATGCTGCACTCAGCACTCCATCATCTGTTCTTAAACAAGATCCATCAACAAACATGACATAATCACTTTCTGGCAAGGGTTCATCTTTTATGTCAGGTCTTGGTTTTGTACAGAAATCAAGTACATCCAAACAATCATGATCTGCTTCATCTCTTACCTCCACATACTCTTCATCAGGCAACAATGTTGAAGGATTCACATTCACGCATCTCACAAGACTCACATTTGTTGCACCCAAGATGACCTTTTCATACTTAGTCAGTCGGCTGTGCGTCATATACTGAGTACGACTCCTTGTTAACCTCTTCTGTGCCCATGACGAGATGGTCTCGTCACGGAGCACAGTCGCGCTGTGCCCATGACGAGACTATCTCGTCATGACACCCACCCACTAGGGAAACGCCAGGCACAGGAGGGGGAAAAGGCCTGGCACCCAAAGGGTTAAAAGAATCGCCACATCATGAGGTACAAACACTTTCACAGGGTATCCCATCACAATTCCCTCACTCTGTTCCAAACTTCGACATGTAGCAGCTACTGCTTTTAGACACCCAGGAAGGGCTACAGCTACTGGGTCCAACATGGTTGAAAAATACGCAATTGGTTTCTTCAGTTTTCCATGCTCTTGTACTAGAACAGAGAGTGCACATCCATTTCTCTCACTGCAATACAACTCAAACTCCTTATCTTAATCAGGCATACCTAATGCAGGCGCTTCACACAATCCTTCTCTCAATTTCTTAAATGCTGCCAACTCCTCTTTGTTCAAATCAATTGGATCTCACACATCACTTCTTGTCAATCGTACCAAAGGTTTTGCAATCAATGAAAAATTGCCTATCCACTGATGACAATATCCAACCATTCCCAGAAACATTCTCACTTCTCTTTGGGTCATTGGTGGACTCATTCTTTTTATTATCCTGATTCTGTCTATGGTTATTTTCCCGTGTCCTTTCTCGATGCTGTGTCCCAAATATTGGACTTCTTTCTTACAAAATTGTAATTTCAATGGTGACACTTTTAGTCCTCCATCTGCCAAATGATTCAGCAAGGCTACTGTGTCTACCTCGCAAGCTTCACGAGTTTTCGATGCCACAAGCAGGTCATCAATATATTGGACTAGTCCTGAGTTTTCAGGCATTTCTAGACTTTCCAAAGACCTTTCCAATAGCTGATTAAATATTGAGTGGCTTTCTGTATACCCCTGTGGAATTTGGCACCACGCCACAATACGCTCACCGAAACGAAATGCAAATATTTGCTGACTGTCATGGTGCAATGGGATGGAAAAGAAAGCATGGCACAGATCAATCACTGTGTACCATTCTGCATCATGAGGGATCTGATATAAAATCACAGATGGATTCGGTACAATGGGACAACATGGTACAAAAATTTTGTTTATCTTTCTCAAATATTGTACTATCCTGAACTTCCCCCTAGGCTTTTTCAGTCCCATTATTGGTGAATTACATGGGCTACTCATTATTTCTCTCAAAATTCCTTGTTTTATCATTTTCTCAATCACAGGAGTAACTCCTTCGATTATTTCAGGTGTCAACTTATATTGTGGGACATTTGGGTAACATACTCCTTCTTTTACAGTTATTTTTACTGAATCTATATTCCTCATCAATCCTACGTCTTCTCCTGTGAAGTCCCAAACTTCTGCTTTTACTGATTGTTTTCATTCTTTTGGTAATTCGTCAGGGTTGAATACAGCATAGGTTCCTGTAACCTCTTTCTCTCTGTTTGCTATTGTCATTTTATACAGCACATCATCATCTGGTGTTTCAAAGGCTATTCTATCTGGAGTACAAAATATGGTGCAATTCATCTTGCACAATAAATCTCTACCTAAAAAGTTCACAGGACTGGTATCGCACACTACAAATCTGTGCATTTCAGAAAATTTCCCTATACTAACTTTCATTGGTTCTGTACGGTAAGTTTTAATCTGTCTGTTGGAGACCCCAACTACTTGGATCGTTTCATCCGAGAGAGGAAGGTTCCTAAAATCAGCTGATCTAACAGTTGATCGAGTAGCACCAGTATCGATTAGGAAAGTAATATTTTCATTATTAACTTTTCCATCTACAAATGGGCCTGTCTGGTCTACTTCTAGAGTTGCGCCAAGTACGCACTCTTCTTCCTTCCTTCGGCACCGTCAATAACCCTCTTCTGAATCGCTTTCATCGCGTTGCAGCCAATACTGTGAAGCAGCGCTAGCGCGTTGCGGCTTATTTACCTGTTCTTCGTTGTGGAATCCGTTCTCCTTACTATACTTCAGGCAATTTTTGTTCTGTGGAAAAGGTGGTTTTGGCACCTGATTCTGTTGTGTTACACCCTGCTGTTGTCGTTGCTGCTGACCACTCACCTCATTCTGCACCTGTGGATTCAATGATGGATTTTCATCGTTAGTACTTGGTGGAAATTTACACTCGGATTTCCAATGCCCTATCCTACCGCAATTATGACACGGAAATTTATTTTTAGCTTCCTCAATATTCCCTTTATTTTTCCCAGGATTAAATTTTTGTTTCGACCCAGCTTGTTCCACTAATTGTGCTTCCTGTCTCTCTGCTACTTTTACCTGTGCCCACATAGCCTTCTCTTTCAGTTTTCGCTGTTTTGCTTCAATTTCATCACTGAAATATTTAGCATGCCTCAATACTTCGTCTATTTTCTTATTTTGCCACCTACCGTATGCTGTTTTATCATTTCACTAATTTCTGGACGAAGACCATATACAAACCTGTATACGAAATGACTCAAATCCTTGTCACTTAAATTTTCATCTCCACTGAATTGTTTAAAGGCTAAGATTAACCTCTCATACAAGGCATGTACTGACTCTTTGCTTTGCTGATGTGTTCTACCAATTTTCACCCAATCTGTCTCTTTAGGGGGTACCTTGTTTTTCAAAAATGCCATAACCTGTTCGTATTTCTTCATTACTTCAGGGTCTGGAGCTCCTGTCTTTGGATCCCTTGGGTATTCCTGTGTCGGACAATCTATTACTATTTTACATTCTGTCCATAGATCTGCTGGCACTATTATGTCAAACAAGCTATTCAGATCAATCCACAATACTTTGGATAATTTTACAAATCTGTCCACCTGTCTATACCACTCGACGGGTTTTTCACGCAGTCGAGGGAAGTCATTGGTAAATGACAAAATATCCTGTCTAGTCCATGGAACATGTACATATCCTCCTCCTGGAATCTCTCTCATAGGGCATTCTGTCACAACTTTCTCCTTTTCTCTCACAGGGTAAGCTGAAAACGTCTTGTCTGAAACTTTGTCTCGCTTACGATACTAACTGCTCTTCCATTTGTCCACATCTCACCATTGACTCAACAAAATAATTATTTCTTTAATCTGACCTATTCGTCCTGTGGTATTTATGTTTTCAATGTCTTTTTCAGTGAAATCTACTCGATAGGGTTTCTGTAGGGCTTTTACCTTTTCAATATCGATACCCATTTCATTTGCCACTTCTTCTAATCTTTCATGTAGACTTTTTGCTCTCCATGTTACGCTTTTGCACAGAAATAACAACTCCTCATCTTGATACGTTTTTAACCTTTCTGTCGGGATAGTTCCTACTATTAATTCTTCCAATACCATTCGTAATTTTGCCACATCTATTGACTGGGATTCTTTGTCTTTCTTTTGCAAGCTTCTCAACCATTCACTCAACTCCTCTGTAGATGGTCCAACTGGCTTTTCTATATTTCCTTGTCCAAAATCTTTTTGTGTTTCTGTCATTGTCCCTATCATTGTCATACGCTTTTCTGCACAGTTCTGACCTAAAAATGGGTTATTTGAAAAATTCGGTTCAATCATACTCATTGTCTGTCTCCATGGATTCTCACTCTGACTCATTCTCGGTTTATTACTTTTATAAGGGACTGTCAAACAATGTTCACTATATGCTTATCAAAAATAGGCATTACTGGACCTATTGTTACTGGAACGGTTACTGCTTCCAGATTCTTAGTCAATTCTCTTATTTTCTCGGTTAATTCTTGGGTCGTTTTTGCTAGTTCTGCTGAAATTTCTCCATCTAATTTTCCTCCGGACTTCTTCTCTACCTCTCTAATGGAATTGTTTCTTCCCAAATCTTGGAACTCGGGTTCCGATTTTATGATTCGTACTGTTTCTTTCATTGGGGCACTTGGGGTTAATATTTCTGGTTCTGGTTCTGGTCGGTATGGAGGTGGATTCTTGTAAAACATATCGTCAAGAACATCATCCTCGGATTCATTCATTCCATACCCTCTCGATTCCACATTATGCTTTTTTTCTACACACTTTCGTCCTTCATTCTCTCCTGCAGTTCTTACGGGAAACAAATCCTCAGTCATACTCGCATTCCGCCACCTTCTCATTCGATCATCATTCGTCTCATGTCCATATGATCTGCCAAACAGGTACCTATATCCTCTACCATTTCTCTGTCTTTCTCGGTCATGCATCTCGTCTTCCCACTCCGTCAAAGCCTCAAATTGAGTCGGTCTAGGTCTAGGTTCTAAATTCATAATTTTTTCTCTCAAATTTCTTAAAACAGCCAAATTAAATGAACCATGCTCTGGAAAAGCCAACACTCCGTCCTTTTCGGTATACTTTACCCAGTTATCTAATAAATACAGGTGTGATATCCATATTTCGCAACCATGAAGGATGCAGGGGTTTTCGGTGGAGGAAGTAACTGTCCTTCCCTAGTCACAATCGGTTTGTCCTTCTTAAACCACTTCTTAATTCTACCAAACCATGACTTTTTCTCTTTTTCTGGTGGATCGTAATACATTTTCCTTTCTTTCGTGTCTCACTAGTCTCCTTTACAATTGTACTGCTTTCCTGTCCAATCGTAACGCCGCGTACACTAACGCACCAATCAGGAGCGTCTACGTCACCCTGTATTTCTCCACTCCTAGCGCGGCGTACACTAACGCACCAATCTGGAGCGTTTTACGTTTCTGACCGACTGTCCAATCCCAGCGCGGTCGTTCTGACGTCAGCAGTCGCTGCGGCAGTTCCTGCTCCTGTCTACCCCTCCTTCACAAAATCCACTCAGTAAGGTTTTTGTTTTAATTTTTACAATTCTGTTAGTAACAACATAAAAAATGCCACCATTGTCCGCTTCGCTAACCAAGGAATAGCAATAGACCTTTCTCACGAGAATTCCGTCTTTCCCGAGAGCAGCGCTTACCTCTGCCCTACTACGGAATCGTTACTTCCGTTGATAAAGTAGCACATCCCTCTACTTCACCCTTCTAACAAGCATTAGCTAACTGTTTCTCCAGAATTAAGACACATAGTTGGAGACCCAATGCTCCTGAGAAATAAAACTAGAGTTTCACAATGAACCCGAATGCCTTTACATTCACGCACGTTCACACAAGAAAACATAGTACATTCACACAGAATCCTGTCTTTCCCAAGAACAGCGAACAGTCTGTTCTACTACAGAATTATAGCATACATTAACAAAGCAGCGCTTCCCTCTCCTTTGTCCTTCTAAAAAGCTCAGAGAGTACCTATTACCTTTCCAGTGATAAGCGTTATCGGAATGCCATATGGATCCCTGGTACCTAAGACCAGAATTTCACAGGTAACCTTCGCTATCATACACACTTCTCTCACACAGAAAATTGCTCTAATGGCCACACACGGCGATGTCACCGAATCGAACCCAGACAATGAGTCGTGCAACTTCAATCGTCACACATTTTCTCCTGTGTACTCTCAGGATAACAACAATTCCATCTTTCCCGAGAACAGCGCTTACCTCTGTTCTACTAAGGAACCGTTACAAACTTCCGACTTCCTACATCCCAGAAGCCATGCAAACAACATAAAACTCAACGCGACTCAACATAGAGTGTTAGTACATAAACCAATATCAATAACCAATAATCAATAAGCTATTTACAAGCAATAATCACCAAACCAAACAATAAAACCATCATACTGCTACCAGAAAAACTGCTGCAGGGTGGAACATCAAATTCCCCCTTCGTCACAGACCAACTTCCTCAACATCAAATTCACTCATATGCATTCATTGGTGGGGCTCATAACACCAAACTTACACTCCTTTGGTCTGCTTTCCTAAGGAAATAAGCTTCCAAATGCTGACATGAAAGGAATACCTTTACCTTGCCCTAAATACATTGACTTCACTTCTAAGATATCCCTCTCATAAGGAGATGAATCATTTAGTTGTTATCTATGATTTTAGTGACTAAACTCATATATCTACACATTACTTCTTTATCATTATTCTCTTCTTCAAATAATCGACACAACACATTTGTCAATTAATCAAGTATTCTTTATCTAAGAAATATTGCAAGAATCGTTAGAAATCATCATCAGCATTTCAGAGCATCATATTTACCTATTCTGGCTAAAAGTCGTCCTCTAAGTCAGTCTGGTCAGAGAAGAATTTTATTCAGCAAAGTTAGGCCACAATTCAGTCTCTCAAAGACTCAGGATAACAGTTGTCCAGCAGTGTCACCGTCCTCTCCGTCAGCATAACGTCAGGAAATCGAGTTCGTCAAGAAGAGCCAGTTTTTTTAGTTCAATTCCCTACCTACTTTTATAATGAAAATAATGTCAAAAAGTATCAAGATCGGGGTTTAGAAAGTCCTGATTGGTCGACTTGGGGTTGTGAGGTGCAGTTCTCAGGGTGTCAAGCGATGAACTCATCGTACTTGCTGGTTCCGTTTTTTAAATCAAGCATTGTCTTTGGTATTGGCTACGTTCCCGGAGCGTCCTTGAAGGGTACATGTTCTCCTGGGGTCAGGTCCAGGCCACTGCTGCTGGCAGTGACGCATGCGCACTTCACCCAGAACCTCGTGTTGTCAGGGCAATCACGTTTAACGTCTCGTTCAGCCATCTCGTTTAGGTCGAAATGGTCAACTTAAGCAAAGAAACACAAAAACGTAATTAAAACATAGAAATGGCTAATAAAATGTTATCCCCTTGCCAATACCCATATGTGTGTGTATTTATCTAGCAGAAGCAACACTCAGAGCGGTTTATACTTACTGAGTAAAGCACAAATCACAAATACATCACCAAAGCAACATATAACATGCAATATTCTAATTTTCTACTATTAGTGTGCGTACTCAAGTTAGTTTACAATTAGTATAGCCATGCAAAGTGCAATTCCCATGTGTAATTCTTTTGTTTGTATGATTGATAAATGTTTCACTGCAAACCAATTAATAAGATTACTATTAGTTAATTATTCAAATTAATATAAACATGCAGAATCAATCAAAAACCACTTTATTCGATTATTTAAAATCATAAAAGTATACAGTACATGATTAAACAGTTTAAAAACATTCCAACAGTTTCATAGTTAAAAAAGTTAATTTATCTCGGTGGATCAGAATTATAAAAGCTAATTAATTTCCTCCAGTGCTGCCTGTCTATTCCTTCTTGACCTAATGGCTGCAACGAGGAAGCTGGCAACACCAAACATAGTTGCAGGGGATTCCATTAATTGTAAAAACAACAATGCAGGTTTAACTTGTACGAAGGCTTTTTCCCTCAGAATAGGGAAAATAAACCTTTTCCTAGCTTCCAGGTACAAAGGACAAAAAAACATAAAGTGCATTGTATCTTGGAGAGAAAAATCATCACAATTACAAGGGGCCATATCTTCCGGCCTAGACCAACCCTGGGGGACACTTAATACTAAATGGATCTGATTGAAACGGAATTTAGTTAATAGCCATCTATGATAAAATTCGTAACAGTTGACAAATATGGGTGCATAGCTATAGATAAAATAAGCAAGAGGTGAGCCCTCACTGTAGGTTTACATAACTCCTGGGATTCTCGCTCAACCTCGCAGTGCTTAATATAATAAGTTTTAACCCACATTAAATCGGCTTTACATAGGCCTTCGGGATTGGTAAAAAGCTCCGGGCGTCCAATTTTCTTAGATATCAGTTTAATATAAGACAGCCACTGAATTTCCTTCATATTAACTAATTTAATACAATTTTTCAGGATACTATGATTCAACGTAAGATCCGGATTCAACCAGATTCTGATCCATAACAGAATTGGAGCAATTTTTATAATGTCAGAAATATATCCTGTCCCCAGTTCAAGATGGACCGAATGTGTCGCAGTGGATTGGGCGAGACCAAGAAGAGCACGTAAGAATGTATTCTCTTCTGTTTGTATGGGATCAGGTTTAATATACCCCCAAATGGCAGCCCTATACCTAGCTATTGAGACCGTTTTAGCTTGGTATATATTTAGAATAGCCTCACAGGGTTTCCCTCCCAACCTTTTCGCAAAACCCAATATTGCAGCCGAGGAGCTACGCACCGCATTCACCTTGATAGATAATTGGGGTGCCCAGGTACCTTTATCGTCAAAAAGACGACTCCTAGGTAGGTGAACACTTTCACTCTAGTGATAACTTCTCCATTGCAATAAAAAGTTTTGGGGAGGTTCTTTCCCTTACCCAGAGCCATAATATGGGATTTACCATTGTTAACCACAAGGTCCAAAGATTTCATAAAATCCCCAAAAGAATTCAATAATCTTTGTAGCCCGAGCGAAGTCCGGGCCAATAAAACTGTGTCATCCGCATAAAGAAGTACGGGTATAGGAATTCCTTCTACCCGTGGAATGTCCAGAGATGCAGATAACAAATTATCTTCAAGGGAATTTATGTACAATGTGAATAACATAGGGGTAAGAATACAACCCTGGCGTACCCCTCTACCAGATTTAAAACTAGCAGTACATTTCCCCTCCTGAGTCATCCTTATTGAGGCCTTTAAATCTTTATGTAGTTCTGCCAAAAAGTACACAAGGGGCCTATCCAGACCCAATTCCAGGAGCATAGACCAAAGCTTAGACCTGTTAACCAGGTCAAAAGCCGTGGACAGGTCCATAAATCCTAGAAAAATCGAGCCCCCTGAAGCTTTTGTGTACTTTGCAATGATTAGGTGTAAATTAAGGCATTGGTCCTCTGTTCCCCTCCCTGATCTAAAACCATACTGGGCATTGGAGATAACTCCTTTCTCTGTAGCCCAGTTTGATATCCTAGCCAAAATAACCTTTCCTAGGATTTTAAACGAAGAGTCCAACAGGGATATGGGCCTATAGCATCTAGGGTCTCCCCTTTGGCCCTTTTTAAACACAGGGATTATGATCGATTGGGACCACGACTTCGGGGGAGCTGTTACAGCCGCAGAGTTAAAAACATTTAACAATATTTTAGCCCAGTTCTTGGGGTCAGCCTTATACATATCAGAAGGCACCCCATCTGGGCCTGGCGCCTTGCGTCCGGCCGTACCCTCAATAGCTTTCTCCACCTCTTTAATAGTAAAGCTAATAAGAGGAAGGGGAGGACTAGAAATTGGTACCACAAAGGATTCCAGCTCAAGGTTACTCCCATAGATTTTTTCAAAGTGACCTAACCAATCCTCCTCTGAGATATTCAATTCTAGCACAGAGTTCTGGGAGCCAGATAGCAAAGGGGAATTAATAATTTCCCAAAATTTAGAGCTATCTTTCAGAATTGCTTTATCCATTAGGGCTACCCATGCATCTTGTTAATTTCCCTTTTACGTGCCTGAATTGCTTGCGAATATTCTTTCCTTAAGAGGATAACTAGCCCTTTATTTCTAGGTTTGTCATTAAGGGCTTTTTTAAGTCGATTATGAGCTGCGGAGCAATTATAATTAAACCAACCACAGGCAGGTTTACTTTTATTAACACTGCCATTCGTAGTGAGTTCATTGGCTACTTGTGAGCAAATAGCTTCGAAAGCAGTTATTACATCCCTGCCATAAGATGGCGGATCAGCACATATGCTTAAATGTGGGCCAACCTTTAAGGTAATTGACTTAAAAAAATCTTCAGGAATTACATTACTCCATTTTAGTCTCCTCCCCTGATCTTTAGCTTTCACGGTAACTAAGGCAGGTCTCAGAGCTGATTTATCCATAAGAGGGGGGAAAACATTAGCTAATATCATTACCACCGGGTTATGATCGCTAAAACAGGAATGTAGAGCATTATAAAAAATCATATACCTTAAAAGCCCTGCAGATAAAAATATGTAATCTATAATAGATTTGCAGTCCCTAGCATCATACGTGGGGACACGGATATTCTTGTCCGAGAACCCTACTTCATACAGTTCATTATTACTCAAAAGGGACTCCAAGGCTTCCCCTTTGGAACTATGTTCAAAATGTTGAGGGGTTGTGAATTGTGGGCCATCCTTATCTCTATAATGGCAATTTAGATGACATAAATGCACATTAAAATCACCCATCAGGATATAATAACAAAAAGTGGATTGATTGTCCTTATAAAATTCTAAGAATTTTGACAGCCAGTGAATGTGCTCATTAGGGGACTCTTCTTGCTGTGAATTATAACAGTTAATTAATATAAGCTTGGTGTTATTTGACAGACTTACTTCCAGAATAAGGCAATTATAGGAAGTGCATACAACCTTCTTAAGTCTTCCTATAATATTTACTGAGATCAAAAACATGAGACCACCCCTATCTCTTCCTGCTATAGATTTCTGGGCCGAAACAAAATAGGAAGTAAAACCATCAATCCAGAAATCACAGTCCTTATCCCAAGTCTCTTGGAGGGCTATAATGTCATATTGTTTAAGAAAATTTATCCAACCACTATCATTCTTTTTAGTCCGTAAGCCCGCAATGTTCCAACTTAACAACTTTACCATTTCCCCTGTGTCAATTACAATGCTATCAAAATTAATTTGTGAGATTCCATGATTCATTATTGGTTCTACAGTGTCTTGATAACCCAGATTACTATTAGTTAATTATTCAAATTAATATAAACATGCAGAATGGGGGGGGGGTATACAACATTTTGTACTACCCGCTCCAGCACCACCACCCTATAGTGCTTGATGACCTTCATCCTCTGAGATGTAAGGTCCCATCGGATGGCAATATTGTAGTGGATGCAGCAGGCCATGATGATCTGACAAACCTTCCCAGGTGTGTAGAGAACGGCTCTACCCATCTGAATCTGGTTTTCACGAGCCCGAAAACCCACTCCACTATCCTCCCAGTTCTTCCATTTGCCTCATTGAAGCAGACTTACTCTGCCGTTGTAGGATTCCCCAGAATGGCCAATAACCATGGCTGGTTGGGATACCCTGAGTCCCCTATGTGGGAGATAGATAGAAGGCCACCATTTATTCACACACTCAAATCATTTTACATCACTTTTTCGAATAACATAGCTTACATGCATCACACTTATCTACAAGTCAGGCCCTCACTGGTAAGAGTTGTTACATCAGCTGTGGTATGCTACTGTTCCACAGGACAAACTGATCATATGCAGATACTGGAAACTGGGTACAGATGTTGGAGATATACAGATCTGCTAAACAGACAACTTGCACGTTGATAGAGTTGTAGTTCTTCCTGTTCCTATAGACTTGCTCTCTGTCATGTTGTGCTACTAAAGGAATATGAGTTCAATCACTAGATCCATTAACATGTGAGATGAGCCCAATTCCATAGAAATTTGCCTTCAATGTGGCTAAAGCCTCATGTCTGGACAACTAGATGTGGCGTCCCACATGATTCAACAATGCTGTGGGCATTTCTGTCAGGACAAGACTAAACATCAATTGTGACATTCCACCTAAAAGTAACAACAGTGAATTGAAATGAGCCAATGGCCCAAAAAATACTAAACTGACATTACTTTAACAAGTGGGGTGATAATGTGTGGACTGTTAAATTCAGGTAGGAGGTCTGACCCCAAATGATGGGTCAGATCCAGGATGGTCTATTGATTTAATCACTATTTCTGGATAAAGTGCCAGTCCTGCATAGTCTGCAGGTCAGGAAATGGGCCGAGCAGTGGAGGATGCAGTCCCCTCCCTCTCCCAGGGTACCTATGTGTACATGGAACATTATTAGTGCTCTCAGTTTGCAAATATACATATAACTGACCTGTAAGGTCAAAATCATGTGTCAGGACATTTTTAGCATCCAGAAGGACTAAAGATGTGAGTTCATAACCGAACAGCCTGAGTCATGCACAACTGATTCACAAAGTCACAATCTCAGCCCTGTAACTTGGTTATGCAGAACATCATATAAAAGTGGGGAAACAGCACTAAAGTGAGGCGTTACAGACATGTATAAGCGGGTACCACATTACACATGTCGCTGATCTCATTGCAGATATGTGCTGATCAATGCAATGCATATATATAGTTCTGTACAGTATATGAGATGGGATAGGAGCATTTAAAGTATCAAGGTCCCATTAATGATTTTTTTGTTTAAATCTCTTTATTGACATTTGTATTTAAACATTCCAGTACAACAATATGTTAAAGACCACAACTGCCAGGCAAAAACATTACAATAAACATTTGAGATGTCCCGAATAACGATATCAAAAGTGCACCATATTTGTTATGGTATAGCAATGGTACCTACAGCTGTGAAGCGCCTGAGGAGCAGTATGAGCCAATGTGTAGACCCAGTGCTACTTATTGTCGTATTGTAATACACGCGATTTTGCGTCGTAATGAACGAAGGGAATTGGATACAACATAATGAGGACAAAATAACTTGACTAAGGGAAAGGGAGAAACGCCCGTGACCCAAGGCCCTGAAGTGTAACATCAAGTAGCAATTGCATGTGCAGCACATGAAGACCCACTGTGTCTGAGAGACATGTAAAGATTATGTGAGGCAACCCCCTTTTATGCCTCTTTGAGCTTTCTGTTATGACATACAGATATGTAACACAGCCACTGACATATTCCTAAAACCAGCCAGGCTTATTGGTTTTGTCATTAGCTGGTAGCTGTTTACAGTAAATGAGTAACAGCAGTGATTTTTTTGTTTGTTTAAATTTATTTTTATTATTATTGTTATCATTACTATTATGTGCATGACACATATTACATTGCAACAGTTCGCATTACATCTGAAACATCAGCAATCCAATACAAGTTACATATCAACATTTTAGAATGCATGCAGATACAGTTGTATACATTATAGTCAATTTCTGTTGGCATTCAGCCAGTATGTTGTTAGCTGAAGTAATAACAGCAGTGATTTTGTTATAAATAATTAATATTGAAAGTACTTTAATTCTAAAATTGTGAGACGGTGACAGGCCCGGCATGGATCCAAAAACACAATTTTAATATTATTTTTATGTATTTACTGTTGCAGGGATTCTGTATGTTCAGAAATCTGCCAGGAAACACAGGACCTCAGAATGTGAGGGCTAAGTCACTTACCCATCAGTATGTGTGCACCCAAGTCCAGCTAGCCCAGAGTGCCTTACCTGCCTTCCTAACCTTCCCGGAGTAATATTAAAATTGGCAGCCTCTAGAACACAGCTCTGCAATTCCTCAGTGCACCGAGGAATTGAATCAACCAATTTCGTTTTTCTCTCACTCATGCGTATCCACAATAAACAAAGAAAAACACGATGTAAGTTTGAAATGTGTATTGCAAACTATCGTGCTCTATTATGAAGCAAATGTACTGTGATTGTAAAACATGAGACTAACCAATGTAGTTTGCATCTCAAGAAAAGTATACATAATATATAGCCCTACCATGGTGACAGACATATTTTATCCCTGGTGGTTAGGAAGTCTGCATCTCAAGTTATGGAAGGTCAGTGGACATGCTCCATCTGCATACCCTCTGTGAGAATTCTCCTCTCTGTCTCCTGAGCAGCAAATCCTGTTTTATATGATAACAAGGGGCTCACTAGAAAACAGAAGATGTTCTCTAGTATTGTGTCTAGGTATTGGGAGATTTTGCTGACCATAGCAAAAATAGGGCCACATGTTATTCAACTTTGTACATGTTTGTGAGGTCTGAATCCCAGAAAGGCACACTGAATAATAGCACAATGTATCTCAAAAATAATAACATGGCACAAACTAAACGTGTAATGTGCAACATGTGCAAAGCAAAACAGTCTACAATGTTCAATTTGAGCTTACATAAGGGAGAACCAGTGTGGGCCCTGAAAGGACCTTACAACATTATTTATTTGTCTGTATGTTGTTTTGGACTTTTGTAAAGCACTAGTGTCTCATTAAGATTGCTTAACATAAATCAGTCATGAACAAAAGGTTTTTTTTATGCGCACGCGCATGACTTGCTTAGCTTTTCTTCTCTGGGGATTCAGCAGAAATGACACTTGCAAAGTCCAGATTTTCAACTCTACTGAAACTTCACTCACTTTAAATATTTTTCATAGGTTTTAGGGCAATACGAGAAGTTATCTAGAACAAGCATTTGCAATGCATCGGTCTCGCATTTGTCAGATTTAGAGCTATTGGCATTGTAAATGACAATGCCTTTTACAAATGTGTTTTGCTTTGGAGTGGAGTGGATGCATGTGGTTTAGAGTGGATTTTTGTGAGTTGAACTGGAATTGTTAGCTGTGGAATTGTGTGGGTTGGAATTGTGTGGTGTGTTGTGTATTTGTGTAGTGGAATTATGTGGTATGGTGAACGGATAGGAGTGAGAGCTGCACATAATAGACAAAAAGGAAGATAGAGAGGTAGTTTGTGCAGGAAGTGGTGAATGAACTCCAGACAGAGGAGCAGAAAGAGTGTGTGAGAAAGAAGGGGAGAGCAGGCCACAGCCGCATAAAGGAGCCCCTGTGTACGCAGAAGACACCCGTAGAAGAGGAGGAGAGCGTGAGTTTGAGGGATGAAAATTTTTAAAAGGGCACGGAAAAGAACCTGTGCTTGAAGACCTGAAGTAAACCAATATGACAGAGGCTGGCAGAGAGCATGAAAGAGCAAAAGAGAGAGTGAAAGATTCCTTCCTTTAGAGGACCGGTACAGGTAGGGCAGAAATAGCGCAAGCTTACTTTCTATAGAGGACCGGTACAGGTAGGTTAAAAACTGTGAAAGCTTCCTTTCTTTAGAGGACAGGTACAGGCAGGGCACAAAATGTGCAAGCTTCTTTTTTTTTAGAGAACCGATGCAGGTAGGGTTGAAACAGTGCAAGCCTCCTTTTTATAGAAGACTGTTAAAGGTAGGGCAGCACAGTACACTTTTCTTCACCACAGAAAATGTACATGGAGCTCTGAATATCCTTGCACAGGAGGAGATTGCACCATCTGTAGTATTGCTTCTTCCTCTTGGTAACTGAATCTTCCCCTTTGCACTAATGTGTGCGTTTGTTCACGGTGAATATGACTGTGCACAAGACGTCCCTGCCATTGCAGTATTGCTCCATTTGTACACTTGCGGGTACCACCTGCTTTCTAGGGAAAATGTTGTTGCCACCGTTTGCCATCTTCGTACGTCAGTAGACGGTGCCAGACATCAATGCATGGATTAGAACATGGCTTTGCAGCCCCCACGGAAGATTAATACATTTCTGTAAGTGATTTTAAGAATATATATGTTTAATAACAAGCATTGGCAAAGCCAGTAGGTCTGGCATAAGCCCCTAGCCTTCTGACAATTCCTGTTTTGTTTGTTTGTGGTTTTTGCAAACTTTTATTGTTTTGCTACACATCGGACACTCATCAATGTAAAAAAAGAAAAATCATTTGCTAAAGACAATATCTTATTTAGGTGTCAAATAAACACACATCACAATAGTACTCCTTGGCACTGAAGGGAATGATTTCGTGTGTGGATGTGTTCTTTGTGAAATGTAGTATCTCAATTTAAAGTGATGTTGGCTCTGAAGTCTGCGGATGGCGGAAGTGAGCCAATACATTTCCCTGTAACATTGCCCCGTAGTGCATGCTTGAGTAGGTGGAAGAAAAATGTGAATGACGCCATCTCCAGAATAATGGCTGAAACCCCTGTAGGCAACTATGTTCTACTCATAATTTTAATTAAATCAAAAGGTCTTGGCTAACACATACGTAAAAAAGGCATTGGCTGCAAACCTTTTGCCTTAAAGAAATAAAGAAGACAGGAAATCAATAAAGAAGACAGGAAAGAAAGAAGGCCAGAAAAAAAAGGAAAAAGAGCAGAAAGTAAGGAAAAAGAGAAGGAATGAGAAAGAAAGACAAAAGAAAGAAGGAAAGAGAAAGAATGAATGAAAGAAGGATGGAGAAAAGAAAGAATGAGAAAAGAGAAAAAGAATGAGATGAAAAAAGAGAGGGAAAGAGAAAAGCGTAGGAAAGTGTGAAGGAAATGAGTAAAGGAAAGGGAGAAAGAATAAAAGAAGGCAATAGAAGAAGGAAAGAGAAAGAATGAAGGAAAGAGAAAGAATAGGAGAAGGAAAAAATAGAAACAAGGGGAAGAAAAAAGAAAGAATGAAGGAAAGATGTAATAAAACAAGAATGAAAGAAGGCAAGAAGGATAGAAAGTAATTCGGGAAGAAGGAAATAAGGGGGAAAGAAAAAAGTAAAAAGAGGACAGGTCACTTGCAATGTGTTTTAATTTCTCCTACAGCGATCAGAGCAAGTTTTAAATGGGATTATTAACTTCAAAAGAAAACATTAACAGCTAAGGAGTTAATAGTCTTTTTAGTCCTGGTTTTATTTTATTATTTTCACAATTATACTGTTAAAAATTAATAGAATAGCTAAACAAAGCACAATGAGATTCACATTCCTAACACGGGACAACTTGTAATGTTTTCAGGCTTGAGTTGGACAAATTTGTTTTTTCCCCATGGTGCATGAATGTAGATGACCCAAACAGTTTACACACTGACAACAGCTATGCATTATTTTTTAAACCAACAGTGTTTTAATCAGTGCATAAATCAGTGGTCTCTTGGGGGAACACTAGACATTACATCATGGGTAATTAATGCCTCTGACCCGATACCAAATGATGAAGAGGGCGTGAGAGCCTTTCAAGAGCTCAGATATTTGCCTTGCAGTGCCTCCCCTCTTGGAATGCCAGAGTACATGAGAGACTTCGTGCTGTCCTGGCATGAACACAATGGGTGCACATAGTCTGTGTTGACACAGACCCATGGTGAACATTGCCTGCCTTTCAGCAGCTCTCCTTCCTGTAGCTGCTGCTCTACTCAGTTGTCTCAAAGTGGTTGCAGCGGTTAGCTTGAGAATACAACAAACTGACAGCATTGCAAGGGGTCACCCATTGATTGTTATGGCACCCCATCCCATTATTATTCTTCTGACCCAGACATGCATACAGTATCTCACCAATAGCCACCTAACCCACTATAAGAGACTCATTCTAGCTACAGAAAAGGAGTCCTTACAGAGCTGCATCTTACTGAATCTCCCAACTCTATTGCCCACTCCCATTGAAGGTGATCAATACAGGTATGACCACAGCTCTGTAGACATTACCAAGCTGTGCATACAACCGAGACCAGACATACTGGATGTGCCCCTGTCTGAATCAGATCAGATCTTGTTTGTTGACGGCTCATGTTTAAGAGACAGACTTGGTATTTTAAGAGCAGCTTCTTCCATCTGTACCTTGAGTGGTGCTGTCGAAGCATCTCTTGTGTTCCATGTACCAGGGCCCAAGTAGCTGTATTGCTTGTCCTTAAAAGAGTCTGTTGTACCTCCAATGGACTGAAAGTCCCCATTTACACTGACAGCGAGTACTGTGCACGTCTTTGCCCAGCTATGGCACCAGAGGGGTTTCTTGACCTAATTTCGCTTGCTCATTGGTCATAGATTATATATCCTGATACTGTTAAATGTGCTACAATTATCCTGAAAGATTGCAGCTGTGAAATGAGCTGTGAACAATAGAGGAGAATATTTTACCACTTGAAGGATCCAATAAGCGATCATGCTAATGGGTCCTGGCCAGTGCCATCCAATCGGATCAAATACTGCAATGCTGCATTCTGTTTCTGGGAAGAATTTTTATTAATCTGCTGATTTTGATTAGTCTATTGGAGGGCAACAACTCAGGATGATTTTCTTGAAACTTGTTTTAGAACCCTGTCATAGGGCCCACTAGTAAAGCTACTTTCACTATTTGATGGGGGCCCTATAGATAGTTTTAATATCACTAACCACTACACTTATAACAACACTCAAAAAGAAAAAAATTCTCCGCTGTAGTCCAGGTGCTGAAGTACACCCAGGGTGTACTCGGCACCTTGGGTGGGACCCGATCATGAAGCATACCACCAATTAGGTTGGTGGGTGAGTGTTTTCCTAAAAAAACTATCAGTTTCCCAAACACATACTACAGGCTTTACTTAGAGCCATTTGTTATTGATTATACAAGTTCCAAGTATGGCCATTTCAAACACATATATAGACCCCTAGGGTGGTTTCAGGCTTATTCTGCTAATGCAATTCGTCCGCCTCAGTCGCATTTTTCAATTGTGGCCAATGCCTGTGACCCGCTGGCTGAGCACGCCTACCGCGAAATTCAAAGATGAAAACCTTTACCGTGATGGCAGTTCCCATTGGCTGCAATGTTACTCGCATAGGCTGTGTCACACCGTGGGGGTCAGAATGTCTCCACCTGCATTTTTCAATTGGGGCCAATCTCTGTGACCGCAGTGGCTGAGCACACGTATCGCGATGTTCAAAGATGAAAAGCTCTACCGCAATGGCAGTTCCCATTGGCTGCAATGTTCCTCGCATAGGTGATGTCACACCGCGGGGTTCAGAATGTTTCCACCCCTACCCAGCATGTTTTCTGTACGGGCTAATGGCTGCGAGTGCAGTAGCTGGCCGCTACCGCACGGGTAAACACGTGCGTTTGCATCCTCGAACTGAAGATTGCATGAGTAATCCCAACAAAATGTGTAAAATGAAGTGCACCTTGTAAAGTGATTGTAGTATGTGACATTTAGCTTTGGTCTTCCCACACATGTAATGGAATTACAAATGTGATGAAATGCATTGGTCTGTCCATCCTGACAGGTCATTGTAATCCATGTGGGCATGTGGACACATTTCCAGTGCTGGATTGGTGTTTCATTGTTGGGAACATGGAAATGTGTGTCATGCAGATTCTTCAGTCAGGCATGATGGTCTACCCACGTAATGTGCATATGTATTTGGACACAGTGCTGTGGATTAATGAAGTCTTGTCCAGCGTACACTGGCAGCATTTTGATTGAAGTTGTGCTTTTTTGGGACTCAAGGTGGATTCTCTGGAGGAACAGAAGCTATGTACAACTCTGCGTTTATGTAGTTTCCCACCTGTGATGTGTCATCTACCCACAGGGCTAGGTACACATGATTTTCCAATATACCATATCCCTGACACATAGGCCAAATTTGAATTTATAGTAGTTAGTAAGTACACCCTAGCTACCTAAATGACTACAGGGGATCAAGGTGTGTATGCATGTCACTTGTGCATTATACTGATTCAATAAGTCTGTCAATGTTGTGCTTGAGTGAGTCATTGTGTACGCTGTTAGCAACATCTCATCTTTGCCTGTTTCACACACTTGTCCAATGCCAGATTGCTAAGGAGAAGACCACCTGTGTATCGGCCTTTTCCAGACCTGTTGACAATGGAGGATAGAGCCATTGTAAAGAAATTCCATCTAAATCCCCTTACACTTCAAGAGCTATGTGCTCAGTTGGAGCCACATTTAAGGCCTCACTGGACCTATCCAACAGCTTTGACAACAACAATGAAGGTGATGGCCACCTTGCATTACTTTGCCACAGGTTTGTTTCACATTGGCCTTTTTCCACCACAGGCATGGGAGCACATCTACTGTAAGAGGAAGCATTACCATTCTATAAATGTGAAAGTGGTATGCCAAGCTGATCTGATAACATCCCACGTGTGTGCCAAACCTCCAGGGTCTACACATGACTCCTACATATTGCGGAACAGCATCATCCCACAGTTGATGGCAAGTCTTCATCCAGGGAGGCCCTGGCTTGTTGGTGAGAGAGATGTGGCAATATTTGTGGTGGATGTGTGACATGCTGCCCTCCTCCTCCTCAAATACTTCAATTAAATTGTGCCTTTGTGTTTCTCACAACTAGGTGACTCTGCGTATCCCAAACGGCCTTGGTTGCTGAGCCCACAGAGAAACCCAAGGATGCCAGGGGAGGTCCGCTTCATTGATGCCCATGGGAAGACAAGTCGGGTAGTTGAGCGGATTTTTGGACTCCTGAAGGCAAGATTCAGGTGTTTGGACAAGAGCGGTGGTGCACTTCCCTACTCCCCACAGAACATGCCCAGTGACAATGATAGTGGCGAGGAGGAAGGTCTTGACTTGCGTCAACAGCTCTTCAACAACTACTTCCCTTGAGTGTAAGTTTGCATTGAGATACTATGACTGTAACAGTTTGTTTCTCTGTCCAGGCAGAAGCATTGATGTGGTTTCGGTAAGCTGGCTGTTGTTATCACAATGCTGTGGGGTCTTTTGTGCATTGCTGTGTTTGTAGTTCAACTTACCTGATTTCTATGTTGATGCTATTGGTCAGTGTTATCAGAAATTAATCTTGAACAGTTGACCAGTAGTGTATTGTTGCTGTAGTGCCATCATAGGATGACTCAATGTTATCTTCTTCTTGTGTCATTCTACGTCCCTTCACACTATCAAATGATTGTTTTTATCTCATCTGGAGGTAGATTTAAATTTAAGTTTACATTGTACTTACTATAATAAACATACAGCTCACACAAAGGCATGGTGGATAAATGTGTTTATTTTCATGCATATAGTGTTTCTTGAAAAGAGGATGAGAAGCTAATTTTGTTTACAGAGGGGTTCAGTTGTCAGTGATGGTAACAGAGACAAATAGAGTAGTCACCACAATAGTCCAACAGACTCATGCTTCCAACATGGCAATGTGCAACAGGATGATCAACAAAGTCAATGTTCTGTGCAACACTGGTGACATTATCACTGGCTCAGTTTCCTGGCTTGGCTTGGTGTTTTACCACAAGATCATCTTGTGGTGTTTCTTGGATTTCCCCACTTGCGTTTGGTAGGGGGGCCCTACTGCAGGCTCAGAGGTGTCTGGGGATTCATTGGCTTGCAGCTCAACCCTCCCAGTGGCTGCTGCAGAGGTGGTGGGCATATCAGCAGGCTGGCCACTGGAGGGGGCAAGGTGCTACTTGAGCTGCATGTATGTCCCTGAGAACACTGGCCCATGAGATCTACCAGTTGTCCCATACTGGTGTCCATGGACCTCTGCAGCAGGCGGAGCTCGCGCAGTTCAACAAACTGGCCCATCTGTCCCTGGTTCTGACGGTATGCCCCAAGGACTCTTGCGACGGTTGCGAGGGCTTCAGTCTCTGTGTCCTCCTGTGATTGGCCCCCAGTTGCCCTCCTAACTTCCCTGCACAAGGGGACCTGTGACCTTGGCTGTACAAGCACCAGCACACTGTCCTCAGCATCCTCAGTGAGGGTGGTGGGGTTGGTCACCTCTGAGACAAGTACATTGGTGCAGGCAGCAGTGGTGATGGTGGTTGCTACACAGGTAATTGGTGCAGGGCTCTGAGTTGTTGTTGCTGCTGTGGTGGGAGTTCTGGTGGTGGTGGGGCAAGGGAGGCCTTCAGACTGAGGATGCCCTGGCAGGCCTGAAGGGCCAGGTTGGTGCTCCTCATCCGAGAATTGGAGAGAATTGCATCGAAGAGTTCCTGCTCCGGGGGCCGGGGGTCTGGCTCTGCTGGTTGTTGGTGGTCTCGCCAGCTGTTGAATGTGATTTGCCTGTTGGACAGAGGTTACATTGTCAGGATGTTAAGTGCATTCCACAACATTGTTGACACAGTTTTTGATGTTTCAGTGGAGAAATCCAAAGTTTTGGGCATTGTAAAAACTAATCATTTGTAACAGTTTTTTTGCAGTATGACATGATCTTGAGGTATATCCATTACTTGTTTGCTAGCTGATGTGGCAATGTCAAATATTTAACATGTAGAGACTGTGTGTTACCAAGGACATGTCATCATCTACCAACTTGTTGCACATCCACTTTAGTGTAGGCATGGATAATGTTGATTTTCCCGAAAATATGTTTTACCTATGCAGACATTTCCTAATTTGTATGGGGCATTTGTCATTGACAGCAACGTGTGTTGTGCTCTTTGCTAAACTGGGACTTACAGCTAGCATTTTGCAGATATCGTGATTGGGCTCTGCATTTCTTAACATGTGACTTTGTGATTGGAAGTGTGACTTATGTGACATATACATGAGCATAGCTGTGTGCACAGTAGATGTGACATGTAGAGCACTGATGTGTTGGCTAACACATGAGCGATGTGGTGGGCAGATAGCTCCATGCTGGTAATGTTTGAGGAGTGAAATGGCTGCCAAGTGAGGAATGAGGTGGGAGCAGTGTTATATCCTGTTCAGTGGTGAGGCAAGAGGGCCTGGTGGGAGTTGCATTGGTGTTCTCCTGTCCCAATAACCAACCCCCTAGTGAGATGGCTACCAACCTGTCAGGAGGAACGGAGGAGTGAAATGGGTGCCAAGTAAGGAATGGGGTGGGAGTTGTGTTACATCCTGTTCAGTGGCGAGTCAAGAGGTCCTGGTGGGAGTTGTAGTGGTTTTCTCTTGTCCCAACACCCCCTTGTGAGATGGCTACCTACCTGTATGGAAGAACGGGGGAGTGAAATGGCTTCCAAGTGGGGAATGGGGTAGGATCAATGTTACATCTTGTTCAGTGGTGAGGCAACAGGGCCTGGTGGGAGTTTTAGTGGTGTTCTCCCATCCCGAAAACCCAGCACCTAGTAAGATGGCTACCTACCTTTAAGGAGGAACTGAGGAGTGAAAAGGCTGCCAAGTGAGGAATGGTGTAGGAGCAGTGTTACATCCTGTTCAGTGGTGAGGCAAGAGGGCCTGGTAGCAGTTTTACTGGTGTTCTCCTGTCCCAAAAAACCCCTAGTAAGATGGCTACCTTCCTGTAAGGTGCAGAAAAGGAATGGAATGGCTGACAGATGGCCCTGGGGTGGGAGGGGTGTTCCTTGCTGCTCAACTGTGAGGCAGGAGAGCCTGGTGGGATTTAGACTGCTGGCTGCCTGTCCCCATACACCCATGGAAAGATGGCTACCTACCTGTAAGGTGAAGCAGTGGAAGAAAATGTTAGCCTTGTGAGACATGTGGTTCAAAGAGTGAATTGTACATAGGTTTTGCCTGGGAAGTTTGGCTCAATTGTTGTCCACGGCGGTACATGACAGTGTGATGGGATACATATGTTGGGCCTTACCAGTCTCCACTTCCCCAGCTATTCCTGTGAGACTCTCTGGATGAAGAATGGCAAGCACCTTCTCTTCCCATTCAGTGAATGTTAGTGGTGGGATGGGAGGGCCACCACCTGTTCTTTGAGCTGCCTAATGGTTCCTGTTGGTACGTTTTTTCACCCCGTTCTTGAGGTCATGCCACCTTTTCTTAATGTCACCCAGTGCGTGCGGAATGGTACCTACTGCATTGTTATGTTATGTTATGTTATGTTATGGAGTGCTTATAGAGTGCAGCTTTCACTCTGAGGAGCATCATGGCATCGTGGGGGTCCCTAGCGGGCACTACAATTTGAACTAGGAGGTTCAGATAAGTGATCTACATAGAGCGTCAGGGGCAGAAAAAAGTCCAGCCTTCCTGAGGAGGGTCTCAGTTTGAATGAAACCAAGATGATTGGGGAGCAGATTCCAAGCATTTGTCTCAAGTACTGCGATAGATTTCCTACCCTTTGTGGTATACCTGAAATCAGTGGGCTTCAAAAGATTTGCATTGGATGACCTGAGTTTGCGGTGTGTCACATAGAGAGCCAACCTGGCCTGAAGATAGCGAGGGGCTGTGGAATTAAAAAGCTCCAAAAGTAATTATTAAGATATTGAATAGGCATTTTTATGGATGGGCAGCCAGTGAAGTGCTTTAAGGGCAGATGATGCTGATGAGCTTCTAGTCCATTTTAATACTAAACAAGCGGATGCATGTTACACCATCTGTAATTTGCTTAAGTCTGTTTCATTAGTTCCTGCATAGAGGCTGTTGCAGTAATCAAGTCTGGAAGTGAATACGGCCACTGCCATTATTTTCCTAGCTGTGTAGGGTAGAAGATCGAAAACCTTTTTAAGTGATTTTATCAGAAAAAAAACATGACCCACCCACATCTAGGGATTGCTGGCAAAAGTAAGGTGCTGAGTCGAATTTCACATCCAGGTTTTTTACTACCATCACTGTGTTAGGGGGTGGTGGGTAACTGTGGGCTACCATAAGCTGGGGTAGAAGGTATTAGATTTCCCTAGTGGCATGATTACCGTTTTTTCTGAATTACATTTGAAGTGATTAACTTTTATCCAGTGATAGACCACCATAAGACATTGTTGAAGATTTTCTTCAGCAAGTGCGGTGTTTTCATCTAGTATAAGAATTAATTGAGTATCATCTGCGTAAGAAATTGTCTCAATGTTAAAAGACGATATCAGACTAATGTGGGGGGCCATGTAGGCGTTAAAGAGCACAGGCATGAGGATGGACACCTGCGGAACTCTAAAGAGCAGGGGTTTTTCCGCTGACTGATATTGGCCAAGAATAACAACTTGGCTACATTTTGTAGAAATTACTTTAGCCAAGATGAGAAATGCTATATCGTTTGAGACGGCCCAGTAGGATGTAATGTGAGACCGTGTCAAAAGCGGCTGATAAGTCTAATAAGACCAGCACGTCATTTTTCCCCTGGTCTAATAAAGATTTACGGGCTTCAGCGGTGTACATAAGCGCTGATTTCATTGAGTGCTGAGGCCTGAAACCTGATTGGTTGGGATGTAGAATGTTCTCAACTTGTTAGTAGGTCATCAGTTGAGTTTTAACTAGTTTTTCCGTGATTTTACTTAGGCATGGAAGTAGGGAGATGGGACATAGATTAGTAAGAGAGGAGGGATCTGCAAGTTGTTTTTTCCGGAGCGGTTTTACTGCTACAATTTGCAATTTTTGGGTACTTCTGCATGAAGGAGAGAGGCATTTATTATGTTATTAATGACTCGATTAATAATGTCTATAATGGGGGCGCGGCCAGGCGCCCAAGGAGTATGGACGCGTCCACGTAGGGCTCCCGGCTCGGGATCGGAGAAGTCCGGTTTCACGGCGTCTCTGGTGAAGCGGCAGGCAGTGCACCGCAGCGGAAGCGCTTCTGTTTTGCGCACGATGACGCCCGAGCCCATGTAGTTAGTTGCATCTGGGTCATTTTGCACATCTTGGTTGAGATTAAAATCCCCTAGTATAGTAAAATTGGAAAATCTAACCTATGATATCTCCAATGTTGTTAAAAAAATTCTAGTGAGGGCCTGGTGGGTGGTATAATAGGGCTCCTGTGAAGTAAAAGGAGTCCTCTAATTGGAAGCAGAAACAAATACCTTCTGCACCTTTGAGGTCAGTTATTTCAAATATGGAACATTTCCATGTACGGCGATAAATAATTGCAAGCCCTCCTCTCAGTACTTACCAGTCTCCACTTCCCCAGCTATTCCTGTGAGACTCTCTGGATGCCGGTATGCAAGCACCTTCTCCTCCCTTTCATTAAATGTTAGTGGTGGAATGGGAGGTCCACCACCAGTTCTCTCAGCTGCCTCATGGTTCATGGTTCCTGTTGGCATGGTATTTCACCCTGGTTTTGAGGTCATGCCACCTCTTCTTAATGTCACACAGAGTGCGCAGGGTGGTACCTACTGCATTGAACTTGTTGACAATCCTTTCCCACGTTTGATTTTTTCTAAGAAGTGAGGTCCGTTGGACCATGGTTCCATACAAATGTGGTTCTACACTAATTATCTAATCTACCATCACTGACAACTCTTTTTCTGTAAATGTGGGCATTTTTTTCTGTGATATGGTATATGCAGTGCAAATATGAGAAAAGTGCACAGAAGAAAATGGCGGTGGTGAAGGTGTGATGACTTGCCTCTCCTAATAGCTGTGGTGTCTGGCCCTTCAATGCTGTGATTTTGCAAAGTATGATGGTCAGGGAAGGGGTTGGTTTTATACTGTGCTATGTGGGTATGTCCACCTGATGAATGACCATCAGGTGTATTTTTCCGTTGTGCCATGGCTTTGAGTGGGATGAAAAAACTGGGTGGTCTATTCTTGTGGCATGGTGGATGTTATCGAGGGCGTGGCCTAGGACACTTAAGCCCAAAAATGTAACTTAGCATAGTGTGCTGCCCCACAGGTATTTTGCTGCTTCTATCCATTTCACATTGCACCTACAATGAGCAAGCACTGTTGTCAATGGTTGTAAATTGCATAGGAGAAATAAGCAACAACTATTACTTTGTTGTATTTAATGTTAGAAATACTTTTGTTCTAGTGGGCAAGCTTGTGGCCTAAGGCTAGAGCGACAGACTTTCGAGCTGAGTAAGCAGGTTCGAGACTCACGTTGGTTCTACATCGTGTGATTCAAACAATGGATGTGTGCTTGTTTTATGTAACTGGTGCTCAAGTTAGCGGTATTTACTACAGACAAAATTAGTCTTTTTGAAGGTACATCAAAAGCAGTGATGGATGGTACTATCTCAGAGTTAAGCTTTTTGTTTCATTTTTGTTGTGCCACTCTGAAGATGAAAATGGAGAGCCCAATAGGGGCCTGTGGAGAGAACCGACCCCCTAAAGCCCTGGTTACGACATTGCATTCAACTGTTTTTTGTGTTGCCTTCACGCGACAGCGGCAGTCGCAAAGCAATGCCCATTACAACATGTCCCCGATCTCATCCTAATTTGCCTTGGGGTCATGCCACCGGTGAATCAACATTTTTAATACGGAAAACAGCTTTACCATCCACCGCAAATTTTCTTTAGTGGACGGAGTTTTGTCAAATCTCACTGCCGCAGTTGGATTTTGCATTCATTGCATCGTAATGTGACTGCCGGAATTGCCGCGGACCATGCAGGCGTTTTTTATCCGGACAAACAGCAGTCAAAAGACTTTTCCGTCCACCTTCGTAAGGAGGCCCTCAATGTTTATTTAGTGTAAAATATTATTTATTTAATTAAGAATTACTTTTCTTAAAGGTGGAATGATTTTATTTATTATATGACTCTTAACTATTTAATTGGTAATTAATTATATTAATATTGCAAATAATTGCTTTTTAAATAAATGTTTACAAATGGGGCATAGGGGATATGGGGGTAGATGGTGGGAAGTAATATAATTGAATTTTAATTAATTGTTAAAATGTATGTTAATCATTCAATTGGTCATTAATCTTGTTAGTTAATTTTTTTTATGAGTGGGTTTTGGGATTTATGGGTGCACAGGGTTGGCAGTCATTTAATTATAAATAGTTGTGTTTTTTACTTTAGGTGTGGGTTGTGGGGTTTATAGGGATATGGGCTGGTAAAAAAATCAGTTTTATGTTTTAAATATTACGCCTGCCACCTTATCCATGACAATGTAGGGGGGTACCATAGGAAACCCCCATGTGCATCCCTCACCCCCCCAATACCCTGGGGGCCCGCAACGGGCCACCGAAAGCAAACTCTGCCTGGCTTTCCATGGCGGGGTCTCCGCCATGGAAAGCCCTGCACCGCTGCCCATTCTAATATGGATGGCGGTGTCTAGCGGGCCCGGTCGACCAGCGGAAAACCAGCGGACTGTGATTCCGTCCGCCAGGGTCCCCCCCGCCATACTAATATGGCGGGGGGAAATGGGTGGCGGGGGGAGGAAAATGTCAGGCGGATCACTACCGCCATGTGGGTGGTGGTGATCCGCCCGACATCGTAATCAGCCCCTTTATGTTTTTGTAATGTAGTACTGACTGTAGTGGGAATAATGTATATTTTTAATTTTTTTAAAGTCCAGCACTTTCCCTACTTTTGCAATGACTGGAGTGGAAATAGTGAATTTTACCCCTCCGCAATCCAATAATTTTCCTACTTTTGCACTGACAAGAGTGGGAATAGTACATTTTACCCCTCTGCAATCAAACACTTCCCTACTGTTGCACTCATTGGACTGGAAATAGTTAATTTTACCCCTCAGCAAGCTAGCACTTTCCCTACTTTTGCAGTGGCTGGAGTGGGAATAGTACATTTTACCCCTCTGCAATTCAACACTTTCCCTATTTATCGCATTGAGTGCAGTGGGAATTATGATGATTGTTTTTGTTAATTATTAATTTTGTTGTTGTGTTAATTGTAGTGGAAATAATGAATTGTAGTATTTTGCACTGTTATAGTTTATGCTCAAAAGATTAAGCAATAGAAGAAAGTGGTTGAAGACTTGGAGCATGAAATTGGGGTGCTGTAAAACAAGTGCTGGGAACAAATAGATGGTGAGGACTCTATTGAGAGGCGGCTGAAAGAACTTCATGAGATAAAACTTTGCCTTAGTACCATTCTGAAGTAGAGGGTCCGGGCACGCTGGGATGCTAGTAAACTAGCACACTTTGAATATAGTGAGTATACAGGAAAACTCATGGCATGGAAAACAAAGACTGAATTGGTAAGAAATGAGATAAGAGAAATAAAATATAGAAGAACGGATATCAGACTAATAGAAGCCCAATAAGTGGTGCAAACCTTTGTACGGAGGATTTGGATGTTTCAAAGATACAGGTTTACGATTGATTGGGGAGGTAGACTGTTGGGAAACTCCCAGTGGAAGAGACAGAGACCCTGAAGGGGGAGATAACTCAGAACGAGGTACTATATTGGTGATTAACAAAGGTAAGAGAAGTAAGGCAGCTGGGCTACACAGGTTCCTAATCAATTATGCTTAGGCTAAATGATATATTATGCCCAGCTCGTTGTAGAGTTTTGAGTTGAAGGAGCTCTGCTACCGAAATCTTGGGAGGAAGCAATATTTACCTTATTTTTCAAACCAGGAAAATACCCTATGTCCTGCAAATCATATAGACCAATGTCACTTTTAAATTGTGAGTATAGGTTTTTTACAAGTATTTTAGCCAATAGGTTGAGCAACATAATACGAGATTTGATAGCAGCTGACCAGAAAGGCTTCGTGAAAGGGAGATTTATGCATTTTCTAACCCACAAGATAATAGGGACAATTGATCTGGCAATTGCAAACAAAATACTATTGGCAATTATCATGCTCGACGCCAACAAGGAACTCAATAGGGTGAATTGGCAATATCTGCATACCCTCATGGGTCAATATAATATAGGGAATACATTCTGTAGGGCCATAAGGGGCATGTATAGGGCACTTTCAGAAAAAATCTTACTGAATGGTAACCTTACATCAAGCTTTAATATAACGAGAAGGACCAGGCAGGGCTGTCCATTAACCCCTTTGCATTTTAATTTATATATTGAACCCTTCGCTGAAAAGATCAGGTTGGAACAGTGGATTACCCCCTTCGTGTATCATATATGGTTAAATAAAGTATCCCTTTACATGGTTGATGTAATGGTAAATACATGAGATGTATTTCCTGTTTCGGAAAGCCTAGACCACTTCATGATAAACTTTTTGAAATAGGTTAGGTATGAGGCTAACTCTTCTCAGACAGAAGTTATGGTGAGGAATACAGATGAGAGCCACACTCTGATAAAGAGGGAACTAAAATACTTAGGCATAAAGATTTGTCACTCATTACAAAAATTGGCAGAACTTAATTTTCACATAACAATGGAGTGAATGAACAGGTTATTAGTTAATTGATCCCATCTGCCATCAACGATATTTGGAAGGACAAATTTAATAAAGGTGTCAATGCTTCCAAAATGTACCTTTCTATTTAATTTGATACCCCTTCATTTTAAAGGGGCATCTAAGGGCACAAGAATTACAAGAAGAAAGTTGTGGAGGAAGTATAATAAAGGGGGCATTGTACTGCCAGATTTCCAAATATATGCATGGGTGTTCCAATTGAAAAACGTCAAATGTTTGTTATCGGAGAAGGGAGGTCAGAGACTGGCCAACTAATGGAAGCATTTTAAATGAAATGGAAGGGGGTGAGTCCAAATTCATGTATAAATTCAGAGACCAGAGATACTTTAAAAAAGTGCAACTAAAAGTGTTGTAGGCAGCGGCCCGATTGTGGGGCCAGATTCAGTGAACACCAAGTGTGTCCTACTTCAGTAGGTGTGCCCCAATATGGTATTCTCCGGGCCTTCCAGAATGTTTGAAAGGCAGCCCGCTTTAAATCCAGGGAATGCTGATATTGTTGATTGGGGCCAGATCTTGACTCATGGGAGCATTTTCAGCATGTAAGCGGTGTCAAGTTTAAAGTTACCCAACTACAAAGTTGGTCCTGACCCATGGAAGGAGATATAGCTAGCACCAATAATTTGGAGGAGCATTTGATTGACAGCCCACAACTTAAGAAGGTGGCGGCAACCTGGTATGGGCTAATTATGGATATTTCTGAGGATGGGTAGAAAACATCTAACTCCCTGTGGGGAGAATTAGTGCCGAATAGAAGCTTCAACCAACCAACTATGGTACATATCTTTTCGCTTATAATACAAGGTGGTTAAATTGGCATATTTTCAGAAGGAACCATCTGTTTTTTTTCTCCACAGAGCCTACTGGTCACCAAAAAGGCCACCAAAACTGAAGAGTTCAGAAGAGTCATATTGAAAGAAATGTGGACTAAAGAATGCCGACAAAGTCTATACATTCCCACTCTGTTCCAATATTCAAGACTTTTGAAAGGACATCTCTAAGTTCTTGACTGGCCTCTTACATACTCAAATTAAGCCCTGAATAATTATATTTGAGATATCGCCAGAAACTGGAGACCTTATGGATTATGGCAACAACATGGTATTCTATCTAATTTTACTGGGAAGAAGAGAGAGATTTGCATGCATTAGATCCAGTCAATCTCCCCTTCAAAAGCAGAGTGGCTTGGCTCAGTTGTATATGCTCATAGTGTGGATTTGATTCGTACTTCCTAAACAAAAAGTTATGGGTCCATCTCACTTCTTGGTTGGAAAGGAATAATGGAAGATAATATGTGTGTTTCAACTAGGCAAGGATTAAGTTGGTATAGTTTCAATTGAGTCCTATGATTACAGCTTGGGGATACGTTTGGTAGTCTAGACCCCTGTTCCATAATGCTGTTTTCTCGCAGGATTCCTCTAAGGGCAGTCTACAGAGGGAGAGGGGAAACTTGGAGGGGTCCGTTGGAAGCAAGCATCTCAAATGAGGACAAAAAACACAGCTTGGGCCAGGGCAGAAAGGAAGGAAATTCCATACATCTCTTATGGGGAGGGCTATAGAAGTGTCTACCACATCAAATTGGGCACTAAGTATAAATAATAGACCCTCAGACCCAACCCCTTAGTACAAATCTGTACCTTGTGGAAGACTCCGAAGAAGGACTACTGTGCTGATCAGCTGCATAGAGGACTGCTACTTTGCTGTCCTGCTACATTGCTGCCCTACTACACTGCTGTCCTGCTACCTGAGCGAGTAGGACTGGACATTTATCTTGAACCCAAAGAACCAGAGTGACTCCAAGGGCTAGTTGGATGGCCTCCTTATCAAAACCTCAGGGACTGAAAAGGTTGCACACACCTTTAACCTTGCACTTGGCCTCTGTCTACTGTACGTTCTGCCCCCTATTGGTGCCATCCACTTCGGGACCCTTAGATATATGGGCCTGAATGTGCCATACCAGTCCTGCTGGGGTCTTAGCAGAACTGGCTCAATGCATTGGAACCACTGCTGTGTGATGCATCCTCGACTCAGGATATCGCATCACAGCTCTGCAGCTCCTCTGAACCAGCGCTGCACGACACATCCTCGCATTGTATATATTAATCACAAGGACACCCCAATATGTCCATGTGACCGGAGTAACTATATATACTATATACTATTACAAAGCATTGTGTGGGACTCATTTAAGTGAAAAAAACTCATAAGGAAAGTAGAGGGTTCTACACACCAATTCAAATTATTAGATATTTCAATTAGTCATCAACAGTACTAAGTATACACTGTTAGAAGAACAATCATCATGACTCCTTGTTAAAAAGAAAAATCAATCAAGTGCTAGACCAAGGAAGTTTCAATCATACAAGTATTTTATTTATACATCTATTTAAAGGTATGACAATGTGACTTAATAGTGCAGATGACACAGTGTACATAAAGTGGTCCAACAGACAACACTGATTGTAATTCAAAGACACTATGAGCCTGATTCACGAAGGTAAAGCCAGAGCAAAAGTCTAGCCTAGACCAAAAGTCTGACTTTACTATTTTTCAGCATTCACAAAGGGAAGTTACTACTAGTAACTTTACTACAAGTAAACCTAGTAGCTGTAAACTTACTGCTAGTAAAGTTACTACTAGTAAAATTCCTAGTAGTAAAGGGACTAGAAGTAACCGTACATTCACAACCCCTCTCTTGGCACGCATATCTTCAATATTTTTATTATCTTCAATATCGTCAGTTGTCCTCAGTCACCACCAAATGACAAGTTATTCTCACCCACTCTTCTAGAGCTTGGTACATCACACATACTCCCCCTGGGCCTCAACCTGCCAAGATCACACCTTGCTAGTCCTTAGAGTATCCAGTGACCATGACCTAACTCTCAGAGACTTGTGGTTACCCTCACATTTCATCTTGCAACCTGTGCAGACTCTCAAGAAGACCTCAGAGACAATCTGCCCTGCCCCGCCAATATGCAGATACTCTTCACATTCCTACTGGTTTCTTAGAGCCAATCACACAGACCTCAAGATCACTGCTGAATAACATGTGCTCTCAAACGTCCCCTTCAAGTCATCAGACCAATGATAAAATCCCTCAGTTACTCATGTGTTACTGTTGGAGCCCTGTGCCCACTTTCCCAAAGCCCCTGCAGCTTTTTTGCTCTTCACAATTCATGAGTCAACAGGGTCCTTAAGAAACTGACTATGTAGTTCGCTATTTAGAAATTGTACACAGCACAAAGCATTTAATAACAAATATAGGTGATACAGTCATAGAGTATCAGTTGGCAAGGTAAAACCTCACTTCAAGTAAACAGTTTTTTAAGACCAGCTTTACATGCAACTTGCTACTACAGGTTTGTAGTTGGGTTGCAATATTAATACAGCACTATGTGTAAACCTGCAGGTTTCATGTTCACTTAAACAAATGGTTCAGTAGTTTTGTGTGGCTGATTTTTATATAACTTGAAGTTTTAAAGTCTGAAGAGTAAGTTAGTTATTTGGGTTTCATCATCTGCATGTGACTTGCTTGTTATAAGGTGCATCACTGCAGGGGATACATAACTAGGGACAGTGATAAAGTAAATTCCACTGACTTGGGTAGTAATATTGTTAGACTTGACATCCTTAGGGTGGTATTCCCCCAAACGTTTTGTCTTTCGCCTCCTCTGTTTACTGATTCTATTTGTTGGCCTTAGGACTCTGAGCACTTTACCACTTGTGACGAGTGCTTAAGTACATATGCTTCACCCCTAAAAATGGATGTATTGGTTTATGCATGATTGGCATATTTAGTTTACTTGTAAATCCTGTGTAAAGTGGCATACCATATACCCAGGGCCTGTAAACGAAATGCTACTAGTGGGCATGCAGCACTGATTGTGCCATCCACATAAGTACCCTTTCAAACCTGTCTTAGACCTGCCATTGAAGTGCCTGTGTGTGCAGTTTACTGCCACTTCGACTTGGCATTTACAATTACTAGCCAAGCCTTAAACGCCCCTTTTATTGCACATTAGTCACCGCTAACGTAGGCCCAAGGTAATCCTTAGGGCAGTGTGCTATTGTAGTGAGGACTCCCGTAATACGTCCATGCATTGTTAAGTTAGCATAACCACGTTAGATGTTAGAAAGCCATCTTGCTGCTTTTGCGCACGACACTGCACGTTTACATGTTATTGATTAAACAAACTGCTGACTCGAGCTTTGCCTCCCATGAGAGCAATCTGTTGTTACCATCCCGAGCTCTGCGCAGCGACCTTGGTCTGTACATGGTGTGACAAAACAGTCTGGGTTGTTAGACAATGCATGTTTTCCACTCTAGGTTGATCGACCCACTATTTAGCCATAACACACAGGCAGCTGCGAATACCTGAAAGCTGGTGCTTTTAATATTGCAGACATCATGTTTAATATTCAGACCGAAGACGAGCCTTCCTGCGAGAAGACTCCTGATGCTCCTGTGATGTGAATTCACTAAGCTGATCTTTGAGGTATGGGGTCCCCTATTCAAGCCTAAGAGACCTTCTATTAGCATAATAGTAACATTAGCTTCTTAGTAAAGGGAAGGTGGTAGTCTCCACTGTCATTTATAACATGATAACTCCTTTTATATTCTATGGTATTGTAACAATGCTGATGGTTTTAATTATAATCATTTGTCTGCTTGTATTAGCCAAAGTACTGCATATGAGGACACGTGGTCTATAAAAATAAACTCTTTTTATTTTCACCGTGTCTCTGTTTTATTCTTGTTGTGGACTGATGTAAGAATAATATACGAACAGGTATTTCCGATTCCCACCATTCCTGAGAGTACACTGAGTCGCGTGTTCTGGGTTGTCTTTTCATTGGGACCGCCGAGCTAAATCTGGGATAACGAATGGGACACTTATGCTAGCCGGATACTGGGTTCTGGGTTCTGAGGTGAGTTTCTGGTACACCATAATTCACTGAGGTCCTGGGGTTCTACGCATAGTTCTGTGTATAAGCAGAATCCCTGCAACATGGCGCACCTAACGTTTGGTCTATGAGTTGAAACGCCTTAGTAGTGCTTATATTAGTCCACAACACCCTCATTCTTGTTTCCGGATAACAAGTCTGACGGATTTAAACCTACCTATTTCTGTTGATATAGGTTTCTTCAAGCTTGATCATTAAAAAGGTTATTGAACCCTTGTGCTACTGATAACTTCGAGCGTAGCTTGTCCTTATGTCGGTCGATATTGCGGCGCATAGCCGTGCAGCTCTGAAACGTCATTTGACGCAGTATGGGGTGCCGGACACTGGCATGAACGTCATCTTTGTGGTAGGAGCCGATGCGGCTCATCCATATGAGTTGTTCTACTCTTGGGTGACGATTCCGGCAGTAAGTGAGGACGATAATACTTTCCATTCTTACACTGCCACTGCGGTGCCAGCGAACTATACGCCGTATAGGACACAGGAAATACCAATATCTGCTTGGCAGCATGTTATTTGGTTTAATGGCGCCCTTCCCCATGTGGTTATACCGCTGAGAATGGGCCCTTTATCGATTGCCGGGGCCACTTGGCCGGTACTAGCCGGATTTACGCCTCATCCCCGTTACCTCACGGTGACGGTGGCTGAATTGCGTGTACTACACACTTCCCTTATTACGGTATATAGGGCGTTAGTGCAGTATGTGTCGCGCAATGTGCAGGCGGGGGCACCTGCTGTTGCGGGACAGCCTACTGACCATCACGCGGTGGTCATTAGTCCTGTTATGGTTAATTCTGTTATGGGCAAGCGCCCCCAAACGCGGGATGATTTCCCCTTTTGGCTTGCTGAAAAATTTGACCAGATAGAAGCGGTTTATCCGAATACATCTCCTGTGGAGAAACACAGGATCCTTACCATTAGTTTGCCTAAAGACTTGGTCCCCGACATTGATGATTGTGTTAACTGGGGCAAGGTCTTTGCGGCGACGTACTCGCAGTGCTTTGGCACTCCGTCTATGTCGGTGCTGCCCTCCGTTATTAAACGTGTTCAAGATAACCACGGTGCGGAGTCTGCGGTAGAATTAGGAATGCGGCTCCTCGGACAGTTTGACCTGGTGGCTTCCATGATGATGTGTAACCTTAAAGGTGATGCTATGCAGTTCCAAGTTCGTAATGAACTGAAGAAAGTTGCTGATGAGGATAAGCCGCGGGAATTTGCGAAAATAATCTCGTCTGCGTACAGAGATTTGGGTCGTAGCTCTTTAGGAGTTAAACCTGTGGTCAAAACTCCCGAAATTAAGCAGCAGGGTAAGGCGGAAGCCTCTGGTAAGGATGACCGCCCCAACTTCCAAAACAAAATTGGCGGTCAAAACAACAGGGAAAGCAGCAGCAGACACAGGGCTCTCGGCCTGCCTCTCCCGTTCAGTCAGGTAGTGAACGCACTTATGATCTACGTGATCGTGCTACTATTAAGTCTCCTGATAGGTTTCAGGTTTCTGAACAACGTTCTCCTCGTTCTTCACAGGAAACATCGGCTTCACAGTCCGGTGGCGGAGGCGGTGGCAAAGGTCGGGGTGCTCCACAGACACGTGATCAGCCCCGACAGACTGAAGGTAAAGGCAAGCAGGACGAATTTGCACGACAAAGACCCCCGTTTCAGAAGAAGAAAGTGGCTGCTCTGACGGCAAGATATGCCTCAGATAGTGCGGACACAGCTTCGGAACCGGACATGGGCGCTGACGCTACTGGACAGCGCAGCGGAAATTACCATAGTCCGCCAAGCTCTGCGTCCATTTCTGGCGGTGACAGCAACTGATATATTGGTTACTGTTGAAACAGCTGACACCAGAGTGGCTCCCCCTGACAGACTTTATGAAATAGTCTTATTAATTGAGGGTGACATACAACGTACAATAAAGGGGATTTTTTGGGATAATCTGACTACCACCTATGATATCCTCCTAGCGGAGGCGGATTGGCCCCCAGCTTTCATTTTAGAAGCTCCTAGAGGGGAGGAGGTAATCCTCCCGTCCTTTGCGCACACAGTGCCTAAGGACCAGGCTGAAGTGTACGCTGAGGAGTGGGCACTGGCGCTTGCGCCAGCGGTGTATCGTACTCAAGTGGGATGGGACAGGCTGTCCCCCTGCCATGAGATTCCATTGCGGTCTATGCCCCAGCCTCAACCCCAATATCCCATGCGTCGTGAAGCTAGACCGCACGTCGCGGCAATCCTTGAACAATTGGAATATCAGGGTGTTATTGAAACTTGTGTGTCCCCTATGAATAACCCTTTATTCACTGTGACGAAGCCTGACGGGTCGTACCGTTTAGTTTTGGATTACCGGCACCTCAATTCGCATTGCCGGACCTGCGCGGTACAAAATACTCACAGCTCGGCTCTTGTCGACAGTCTCGTGCGTAAGAGATTTAAAACGACACTTGACATTTCCAATGGCTTTTTTAGCCACAACCTGTCCACACTGAGTAGCCAGTGGACGGCGTTTACTTCGGGCGGCAAACAGAAACAGTTTACAAGATTAGCCATGGGCTATAAAAACAGCCCTGGCATCTTTTCCGCTCGCGTGGTCTCGCTCTTAGAAAGAATAGACCCCGACGCATACTCCTATGTTGACGATATCTACCTCACGGATGATGAGCTGATGCCGCATCTGTCTCGAGTCGACAATATAATAGTGAGTTTTGCTGACTATGGCTACAAATTTAATTTTGCGAAGTCTCACATCGCGGAATATACAGTGTTGTTTTTGGGCTACGAGCTCAACAACGAGGGTAAGGGATTGGCTCCTCACTTTCTGGAGAAGTGCGCATGCTTGCGTGCTCCTACGACACTGAAAAAATTACAATCTCTGCTGGGCTTTCTGAATTTCGGCCGTACGTATATTCCTGATTATGCCCAGCGTATCAAGCCGCTATATGCCTTGGTACAACCTTCTTTTTCGAAGTCTAGCTGGCAACTAGAACATTCTGCTATTTTACAGTCTTTACAGGCTGATCTTCTTGCTTCAAAATACTTGCTGACGCGTGATAACCGCACGAACCTGGTAATCAGAATAGTACCAGGCGCCGTGGGTTTCACGTATTTGACGTTCAATGAGGGCGATACCGTCCCCATTGCGTATAAATCACACTTGTACACCTCTGCCGAATTACGTTTTTCCACCGTCGAGAAAGTTCTGACGGCAGTACAGATGGCGATCCTTAAGGAACGCGCACTGTCGCATGGAAAACAGATCCTGGTTGTAACACCGTATCCTGCCCTAGAGGCAGTGACTAAAGCAAGTGTACCAAATTCTAAAGCTTTGCATCCACGGTGGATACAATGGGCCACGACTCTGACATCACCAGATGTCACTTATATCTTTGACGCCTCTTTACAGACTCAGGAGTACTTGCAGTATGAATTCGTTCATCCGGCCCCTCTGTCTTTGCGCCCGCTCGAAGAATACCATTGTGTCATATACACTGACGGCTCGGCGCAGCCCGCGATTGGATCAAAGCACGCCTATTCTGCGGCTTGCGCAATTGTCGTAGGTACATTCGTGAATGGTGAATTCCAATCTGATGCAGTGCATAAGCAGTCATTGGGTGATTGTACCGCGCAATTGGCGGAGCTCCGGGCTCTGGTGCTTGCACTGGAGTTTGCTGATCCCCGAGTCACGACTCTTATAGTAAGTGACTCCTTTTATTGTGTCCAGTCCTACAATGACAACTTACACTTCTGGTCTCAAAACGATTACCGAGATACCAAAGGTAGCACAATTAAGCATAAATTGCTTTGGGTTCGAGTGGCAGACTTTAAAGAACGTCTCCCTCTTGTGAATGTTATTCACACTCTTGGTCACCAACGACTTGGTGTCCATGCTGTCGGTAACAGCTTGGCTGACGAGGCAGCTAAAACCGCAGTGGCTACATACTTAGTGGCAGCAGTTACAAGATCCAAAAGTAAGATTGATGATGACATCTTGGCAGCTATTGCTGCTACAGAGAAGGGAAGTGATTACCCGAAGGGTTTTCCTTCTCGTTATTTTTATCACTTAAGTCCTGATAACGTCCCGTTAGTGAGGATTAACGACGTTGGTGACAGAATTATTCCCAACGCGGACTGCAGACCAGCTTTGATATTAGCAGCGCACGAGGGGTTGGCGTCAGCCCACGCCGGCGTGTCCGCTACTATATCTCTGTTGCAACAACGTTACTGGTGGTTTGGTTTATATAAACAAGCGCGCGCTTATGTACTTGATTGTGACATTTGCCAACAGATTAAACCTTCCACTGTTGCGCGCCCACCACAAACACAGTTGTACATATCTAATAAACCATTTGTTTGTGTTTATCTAGATCACTGCGGTCTTTTTTCTTCTGATACTGCGTACAAGTATATCTTGGTTGCAGTGGATTCGTGCACACGTTTTCTGTAGGTATGGCCACAAAGGAGTGCTGACTCGCGGACTGTCATCAGGGATTTGCGTGTCTTTGTGGGAACTTTTGCGTGTGGTACCTTCCATTCTGATCAGGGCCCTGCGTTCGCCTCTAAGGCTTACAAGGAGGCTAGGAGAAATTTGGGGGTCCAAGTCAAATTTTCGTCCCCCTACCGACCTGAGGGTAATAGTGTGGTGGAGCGAATGAACCGTGACTTAAAGCAATCTTTGACAGCACGTGTTTTAGGCACAGGCCGGAACTGGCTAGCCCATTTGTATAACGTCCAACGTGCACTTAATAATCTCCCTAGAAGGTCTCTGGGTGGGCGGACCCCGTACATGATGCTCTTCGGAATCAGAATGTTTGTCCCAGACTCACTCTTCTAGAGCTTGGTACATCACACATACTCCCCCTGGGCCTCAACCTGCCAAGATCACACCTTGCTAGTCCTTAGAGTATCCAGTGACCATGACCTAACTCTCAGAGACTTGTGGTTACCCTCACATTTCATCTTGCAACCTGTGCAGACTCTCAAGAAGACCTCAGAGACAATCTGCCCTGCCCCGCCAATATGCAGATACTCTTCACATTCCTACTGGTTTCTTACAAGAACAGTCATTTTACCTCCACTTCCTAGTCGAAAAGAAAACAGGTACATCTCTATTGACAATGTAAAACTTCAGCGAGTGGCCGATACTTCTTAGACTGACTCCAGCAGTTTCATGCCAGACGATGCAAAGAAATTCAATGTTGGTTCCTGCTTCTAACACCTTGTCTGATGTTGCCATCGAGATGCAGTCAGTTACTGATCCCTTGTTACTACCACCGGCTGGTGGTCTGCCCGAAGAGACTGAGTATGCTTATCCTACAAATGGTCACTCGCCTGTTTTACAATCTACGGCAGTTGACCAGTCCCGTTTCTCCTTTGACACTAACTCATTGCCCTCCACTCCCCCTTCGAACATTGCTGTTTTCGCTAGATGGTTTAAAAGACATTTTTTGGTAACCCCTTGGACATACATCTGGCTGTTTCTTTTCAGTATTTTTTTGTTTATGTCCATTGGATTTGTAATAGTGTTTTTCCGCCTGGTGGATGGACACTATCTCAAAGAGAGATCAACGATTAGACTCATCAATGGAACTTTGGCCCCCCACTCATCGTCCCACATCATGAAAAGGGACCAGACTGTTGTGAATATTACTGCCTGGCCCGTTTTGGATGGAATTGCGTGGGATGCTGTTAAATTCCAAATTTATGGTCCTACAGAGGTCATTAATGTACCTAATGTATTTCGTGTTTCTATGGGTGATGTGGTTAAGCAGAACATTCGTTCTGATGATTGGGATGTTCATGCCATTGAAGCACTGTTTTCTGATTTGAAATATTATGCCGCTTTTGATGCAGAGGATTTATATGACAATGCGGCTAACTATACAGAACAGTATTGTTTTCAACATTATGGCAATCACTTCCTGCATAAGGCCAACACTTTTCGTAATTTTGTAAATTTTACCCAATGGGAACACTGTCCCACCCCCTCTTTCGGTAGTTCACCTACATTGATTGATAAGTATACCTACTTTACTGATTTCAGTGTTTCCGACCCTGCATCCTTTTATTTTAAAGTTATGTCTGAGTCTGCCTCGAAGGTTAGACTGACACACACCAAATTACTCTATTCTAAGTCCTTTATGGATGAGTTGTCAATCAAAGGTTATGATCTGTGGAAGGCTAGTATAGATCTCAAATCGGTTTGGGGTTCCAAACCATGGCAGGTTCAAGGAACTGAAGCTTTACATCGTGCCTGTCTTATACCAAATCATATGTTGTTTTTGAATTCGACAATCTTCCAGACCACCTGTCTCGGATTGGCCACTACTAAAAAACTAAATTTCCCCTCTGTGCCGGATCTGGGCGCATACCCAAATTGGGATAACCACACAGATCTGTCCCTTCCTGCTTTGCAGTCATTAGTTTCTAATACATCTTTCAATATTTCAAAGTTTAGTAATGAAGGGTGGTTGATTTGGCAAAGCAGTTCCGATGCCTGTCAACGTCGTATTCTAGGTCTGAAACCGGGGTATACTCAACAACGCGTAGACCCTCGGTTTGAGTCCTCTCATACAGTAACTACCTACTCTGTAGGGAAATTATGTCAATCCTGGCTGCGACATTCCACCTTGGCATCTGTCAAAGTTCATTTATCAAAATTACATGACAAAATAGATTTGAATGATTTTGTTAAAGGTCCTGTGGGTGGCAGATCAAAGAGGTGGGCGTATGCTATTTACAATGAAGTATGGAAATTGTCGCAAATTGAAGCGGCTTCTAGATTGAGGGCTATTGACCAAGCAAATATGGAAAAGGTATTAGCCGTTATAGATAGCAGCATTAACACTCTTTCTTCAAGAATTTATACGTTAGATAATATTGTTTCTTCAGTTGTTGATATTGTGCATGATGATATGTCTGTATTGTATCATGGTCAAAACCAGTTGCGTTCTGTTATGCAGTTTGCATGGACATTACAAACGTTAAAGACAGGAAAGGTCCCTTGGGACTATCTGAATACAACATCTTTATTTCTTCCCTTTAACCTTACTGAGAAACAGCGGTTCATGTCCATGAAAGATGCTACATATTCCTTGTTACATATTGAAAAATTGGAGCCGTTACCTTTCTCTGTGGCGGAACTGAATTCGGCCGTGTGGTTAATACATGGGTTGATCACTCTACCTTTTGCGCTTTTTAAGTTTACGTCCTGTATGAAACATTATGCGCTGGGTAGATATGAACAGCTGGGTACCGCTTTCATGCATGAGGTTTGGTCCCTCCCCTTTACGTATAGATGTACTAGAGACGGTACTGAGGTTTATCTGAAGGGTGAGGAATGTACCACGACACCAGATCATTCCTTAGTATGTAGGCACATTCAGTTGCATGGTGCTTGCAATGTTCACGCCCCGAATATGGCCTGCGTCCTCAAAGGTATCCCAGTACCAGTGATTACACCATCTTTCACGCTGCTTGCAAACGGTAGTTATTTGATTTTGAATAATGAAGCTTGCTGCGGGATGTTAGTGGGAATCCCATATATAGTAACTGTATCGCAGAGAGTAGTCTGCTGCAATAATGTTCTATTTCCTCCCCCGCATGGGCGGCTGGATGTTTCCATCTGGCCTTCGATTCCGACCTTGAAAGCAGAGTTCAACAAGATGAGCAGAATAAGAGCTCTATTGTCCCAAAAGGAGGTGCCTTTGACTTCCTCCCGAGAAACATTTGTCCTTCACGTAGCAAATACGTGAAGGACAGGCGCTTTTAAATACTGACCTCCCCCTGCATTTTGGAGCTTTGATCCAAACGATTTTCAATGCCTCGTCCACGACCGGCCTGGCTCATTTTTTTAAACTTGTGGGCTCTGGCCTCGTGACCTCCTTCCAAACTATTTTTGGTGTAATTCCAGCATTTTTTCATTCTATTTTTTCGAGCGTCTTTGGAGGTGTCCCGCTGATTCTGGCGCTGGTTGCAGGGGTGCTACTTTTGCTTTTCATACTACGAAATGGCTGCTCTTCCTGTGCCACACGACAACCTGTCCCGTCTGCACCTTCTTCGTGACAGGATGCTTGACTATTATGGTACGCTGCCATTGGCGACTTTGAGCCTGGCGTATGGATTATCCTTCCGGTATTCATACTTCACTTGCGTGCAACCTGTCTTTCACTGCCTAGATTGTCCCTTTGAATGGCCTCTGGATTTGTGCTTAACCAACACGGTGTCTCCGGTGCCGGATTATGATCGACTGATGAGGCCCTTAGTGTCTCACGAGTTTGCCTGTTCTGGTGTTCGGATTATGGCCTGTGGTGCGGCGCATGGCATCCTGGGTAATTGGGACATCGCAAGGGCTGCTTATGACTTCTTGAATATGAGCTATCTGGAGGAACACGTCGGTTGCCCTCTGATCGTGCTAGAGGCTCCGCTTATTGAAGAACATGTATGTTCCTTTTCTTTGATTAACTGGATGGCTGAAACTTTTGGTGGCAGTGCCAACGATTTTCTGTTGGAAGCTGTTGCTACGTATGCTGCATACACGTTCATGGATTGAGTGAACTGTCTTCTGCTATGCTTTTTCCACCATGTCATGAACCTTCCGTTATCTGTGACTTTTGCGTGCTGGATTAAGCAGCATCTGTTTTGATTTTTTTCCCCTTTTTGAGGTTTTTTATATTTTTTTGCTTGATTTCAATTTGAATTCGCCTTGTCCTGCTTTGTCGAAATTGAACTCTGCGTTCTCTCATTTCTTCCCTACTGGTTAGTGATTCGATCAAGGGGGCATGTAGTGAGGACTCCCGTAATACGTCCATGCATTGTTAAGTTAGCATAACCACGTTAGATGTTAGAAAGCCATCTTGCTGCTTTTGCGCACGACACTGCACGTTTACATGTTATTGATTAAACAAACTGCTGACTCGAGCTTTGCCTCCCATGAGAGCAATCTGTTGTTACCATCCCGAGCTCTGCGCAGCGACCTTGGTCTGTACATGGTGTGACAAAACAGTCTGGGTTGTTAGACAATGCATGTTTTCCACTCTAGGTTGATCGACCCACTATTTAGCCATAACACACAGGCAGCTGCGAATACCTGAAAGCTGGTGCTTTTAATATTGCAGACATCATGTTTAATATTCAGACCGAAGACGAGCCTTCCTGCGAGAAGACTCCTGATGCTCCTGTGATGTGAATTCACTAAGCTGATCTTTGAGGTATGGGGTCCCCTATTCAAGCCTAAGAGACCTTCTATTAGCATAATAGTAACATTAGCTTCTTAGTAAAGGGAAGGTGGTAGTCTCCACTGTCATTTATAACATGATAACTCCTTTTATATTCTATGGTATTGTAACAATGCTGATGGTTTTAATTATAATCATTTGTCTGCTTGTATTAGCCAAAGTACTGCATATGAGGACACGTGGTCTATAAAAATAAACTCTTTTTATTTTCACCGTGTCTCTGTTTTATTCTTGTTGTGGACTGATGTAAGAATAATATACGAACAGGTATTTCCGATTCCCACCATTCCTGAGAGTATACTGAGTCGCGTGTTCTGGGTTGTCTTTTCATTGGGACCGCCGAGCTAAATCTCGGATAACGAATGGGACACTTATGCTAGCCGGATACTGGGTTCTGGGTTCTGAGGTGAGTTTCTGGTACACCACAATTCACTGAGGTCCTGGGGTTCTACGCATAGTTCTGTGTATAAGCAGAATCCCTGCAACACTATGTATGTAAAAGGTAAGACATGTACCTTTTTGTTCTGCATGTCCTGATAGTGACAAACAGCTAAATTTGAATTTTACTACAGTGAGGCATTGTGCTCTCATAGGGTAACATTGGGAATTCCTTAACATGCTTTTAAGTTGTAATTCCTGATTTGAAAGGAGCAGCTGTTTCATGTTTTAAATCGTTGGAATGGTATTGATAAATCCTCCTCACTGGTGAAGTTGGATTAAACAATATTGTTTTATAAATTCTTGTTTTATAAAGTGGACATTTTTCTGAACTTGTAGCTCTGTGTTACTTGCACGCTATTTCCAATACATGTTTGAGGTGGATCACACCTACACTTTATGCACTCCCTCTAAAAGGCCATGCACACAGGAACTCTAGCTGTCTAAGTACCCATCTACATACTTCTGCATTCTGATGGCCCTGCCTGGGCAAGATGGAAGGGATTAGCTAATGATTTACTTGATTAGGTAGCATCCTGTCCCAACACAGAGGGCTGATTTACCTCCCACAGCTAGTCTGGAGCCAGGGATGGGAAGAAAGGACTTCTCTGTACTTCGAGGGCCCTTCTTTAAAGTCACCCCCACTTCAAAGGCAAACCTGGGTATAAGTACTGGGTCGCTGAACCCCTTAAATCTGACACTTCTGAAGCTGCAACTGACACTGTGTGAGAAGAACTGCTATGGTGTCTAAAGGACCGCTGACCTCAAAGACCTAGGGCCTGATTCACAAAAGTAAATTTAGACCAAATGTCCAAAAATGTGTAAAAAGTTTAGACCTGAAATCTAAGTTTAGACCTAAAGTCTAACTTTACTACTACTAAAGTTAGACTTTTAGTCCAAACTTAGACCAAAAGTCTAACTTTACTAGTAGCAAAATTAGACTTTAGGTCTACGTTTAGACCAAAAGTCTAACTGAGACCTAAAGTCTAACTTTAGTAGTAGTAAAGTTAGACTTTAGGTCTAAAGTTAGACTTTTGGTCTAAGTTTACTTTTGTGAAACAGGCCCCCACTTTTCTCTTGTGCTGCCCTACTGCTTCTTGCTCTCTAACTCTGCTGAAGGAGAGCTTGACTCTGCCTTCTTCTCCAAATGTGCTCCAAGGGCTTGCTGGTTGGCCTCTTGTTGCTTGAGACACAGGGTCATCAAAGTCTCTACTCCTGCTCCTGTGCCTGGTTCACTGGAATTGGACCCATATACTTGCTTCAGTGGTACGATCCATCTGCCATCTGTGTGGAGCAGAACTGGTGCATGAACTCTGTTGCAGTAGCAGAATTGGCACATCGCTCTTGAACCCAACGCAACCCCTTGAGAGACTGCTGCATCGGATCTGCACATTGTTGCAGCGGCAGACCAGAGAGATCAACGCATCCTTCGACTTAATGGAGAAACCCAGCGCATCGCACTTCCAAACCAAAGCATCTCAGGTCCACGTCCTTTCTACGGAACAGACACATCGCCACTACTGTGCAGAGAGATCGACTCATCCTCCGACTGCGGAATTGCCATTGATGTATCTCATGATGCATCTCACTGTTGCAGACAGGAAACGTTCTTTGTTCACAGGGGGCCTACGTGGGTCCTGTAACTGGCCTGCGGTCTATGGCAGTCGGCCTGAACTTTGACTTTGCCCCTTTTCTGGCGTCACCAGGGAAGCCCTGCCAAGCGCTTTAATGCTTCTAAGAGCTAGGACTCTTTTATTCTTTTAAATTTCAATATCTACCCATTGGATTTCTGTTGTTTTGTTCTTGATTTGTTTATGAAATTTGTGTCTATTTGTTCAAAACCTGTGTGGAGTCTTTATGTGAGCTTTTCATTGTGTTACTGTGTGTATGAGTGTGTTGCACAAATACTTTACACATTGCCTTGTTAGATAAGCATGACTGCTGTGTGGCAAGCTACCAGAGGGTGAGCACAGGTTATCTTTTAGTGTGTATCTTGCTTACCTTGACTAGGATTGGGGTTCTTTCTTGGACAGGGTGCATACCTCTGCCATCCAAAACCCAATTTCTAACACTAAGGCCCACATTCAGAATGGTTAAACCAGTGCAGCAACCAAATATGCTGTATCACATGACAGCAAGAGAGCAAGAGAGTGCCAGAATCACAAAGATATGGCTCTCTCCTCCACCGTCCCTAAATCCAGCGCTGATTTTAGCTGCCCTTTGCCAAGCACTCACCTTGGCGTCATAGTGCTAGGGTGGGTGTGTGAGTCTACCATAGGTTTTGTATGGGAAGTGTACAGTTCCTGTACAAAATACTATGGCTAGACAGTCCTAAAAGGCATTTACTACTCTGTATGTGTGCTGCACAGTGCAGGACGCATGCAAAGTCAGAATAAAAGGAGAAATTTAAACCGCTTGTGTTAGAAGGGCGCTCTCCGGGGGGAGGTCAGCCGGTGTCGGACTGACCACCGCGAGAGCCACCGTTCCGTAGGAAAGTAGCCGAGCGCCGCTGAGAAGCCACTTGGGCGAGGTCCTTCTCCTATGATCGTACCAGCCAAGCAATCCCACCACCACAAAGGGACACAACAAGGGTATCAATTCTCACAAGTCTTTATCGGTATTAAAGGCAGGTTTCTGTGGCAATATGTACAGGCGGATCGAGTGATCCAAAAGAGTCTCAGAGTCTTTTAGGGACGGGGTAGCGGGACAGTCTCAGTACCAGCCTGGTACGGGAACACCCTGCGCCCAGCTATCTATCCTCGAGCTGGGGGAGGTTCTGGGAGCCGGGACGGCGTCCGCAGGGCTCGGGGGGTTGCTTCGATGAGGTAGAGCCACGACGAGGTTAGCAGGGCTCCGATGGTTAGCTCAGCGAGGTCGAGCCGCGACGAGGTCAGCAGGGCTCCGATGGTTAGCTCAGCGAGGTCGAGCCGCGACGAGGTCAGCAGGGCTCCGATGGTTAGCTCAGCGAGGTCGAGCCGCGACGAGGTCAGCAGGGCTCCGATGGTTAGCTTCCGCGTGGTCGAGCCGCGACGAGGTCAGCAGGGCTCCGATAGTTAGCTCAGCGAGGTTGAGCCGCGATGAGGTCAATAGGGCTCCGATGGTTAGCTTCCGCGAGGTCGAGCCGCGACGAGGTCAGCAGGGCTCGAGTTTCAAGTTCCAGGCAATGAGTCTCTCTCTGTAGGGTCAGCCGCGATCCGATCAGCAGGGCTCTTGACTCCAGGATACAACTGCTGTCCTGGTTTTGGGCTGCCCCAGATATATAGCTGGAGCCCTTTGATGTCCGGACCCTTGCGCCTGGGGGAGTCGGAGGGGCCGGGATGAGAGAGTCCAGACACCCAGCGGGGGGGGGAGCCAGCGCCCAGGGAGGCCGGAGGGCGATCGGAGCCAGGCGTCGGGGGACGGCTGGAGGCCCCATCGAAACTCTCCTCCTCTGGGATCTGTGAAGTGGCCACTCGACCCCCCTTTGGTCGGATCTTGGCGCCTCGATGTCGGGGCTTCGCTGGGACCGAGGCCGGGGCGGGCCGTGTCGCGAAGGCTGGTGCGGGTAGCGGGGTACAATCTAGGGGGGCCTGAAGGGTTGGGGCTGCCCCCGTCTGGTTGGGTAGAAGGGTTCGGGACCACGCCACAAGGCCGGGTCCAACAGGTGTCCCCCCCAGCTGAAGGCAGGGAGAGTCACCCATCTTCTTGGGGGTTCTCCTTGCCGAGGCGGAAGAAGCGGGACAGGCCGTCGGCGTTGGCGTGGTCGTTGCCGGGCCGATGGTCTACAGTGAAGTCCATCCCCTGCAGAGAGATGGACCATCGCAACAACTTCGGGTTTTCGCCTCTCATCTGCATTAACCAACGCAGGGGCGGTGGTCGGTTTGGACCCTGAAGTGGGTGCCGAAGAGGTAGGGCTGGAGCTTCTTGAGGGCCCACACCACAGCGAAGGCCTCCCATTCAATGGTGCTCCATCTCTGTTCCCGGGGCAGCAGGCGCCGGCTGATGAAAGCCACCGGTTGGTCAACCCCCTCAGAGTTCACTTGGGACAAGACAGCCCGACTCCGTACTCCGAGGCATCAGTCTGTACCACGAACTCTTTGCTATAGTCGGGCGCTTGTAGCACGGGGGCGGTGCACATCGCTGTCTTGAGGGTCTTGAAGGCCGCTTGACAGAGGGGCGTCCAGTGCACCTTCTTTGGTTGCTTCTTTGAGGTGAGCTCCATGAGGGGGCCCACAATGCTTCCATAGTTCTGAATGAACCGCCTGTAATAGCCCGTGAGACCCAGGAAGGCCCTCACAGCGGTTTGGGTGGTAGGGGGCTCCCAGGCCACGATGGCGTCGATCTTTGGCTGGAGGGGAGCCATATGGCCGCTCCCCACTTGATGTCCCAGATAGGTTACGGATCCTTGGCCTATCTGACACTTGCTGGCTTTGACTGTGAGTCCGGCCCTTTGGAGGGCGGACAGGACCTCCCAGAGGTGCCTCAGGTGCTCGGCCCAGTGGCTGCTGAACACCGCAATATCGTCCAGGTAGGCGGCGCTGAACGCTTCGAGGCCGGCCAGTACCTTATTCACCAGTCTCTGGAAGGTCGCTGGGGCATTTTTCATGCCAAAGGGCATCACTCGGAAGTGGTAGTGGCCATCGGGGGTGGAGAAAGCGGAACGCTCTTGGGCGCCTGGGGTGAGCCCGATCTGCCAGTATCCGGCGGTGAGGTCAAAGGTGCTAAGGTAGCGGGCTGCTCCTAGGTGGTCGATCAGTTCATCTGCTCGAGGAATGGGATGGGCATCGGTTTTGGTGACGGCATTCAATCCCCGATAGTCCACGCAAAACCGGAGCTCTGGGGTGGTGCCCGGTCGGGGACCCGGTAGGCTCGGTGTCGCACAGGGGGGCTGCCCCCGGTGTCGATGTTGTGGACGCATCATCGGGTGACTCTGGGAGTGAGGGAGAAGAGAGCAGCGAAGTGATGCAGCAGTCCTTGACAATCTTGGCGCTGCTCTGGGGTCAGGGTGGCGGAGAGGATGACTCGCTCTACGGAGCCGTCCTTTTCGGAGGTTTTCAGGAGGTCGGGTAGGGGCTTGGAGTCGTCTTCGGCCCCATCGTCTGTAGCCATCAGCAGGCTAAGTTCCGTTCGGGCAAAGTGGGGTTTGAGCCTATTGGCGTGGAGAACCCGGAGGGGGTTCCTGGGGGACTCCATGTCGATCAGGTAGGTGACGGGGCTCTTCTTCTCTACCACCTTGAAGGGCCCGGTCCATTTGTCCTGGAGAGCACAGGGGTCAAGGGGCGACATGACCCAGACCTGCTGGCCTGGCTCGAACTTGATGGAGGAAGCGTTCTGGTCATACCAGCGTTTCATTTCCTCCTGGCTGGCCTCGAGGTTGGCTTCGGCCAGTTCCCTGAATTTCCGGGTTTGGTTCCGCAGGGTCAGGAGGTACCGGTAGTGTCAAGAATCAGTCCCAAGTCCAAACACTCCTCAGGATTCGGGCGACGCTATATGGGGATCCACCTCTCGACGTCACCAACTTCCTGCACTAAAGGCACGGAAGACTGGAGCAATCGAGCAAGGGAAGGGAAGGATGGGAACAGCGGGGAGTAGAACCTGTAGAGAAAAGTTAACATACAAACCAAAACATTACACAATGCAAGCAAAAATACCTACTCTCAGTACTTCTCGCTACTTTGTACAGTTATGATGATGAGCTTCCTTATTTCCTCATAAACACTCATACCATCACTCATGTCGTAGCCATACACAACTTGCATCAGCTGACAAAGCAATAGAAGACCCATTAAGTCTGGGTTATATCTTTGTACACCTTTTGATAAGAGAGAGGATTGGCGGTCTCCTTCTCTGCTAGTGATTGAGGGAAGGTTCTGAACGTAATCAGTGGAGCCTAAGAGGACTCTAGGTTGGTGCAAGTACACAGAAGGCAGTACCCCAGAGAGCAGGGCCCCCCGTCTGTAATTCTTTGGTGGGTTTTGTTTTATGGTCTCTGAAATGTTATAGCACAAAGTCTGCTGGATGTTCACTCCAGCGATAACCCCAAAATGAAGTAATAATGACACCCCACTTGTCTATGCACCAGAAATCTCCTCTAAGCTAAGTAGTCGACTTCGCACTGATGCCGAACACTAATAGACGTAGGTCTTACTCCAGACCAATTACGAGTGATTTCTATGACAAGAAAAAGTGCAAATGGCCAGCCGGCCATGGACGCCTTTAAGTTGCACAAATGCTCGTTCCTTTATGACTAAGACACACCCCCACGTCGGATACTTGCGGTTTGCCGGTTTAGTGACTCCGCCGGGGTAGCGTGTATCTCGGAACCCTCCTGCTAGTAGTGCGGTAGTCGCCGCTGATCCTGTGATGGCATCCAAGCCCACCGTTTTGCCGCATGGAAACCCAGGATACTGCTCTTTAATCTTCTTGGTCTCAGTCCTCGATATTCGGAATGCCGAAGCTCTCGGCCAAAGGGTGCAGCAATCCCCGCGTCTCACTCCAATACCGCAGGAAAGAGTTTACGGGACGCCGCCCGTCTGTTCTGGAAATCGTTAATTACGCACAACGTCGTGCGTGCGTTCCGGGCGTTTTATGCCCGTGGCTCCTCCCACGCTACACATGGGATTCTGGGAACCGTAGTCTCGGCAGGAGCTCTGCATACGGATCCTGACAGGTAGACGTCGGGAGGAGCATCTTGGACGGTAGTCTCCCAGCCTTCTTTGACTAGGCTGAGGGGGCCTCGGACAGGGTGTCCATACAGGAGTTCGAAGGGGCTGAGCCCCAGAGACTTTTGCGGGACCTCCCGATAGGCAAACAGGGGGCAGGGCAGCAGGACGTCCCATTTGCGTCTCAGGGGCTCCTCCAGGCCTTTGATCATTCCTTTCAACATCCGGTTAAATCGTTTGACTAGTCCGTTCCCCTGGGGGTGGTACGGGGTGGTGAACTTGTAGGTGACCCCGCATTGTTGCCACAGGGACCATTTATACCTTGAGATAAAGTTCGCGCCTCGGTCGCTCACAACCTCCCGGGGGAAACCCACTCTGGAGAAGATTCCCATCAAGGCCCGACCCACCACGGGGGATGGCCTCAGGGTATCGGGTGGCATGATCGACCAGGACGAGGATGAAGCGATATCCTTGGGAGGTTCGGGGGTCCAGGGGCCCCACGATGTCGATCCCCACTCGCTCGAACGGGGTGTTTACTATTGGAAAGGGCTGGAGAGGGGCTTTGACCCTTCCCCCACTCTGCCCGCTGGCTTGGCAGGTCGGGCAGGTTCAGCAATGATTGTCCATGTCCTTCTGCATTCGGGGCCAGTAGAAGTGGGTCACCAGGTGGCTGTATGTTTTGTCTTGCCCCAGGTGCCCGGCGAGGGGCACATCATGCGCCAGATTGAGGAGGAAATCCCAGAATCGGAGGGGGACGACCAGCACTCGGCTGGCCATTAGTTCTGCGGTCTTCTGCTCGCTGTAGAGGAGGTCATTGTCCTAATAGACCCAGTGGGTCCCCGTCTGATCTCCGGCGGCCTGGGCGGCTGCTTGCTGTCGGGTCCCTTCGAGGGAGGGGCAGGTCTTCTGTTCTTGGCGGAATTGCTCCCTTGTGGGGCCACCTTCTTGGCGCCATTGGGCGAGTTCGGGTAGGTCGCCGAGCGCGGCGACCTCGTCCGGGGTGAGTTCGGGCGGCCCGGACTCAGCGTCGGCTTCTTCTTCGACGGAGGGAGGTGGTGGTTCGGGCCACTCTGGCTCTTCGGGGGGGAGCAGCGACGCTCGGCCGGATGGCCCGGGCGGTCGTGGACCGGGTGGTCGCGCAGACCCACTCGGGCAGTCCCAGCATTCCCAGATGCTCTCGGCGCTGGACGTGGGCCCAGGGGGAACTTTCCAGGTCGTTCCCAAGGAGGCAGTCTACGGGGGCGTCGTCGCGGACGGTCACCTTCAGCATGCCCGACACTCCCCCCCACTCGAAGGGAATCCGGGCCATCTGGCACAAGCTCTCGGTGTTGTCTGCCGACCGGACGGGGCACAGTACGTTAGGCATGATCTGTTCGGGGGTCACCAAGTGGCAGCGGATGACTGTCACGCTGGCTCCGGAGTCGCGGAGGGCTTCGGCCCGGCGTCCATTAACCCCTTCGCTGCCAGGCCTTTTCCCCTAGTGTGCCAGGCCTTTTTTTGGCTATTTGGGGTAGTGCGCGCTTAGGCCTCTGTAACTTTTTGACCGCATTAGTTAGCCACGCCAAATTTGCGTCCTTTTCTTCCAACATCATGGGGATTCTAAAGGGTTTGTGGATTCCCCTGGAGGGGTCACAGAAAAGAGCCAAAATACAGCAAAATTTTGGGTTTTTTTGGGAAAAAAATGGAAAAACGGGCTGCAAATGAAAGCATCTGGGTTTTTCCATGCAAATGTTATCAAAAAAGGGTTTGTGGGGTTGAAATCACCATTTTCCCAGCTTTTCGGGGATACTTGACTTTTGTCAGAAACCCAACATTTTTTACACAGTTTTGGCATTTTTCTGGGACATAGCCTATTTTTGCAATTTTTTGTGCTTTTGACCTCCTTCCAGTTAGTGGCAGAAATGGGTACAAAAGCAATAGTGGATCCTGGAAAGCTATACATTTTCGAAAAGAAGAAGAAGAAGAAGCAAGGGGTCATTTGTGTAGATCCATCAAGGTTTTTTTATAGAAACAAACAGTTAAATGTAGGATAAATTGAAATTTAGTTGAAAAAAACAGCCTTTTGTGTCAACGTTTTCACCTGTAACTTCTTCTAATTATGACAGCTCTTTGAAAGCAATATACCTTTGCATCCGCTGGACATTACTGGTTGTGGGGATATATAGGACTTGTAGGTTCACCAAGAACCCGACGAACCCAGAGCCAAAAACTGAGTAGTAATGGTTTTTTATTATGTACCGGGTATATAGTAATTATTCTGTAAAAAAGTGTACATGGAAAAATCGGTATGAAAGACACCTATAAATTTCTGAAATGGGAACAAAATATAGAGTTTAGAAACAGTAGATATTTGCACATTTCTGAAATTGGGAATACTCATACTAGCATGAGAATTATCAGTCATTTTTTAGAATGACTTCTTTTTTACACAATATCTTTCATTTGGAAAGCAGAAATGCATGGAAAGTTAATAGATAATAACAGTTCCTTTACAAATCTGAATTACCCTAAGTCTCCCGATAAAAATGGTACCTCACTTGTGTGGGTAGGCATAGTGCCCACGACAGGAAACGGCGCAAAACGCAACGTGGTCACACCACATTTTCACGATGCAAAATTACCCTTTTTTTGCAAAGTGCCTAGCTCTAGTTTTTGAACCCTAGCTCTGCGGGCACCTTGGGAAACCTAGCAAACCTATACATTTTTTAAAACTAGACACCCAGGGGAATCCAGGATGGGGTGACTTGACTGCCTCCCACCAGGGTCTGTTACCCAGAATCCCTTGCAAACCTAAATAATTGTCAAAAAAAACCCTTGCCACTACATTTTGGGCCCTTGCCTGTCGCGGGTACTTGGGCCTCCCACACAAGTGAGGCACCATTTTTACCGGGAGACCCAGGGGAACGCTGGGAGGTGTGAAATTTGAGTGAGCCCGGTGATGCCACAACTTTCCCACACAAAAAAGTGTGAAAAAAGTGATTTTTTCAGCTAAAATTGAGGTTTGCAGGGGATTCTGGGTAAGGAAACGTTGGGGGATCCACGCAAGCCATACCTCCCTGGAAGCCCCCGGGTGTCTAGTTTTCAGAAATGTATGGGTTTGGTAGGTTTCCCTAGATGGCCGCCGTGCACCGGGCCAAAAACCCAAGAGACCCCCCTTGCAAAACCAGGTGGTTTTGAGATAGGCAATGTTGATGTCGCATCACTACGTTTTGGGCCCTTGCCTGTCGCGGGTACTTGGGCCTCCCACACAAGTGAAGCACCATTTTTACCGGGAGACCCAGGGGAAATCTGGGAGGTGTGAAATTTGAGTGAGCCCGGTGATGCCACAAGTTTCCCACACAAAAAATTGTGAAAAAAGTGATTTTTTCAGCTAAAATTAAGGTTTGCGGGGGATTCTGGGTAAGGAAACGTTGGGGGATCCACGCAAGCCATACCTCCCTGGAAGCCCCCGGGTGTCTAGTTTTCAGAAATGTATGGGTTTGGTAGGTTTCCCTAGATGGCCGCCGTGCACCGGGCCAAAAACCCAAGAGACCCCCCCTTGCAAAACCAGGTGTTTTTTGAGATAGGCAATGTTGATGTCGCATCACTACGTTTTGGGCCCTTGCCTGTCGCGGGTACTTGGGCCTCCCACACAAGTGAGGCACCATTTTTACCGGGAGACCCAGGGGAACGCTGGGAGGTGTGAAATTTGAGTGAGCCCGGTGATGCCACAACTTTCCCACACAAAAAAGTGTGAAAAAAGTGATTTTTTCAGCTAAAATTGAGGTTTGCAGGGGATTCTGGGTAAGGAAACGTTGGGGGATCCACGCAAGCCATACCTCCCTGGAAGCCCCCGGGTGTCTAGTTTTCAGAAATGTATGGCTTTGGTAGGTTTCTCTAGATGGCCGCCGTGCACCGGGCCAAAAACCCAAGAGACCCCCCTTGCAAAACCAGGTGGTTTTGAGATAGGCAATGTTGATGTCGCATCACTACGTTTTGGGCCCTTGCCTGTCGCGGGTACTTGGGCCTCCCACACAAGTGAGGCACCATTTTTACCGGGAGACCCAGGGGAATGCTGGGAGGTGTGAAATTTGAGTGAGCCCAGTGATGCCACAACTTTCCCACACAAAAAAGTGTGAAAAAAGTGATTTTTTCAGCTAAAATTGAGGTTTGCAGGGGATTCTGGGTAAGGAAACGTCGGGGGATCCACGCAAGCCATACCTCACTGGAAGCCCCCAGCAGTCTAGTTTTCAGAAATGTATGGGTTTGGTAGGTTTGCCTAGATGGCCGCCGAGCACGGGCCAAAAAGACAGTTGACCCCCTTGCAAAACCAGAACGTTTTGACATTGTTTCTACAACGTGAGAATTTCGGCACAATATTGCATGGACAATGTGACAGATATTTTGAGGTTTGCAGGACATTGAGGATAAAAAACCTTTTTGTAATTCACAAGAGAGACATCACCATGAACTCCCATGGGTTTACGACAATATCTACAGTTGGTGGGTTATTTTTACATGGAACATACACCTTGGCAGAGAAACTAAAAAGACAAAGAATCCTGCACAGCCACCTATTCCTCAAACGCACACACATACTGGTTGGATTTGGCATGAGGGCGAGTGATGGTTCAGTATATTACATTTTATTAACAAGAGATTTCACAAAAATGAAATGCACTGTCAATAATTCAATGGAGAAAAAACTGAACCAATGACACGCAGCTCGTGAGCTGTAAAGCCACGGCAAGGCACCAACCGCTTTACAGGCCATTCACACATCTTTCATACGTGATACACACAAGACCATTTGCACCACCAGGCACAAAAACAACACATTACAAAATTCACAAAAGCGACAAGGTACACCCTGCTTCAGAAAGGCAAATATTACTGCACAGCCATCTAATCCTCAAGCACACACACATACTGGTTGGATTTGGCACGAGGGTGAGTGATGGTTCAGAATATACAATTGTATTAGCAAGTGATTTCACAAAAATGAAATGCACTTTTAATAATTGAAAGGGCGAGAAACTGAACCATTGACTCACAGCTCGTGAGCTGTAAAGCCACGACAAGGCACTAACCTCTTTACAGGCCATTCATACACCTTTCATACGTGTGAGACATACAAAACCATTCACACCGCCAGCCACGGGCCCATCACATAACAAAACTCACACCAGCACACAGCGCCATTCAAGGGCCCATCACTTTCACACGCCCACATTCCTGATGCAGCAACTACACAAGCAGATGGATTGCGTGGAGTGGCACTCAGCTAGCAGTGTGTGTAGTGACCAGCAGCAAGTCACTACTCACACACAGCCAGCCGAGCGCCAGTCCACGCACACCGCTAGCCGAGCACCAGTCCACGCACACTGCTAGCTAAACACCAGTCCACGCACACCGCTAGCCAAGCGCCAGTCCAGGCACACCACCAGCCAATCGCCAGTCCACGCACACCGCTAGCCAAGCACCAGTCCACGGACACCACCAGCCAAGCACCAGTCCACACACACCGCCAGCCAAGCACCAGTCCACGCACACCACCAGCCAAGCACCAGTCCATGCACACCGCCAGCCAAGCACCAGTCCATGCACACCGCCAGCCAAGCACCAGTCCACGCACACCGCCAGCCAAGCACCAGTCCACGCACACCACCAGCCAAGCACCAGTCCATGCACACCGCCAGCCACGCACCAGTCCACGCACACCGCCAGCCAAGCACCAGTCCACGCACACTGCCAGCCAAGCACCAGTCCACGCACACCGCCAGCCAAGCACCAGTCCACGCACACCACCAGCCAAGCACCAGTCCATGCACACCGCCAGCCAAGCACCACTCCACGTACACCGCCAAAGAAGTGCCAGTCCACACACACTGCCAACACATTTAGGATTTTTTTAGACAAAAATAGAAACACAAACAAATCACAAATAGATACAAATCTACAAACACAAAATCAGAAACTAAACACATTGCACTAACGGCAACCTTGAAACAGAATCAAATTTTTCAAAGAATACAAACCAATCAGTTAACTTTACCACTCATGAATGCTCCCAAAAATTCTTTTGCGTATGGTACGCTCTAAAACAAGCAGGGACACACAGCCCAGGTTTAGATGGACAGTCGGGGCAATACATACGAATCTCCTTCCGCGTATCTCTTCGCCAACAGACTCTGCATCTCCTAGTGGGAAAATCTTTTGCCGGTGTGGGAGGGATGAAATCAGGAAAGTGGCGATCTTTCAATCGAACCACATCCTCCACTACTCCAAATCTAGGAACACTTGCCTGTTCCACAACAACAAGGCTAGCTATCACAGAGTGCTGAAACTGAAGAAATGTCAACTTTGACGCAGGAGAACACTCCTTGAACACAATAAAAGCATTGAACATTGCTAATTCAAAGAAATGGATGGCCAACTTCTTATACCAAACATAAGCCTTCCGAATAGCAGAGTAAGGTTCCAACCTCTGATCTACTCTGTCAACACCACCCATGTGCTTATTGTAGTCTAGAATGCACACAGGTTTGCGCACTTCAGCAACCTGACCCCAAACAGTCACAGGTGAAGTACTCTCATCATGGATGGTAGTCAGCATGTACACATCCCTCCTGTCCACAAATTTTACAGCTAGTAGTTCATCACTACGCAAGGAACTGCACTGCCCCCTCTGAAGTTTTTTGCAAACAAGCTCTTTCGGATAAGCTTTACGGTTAGAGCGGATTGTGCCACATGCAAAAGTGTCCACTTTATACAATTCCTTAAATAATTGCACAGCAGTATAGAAGTTATCAAGGTACAAATGGTGGCCTCTGTTAAACAGTCTCCTAGCAAGATCCCACACAATTTTCTCTGCAACTCCAAAGGTGGACGGACAACCTGGGGGGTCAATAGCAGAATCTCTACCAGTGTACACACGAAAATTAAAAACATATCCTGTCCTACTCTCAGACAACATATACAGCTTAATTCCATAGCGTGCCCTCTTGCTAGGGATGTACTGTCTAAAAACCAAACGGCCCTTGAACAAGACCAAAGACTCATCAATAGATATTTCTTTCCCTGGAGTATAGATCTCAAAAAAATCGATCCACAAAGTGATCAAGAACGGGCCGAATCTTAAAAAGACGGTCACAGTCAGGGTGATCTCATGGCAACGCCATAGAATTATCAACAAAATGCAGCATACGTAGCAAAAGTAAATACCGATTACGAGTCATAACTGCAGGAAATATGGCAGTTGCCAACAAGGGGCTAGTAGACCAATATGAAGCCAAGGTTGGCTTCCTTACCACACCCATCAATAAAGTCAAACCCAAAAACTTCTTAATCTCTTCCAGCTATGTGGGAGTCCACCGGGTAGCTCTAGATTGGGGCCTAAGTTTGTCGCTGTTGTTCCTCAAAAACTGTTCAGCATACAAATTCGTCTGCTCAACAATCTCACCCAAAAATACATCATCCATAAACAACTGACAAAACTGTATAGGCAAAAAGTTTTCACAATTCACTGTACACCCTTCATCACCGCTAAAGGCAGGCAACACCGGCTGCACCATGTTTGGATCAACCCAAAGTCCAGCACTTCCAGTAGGAAGCCTAGCAGCCTCAGACTGCAATCCAGATGCCTCTTGCACCATCGGCACAGCAGTTTCCTCCTCTAAGACAGGCACTTCATCCGCACTGAGAGTTGCTTCATCCACACCAAGAGTACCTTCATCTGCACTGAGAGTACCTTCATCATCCGATGATTCCATGTTGAGTGAAAACTCACTGCCAGAATCTTCCCCTCCCTCCTCTCCCTCAGACGCACTGTCAGTCTCATAATCATGCTCAGAGGAAGATTCAAGAAGCATACCGACCACCTGTTGAGCAGTCATTCTACGGCTAGCCATATTTCTTACTAATAAAGGTAACTTGTCAAACAAGTCAACAACAACAAACTCTTTGTAAAATAAGTAATAAACAAAAAGCACCTTTATCAACAACTCAAATATACTCCAAAACAATACCACTCACTTGCCAGAGGCAGCTAAACTACTCACCACCACCAACTCTGTACAGACACAGTATGGATCAACAATATCCCACTAAAAAAGAAAGAGAAAAGCAATTACACATAAGACTATGCAAAACACATCGCAAAGAATTTCATTCTCAAACCACTAACTAAATAAGCCGCCATTATGACATCAATTACAAAAAATTTCATTCAGACATTATATTATTACTCATTTGGTGTAAATACAACAACGAAAAATTTCTTACCAACACAATGCAACTACACAAAACTGCAGAACAGCCACCGTCGAAAAGCTTTAGACTAGAATAAAAAAACTTTATTGTAACATATGCATATAATGCTCTAGACCATCACGTACTGCGCAAAATGTATTGCTTGACCCTCCCACTTTCAAAAAGGAAAGATCGATGGCCCAATCCTTTACAAGCAACGCGGCGAGAATCTGGAACTGAGCCACAGCTCCGGACCACCCCCTCCCTCTTCCCAGTCCTTCAAAACTAACCTCAAAGTTCTCCTCCTGCAAAGACACTTCCAAACTTAATTCACACCCTCTCTATTGTGTGAAGGAAGTCTTTACATTATAGGAAATTCTGTTCTCCATGCCCGTAGAAGTGCCTACCCAGTGTGTTCCTGTGTTTTGCGTGTCTGCCATTTATTGCACTTTTATACCTCTACTTGTACTTTGTACTCTTTTGTAAGTTGACACCACTACAGTACACCTGCTTGTGCTAAGACATCAAGCCTTCTAAGGTCTAGTGGGGCCTTCTACGGTGTAGCATGGGAATGTGCTCCCTCAGTACAGTGGTGTGGTGGACTGGTCATGAATGCTGAACCCGGTTCCCCATTTCCAAATTCAACAGCTCCGGCCATAGTGCCACATCCCCACTTAACGCCATACTTGCCCACTGAGAGAAACTCGCACTGCCTTCAGCTATAAACTAATTGTGCCCGCTATAAACACTTGGATGTGGCTCAATTCAAATGATGCACTTGATAAGAGTAATACGCTGCCTAAAAAAAAAAAAAACACTCCTAGGGAATGCAAAGCATGTGAAATGTAAGCAGAAACAACATGGTTACCTAAACGATCTCTCACTAACTATTCAGAAATCAGCGAGTGGTTTCACTGGAAAAGTTATGGACATGACTAGAGGGCCCTGAAGGGAATCGTTTCACTGTCCATTGCTTACATCCTTACAAAACATAAGCAGTATGGTAGACCACATCCATAAACACAGAACCATGGTGCACATTGTGTTTCCAATTCACCCATCAACCAGGTATTGCAGTACCTCCAGAAATGGTACACTCTCCCACCCTGGAAACAACAATGCTGTTCAAAGGAAGACGAGAAAACGAAAGTAGCAATACACTGGCAAACTTTGATGCTGGTGTACTTGGATGCAAATGAAATCAATCTGGCCACTTTGCAACCCCTCTGTCTTACTTTATTTCGCCCCCCCCTGGGAACAACAATGCTGTTCAAAGTTAGATGAGAAAACGAAAGAAGCACTTCACTGGCAAACTCTGATGCTGGTGTACTTGGATGCAAATAAAAACAATCTGGCCACTTGGCAACCCCTCTGTCTTACTTTATTTCGCCCCCCCTGGGAACAACAATACTGTTCAAAGGAAGACGAGAAAACGAAAGTAGCACTTCACTGGCAAACTCTGATGCTGGTGTACTTGGATGCAAATAAAATCAATCTGGCCACTTTGCAACCCCTCTGTCTTACTTTCTTTCTCCCCCCCTTGGTACAACAATGCTGTTCAAAGTTAGACGAGAAAACGAAAGTAGCACTTTACTGGCAAACTCTGATGCTGGTGTACTTGGATGATAATAAAATCAATCTGGCCACTTTGCAACCCCTCTGTCTTACTTTATTTCGCCCCCCCTGGGAACAACAATACTGTTCAAAGGAAGACGAGAAAACGAAAGTAGCACTTCACTGGCAAACTCTGATGCTGGTGTACTTGGATGCAAATAAAATCATTCTGGCTACTTTGCAACCCCTCTGTCTTACTTTATTTCGCCCCCCCTGGGAACAACAATGCTGCTCAGAGTTAGACGAGAAAACGAAAGTCGCACTGCACTGGCAAACTCTGATGCTGGTGTACTTGGATGCTAATAAAATCAATCTGGCCACTTTGCAACCCCTCTGTCTTACTTTATTTAGCCCCCCCTGGGAACAACAATACTGTTCAAAGGAAGACGAGAAAACAAAAGTAGCACTTCACTGGCAAACTCTGATGCTGGTGTACTTGGAAGCAAATAAAATCAATCTGGCCACTTTGCAACCCCTCTGTCTTACTTTATTTCGCCCCCCCTGGGAACAACAATGCTGTTCAAAGTTAGACGAGTAATTGAAAGTAGCACTTCACTGGCAAACTCTGATGCTGGTGTACTTGGAAGCAAATAAAATCAATCTGGCCACTTTGCAACCCCTCTGTCTCACTTTATTTCACCCCCCTGGGAACAACAATGCTCTTCAACTTTACACGAGTAAATGAATGTAGCACTTCACTGGCAAACTCTGTGATGCTGGTGTATTTGCATACTAAAAAAAAAAACAGGGCACTTTGCAACCCCTCTGACTTATTTTGTTTCACCCCCCACCCCCCTACCAGCACCCACCGATCACAAGATGTAAAAGAAATCAATCTGGCCACTTTGCAATCCCTCTGTCTAACTTTATTTTGCCCCCGGGGAACAACAATGCTGTTCAAAGGAAGACCAGAAAAAGAAAGTAGCACTACACTGGAAAACTATGTGATGCTGGTGTATTTGGATGCACATAAAATCAATCTGGCCACTTTGCAACCCCAAAGGCTTACTTTATTTCGCCCCCCACCCCCATCCCACGCTAGCAGCACCCCTCACACAGAAAACGACAGAAAAACGAAAACGAGCGTTTATTTTTTGGATCCATTTCACATAAAAGCACCTGCACTTGGACGATCCAAGCGCAGGAATAAAGCGGAGTCTAGATAAAAACATTTCTACCCCCCCCAACATTGTGCCCCCACCCTACCTAACCCACCGATGCAATAATACCCCCTCCCCAGCCCTAAAACTGACCTTTACTCTCCGACGCGCAGGAAGCAAATGGCTTCCTGTGCCTCGGAGAGCAAAGGGGAAGCCTCCGGTGACGTCAGCGCGGCTCGCGCGCTGACGTCATTGATGACGCGGACGGGGGGGCGGGGGGAGGCAGGGGAAGGTCTTCCCCTGCCTCCCCAGTAAAAAAAAAACTAATCGAGGAATAACGGGGGGAGCGCCAGCGCTTCCCCCAAGGGTGGGTCCCATGATGAGATGGTCTTGTCATGGGCACAGCGCGACTGTGCTCCATGACGAGACCATCTCGTCATGGGCACAGAAGGGGTTAATGGTGACCCACTGTTGGTACTTCTGGGTGTTGCTCGGGATGGGAGCCCGGGGCACCATTTCCCGGCTGCCCAGGCATACCAAGGTCATGGCGGCGGGTTCCCACTCGGTTGACCCGGTGTCATAGTTCTCTTCCTCTTCTCCCCTTTCCCCCAGGGCAGCGGCCGCCAACACCCATCGATCGGCCTCGGCGGCGAGCTTCCACGGCTCGGTCAGCTTGCTGTCGAGGAGATGCTGTCTCAGCTCGATGAAGCAGTTGTTGGAGAGGTGCTCCCATACAATGAGGTCGAACAGCTGTTCGTAGCAGGTGACTTTGCTGCCCTTGATCCACCCTTCCAGGGCTCTGCTGAAAAAGTCTACGTATTCCACCCAGGTGGTACCAGGGAGCTTCTTGCAGTCCCAGAAGCGCTGGCGGTACATCTCCGAGGTGAGACCATAGCGGGTGAGCAGGGTCTCCTTCATATGGTCATAGGAGGTCATCACCTCGTCTGGGAGTTGTAGCAGGGTGTCTCTGCCTTCGCTGAGGAACCGTCCCCATAGGCCGGCACCCCAATCTTTTCGGGGTACCCGATGGGCGGTCATGGCTACCTCGTAGGCTTTGAACCATTGTTGGATGTCGTCGTTCTTGTAGTACTCTTTGACGACATCCTTGGGGATATGTACTTTCGCCTCGGCCGGCGGAGGGGTGTCCCTGTTTCTGGGGGTGCCGGTCTCTCCATTCTTGGACTTAAGTTCCAGTTCTTTAAGGCCCCGCTCATGTTTGAGGGTTAGCCTCCTCTCTTCCAGTTCTCGGTGCTGCTTTTTCTCCTCTATTTCTTCTTGTAACCGCAGTTGCTCTAGGGACAATTTCTTTTCGGCTAGTAGGAGTTCGCCGTCCAGGCGGAGTCGGGCGAGTTCTAACTCGTGGGTCAGGACCCTCTCCCATTCTCGTATCTCTTCCGGGGAGAGGCCGGTCTCCATGCTGGTTCTTTTCCCATCCGCTGGAGCTGCGGTTGGTTGCCGGTGCACGTCTGACACCGGGTTTTCTTCTGTTTGGAGGGGAGCCGCTTCGGACTCTACCCAGGCCCTTAGGGCTTTTTGCAGGTCCTCTTTTGTGTTTAATCCGGTGGTCGCGATGCCTTTGTCTTTACAAAACTGTTTCAGTTCCTTATGGGTATATTCCTCCAACCGTTCTTGTTGGAACTCCGCGGTTGGGGTGGTCTCTTGGTTGCTCATGGTTACTCTGTGTCTGGGTAGGTAGTGGGTGAGTTACTCGCTGTACAATTTGCGTCGGGCTCGGATCGCACCGAAGGCCACCAATGTTAGAAGGGCGCTCTCCGGGGGGAGGTCAGCGGGTGTCGGACTGACCACCACGAGAGCCACCGTTCCATAGGAAAGTAGCCGAGCGCCGCTGAGAAGCCTCTTGGGCGAGGTCCTTCTCCTATGATCGTGCCAGCCAAGCAATCCCACCACCACAAGTCTTTATCGGTATTAAAGGCAGGTTTCTGTGGCAATATGTACAGGCGGATCGAGGGATCCAAAAGAGTCTCAGAGTCTTTTAGGGACGGGGTAACGGGACAGTCTCAGTACCAGCCTGGTACGGGAACACCCTGCGCCCAGCTCTCAATCCTCGAGCTGGGGGAGGTTCCGGGAGCCGGGACGGCGTCCGCAGGGCTCGGGGGGTTGCTTCAATGAGGTCGAGCCGTGACGAGGTCAGCAGGGCTCCGATGGTTAGCTCAGCGAGGTCGAGCCGCGACGAGGTCAGCAGGGCTCCGATGGTTAGCTCAGCGAGGTCGAGACGCGACGAGGTCAGCAGGGCTCCGATGGTTAGCTCAGCGAGGTCGAGCCGCAACGAGGTCAGCCGGGCTTTGATGGTTAGCTTCCGCGAGGTCGAGCCGCGACGAGGTCAGCAGGGCTCCAATGGTTAGCTCAGTGAGGTCGAGCCGCGACGAGGTCAGCAGGGCTCTGATCGTTAGCTTCCGCGATGTCGAGCCGCGACGAGGTCAGCAGGGCTCGAGTTTCAAGTTCCAGGCAATGAGTCTCTCTCCATAGGGTCAGCCGCGATCCGATCAGCAGGGCTCTTGACTCCAGGATACAACTGCTGTCCTGGTTTTGGGCTGCCCCAGATATATGGCTGGAGCCCTTTGATGTCCGGACCCTTGCGCCTGGGGGAGTCGGAGGGGCCGGGATGAGAGAGTCCAGACACCCAGCGGGGGGGGGAGCCAGCGCCCAGGGAGGCCAGAGGGCGATCGGAGCCAGGCGTCGGGGGACGGCTGGAGGCCCCATCGAAACTCTCCTCCTCCGGGATCTGTGAAGTGGCCACTCGACCCCCCTTTGGTCGGATCTTGGAGCCTCGATGTCGGGGCTTCGCTGGGACCGAGGCCAGGGCGGGCCGTGTCGCGAAGGCTGGTGCGGGTAGCGGGGTACAATGTAGGGGGGCCTGAAGGATTGGGGCTGCCCCCGTCTGGTCGGGTAGAAGGGTTCGGGACCACGCCTCGAGGCCGGGTCCAACAGCTTGCTTTCTAGCTACGTTAATTTTTGGAGCTCAACCCTTTCTACTCATGTTAGTAGATAGGGTTAAACGTCAAAAAGCATGGACGGTTGCTCGGGAACGCCCATGTACTACGCATATAACACCCACTTGATGCAAAGTAATGCAAAGCAAGGTTTTGCTCTGCCTTGTGGTACTTTCCCATACAAACCAATGCTAATACCAATTACCGAATAATGCTAACCCGATGCTAAATCTTTGTGAATCTGGGCCCAAGTATTAGTTGTCAAGGTACAACCTTTACTTCGAGTAATATTATTGTTTCTTTTGAACAGCACTATGTGTACACCTGCAGGTTTCATGTTCACTTCTCAATGAAATCGTTCAGGAGTTTTGTGCGGTTGATTCTTATATAATTTGAAGTTTTAAAGTCTGATGAGTAAGTTAATTATTTGTGTTACATCATCCGCATGTGACTTGCTTGTTATGAGGTGAATCACTGCAGGGGAAACAAAACCTGGAACAGTGAGAAAGTAAATTCCACTGACATGGGTAGTTCTATTATTATTAAGTACCTGTAAACAATTAATTTAATTTTGTGTGGTATGAACATTCATGATTATTTACTTAAACACATCCCTGCATGCATTTGTATTTGTATTTATTGAGTGTGACATTCATCCCAAAGGATATCAGGGCGCTTAGGATGAGTTATCCTGAGAAAGGAGTGACGAAAACCCAAACGTCTTGGGCAAAGGGATCTGTGTTGAGATGCTGCGGGTACTGATACCTATATCCTGGTGAACAAACAGGTTTTCCACTTCTTCCTAAACGGCATAAATTTGTCCATAACGCGAAGATCTAGGGTAAGTTTACTCCAGTGGACGGCTGCCAAGTAGGGGAAAGAGCAGCCCCCTGTTCTTCCTCAGTTTTCGTGTGGGAATGTAGAATTAGATTTTGTCCTGCAAAATTCGGAGACCACACTTGTGTAGTGCTCTGTGTGCATGACACAGTAGTTTAAACTTGGCTTGACGCACAGGTAGCCAGTGGAGCTCCCTCAAACATTCTGTTGCTGAGCTGTATTTGCTTTTGTTACGGACCAGCTTGGCGGCAGAATTCTGGATCACTTGCAGTCGGCAAAAAAGATATTCAGGCATGCTCACATAGAGCACATTCCCATAATCCATCTTACTAGAGAGTAATGCCTGGGTAATAGTCTTTCTGCAGCTTAAGGGGATCCATGAGAAGAGTCTTCTTAGTAGTTTTAGCATGTCAAAGCGTTTTCTGCACATCGCTCACACTTGGTCTTGCATGGTTAATGCATTGTCACTAAGTATGCCCAGGTTTTTTACAATGCGTTTAGGTAACAGGGCGGCACCAAATGACTGGGCCCACCAGGTATCATTCCAGAGTAGATGAGCCCCTCCGAAGAGCAAGATTTCATTCTTTCCAGCGTTTAGCCTCAGACAGTGTTCTGTCATCCAATTTGCCGTTCTGAGAAGCAGTTGACTAAGTTGTTTCTGGTATCCTCGTGCCTTTCTTCGAAGGCAATTAATAGCTGCGTATCATCTGCATAGGAGCAGATATTAAAGCCCCATTTCCTGCCTTTCTTAGCAAATGAAGAGACATAGGCGTTAAAAAGAGTTGGGCTTAAGGAGGCTCCCTGCGGTACTCCATAATTGATGTTATCTAAACTGGAAGAGAAGGGTCCCATTTGAATTGTTTGTGTTCTATTGTGTAGGAAGGAGTTGAACCATTGAGGAGCTTTCAAGTGTAATCCTTTACTATGTACAATGTTCGGCAGAAGGTTATGAGATACAACATCGAATGCTGGTGAGAAATCCAAGAGGATCAGGGCGGCGGCTTTGACCTGATCCACAAAAGATCGGATGTTATTGGACACTGCAAGTAGGGTGTCTTCCATGCTGTTAAAATCTCTAAAGCCAGTCTGAGATGGATCCAAAAGATCATTGCTTTCTAGAAAGTTAACCAATTGTTTATTGACCAGTTTCTCCAATACTTTAGACAAGTATGGCAATTGGGAAATTGATCGATAATATGCAGTATTGTGAATTTCCAAGCCAGGTTTTTTAGTAGTGGAAATACAATAGGTTCTTTCCATATATCCGGGAATACTGCAGTATCAAGGGATTTATTAAAAATCTGGGTAACGTAAGGGCTTAGAACGGTTGCAACCTAGGATACATTATGCAGTTCTGAATGGTCGTAAGTTTTTAATGCCTCTAGTAAGGACAAGATATATTATATGCTCTTTGACCCTGTTCTCATTTCTTCACATTTTAATGCTTTGTTTTTAGGTGGCCTAGAGTAGCCTATGTTTATATCTCATGTTATATCTAGGGTCAGCAAGTGAAGACACACAGGGTGTAACTTTGTTTCCCATAATAGCCTGCCAAGTGTGGTACCTGGCTGGGAGTGTCACATGAGGGGCAGACTGTAAAGAAAGCAATTCAGGGGCTAAAATTAAACAATGGACTAGAGGACGATTATTCTATTTTATTTCACTAATGATGGCTCTGCTTCAGAGCCTACAGCACAGCCCTAAACTTTGTCCACTGGCAAAGGACCAAGCACAGCAGAGCAAACAGAATTGTTTTTATACTGTGAATTACGCACTCTTATTGTCGTGAACCCAAGTCCACATGATGTTGCCTGCCTCACAGACCTCTGTCCTAGGGGTTTTACTGTACACATGGGATCTCAATTCTAGTAGTAGAGAGAGAGAATACTAGGAAGACGGAGGGGTGTAATGATATATACAAATTAGAAAGCTACCCTGTTTGATTTCCATAGTGAATTGCACACTATTTACTTCTGCTGCTTATAGACACACTAGACATTGACTTAACCTACTCTAAGTCGATGAGTACTTCAGAGCTTCTGGGTACAGGAAGAGTAACCATAGTCATATGCATTCATAATAATGGTAAACACTGAATAGTTCATCACCATATTATCTATGAAGCATTTCAAATTCAAAACATGTTTGAGAGTGTTTTTACTATTTTCAGTCTGCTAGCATCACAAAAGGTTGATGGACGTAAAGTTTAACATTGTCAAGCATTCACCACCAGTCACAGGTCTGGATTAAACCCATCGCTCTTTTGCTCACCACGCCACCCCAGTTTGGACCCTGCCATTTGCACTTTGGTCTTGACCCTGCTCCTCATGGGAACAGTCCATTTGTATACGGCTGGGTCTAAACCGGGATGGTCTGGTATGCAAAAGAACAAGTGATTCCCAGTGGCTAGACAAATTGAAAGCATTCCTCCCATTAACTTTTGTGTGTTTCATATTTTCAATCTGCTACAACAGTCATAGAACCATTATCAAGCAATTCCAATTCCTACATTCTATAAGACAAGAGCAAAAGTAATTTTTTCGATCACATTAATAAGGCCCCAGGAGACTGTGGGCCTGATTCACAAAGGTAAACCTGCACGTCTGAGCGGGTTTACTCTTTTTCTGTACCTAAACTGCAACTTAATAGTAAGTTTATGACTCCTCAGTCGATGCTGAGATCTCCACACATTTGTTTTTGTGCTGCGATCTTGCCTTTCATGTGGATTATTGAAACACATTCTTGAAGGTGGCTGTTGCACCTCTGCAGCCTCATAAATACTCTTTCAGAAATGTTGGTGGTACCACTGCCCTTTCTTGGGGTACCACAATAGCACGTATTTAAAATGTAGCCTCCTTGCAATGCATTGTGGGGCACTTAAGGCCTCAATCCATGCATATAAAATGAACAACAGCTCTCAGCAGTTTTCTTTAATTGTGGCCTAACACCACAGGTCATTTCTCTTAAGGGTGCCCCGTTCCCAAGCAGGGTACACATGGCTGCAGGTGTCATTGAACCTGCAACAAAACCACTAAGGCTGGAACCCGATACTCTGCTGACTCCCTGTGCACAGCCTCCATCCTCGTGGGCAACGCACGGGCTTATCAACCTTATGCTCCAACAGTCTATCAGTACTTGTTAAGCATGACTACTCACCCATGAAGGTCTCAAGGCACTGTGGTGTGGGGAGGGGGTTTAGGAGTGATTGGGCACTGAGGTTCAGGCAAAGAGCCAGGTTTTGAGACCTAATGAGAAGGAGCAGCCCTCTAAATCCCAATAGGAATAAGCAGACTTCCTTGTCATATTTAACTCCTGGTGGGAAAAAGGCACCCTGCCTTGCCGGCAAGGAGTGTGGTCAGAGGGACACAAGGCTAGACTGACCCTCCCCACTGGCCGCGGAATGGTAGGGAAGGCAACATGCCCACCCTAGGAATCACTCGCAAACCCAAGAGATGGAGCTGCCGTTACTGCTCCGGCACCCTGGTGATGTGGCCCCAGGGGCATCAATTGAAATTTGATTGTGAATCAAAGTGTAATGGATTTCATGAACTAAAGCCAAAGAAGTTGTAATCTATTAAAGATCTTTATTTATGATGCATTGCACGATTCATCCTTTTATATCACATTGTGAACTCCTACACCAAGGCAAGGCTTCTACACTAAGCAATCAAGTCAGAGGGAAACAAGACACTGTAGTAGATGGAGGATTTACTAGAAAGACAAACATTCTTATTGTTAATGAATAACAATGTATAATAATCATTGTATGGATTTTTTGACATTTAAACACAAGTGGATGTTTGCATAAGACCCAATAATTATCAATTAAGTTTGCTATATGTTTGATGCAGTGAACCAAAGGATAATATTTGACACTAAATGAATCATTGTCCCTCCAGAAATCCAATCTATAAAGCAGTGCAAGCGGGGAGTGAAGCAGAGCCGCCACCGTATCCCAAGAGTGCCATTGCCACAAACTAAGGAAGGAGACACGTTTCAGGGGAGGAGAAGCAGGAAGCGTGGGACCACAATCCTTCCAGGAGTAGAGCAGGAGCTTCATGTGAGACTAGACTCAGGCTGCTATGGCGGGATCTGGACATATATAAACAAAGAAGCCCAGGGGTAAGAAAAAAAAAAGAAAAAAAAAAAAGAACAATACAGTGGAGAATATAGTACCTGGATGATAGTTAGACTACTAACTGGACAATAAAGTCCTCATAAAGAGGACGTAATCCCATCACCCACTGTGGTGGCATGCTTCATCATATGGGATCTCCTCTTAACCACACCTGGTGTGGTTAAGGAGCTACTACTCCCTGGATGGTTCTAAGGGAGGAGCTCGCGGATGTTTTAATCTACGCTAAAGGAAATCGATCTCCTAAAGATCGATGAAGGTAGCCTAAGTTAGGTGAGACCATAAAGTGCTGTGTAGAACAAAGTGATATAAAATTGACTACTGGTGAAAAAAAGGCTTTTAATGAAAATTTCCCAGTGCCAATATTAAAAGCAGAGTAATCGCGCGGTCTGAGCAAATTTGCGAGCGCGCTTATAATAAACCAAACAAAGGTCTACATGTTTCAGCCAATAAAGATCAAAGGATAGTGATCATGGCTTTCTTCAGGACCATACAGAAAACTACTGCATCTAAAACCTATTGCCTAAATCACTAAGGTGTGACAGTGTCATAAATAACTCAATCACAACGATACAACCAACCTTGTACCTCAATGTGGATTCTAAAGTGTAGAATCCTACCGGTCAAGAAGGTAAGTACCTGTATAAAGTGACAGAAACAAAATAGAAAAATTCTCAACCAGGCAGTGTACATCACACAGGTCTATAACCCACATGTCCAGTCAATGCCGAACATCTATTAGCAGATCTTACCCGTATTTAATCGGGACTGCGCCTGCCGCTCCTGGTAACAACTCATGGCGTGAGGCAACGCTCTGTGAAAAAAGAAATAAAATGATATAGTATAGTGGAAAATGAACACAGTGAAGAAGCAAAACACAGCGGATGTACTGACACTGTCTATTGCTAATGGCACAACCCTTAAAAAAGGGACATCACTGAATAGCTCTTGTCATGTTGTAAACGTAAGTAGCATCCCACAAGCTAGGAACTAATACTACTCGAAGAATGTACACGACAGACAAAATGTTGAATAATTCAATACATGAAGGGATCCAGAAGGAGATTGTCACTCTTTAAAAACATCAAGATTTTTGACACAAATAATACTTTGAGCGGATGAATGTAGGGCACATCTCTGAGCATCATATGGAAGACAGGCTCCATGACAAATGGAAGCACGAAAGACGATCGTATTATACTAACAATCGTTAAAAGCCAAAGAATCTCAAATGGCAATACAATATGAAAAGAAGTATAACGGAGCTCATTACCTCTCCGTCGTTACCCGAGCTTCCTTCCTGGTTGCTCACAGCGGCAACCGGAGGACTGGAAAAGTCGGGATTAAATACAAATCGAGCGCCGGAGCGCGTAGCTGTGCGTGATGACGTAACGCATCCAAGAAAGCGGAGGCCGCGGATAGTGACGTGGCTCAGCACAGTGGAGAGATGGGAAATGTAGTACATTGGCCCGGGAACACTAGGCCAGTACATAAAACACCCAAAAATACTACTCTCCCATAAAATGCACCACTGAACCAGATAATTAGGAAACAAATAAACTAACACCCAAAGATATATCACACTGCCTCGTATCAACTGTACTAGTCTTGATGTTCAAAATAGGACAGTGAACATTTGACAAAGGGAGTGGTGCATGGTAACAGACAAATGTGTGATGTCCCAAAACATTACTGCCTAATATATGCATCAAACAAGAGGAACTGATCAATGATGCACTCGTGATGGAATCATCAGGCATCTCTCAACATCAGCAATAAGTAAATGAAGCAAGGAGCTCAATAATTATTGTAATAAAGTCCATGGTATGGCGTCATTGAGACCAATATGGTCACTGCGTAACTTAAACACCCATCGTTGCTCTTTGTTAAAAAGAAATTTGGACACATCTGAAACGTGCGGAGGAATGAAGGGTTGTTCAAGTACAGTCCACAAGACTTGTTCAGGAGAGTGATTATACTCCAAATAATGGTTGGTCAGTCTCGTTGATGACTTCCTGCATCGAATGGTGCTCTTATGTTCCATGATGCGTTGTTTAACTTTTCTTGTGGTCATGCCAACATGTTGTTTCTGGCACGGACATGTAATGAGGTATATGATCTTTTCACTGTTACATTTAGTATGTCGAAACTGTTTCCATGGTTTCGAAAGACCGATGTTGATCTCAGTGGTATGTTGCGTTTGTGCACAGACAACACAGCTGCCACAGGGATAATGTCCCTGTACAGGAGGGAGATTCCATAGAGGATTGGAAATCGATGGTGGTGTGCTTCTGGGTCTAGTACGAACTAACGCATCCCGCAAATTGGTACCTCTTTTGTACGAAAATAAGGGAAAAGCTAGTTTGTCATTGCCAATATTGACAATACGCCAGTGTTTGCGCACAATTTTCTGGATCTGATTGGAGGAAGTACTGAAGGTGTTGACAAAAGTCAATCTACCATGTGGGGCTTTAGCAACAGAGGCTTCTAACAGAGCTTCCCGGTTGTTGTCTGCCGCTCGTTTGTTTGATTGTTTAATTAATCTAGATGGATAGTTTCTAGATTGAAGATTTTGTGACAGTGTCCCAGTGTAAAACACTTCATGCACAGACGCTTGTTATATGTTGGAATGAACAAAACACTGGATGTAGGCTCCATGAAAAGAGACTCAATCTTTGTATAATGAAAACAGCTATTTGTAGAAGATTATTTAGGCATTCTTTAAGTAATTAGCTTAATTAAACAGAGAGATGAAAGAGGGCATCCTAAGTCCTAGTTACAAGTTTAGAAACATCCACAAACACGTACATTTGTGGAGATTGTCAAACTATCATCTGACCCTTTCCCACCTTGGAAGTGGTCAGAAATGTATTCCAGTAAAGTGTACAGTAACTCCCCTTCTGTGATGGGAAGGTGGATAGAGCATCCCTAAATTTGGTGCAGGAGAAGGGGAGGGGATTTCTTCACAGGCAAATGTGTGTGATGGCACAGAGGACACCTTTCCCCCGTGTAGAATGTTATGATATGTAGAATTCCCTTAAGAAGATGTAGGAGCCTATAGGTGATGTTACATGACATTCTGGGCACAGCTTTCCAGGTGCACCGCAGGGAATGTTTGTGAATTGAAAAAAATACCTAATATATTCAAGCAGAGATGTCAATCTCTGCTCACACTTTTACATATTCTTTCTGAACAGGGCCCATTATTTACACACCGGTGATTCCATTAGGAGGGTTTGGGAAAATCAGGTTAGGTGTAAGAGTTTCAGGAAAGTTAACAAGTGATGCAAAATGAAAATAATTAGGAGTCTGCTGTGGCATATGAACATTGAGGGAAAAAGTAGTGAACGCAGCACGTAGCATGGGGTTATTGTAGTATTGAAGAAAGGACGCTCCAAGCCAGGTAGATTACCACGTAGATTTATTGAGGTGGTAAGTTAGATACAGAGAGATAAAGTCAGAGTCTAAGTAGGAGCCCCACCAGGAGCAGCTTCCCTGCTGCTCAGCCCTTCATCCAACTGATTCATGCATGCACACATTCCAAGCACTAACATTCCATCAGGCAGTCACTCTGGCTGAGCAGCAGGATACCACATATCTCCCCCCTTTACAATGCAAAGGAAGGAAGTTTTAAAAGGCATCAAAAATAGGCAAGAAAATGAGAATGAAATATACTGAATGGTACACTGAAAGAAGGCGTGAAAAGGAAATATGGGAAGAGCAAGCAGAAGAATTAAAGTGGATAGGAAGTGAGAGAAAAGATAAGTACAAGCGTCTATTACACCATCTTCCTTTCCACAGAAAAAAAAAAATACAAACCCGTACAACAGACTAAAGCGGAAACCAAGTACAAAGATCATGTATGCTGGCAAGGCAAGCAAGAAAGTACAGGGTGTTAGAAAGAAATTGAAAAAATAAGTACAGATAACAGTGAAAGAGTGGAAGATAGCCGAAGAAAGGAAAACAAATTGATGGCTGTCTTTCACACAAGCAGTATACAGTAGTGGTATGAAACACTGTAAATAAACGGGTGTCAAGCTCACAAAGGTGGGAAAGGATGAAAATGGAAAAGTGAGCTGCACTACAGAACTTCCCCCAAAAGCAGGTTGGGTGGAAGGTGTGAGAGGTACCCATACAGCACAAGGTACATTTTAAAAATGCAACATGTGCAATGTATGTGGATGAACCACATTAAACAACGTACAGTAATGTAAAGGAGAAGAAGGTGTGGGAGGAACCCACACAGCACAATGTAAAAATGTAAAATGCAACATGCGCAATAGATGTGGGAGTACCACATGAAAGTGTGAACAAAGCACATGTAACAATGCAAGATGTATGTAATAAATGTGGGTACAGGCCACATGACAAAATGTACAATGTCAAAGAGAACTAGGTGTGGAGAAAGACCTCACAGCATAAAATGTAAAATGCAAAGCAAATAAGCACAAGAGCACATGGCGTATGTATAAATACAAATTACTCAAAGAAAGGTTCCCTAAAAGGAAACAAAACATGTAGCATGTAAATATAAACTGCTCATGACATCGGAAAATTAAATAAAAATTAATAATCCTTGTAGCGCAGCAGGTTGAAGCCTTGTAGTGCAGCAGGTTTGAAGCCTTGTAGCGCAGCAGGTCGAAATAAGTACATGTAGTGAAGCAGGGCGACATTACTCTTTGCCCCTTGCCAATTCTCACACGAGTACAGGTCAGTTCCAAAAAAGAACTTGTAGAACTGTTTAAATTGTGTGAATTGGTACAAATGTGTCCACAGTCTGGATGGCAGGAAAGAAGAAAAGGAAACTCAACAGTACCTGGTTCAGTGGTAGAGAAGGCTTAATCTTAAGAGCAATGAAGGAGAGGCAGCAGGTTAAAGATAAGTCAACAGTACTTGCAGTGAAGCACGATGAAGTGCTACGGTGCTCCGATGTATTAGAATAATATCGAGTGTTCATGTGCGGTGGTGCTGGAAAGTCACTAGATGGCACTGTTGTATCTTCTCTTTTAAAGCACAGCGTGGTGTAAACCCAATGGTTCTGGCTGAAATAACCTGCGAGGAAATGTGATGATCCATTAAGACGATCCGATGTCCTTGATGAAGTTCCATGGGTCAGGAGGCACGACAGGGAAACCTTGAGTGGAACTACAGGTGACGATAACGAAGAAAAAATTGAATAAACTTTATTGTCAAGCAAAATGCGTGGTTGACAAAGTGGGTAATGTGCTGGGATCTGCATGTGAACTGATGGAGGCGCCAATCACAAAATGGCAGCACGCCGACGTGAGAAATGCCGGGTGGCTCCCGGCACGAATACACACCAAGCATTGCCGCGCAGCTGTACATGGAGGAAAGGAGGAACGTCATAGAAGAAAATGAGGAGGCATTGCAGGAACGCCAGGCAGAGGTGAGAGTGCACGCGCTGTGGGAAGCTCGAGCGATGTTTTGAAAATGGCAGGACGGTTAAACTGCCAAGGTGCGAAGGCAAGCATAAATGTATTAAAACATGAAAATAAAGTGCCCCCGCTCATCGGATGGTGTAGAAATTGAGAATCTGGTGCTCCGAGAACATGCGCCAGCTCACAAGAGGTGCCACAGCACACACAAGAGATCACTCTGGCAGTTGCTCTTGGGAGAAGGGTAGGCTCACCTGCGGTGCAGTGCCTCCTGGAACTGTTTGTTACATTTTAGTCCAATAGGCTAGACTTGTCCACTGTTAGTCTGTCAAAAATGCAGGAAATGTTCTTAGGCTGTCGACAATGCAGGAAATGTAGCGTAATGCAGATTGAATTAACCGGACGGCAGGGGATGTAGGCAGCAAGGCCGGCAGTGGACAGGGAAAACACAGCAGGGCTGCCATATCTAGAGTTGAGAGCAAACGGTGCCGTAGAAACTGGGATGCAGGCATGTACTGGCATGCAGGCAGATACTGTAGGCAGAAAGGAACTGGCACAGAAATGTTGTGGGCGACCAGTGGAAAGTCACTTGTGGGGCTCGGGGTGCCAGTAAACTTTAAAATGCATAGTTTTTAAATTTGGAGAGAGTCCTTTCCTTTGAGCGTGGGATGATGGCTTCTTCAGGCTAAAGAAATTCAGCACTCCTGGTACCAGATGTAGCATTGAAGAAAGGACGCTCCAAGCCAGGTAATTTACCACATAGATTTATTGAGGTGGTAAGGTAGATACAGAGAGATAAAGTCAGAGTCTAAGTAGGAACCCCACCAGGAGCAGCTTCCCTGCTGCTCAGCCCTTCATCCAACTGATTCACGCACTCACACATTCCAAACACTAACATTCCATCAGGCAGTCACTCTGGTTGAGCAGCAAGATACCACAGTTATACACGGCATTTGGAAGGGGGAAATGAAGACAGCATAGGGGACACAAGGGACATTAAAGATGGGTGCTATGCAGGGGATCACGCAAGAGATTGCCCTACGATCACTCCAATATGGTATTTTCTTGATGTTTCAGTTTGGGCTTGCGATGTGAAGTAGAAGAGAGCTTTACTCGGGTACTCCTGCGAAGGTATGAAAGGGGATTGTTATGCAGTCCTCGAGGCGAATATACAAATAATAGGTCTTGTGGGACTGATGCTTTGCTCTTTAATGATACAGGGGCATATTATCAACAACGGCGCTAAAATTATCGCTGCTTTAGTGGCAGGAAACTTCCGCTAAAGTGTCGATAATGGGCTTGATAATATGCCCTTGAGAATTCCAATAGAAGCTCATGTTCTGGTGTGAACATGGGCTTCTATTGGAATTCTCTGCGGCATATTATCAAGCCCATTATCACCGCTTTAGTGGCAGTTTCCTCCTGCTAAAGCGGCGATAATTTTAACGCTGTTCTTGATAATATGCCCCATAATCTTTTAAGAAACTGACTGCAGAATGACAGGTACCTTAGCAGGCCCTGTCCACAGATGTCTATTAATACACTCACAACAAGCATTTGCAATGCAATAGGTCTCACATTACTAAAAGTTTAAGCAATTGGCATTAATAGCTCAAACTTTCAGTAGAGGGTCTTTGACAGATATGAAGTGAAACCGAAGTGAGCACAGTGCTCTGGAACTGCATAGTTCTTGATTCCTATGAATGAGCCAAAGTCAAGGAAAAGGGCATACAAGAAGTATACCGGTGTGCAGGTTTAAACATGGGCCTGAGAGAACCTGGGTGAAAATGGGGACTGCAGCCATTACCATTAGATAAAAATGTTTTAAAGATACGTTTAAAAAACATACGCCCCATTCCTTGTGTTATTTACATGTAGTTATTATTCTTAGCAGTAGCAGTAATAAGGCAACACATTCATACAAACCCTACATTACCCACTAGCATCAAAAAGAGGTTAAATACATTTTGGATGAACTCAGTAGAAAAATTAGGATAAATTATCTCAATTGTGATTCTCTATTCCATCTCATTTATCAGCAGATCTAAACTTCTTAGTCTCCTGGTTTTCATTAATCTAACTAGTTCCATAAATGTTACAACTTCTTAGTGAACTTCTATATTCAAATCATACCTCCTACTACTTGTGGTGTCGTAAATTGGCTGCGATTGGATTAGCATTAGTGGAATCTATCTCGTATTTAGAGGCTATCTTGTCCATTTTGTGGAATCTATTTTGTATTTCTGGCAGCCATTTTGTTTTCCCTTTGCTCTGTTTAAAGGACTGGCTATACTTAGACTCTGCTACTCTGCACATGCGCAGAAGAGTCTAACTGTCCATACATCTGTTTTTAGTCTGTAGCTGTCAGGTTGTTTCTACCAGAGTCAGCAACTGCTAGCTCCTCCTTTACTGTTGACTGTGCATTTCTGTATGACCATCTATGTATGTAACTCTTCTCATGTATACTTGTACCGCCGTTTTCAGCCCCTGTGTGGGTATAAAAGGACCATGCTTCTTCTGTTCAGTGTGCTACATCATTCAGCACCACAGGGTGCTGTATGAATGTGGTTCCACCTCATGAGGTTTATTAAACTCTGTATTTTCTATTCCAGTTTCTGTACCAACTTCTTCCTATTGGTCTGAGGACTCTATGCAGAGAAGGGCGAACCCCTTGCACTGGTAGGCCTAGCAGAGGTCACCATCAACAAATTGGCGCCCAACTACTGGGGCTCATCGGTGACTCGGATGCCCAAAGGATTGGTCGCGACGAAGGATTGGAATCTCGCTGTGGACGCGATCGCTGCCCAATGAGCCCCGAGTCTTGGCAACCACGGCGTTTTTTCTTTCCTTCTGATCTGACCATTCAGGTGGTGCCGGTCCTCGACTGAGATCTCTTCTGTTGATTCGCCGTGCAGTGACCATTTGGTCAATTTTAGAACTTGGCAGTTAGAACCTGGACACCAAGTGATTGGTAAGTGTCCTTCTGTGGCGCTTGCTGTTGATTTTGATGCCTGGGATTGGTAAGGTAGTTTAGTAACACTTACTGTGGCTTTTGGATTACGCATTTTGTGTTGGCCAACTGGTTTGTTATGATATATATATATAAGTTGCAACCTATATAGGCAGGTAATGAGGAGAATTTTCTCTATCTGAATTGATTTGAACGGCACATCGTACTAAAGGTACCTTAAGTGCTACTTTGATTATAATACTGCATTTTCTGCACTATTTTTGGCATGCCTGTTTTTAGCACACTTCATAGGAGGTGTAGCTCTGGTAGTGGTACCAATTTGAATTTGAAACTAGATGAAGCCTAATAGGGATATGTATATTAAGTATGGTCTTTCTTCTATAATGTACAGCACATTATGGAATAAAAACACTCGTAAGGATCCTGAGTTGCGTTGGCCTATGTATGGGTCATTTGATTTACGAAAGATTGAGTATGTGGAACAATGTGGGCCCGATTCACGGAATTAACTTAAGACAAAATCCTAAAATTACTACTTTTGGTATTCACAGAATGCACTACCTACTTTTGGTATTCACAGAATGCACTTACTACTTTTGGTATTCACAGAATGGATTTACGACTACTAACTTTACGTCTGCACTCGGGCTGGAAATTCCGGCCCGGAGGCGGAGCTTCCGGGCCGGAGGTGGGTATTCCGGCCAGTGGCGGAGATTTAGCCATGGCCAAAATCTCCACCTCTGGGCCGGAAGCTCCGCCTCTGGCCTGGAAGCCCCGCCTCCGGGCCAGAAGCTCCGCCTCCGGGCCAGAAGCTCCGCCTCCGGGCCGGAAGCTCCACCTCCGGGCCGGAATTTCCGGCCCGAGTGGGGACGTGAAGTTATTAGTCGTAAATCCATTCTGTGAATACCAAAAGTAGTAAGTGCATTCTGTGAATACCAAAAGCAGTAAGTGCATTCCGTGAATACCAAAATGGTAGTAAGTTTAGGATTTTGTCTTAAGTTAGTTCTGTGAATCGGGCCCTGTATGTTTAAGCAAAAGACTAGGCAAGAGATGTTTGATTGTGTACAAATGTGGGAGAAAGAAGTGCGTGAACGAATGAAGCGTGAGCAAGCCTTGATTAAAAACAAAAAGAACAGCGAAAGAACATTCATGTGAAAGCATTAGAACTGAAGAACAAAACAGTTACTTGTATATAATTAGCCGGCTCCCCTAGATGGGATACTTAACTAGGTTTAGGTATAAAAAAGTATTTATTCTTTGGTGATTAGTACCCTGAGGAACTAAATATGTACATAGACAGGATCCTGGTCTGTGCACTTAGTAACATTCATAAGTGGTGATATGCAGAGCGTTTTTTTTCTTGGTGTTCTGCCAGCCAAATCTAGTGAATATGACTTGCAACTAGTATTTACAAATGGTTTGGTTTAAGTACAGTCTGTGGGTTGTCTTTTGTTTCCGTCCTAAGTGTTGATCTGTGGGTTAAATGTGTGTTTAAATGTCTGTGGTTTGTCATTAGTGGTACTTGTAAGTAGCGATTGCGCTCTTGGTACAAGAATGGCTAGCCTTAAGTGCCCTGTATTAAGTGTTCTGAGTATATGACACCGTTTTGAAAATGTCTGGAATGAGCTCAATGCTTTTTTTTTTTTTTGTCATCATTCTGTTATGCCAAATATCATTAAAATGAAATACGTTTTAAAAGAATCCAGCAACGAATTATATAATATATGCTAAATAGCTGCACGCTATCATTAAACTGACAGAGTAAGACACTGTACATGTCTGCAAATTGCCACAATGTTAAAGATACAATTAGAATCCACATTTAATAGGAATAAAAAAGCTTCAAAAACGAAAGTGTGTGTTTTGCAATAGATAAATTAAGATACAAAATGTCACAGCATTTATCCTCCTGTATTAGGTATTAGGTATTAAAAGGCATTTACATTATCTGAGTGAATTGACCCAAAATACACATTACAGAAGACAGATTTGTGCTGGCTGGCAAGGCTGACTTGAAAAGCGTGTGAATTCGACGCCTTTACGTGTCAAGCAGCTGTGTCAGCACATGGGTATTTCGGACTCCGGCCACAGAGAACAGCTGAAGTCAACACAGTGTAAAATGCGGCATTTCAGACTGCTGTTTTAAAAGTTAGAAATATAGTTTCATTATTTTTGATAAACAGAGGACAGATTGACAGTAGGGATTTATTTTCTTAATGCCTTTTTAAATAAGGATAAGAGTGGTTTTTGATGTTAAATAATAATGACTGTCTTTTAAAAGTGGCGCAGACTTTCAAGTTAAGTTTCTGTTCTTAGGGCTGTGAATGACTGCGTTGTATATGTGGACTCATCAAAATGATTAGATTTATTTAAAAAAATATATATTTTGATTATATAAAAAATGTTATTTAAAATAGGTGCATTAAATTCGTTTTTTAATATTTATAATGCCTAATAATGGTACTGTGACCTCCTAGCATTCAAATTGAATTTAAGCCATGCTATACAGCAATGGGGGGTCACTTAGATGTGAAATGTCACTTTACCCAGGCGTACAAAACTCATTTTTATAAGGGTATACATTATACATTCCTGATGCCACATCTCTGGGATATGTAGGGGACATTCTGGGGATGACTATTATGCAAAAACATTGTAGGATATTCATTTTTAAGTGCCCTAAACATCAAAGTCGAAATTGAGTAAAATTCACTATTTAAATGAAGTTTCTCCAGTCAGAGCAGCTTTTAAACTGCCTTAGGCTACAGTAAATGCACATATGTAAGCATAGAATGAATAGCTGACATCTATACTGCTAGACAAGCACTCGGCACACTGCTTACAAATATCAATATGTACAAAAACTGGCAGAAGTTATTATGCTTACCTCTGAATTGCTGGTACACAGGACTGGAGTGGGTTTTGCTGTTGCTTTTTCCGTTTCCAGGGTCATTTTGAAATGGGACACCCCCATGAAAACCTTGCATGCACGATGAGACAGCTGCATAGGTTAAAGGCCGAAGTCCTACATTTAGAAGCCTGCAGGGCTCAGCGCAACGTTTGCTTTGACATTTCGACATTTGAAAGATGAAATGGCAGGGCAGGGACAGAAAGAGGTTTTGCTTACTATTTTTGGCAAAAGCAAGTTTTTGTTCACTCACATGAATAGATTGCATAATAATAATCGTATATGTCAGCTGTCATATGTATAGCACTAATGCTTTCAGGGCTGAATTAAGGAAGCAATGGGATTTAGTTTGAATTCATGTGCCCTTGTGTTACACTTGTACATTTGCTAACGGAATATGTTCTTTAGCTAGCTGAATGTGCTATTTAGCTCTTCAGAGTTTGTTTCTGCCCAGTTGCTACAAATTGGGGTTGATAGTGTTGACAGAATGAAACCTGTTACAGGTTTCCTACTGTCAAAATGGGGGTTACAAGGCTAGCTCCTCTACAAATTAAGGGTAGGCAAATTTATGTTTTCTCTCTCTTTTTCCTAATTTCTTTTGAGCCTGTCTAAACTGTCTGTTAAATAGCCATGAGACATTTAATTGGCTATTCAGTAATACTGTTTTAAACATTATTAGCATTAATAAAATGAATAAATAAATTTGCTATGTTACTGCCCATCCTGTCTGATGAAATTATGAAAGGATGAGTAGTCTAGATTGTGGTTTCCTTATTTGATCTTTAAGGGAAACTAGCTGTGGGTAGTTTTTGTTCTAAAATTCTCAGGTGATAACACCACTATTGTTTGTTATTCTCATGCTACATACAGTTTTGCAAGGGCATTGCTAGTTTTTATTAGCTAGTCTGTGTAAATAAACTGACAGTCCTTACTAGAGCTGATGTTGCATAGTTTGGATTGTGAAAAGTAGAATGCAGGGAAGATGCCTATGTGATCCTTAGCAAACATTTTTGAGGAAAATATGGTTTTATAGGAGTCTGTGTGTCACAAGATGTTCTGTTGGAGAAAATGTACCCATTATGTTGAAGTGTTTTATTTCTTTATGTAATAAGAATCCCTGTTAAAGTAGCAGTTTTTGATTTTCCTGTTGCTTCTATAACATGAGAGCACGGTCCTAAACATACAATGTAGGTGCTTTTATTAAGAGAAATCATTTTAGAAGTGTCTGCAGTCCTGTACAAGTAATGCAAAGTCTATGAGTAAAAGTGTAGAACATTTCCTTTTTTCTTGAGGGTCTTTAGATGATTAAGATAGGAATATACAGATGTAAGGATTTGGAGTATGTCTGTATTGTTTTTCTCTTTTCCTCAGAATTTTGTAAATGAACACAGACTTCCTTGGCTGCTTGGGATTGGGTGACGTATTACTCTTGTCAGTTCACCAAAGAGTTCCTTTTATACTTGCCAATAGGTCCAGGCTGTTGTTTCTTTTACTCTCACATAGATGAAAGTGGTTTTTGGGTGCCTTGCTAATATATGGGGCGTCCCTAGACTAGGAAGTATTTTGAGACTATCCTCTCTGTTGATAGATTATTTCTGTGCCTTGTCTAAAGACCTTTTGTTCTGTCCACCAATAGATATTTGCTGCTTTACAACCATTGCCAGAGGGGCGCGGACATCAGATCCAGCTTGGAGAGTCAGCACCAGTCCATCTTGAAGTCAAAGTGAAGGTAACCAGCACAGGCATTGCTGGCAACCAGGACATCAGTGAAGGTAGAAGGCCGGAAGCACTGGGATGTGAAGTGTGTACCCATGCCACTGTCTTGGGCGAAATACGGGGTCACAAATCAGAAAGGAGAAATCGTGGATCAAGTTTTTGATGCCCAGCCGAGAGTCACAGACCGACCAAGAAGGCGAGAAAGTTTTTGCTTGAGGTAACCCCCTTTGAAACAAGGGTTGCTTCAGAGATCCTAGCATCAGGCCTCTGAAACCTGGTCCCAAAGTGGCTGTAAAGTCTTCACCTTTGTTGGTCAAGAGATACCTGGGCACACTGAATGCAATCTATGGCCCCAACGAAAGAGCAGTGTGCCAGCAGAGCAATACAGGAGTTAGGGAAGGACTTGAGTTCAGGGTACAGGTGCTGTGTCTCTGGTGCCTGTTAGATTGAAATGAAGAAAACTGGTGCACTGCCTGAGACACTGGACAGGATCGCTGAGAGCATTTGCCCTGGTGGGTGATTGCCCTATCCTGAAAGAAGAAACTTTTCCCTTGAAACTAGGCCATGATTCCTGAGTTGCGACTTGTGCAGCTCCACCGTGGGAACAACAAGAGCCTGCCTGTGAGGCTCAAACGGACACAGTTTAATTGTTAAGTCCGACAGCTACTCTTCATGTCAGGTCATGCAGCCAGACACTGTACTGGCAGTAAATCCCTGTCTGCCTGAGCTGACCTTTGCCAGGTTGAAGATGTCACAGCCATGTTGGTGTGACCTTTTCAGCCTGGCAATGTTCTTTGCTGTCCTCCCTCTCTTGATCTGGGGCACGTCACTGATAGCCCCAGTATTAAGCCCTGAAGCTCCCAGGGTCAAGTGCCTATTAGTGATGCCTCCTCAGAGAGTGGGGTGGGTCAGCAACTGTCACTGACTCCATCCCACTTTGTGACAACTAAGGGACTGCCCCCTCTTCTTACTGCCTGTCCCAAGGTCAGGCAATGAGAGGAGGCAGCACTTTCAACCATCCAAGAACCACTGAAGCTTCCATCCTGTATCCCGAAATCACAGCTGCTGCCTGGTAAGTTTTTGTTTTTAATGTTTGGTGCAAGTGTGTGTGTATGGATGTATGTGTAATAGAGTGTGAATGCTGTGAATGGGTGTGTACGTGTATATGTGCTTGTAAATGGTGAGTGCAATTGTGCATGCTTGTGTCTATGAGTGTTATTGAGTGTGTATGTAGATCTGTGAGCATGAGTCTGTGTGGCCTTCCTGACACCCACCTGCTCAAATTACAAGTCCCCAGTGCCAGTCGAGCATTCTCCAATACAGTTTGGTAGTAGATGTTATGGCTGACCTAATATCGTATACCTATAGAGCCACCTTCAAATCAGCCCTCAACAACTAACATCAACAGATCAAAACTGCAATAAGGGAGGCGCTGCCCAACTGGATTGACACTAGGCCAAGCACGCTAACGAACTCTTCACCATTATCAGAAAGTTCACCTGCCCATCAGCCAAGGAAAACTCCATCCCATCTTCAAAGAAACTCTGCAAAGCCCTTGCCAGCTACTTCCACTACAAGATAGCGAGCATCTATAAAAACTGCGATTCCAAACCCTCTGACCCCCTCAGCCTCCGATCGACCACCACTGCTAACCACTCGCTCTCCACTTTCAAACAGCCAAGCAAACCAAACACAGCCACCCTCATGAAGTCCATCCACTCAAAGGCACCCACAGACCCCTGTCCCTACTGACTCTTCAACCTTGGAAGAGACGAGATCAGCCACCAATTTACCACCACCCTCAACACCTCATTAATCACTGCCACCTTTCCCGACACTTGGAAACATGCCATCCTCTCCACACACCTTACCTGTACACAAATCCCAATGCATATGCCGGAGGACGCTTCTTCTCCAATCTTGCCGCAAAAGTCTGGAACACACTACCCCTCCACCTATGCACCTCAGCCACACTAACAGACTTCAGGAAGGTGCTCCAGACCTTACTTTTCTACTGAGGCCTTGATCTGGTGCCTGAATACACTCTCGGGTGACAAGCAACGATTTACAACTTTGACATGATTGATTGATTGATTTAGTGATTGATTGAGTTGCATAGAGTTGAGTAGAGTGCCATACAGTACAGCAGTGTATAGTGGAATGTGGAACAGCGGCAAAGCGTGGGGTAAAATATCGTATAGTGGAGTAGGGTGAAATGGAGTTGAGTAGAGTCACGCAGAGGTAATTGTAATACATTGGAGTGATATGTTGTAGAGTAGAGTGGCATGAAATGGAGTAGAGTGGCCTGGCGTAGCATACAGTGGAGTAAAGTATCAGAGTGGAGTGGTATGTCATACAGTGATGTGTTCTGGCGTGTCGTACAGTCTTGGAAAGTGTCATAGATTGGAGTACAGTAGAGTGTCACAGAGTGGGTTACATTGTAGTAGAGTGGAGTTGTAGCAGGACACCATAGTATATGGTGCTCACTTTTGTAAGTGTAGCACCCTGCACTAATCCAGACAACCCTTATGGTGATTTTAGTGGTCTTAGACAACCATAGAAAGCTCTCTTTGTGGTAGCTGTGGAGAGCAGACTTCACGCTTAGTTCAGAAGGAGTGTAAAGCAGCTTGTTTTACCAATACGTAATCGGGTTAAGTGAGAAAGAACCACACAGTGTACTTATAAAAACAGTTATTTATTACAGACACTAACTAACACATTGCAGTATCTCCTAAGGGTACATCAGTAGCCAATCAGGAATGTACCAAGGTACTTACCATAGCCAATGTGGGGGAGAAGCACAGACACTGGGGTCCTGGTTAGCAGGATCCCAGTCAGAAGAGTCCGAAAAGCAGTATGACACCAGCAAAAAGTGGGGGTAACCATGAAAGCAGATCCTACTTTCCTACAGGAGTGGTATTCAGTGGAGTGCCTTTCACGCTTACAGCAAGGGATGAACTCCTGGCACTTAAAATCAGTGCAAGCAGTGTGACTTAACATACGCCACAGCTAGCGGAACTCCACTGAGTGTGACTGATTTTTTATGTCACTTCCTTGAGTTTATCATGAAAAGTGTTATAAGCTCCATTTTGTGCTTGGTCCCCCACGGAGACTGAGCTTTAAATGCGGACATTTCTCTCCCCGAAGGGTCGATTCTGACTATTCTTGGGTCCTTTCAATCCTGGTAGCCAGCTCTAACCACCAGCAGGTTGTTTTCAGGTCTCCTGGCCTCTAAAGGATTTCCAGACTCTTCTCACAAGACCAGTCCTCTGACTGACCCCTGGTGCTCTGTCCTGCTTGTGGGAGAATCTTACACAGCCCAGTCAGAAGCAACAAACACAGCACCCTCGCTGCTGTACTCCCCAGGCCCCAAGGCTTTAGTCATCTTGCAGAGCACCTGTGTGCCAGTGGTGTCAGTGGCAAACGTACTGATAGGGATTATGCAGCTGCAGGACTAGTCCATAAAAGTCTCAGGCGAACCTTGCAGGGTCCCCTAGCAGGCCCATTCCTCCAACTGCTCTGCTGGGTTCATAAAGGGGCCAGCACCACTGACCCTGAAGAGACTCATTCCAATACTTCAGCCCATTCTTGCTGTGGCATCAGGTGGCTCCTCATTCCAGCTGGGCATTCCTTCCCCCACTGTAGCTCTCACGTCCAATTTACTCTCATTCGTCTCTTCTGCATGCAAGGGTTTTTAAATGGTCTGAGAAGTTCTAGAAGCAAGGCACTCAAAGGTGCTGCATCATTCACCAAGCTACCTGTACGACGATACTGGTCTGGTAGTCCCACACTGTGAGACTTACTCACAGTGAATGTCAAAAACTGGGCAGTACAAACGTGAAACATTCAGGGAGATTTACTACACTCCTGCCTTGTGTAGTGCAGTTCTTTGCTGCAGTACTGATACTTTCATAGCTATTGGGCAGATGCACACACCGGAAGCAAGTCTTCCAGGCAGAGTGGACAGGGTACATCAAGATACACATTTTGATTCCTTCTAAGAACAGCTCACACCTGGCATTCACTGACAACTTGTTTGGAATGATAAAGTGTGCATTTGAGCAATACATGTACAATGTTTATGTTCTTCCCAAAACCTACGACAGGGCTACAATTAGGATTACACTTGTTAATTTTGTTACAACTTGGAAACTTTAAAGGTCGGATGCTGGACCATCCGAAACCAAGCATGGTCTGCAGCTTGCAAGCAGGTCTTCAGGATGTGCATATCAACACATTCTCTCACAAGCTGTAATTTGTGTTCTGTTCATAGACAAGCCTTTACTAGTACACAGGTTCAGCACATGAGTAGGCACAGTTGATCAGGCAGCACCTCTGGGAACCAGGGCACAATTTGTCCGATAGTGCCAGGCCGAAGGAAGGGGCGATGTGCAGAGAGACCTTGGGCACTTACCAGGCTTCGCTGCAAGTAAAACAACATTTACCACATATCAGATGAGTCGATGATGCAAATCAAGTATCACCACCAAGAACACCATCACCAACTGGGAACTTCACTTGGAAACTGCACAATGTCCTCACACATACTTTTTCAGTAGCAAAAGCATCCTATATGCCTCCTTACAAAAGAGTGACTTATTAATTTCCTACCCTGATTGAAATTACTAGCGTAGTAATTGAACACACACGCATCACAGTCTCAGCTAGACACACCCCTGTCACAAGTTCAAACAGTACAATGCAATAATATATTTGTGGAATGCCTTATACTTCAACACTTTTTTATTTGTACTTTTTGTTGCCAATGTAACGAGTACAGTGGAATCAACATTTCCTTTCTTACTCACGTTTCCATTGTCCTGAGTGATATTGAATGTCTTGTGCAAATATTTTCCATAAAATATCAATTAATGTTCTTCCATCTCATCTAATCTTTTCCAACACTCCCCTTATCTCAGTCCCTTCTTCTTCATCTTTGCGTGTTCCGTAGGTGTCAAACAGCTGTAAATCCTGAATCCTGGGGGGGCATGTTACTTCTCCCCAGTCTTGCCCAATGGTATCTAGTAGTTTCCAACTCTTCCATTCACTGCTTCCTCTCTTGGTGCATTGCAGTTGCTACCTCGTTTAAGGATATTGTTGCTTCATTTTCAATAATTGGTTGTCCAAGTGGATCTTGAGTCAGTGGACCAGACCTTTGACTGCTTTGTGAACTTTTTCAAGCTATTTCAGCTGTAATAGTTTCTTCTTGTTCAATCTCATCAATAACCATTTTTAATTAAGTCAGAAATACCATGCACTGAATACTATCTTCACTTGCATTAAAATAATCTTCGTATCATTCAAAATAAATCTTCACGTGATTCTGTTTCACTACACCAAGGCTTGAACAGTTGCAGAAGTGCTAAATAGAAACTTTTTCTCCTATCTGGAGTTTCACAACTGAGTTTTCTGTAATTAATAAGATTTCCTTTGGCATGTTCCACTGAATATTCATCGCATCCAATTACTTTATATTTTTCTTCTTTTATATTTTCTGTAACATTTTTTTTTCAAACCTGTAATGTTGAAGTATTTCATACAGACATAATTTTTTTAAGATGTAGACTTCTTTTGGGATAGTATGTATCCAACATATTAATTTTTGCAATATCAGTGCTTTCTAGCTCATACTGTGCTAAGTATTAGATTTCTGGAAAATATTTCAATAATCTATTTCATGTAGAGGCTAGGCCTAGACTTATTCAAATGAGTCCTCTTGACTTTGAATACAAACTACCTAAGCGCAAACAATCAGAACAATCATAAGATCCTTTTACTCTATAAAAATCATATTCAAGCTAAAGCTGTACAATTTCTTGCTGAGACTCTTTTCTGCAGAAACTTCTTCCCACATTTCTTTTATTTCTGACTTGTCAGATTTTGTAATATATGAAGTGACTTAACAAGCAACAGCAATTGAGTAGTCTGCAAGAAACTAAATATCCATGTTAGCGTTTCGCATTTTTAAAATGAATGGATTATAGTCATTAATATACTTTGAAGCTTCTGTTCTTCTTGATTTGTATATATTCTTGGGTGATTTTCGAGTTATTGTATGTCTTAACTGCTGACAAAAAACCATTTACTCTTCCTTTAGAAAGTATAAGTCGTGGGAATCCAAAACGACATTTTGTATAAACTTTTCCTTACCTTTGTATTTCCGTCAGCAGTATTTTCCACATCTATGACGTTGAAACTATAGAGCTTCTTGTCTCAAGCTCTTTTCTCCTCCTTCTCTTAGAAAGGCACATGTAGCATACTGTTCAATGAAAGACAAAACAGCTTCATCACTATCTGTTATACATTTTAGTGCATTCTTTATCCATAATAGCATGTGTATATGAGGAGCACCTCTGACTTGGTACTCTTTTCACCAAAAGAAATCAGTTATCCTCTCTAAGATAAATGACATCATAGCTTGAAATCTATGGCTAAAATAGGAGCAGACATTTACAGGGTTCAAGGAACAAAGTTCTTCTGCTGTCTTCAGTTCAATGTTTTTTTACATTTGAATTTGCTTCTCGTAGGAATTCAAGTAAATCATCCCATGCATATTTAGCACAAATAAGGGTCCAATTCCGATCTCGTTGGGAAAGGCCTCTGTCCGAGTCAGATCCGGAGGGTTTTCCGACCGAGCCGTGCCCCTGGAGTCCGACCGAGCGAGTACGATGCAGCTGAATGCTGACAGACATGGGTCGCTCAGACTCCCATAGAAGTCAATGGGAGCCAGTCGTATGATGCGTACATGGGCTGCCATTGACTGAATGGGTACGTAGTGAACAAGGGTGCTCCCTGTTGTGTGTACGCGTTGGTGCCATCTGCACTGTACATGCATGTGTGGGGGGACCATTGGGTCTCCCCCTGTGTAATTAGTAAGTCCACGGGTGAAGGGGGGTCCGGTGCGTTTACGTGTCGCAGGCTCCGACTCGATCCGGCTGTCGGAATCATGCATGGTACTGGCTCGGTCGGAAATCGCCTCCATTGCACGGCACTGTTTGCTTATGTACAAGACGTACGGAGCAGTTCGGACCCGGAAACGGGTCGGTCGGCAATTTCGTGTTTCTCGCATTGTACTTGCTCGCTTGTGCAGCTGTACGAGTCAGTCAGTAAACACGCGTACGGCTCATAATTTTTCTGCCCAGATCGCGTTCTAAGCCCTTCTGAGCAAGATCAAAATCGGCCCCTAATTGTTAGAAAACATGTCGGTGTACCTAGGTTTCTTAACATGCGATAAAGTTCAACATGACCATCATACCAATATTCGTTGGTGCCACATTGACACACCATCAAAGTGATTAACTGAGATTCCACATTTTCATCTCTCTGTTAAACTTTCATTATGAGCACGTTTGCAGAAACATGTTGTAGATGAACTCTTGTTTTTAATATATGGTTCACTGCATATGAAACTGCAGACAAAGCACTCTCGAACAAAAGCTGAAATATATATGGTATGCACTGCTGAAATCTTGGATATTCAGAGAACAATCTTGTTGATCGGTATTCTTATGCTGCAATCCGTACCACTCGCTCATCAAATTATCTTCCTTCTCCATTGGGAAATAGCTGTGTAAAACAATGAGCTTCTAAACTTTTTCCCACATACTTATGAGAGCTCCTTTTGCTTATTTTATTTGAAATAATTCAATAGTTTTTCCTATGATTTCTTTCGAATAGAGAGGATGTATAATATACTGTTCATAAATCTCGTCACTCATGTATTTGTCCACTTTTTTCAATTTAACCACTTGAGATTAGTGTTTCATCTTGTAAGAATCTTACTTCTTCATCAACATTTACATTCTTATAATATATGTTTTTCTGTACCAGTTATATTGTAGCATTTTGAAGTTTATTATTATCTACATACTCTTGCCAGATTGTTTTACTCTGTGTTGGCACACCATTAACTAGAATAACTACTGCCACATTTTCCTCTCTGTCTTCACCAACAGTTTTCATATGTTTCTTAAAATTTAAAGGTAAGCAGCAACTCTTCCTATGAGACCTTTTTGTAAAACTGGCTTAGGCTCCATACAAACTTTGGCCTGGAATGGGTGTACTAATATACATTTAAATCTACCAGTTCCTGAGGGATAGGTACAAATTCTAGGTTGTTATGTACTGCTGTAGCTGGTATATTTTTTTTCTTATTATTTGTTATAACAGTACTTACATATAACTTGATCACTGGACAACTCATGTTGTCCTTCTACAAAGAAATAAAGAGAAAATTGCTGCCACTTATTATTGTTTTCTTTTTCACTTTTTAAATACAAACCCACACTCCTAGTTAGATCTCTATAGTGAGTACATCGACAACAAATACAAACATGGTTTGGTTTTTCAGAGGAAACAGTGTTAAACTTTGCAATTTCTTCTGCAAATTTCTTTTGATAACCAACTTTATTGATTTTGTGAGAGACCGACAAAAGAAAACAAAAGACCAGAAGCTTGTGCAGATATCAGCACATAAGAAAAACAAGGTATCATTATAACATTGTACATGATCCTGATAGACAAGGGAAAGGCAGGGTAACACCCACCACAGCCCACGGTTGCCCAATAAAAGCGTCAATCTTCTATCACCCCCACCCATTTTCCCCACATTTTGCGAATCTTCTTCGGGCATCCTCTGGCCTCATACAAGGGCCATTGTTGTGCAGCACACCAATCCACCCCCCTGCACCAACATGTCATGGTGTGAATAGTCGAGTTCAGCCAGTTTGCTGCAATATCCCTCTTGGCCACAATCATGGCCGTACTCAGAAAGAATCTGTCAGGAGCACATTCATTGGATTGAGAGGAACTTCCCAACCCAGGACCTCAGTAAGCTCCCCTACCCCTGATTCCCAGTAGCGCATGACTGCAGAGCAAAGCCATACCATGTGGTACAAATCAGCTTGTGGGTGGTGCAACAGGAACAGGATGCATCGGGTCTGAGCCCAGCATGGTGGAGGCGCAGCGGTGTGAGGTAGGCGGCATGGAGGTTGTATATTTGGACTAAGCGGCACCTTACTGAGGCTATGATTGTTTTGGGGGCCATCAGCGCATCCCTCCTGTCATCGTCCTCCAAGGACCCAAGCCATCCCCCTCACCTGAAAGGTGCGTAAGTGGTCCCCTCCCCAGATGTCCCCCAATTGTGAAATCCCAATGAGATCCCATGCTCTAAAGCCAGAGAGGTTGGTGACTTCCAGGAGCCAAGCGACCCGCCAAAGTGGGGTATATTAAGTCAGCTTGCCCGACCAGTGGGTGGGGCGCTAAGAAGCCCGCCAGACCAATAGCACCCCACGTGTGACCTTGGGGAGGGTTCTGGGGACAGTGTTCCCATACAGCATCCCATGGATGTTGTGCAAACCTAGGGCGTGCAGTTCCAGTCAGTATGCCGAGTCTGATCAGCCACCTGTATACCAGTCATGCAATGTGAGGAGCAGAGTATCTAAATAATAAAGGTAATAATAAAGGTACAGATTTGTCATCCCCAGGCTGCCTCGGCCTGACTCATCCTCGACGTCCCCCGCCGCAGCCACATCACACTCCACCTGAGAGGCCTGCACTGGCTCCCGTCAACAAAAAGATCACCTTCAAGCTCCTGATCCACGCACACAAAGCACTGCACAACACCGGACCCACCTACCTCAACAACCGACTCAGCTTCCACACCCCCACCCGAAGCCTCCGCTCAGCCAACCTCGCCCTCGCCACAGTCCCTCGCATCCGAAAAACCACCACCGGCGGCAGATCCTTCTCCTACCTCGCCGCCAAGACCTGGAACACTCTCCCCACCATCCTACGACAGACCCAGGACCTGCTGGCCTTCAGAAGACTCCTCAAGACCTGGCTCTTCAACCAGTAGCACCCCCCCCTCCCCAGCACCTTGAGACCCTCTCGGGTATGTAGCGCGCTTTACAAATGCTGTGATTGATTGATTGATTGATCAAAGGGCGGCATCCAGCACTGGGTGAGGGTCAAGCTGGGTCTCCGACCCCCCCACAGGAACGTGATAGCAAAGCTGTCCATTTCCCTGAACCACGACCATGAGAAGGGTAGGAGCGTATTCCAAAGCATATAGAGGAACCTTGCCAGAATCATCATTTTAAATAAGGCTATTCTGCATATAGGATTCAGCGGCAGTGGCTGCCATTTGAGGAGATCATCTCGGGCCTTTTGCACTATCGGGGTTACACTGAGCGACCAGGCAGGGTCTGGGAGGAGGGTGACCCCGATCGCAAGGTATTTGAAGGACTGCTGTTGAAGAGGTATCGTGGACTGCCAATCAAAGCACTCTCTCGAGAGATGAAGGGTGACCCGGACGGACTTAGCAGAGTTCAGGCAGAGGCCAGAGTTCTGCTCAAAGAGACTCAACACCCGGAGATACCGGGGTCCCAATTGCGCTAGCTTCGCTAGAAATAGCAGAAACGTCGTCCGCGTAAAAAGCCATTTCCACCCCATGATTTGCTCATCCAAACTGATAAGGCAGGTAAAGGGCTCCATCACCAACACAAAGGGGAGGGGTGAGAGGGGCCATCCCAGTCTCGTGCCCCTCCTGATGGGAAAGGGCTGCGACAGAGCTCCATTAACCAATACTCGGGCCCGCTGCTTACAATATAGCGTCTTTACCAGTTTGCAGCAGTGCCCCCAAATCCCATTTCCGTCAACACCGCTTCCAAGTACCGCCAGTCCACTCAATCAAAAGCTTTCTGGAGATCAACGAGAAGAAGGGACAGGTATGGGGTCAGTTGTTGGCGGTTCGCTAGGGCAAGTTGGAGACGTCTGAGGCAGTATCTGGTGCCCCGATAGGGCATGTTGCCGCACTAGTCAGGATGGACCAGTTTGGCCGTGTATGGTCGTACACGGAGGCAAACACCTTGAGCTCTGAGTTGATGAGAGAGATGGGGCGATAGTCAGAGCAGTGCTTCAAGGGAGGCTGAGACTTAGGGATCACCACGATGGTGGCCATATCAGTTTCAGAGCGGAACAAGCCCTTGTCAGTCACGTCAAGATACATCTCCAGAAGGTGGGGAACCAGCGTGTCACATTAGGTTGTGTAAAACTCCTGCCTGTCCGTTCCCAGGGTCTTACCAGAAGCCATACGAGATATGGCTTCGTTGACCACTGGAATGATCGGGATTTCCAGCACCTCTGCCTCAGGCTCACTTTGCCACGGAAGAGGGATCCGTTCTCGATGAAGTAGCTCAGAGAGTGAGAGATTGGGAGGATGTGCAGAGTAAAGGGCAGCGTAGTATGCGGCGAAGCACTGGGCCACGGGGGAGCGTTGAATCGCTCCGTCCGGGGCTATGACCTCAGGAATGATGCGGTTGGCCATTTTTGTCTTCCCACCCATAGACACGTTCTACAGAGGACCTCCACAACAGCTTGGCGGCCTTCAGGGAGGTCTGCTTAATCTCATCCCTCAGAAGTACCAGTCTCTTATCCTGAGCTTTGTTTCTCTCCTCCGGGGATTGGCCTTCAATTAGGATGGCTTGAGCTTCTAGGAGCGTAAGGCTGGAGTCTTGCGCATTTCCTTTGAGTTTGAGCTGGCCCTTGGCGAAGCCATAAATGGTTGCTTTTCCAGCCTCCCATAGGGTGCCAGGGGAGAGGACAGCGCCCTGGTTAGTGATAAAGTAGTGGCAGAGCTCATCACCCACTGAGTTACTAAATTTTTTATCCTGGAGAAACCAGGCGTTCAGCCTCCAGATCGGGCGTGAAGACTCCGGGAGGTCACCCACCCGCATCGCCACATAGGAGTGGTCAGATATACCTCTGGGGAGGATGGTGATATCCTTAATTAGCCGACAATCCAGGGCCAGCATGAAAATGTAGTCAAGTCATGCATGTGTGTGGTAGGATGCCGAGGTGTGGGAATAGCGTCGGGCAATCTGGTGCCAAAGTCTCCAGGCATTACAGACCCCCAGGGCAGCAGCCCAATTCGATAAGCTATTAGAATAGGTGATTCTAGAGGTCGAGGGGGCCCTGATGGTGTCACGGTCGGGGTTCATAACTGCATTGAAGTGCCCCCCAATGATGGTCATACCTGGGGCAGGGTGGCAACCAGTGCCGCAACTCGCTTAAGTGTAGGGGCCATCAGCAAAGGTGGGGAGTATACAGGTTCAGGGCCCGGTCCCCTATCATCCCTTCCAAGGCAACAAAGCTACCCTGAAGGTCATTAGTAACCTTGCATAAAACGATTTGGAGGGCGCGGCATACCAGGACAGCCACACCTCTCGACCCCGATTAAAACCGGGCTAAACTCTGCCATAGCAGTATCACACCAGGAAGGGGCAGTGATTGCCTACAAGGTGAGTTTCTTGGAGCAACAATATGTCAACAGTGTGGTGTTGTGCATATTGCAGGACTGCTGTGCGCTAGACCCTATCTACCATACATTAACATTCCAGGACATTATATGGAGCAACCCCCTCCCGTTGTGGTTGTCAGTCATGGAGGGTATGAGTGTAGGATGAGACACCAAGAGCAGGTTTCAGGTGCGGGTGAAGTGTTTTGCCTATGTGAGGTAGTGGATGTATCCCTATAGAGCTGGTCGTGTGCGCGCTTGCCATGCTGCTGGAGAAGAATGCAGGTGTAGTAATCAAAGTGTGACAATGAAAAACAGGGACAACGGTCCCTTTCCCCAACCCTCCCTATACTTCGGGAACGGAGGCATCTGTTGACCCTAACAGAACTAGAAGAGAAACTAAACTAAAACGCTTGGGAATGGGGAATCGTGGAGGACCCCTCCTCATAGCAGGATGTGCTGTGGTAGTGTACATCAAGAGAGATAAATGATGGAAAACTTAATTGCAGAACCATGAGCCGCAGGACTTGTTGCAGTCGGCAGGCTAATGTGGGCTCGAGGTGGACCTGTGAGAAGGGCCGAACTCCGGGATAGATCAGTGTCCACTAGGTCTGGCAGAGACGGTTGGGGTGAAGCGCTCTCTAGGTCCGAGTGGTTGGAGGAGCCACAGTGACGTAGGGTGAGGAGATCACTCAGGTGTGCTCCAGATGTTGGGAGTCGGGAGGGACCCAGCAGTGAATCTGATCTAGCCCGTCTTGGGCCCTGTTTCCTGAGCGAGTGGGTGCGCTGCTGGTGCGGACCAGGCAGGCCCCTGCAGGCACCCTCGGTGCGGTTCTGGGGGTTGGGCTCCAGGCACTAAGCCATACAGGGCGCTCCTCTGTCAGCCACACCCAGGCCTCCTCAGGGGATTCGAAGAAAAGGGTGTTGTTTTGAAACACCACCCGGAGGCGGGCTGAAAAAAGAAGCCTGTATTGAATGTTGAGGGCATGCAGCTTTTGTTTGACTTCTCCGGAAGAGCGTCGTTGGCCCTGGACCTCCCGGCTATAGACTGGAAAAATCATGATTGTCTGGCTCTGACATTTGAGGTGCTGCTTCTTGTGTGCTTCAGCCAGGATGGAGTCACTATCTCTAGACCAGAGGTTGCGGGATCTCCCTCCAACTGCACCAGATGGCCAGAGGAGGTGCATGGCTCCCAGGATCCCGCAATCCCGCAGATCGTTGAAGGTCCAAGGCTCGCGGCAGTTCCAGCCACGCGCAACCTTGTTGCTGGTGGGCCTGATGCCGACAGCGATACCCACAGTGAGGTGCAGGGGGGCCAAGCGGTCGTCCAAGAGGCCGGGCGAGGCCATCGTGTTGTTGACCTGTCAAGGGTCCCGCGGTATTCAGGCCCTAAATGGAGGTCAATATGGCCGCCTGGGACTCGGACAGAAAGGCAACATGGGGGGGCCCCCGGCTCCGGAGGCACCCCCGTGTGGTCCACAGGAGGGCAAGAGAGAGAGGAAAAAGGAGGGGAAGCACTCCACCCGGCCCCCCTGTCCGATCTGACGACTGAGCCCCCTCTCGATGACTCTCCCACACACCTTCAGGCCAACAATCAGGTGCGTAGATCACGTGGCAGGGCCAGTAGCAGCATTGAACCCGGGGCACAGGGTTCAGCTCGCAGTAGAAAGTAGGGATGTTGCTCAGGGAGAGGTAGGGAGCAGGCCACCAGAAGGGGGAAGGAAGGAAGGCCTCAGTAGCCTCTCCCCCCGATGTGACGGCCGGATTCCTTCGAAAATCACCGCCTACCCTGGGGCCGCAGCTGAGCACGACAGGGCCCCACAGTGATGCCGCCAGTGAGGGAGAGGGGGGAATCCACCCAGCCCCCCGCAGCTGTTCGGAGTGACACCCGAGGCATCCTCGGTTATCCGTTGCTGCACCCGGGGAAGGAGCATGTAGGCCAAGGAGTGCAACCTGCGCTGGCAGCAGCAGGCCCAGAGCCCAGGATACGATTTTCAGCCGGTGTGCAGGGGCAGCCCTGGTACCAGCAGGCCTTCAATTGCCAAAAGGTTGAGGGGGGACGGGTGGGGAGGGACAGACCTCCTGTCCCACTGCACCCAAAGCGATGGCCGAACACCCTCTCCAGCCCTCCACCCACCAGTGGATCCAGGGCCAAGCACGGCAGGTGGGCCCGTCCCGGATGCTCCCAGTGCCTCTCACCTCTGGGAGCCTGGATATACACCGGATTACTGGGTGGTCCTCCGATCCGCAGGTGGGACCAGCACTGGAAACCCCATGGGGCCACTCCTCCCTCACACCGCAGCTGGCACCGCCTGATACCGTAGGGGCTCCAGGAAGAGCCGGGAACCATCTCCAGTGAGGGTCGCCATCTTAGGCCCACGACGGGTAGGAGCTCCGAGAAAGGGTCTGCCCGCAGCACCCACATGTCATCTGCACCGCTCCCAGGTATGGATCGGGAGCCCTGGGCAGCCTGGCAGCAGGATTATAGGGTGGGTTCTCATCAATGGTGGCAGATTAGGGAGCGGATGACAGAAGGGTCTGTAGCACTTCTAAAGTAGGACTGCCATCTTGACGCTCCTGGCCACACCCTCCCTCTTCTGCAAATTTACCAATACTAAGCTCTTTGCCCTGTTCCACTACGCCTAATATTATCAAGTCTTCAGTTTCTGTACACTCATTACAAACTTTCTGTACATCTGCTACACAACCATGCAAAAGAGCTGAAGTCATTTCACTTAAACATAATTATGGAGTTTTTACATTGGGAAGTCTCCATACTAACTTCTGCATTTCAGGGTGATGTACAGCAAACATTCTTAAATGCTAAAAAAAAATGCTTTGGCACACGTTTCTTAAAAGACAAGCCAGTGAATGACCCTGTAAATTAGTATATTTTCTTATTTTACATGGATCTAGTCCTTGCAACATCTTAATCTTCAGTTTAACACTTTTATTTGCTTATTCGCCTAAAATGTTTTGTACTATGCCAATAATCCCAAGTCAAATACTGCAAATACTGCTACAATCCCACTTATATACAAGACCTTGTGTATGCCTTGCTTGATTTTCTTCAGCCATTACTTCTTTTACATTTTTTCCTTTGGAGTGGGGGAACCATCTTTCGCCTTATGACATCAACCACTTGTATCAACTGCATGTACAAATGTGTTCTCTTGAAAATAGCTTTCTTCATTAAAAAAAGACTCAGTACTGGAAGTGTGCTTCCATGCACGAGTAGATGTTTTACAAAAGTACCTTCTATTAACCAGTCATTTTCTTTTGCTTTTCTCCTTCATAAATACCATTGTTTTATCCAATGTTCTCATTCTCTTAAATATTAAGATAAATATCTATTTAAGACCTTGCAGGCTTAGCACTGGTCACCAATGAAACCACACAGAGCAGGATTAGTCCTGCACGCCAACTGCTGGAAATGTCGAACACAAACTGCGATGGTCATATATGTGTCAGGTTCTGAGTGCCACTATGCTCCTGCACTTGCTACTTACTCCCACTGTCATTGTTCTGCATGACCTGCAACACTCCCCGGAAGTCTCAAAACCACAACGCCACCTTCTCCATACTGCATTGGGCATTGCAAAATTATGCATCCTGAGACAATGGAGAGCACAGACTCCGCCATTGGAAGAGAACTGGCTAACGGCTTTGATTCACACACCTGTTCATGAGCTAATCATCTACATCCTCCAGGACCAATCCCATGTGTTTTTCCAGGTGTGGGCTCCCTTTTTACACACAGAGGATGACATCGGAGAGCACTACAAGAGAGGATCTGATTCCGACCACAGCAATGCCGCTAGACATGGAAAGTGAAGCACAGCATGAGCGGCCGCCCCGTGTGTCAGCGCCACCCCTCCTCCTCCATCCATCTCCCATCGTTCCCCTCCCCCACAAGCACTCTCACCAGCACTGACCCAACATGGACACATCCAGTATCAAACACCCACTCTGCACGTACACATCTCATATAGCACCGAGATATACAGCTTACACTGTACCACTCACCATTCATCACAACCCTCCCTTACATCTCCTCATGCACGCACTTTGCCATCTTTCAGGCTCTCCTCTGCCTCTACTCCTCCACTCAGCCACATTACCATAACCCCCACCTTCCCCTTCTTTCTTCCTCTCCTATCTCCCTCCCTCTCATACCCTCCCCAACTTTCTATCGGTACTCATATATGGACACCCACAAAGCTACTCTTGTCTACATGTCCACCCTGATACGGACACCCCCACCGCTTTCCCCCGGTACATCCCCCCTCTCCAATATATCCCCTCTACTTTATGTTACTCCCCCCACTGCATACTTTTGACACAGATGTCTACAACGAACATGCGTTGTGCAAGTTGTTCTCAAATTAGTTTCTACGGCCATTGTATTTGCGCGGCAGATGATGTTGAGGTTACTGTATCTCTACTGTCATGATGCAACTTCTTTAAACTGTTAATAAAGAAATACAACACGAAAGAACACAATCTCTATCTACTACACTTTTAATCTGTTGCTTTTACTTATCAGATGCTACTCTTCTTTTATATTTGTTCACGTTTTAATACATTTTGAATTACTCTACTTCTAAACATTTTTCTTCTTACATCCTTGTACTGCTTCTTCGCACTTGTCAGATGTGTTGTTTTTCTATAATTTGAAGTTGTTTCAACAATAAAAAAATTCTCTTTTGTTTCTGATTTGTTGTTAAACTTTTTGCTTTCTTTTCAGCATTTTCCTCAGTTTTCAATCTTCCAAAGTTTTTATTGAATAAAGTAAATATATAAAAAACAAAGTTTCAACAGTATGTTATATAAAACTAATAATCCTAAATTAATTACATAATATTGTTAATAATAATTGCTAACCAGTTATTCACAATTACATTGCCATTGTCTCCGTTACCAATAAATATGTAGGATATCTAACTATGCACATTAGGAAAGGTTTAAATGGTTGAAAGTGTGGCAGAAACGTTTTATAAATTGGTATACCCTTTTATTTTCTATATCAATGACTTTCTATTTATTTTAACGGATATTCAGGTATGAACCTGTGTAATACAAATGCTTACATCAGTCCTGTCTAGCAAACAGATCTACCTTTGTAGTACTATGTTAACTACGTTTGATAATATTTTCCCATGGGTATGATAGACTGTATACTTTTTTCACTTACTGTAATCAGTTGTACTATACATGTCAAACTAAACATGCAAGGAGAGATACCTAATACAATATACTAGCATTGTACTATTGCAGAGACTTATAAGCAGTAGGAAACAAGTAAGTACATCTAGGAACATGTTTTAAAACTCAGTTTTCTCTAATAGTTTCATGTCAATGCCAGGCCTATCCCAAGTTGAAAGGCAAACTACCATCATGCCACACTTCTGAGTGTCAGCATCTATGATCGAGAACTCACTAAGTGTGTCATTGTCTTTTAAGAAGCAAGATAATACATTCAAATACCTGTAAGCGTACTGCACTACCCTGGTTTTACATTGTAAGTTTTCTAAATGTGTGTTAGAAGAAGCTCAATCAATTTAAATTACACACTTTACTATCTGCGACCTAGTCCCAGAATAGGTATGCAGAAACTTATATGGACTACAATAGCGGTAATGCATCGATGAACATGCATAAGACCTTATATTTCTCATCAGTTTCATTGGAGAGGCAGAAGTCAAAATGCCAGGGCTAAGCCAAAAAAAGACCAACTCAAGACCAACTCTCGTCATATCACTCTGAGAAATGTCAACATGTTTCTAGAGACCTGAATGAGTGTGTCAGTGCCTTTCTAGATGCAACAAAATGCCTTCATAGAACCCTGTACATACTAGACTACCCCTGTTACACACCACATGCTTTCTAAATGTCTGTAGAAGAAGCTGCATGAATCACTTTCTCCTCATTACACAGCACAGCTTGGTATGAAGGTGTTTGTTCAAGTGTTATCATTATGCCTGCCTAGATAAGACATCTGTGCTTCTGCGACTGCATGCTGTAGTAGCTCTGACAACATTTGTGCAGCTGTAGGATAAGCTACATAGTTTTTAAGTTAGGGTCATCAGCAACACCACACATGTCAGAATAAATAGAGAAGTACAGACATACCTAAGACCTGATAGCAGTCAGACATTCAAATTTGTCTGACTATATGTTTTCAATTGAAAGCACACACCTCACTATCTATGGCCTACTTAGAATGAACATTTGCAGACACTTATATTGAGTAAAATACAGGTTAATACATCTATGGAGGAGGGGTGAGTATTAACCACTGCTATCGCATTCGTGATAAAAAAGATGTGTGTGTGAAAAAGTGGAATTTAGGTCAACATGTTTCGCGCTACGGACGGTCACTAGTGAATCCAAGAGCACTTCGTCAGGACCAGGTGCAGAATTGATAAATCAAGTGATGGTTCAAAATAGGAGCCAGGGAAGAGGCGCCCTATACTCCCACTGTACCTACAGTATGGTTGCAGTGTATAATAGCACTGACTAGAATTCTCAATCGAATCCTGTGTTCCAACCCCTGTATTCAGGATGGTCGGCCACGCCGGCGGTCAGATGCGCATGAAAATAGTCAATCATGCCGAAGAGTGCTGTGTGCCTACCCCTCTGTTCTCCACATCCAACAGATATTTTAACCTTGTCTTCAGGACCCCTGAATAAAAACAAGTTTCTGGGTACCATTGAAGACAATTTTAACTCACCCATTCACCTCTCTAGACCCACACACCCGCATGCACAACTGCGGCGTCTCCTAAAAAGATTTCCGCAAAAGAGCCCTCTCGCGGGGCCCGTGAGGGACTGCAGCGCCACCCCCACGAGGAGCAATGCCCGATGATAAAGCATGACACACGCAAGGGTGTGTGAGGGCACTAAATTCAAAAGGAGAAATTTCCCACCCACTCTAAATATCCAACATTACTGAGAGATGCACATTTTCCCAACCATAATAGGTTGATCTATCTTCTTCTCTTTAGGAACAGATGCCCCTTAGTGATTACTATGTGTGTCCTTGGGAGCTTGGGTACTGGACCTTCCATTTCTAACTTTCTCCCTGTCCCCCCTTTCCATTATGTTTTGTGTACTACTTTCTACTCATCACAGAGGGCCACCAGGTATGAATGTATATGTTCAACTGATATCCTGCTCCTTGCCCCAGCTAAGACATCTGGGCTTTTGGGACTCAATGCTGCAGTAAGCCTCACAAGATTTGTGAAAGACGATGATAGCCTGTATAGTTTTTGAGTTAGGCTGATCAGCTGCACTACACATATCTGACTACATGTTCAAATGCAGACATGAGACAGTGTACTGGTCAAACATTCAATCTTGTTAGAGTATGCTTTCAGCTTAAAACACACAGCTCACTATCTAGGGCCTACCACCAGTTTACCTATTAATAAACCTATTTGGACTACAATAGTGCTCAATACATCTGGAAATATGCTTTAAACCACAATTGTCTCTCCCATTTACATATAAGAGAGAGAGAACTCGGAAAACCAAGCCTAAGCCAAAATGTAAGATTGACTCCTGTCATGCCACTCTTGTGAAAGTCAGCATGTTTCTAGAGAGCTCAATAACTGTGTCAGTGCTTTTCTGGAAGCAAAATAATATATTCAAACAAGCCTATACTTACTAGACTACTCCTTTTTGACACCACATGCTTTCTAAATATGTGTAGAACAACCTGCATGATTCACTATCTGCTCATTACACAGGGCACTCAGATATAAACGTGTGTCTTCAACTAATTTCACAATGCCAGCCTGGCTCATAGAATGAAAAAGTGCCTCTCCTCAGAGGAGTCATATTAGTCTTACCATGATTCTACACATACCTTTGTCTCAATACCTTTGAGGGGTGAGGTGACACATACAAAGTATACATTCAACACTACCTCTATTTCACACCTTAACCTGTCCAAATATGTTTGTTAAAGAAACTTCATGAATTTTTGTTTCATTACTATACAGAACAGTCAGAGATAAAAGTTGTTTCACAATCCCTGTCTACCTAAATGATCTTCGCTTGTGAAATGCAATCCTAATGAACTTTTCACAATATTTCTCGAGGGGTATGACAGACCGAAAATTTGTCTAAATTCTTATGAATACCTGCATCACATGTGTCAAATAACACAGGAAACTACAAATAAATCTGACACTTGGTACCTGTTAAGTATTCAAATTTCACAGACATACGCTTCTAATTTCAAACACAAGTATCAGCATATTTGCAATCTTCATTTCAGTACAATTATATATAGAGTACAATGCAGGTTCCTACATTTGATAACATGTTTTAAACCTCACATTTCTCTAATGCTTCTCAACTTTTAGAAATACTCAATCTCAAAGTTAAAAATGTAATTACAATTTATTTATTTTTATTTATAGTTTGTAACGCGCTAGAATCGACTCTATACAAAGTATCTCTGCGCACAGAAAGCGAAGAGAGAGAGAGAAAGAAGGAGACCAGCAGCAACAGTTTAGCTTATAGTTCAGTTCAGTATGGACATAGGGTACATGAATTAAATCTAAAATAAAAATGTTTTAAGTTTTTTTCTAAAATTAAGATGTTCTGGACATTGCCTAAGCTCGAGAGGAAGTTTATTCCAAGAAATTGGTCCGACAACCGACAAAGCTTTGCCACCTTGTCTGGCCTTCTTTGTGGTTGGTATTCTCAATAAAAGTTGGCTGCTTGACCTGAGAGATCGTGTGGGATTATATGGGATACATTTATCCTTCCAATAGGAGGGCCCACATCCATGTAGGCTCTTGTGGATCGGATTGGTTAATGCACCCATTCTCTGGTCTAAGTTTGGCCCCTGGGACCCCAACCCCCAGGACCAGGCCTTAAACTTTTGTTTTTAATAACATGTCCCCCCTCCCTGGGCTGATATTGCCCCTGGGACCCCATCCCCTGGAGCATGGACTCTTGTTCAGGACCGCGGGTAGAGCCTCAAGGCCTTCCCAATCCATGCTGGCTTCTCGCCCCCTGAGGGAGCCAGCATTGCTTTTGGGCAGAGGGAGCTGCTAACATGCAGCTTCCTCTTCCCAAAAGCAATTCTGCTCCACTTCACGGAAGCGAGAGCATTTTTCATGCTCTCACTTCCATGAAGCAGAACAGAGTTTGCAATGACTTGGTGGGGCAGTGCTCCTGCCAAGCCATAGCAAACTGCAATTTCCCTGAGGTTGGCACCCCGGGACATTGGTGGAGCCAGCCCTGGGTGGTGGCCCTCGAGGGCTCCTAGAGGGGTCCCACTCACATCTACTCTGCAGCCCAAGGGAGGTGGTGGTCCCAGGGCTGGTAGTCCACAATGGACTTAACTTGTGCCCCGGGGAGATGGCTGTCCTCTGTGCTCCAGGTGGGCCCCCCACTTCAGTACATTAGCCCTAGGGAAGTGGCGGGCCCCTGGGCTGCCTGGGGGTCTGGAGCCCCCAACACATTTTAATAAGTATATAGCCACGGGAAGGTGACAGTCCCCGAGGCTGAGGGGGCCCCTTCAGCCCCTGCATTATCAAATCAAATTGCCACTTGGTCCTCGCCCACCCGGGGGCCTAATTAAACAAAGCGCGGGAGCCTGAGCTTTGTTTTTTTCAGCTTTGCAGCAGGATTTGTGGATCCACCGCAAATCCTGCCAAAATATTAACAAAAAATGCTTTTTGAGCCTTGTGTGATCCCCCAAGAGGAACAGGGGGTCAGGGAGTTACTACCATGCCCCCTTTTCTTTTTTAATGCTTTTTCTTGTGACTTGCTTGAACAAGTCACTAATTGGCTGGCAACACTTCCTGGTTTGAAGTGTTAGCAGTCAATCAGATCTCAGGCACTGGATTGGAAGGGTTCGTGGATCCACAGCTGCCACAATATCTGAGAAATCTTTACATTTCTCAGGAACTACTGAACAAATTTACACCATTTAACAAAAAGAGTGCTTTCTGAAACAAGAGCTACCTTTTTGCTACCTTTCTGGTGTAATTCCATTCAGCAGTTCGGGCTGTAACCGTGTCTGAAGTTTCCTATGGAAATTAACATTGAGAAAAAGCATTTAGGGATTCCCCTTTTTCTCAGCCCGCGCTTGACGGTTCACCCCAAAACTTTCAACACAGCAGCTGAAGTAAGCGGTGTATTAGTTTTGAAAATTTCATGAAGATTTGTCAAACTACGCCAAACTTATTGGCAAATCAAAATCATTTTTTTGATATAAATATATATATAAATATAGTTTCACAGAAAAGGTTACAGGGACAATATATTTAGGCTTGCATGTCACTCATACAAAATCAGAGAAATTCAGCAGTTAGAGTTACCTGACCAGTGATACTACTGCTAACATATATTATGTGAGTGGCTGTATTGAAGAGTGAGTTGGTGTGTCAGTGGCTATATGGGTGAATGACTGTATGGGTGGGTGAGTGGGTGTGTGAGTGAGTGACTGTATGGGTGAGTGAGTAGATACCTGAATAACTATATGATTGAGTAACTGTTTGTATGTGGCTGTATGGGTGAGTGAGTGGCTGTTTGAATTGGTGAGTGGTTGAGTACGTTGGTGAGTGAATGGCTGTATTGGAGAGGGAGTGTCTGTGTGAATGCCTATATAGGTGAGTGAGCAGATCTGTTAGTGCTTATATGGATGTGTGAATGGGTATGTAAGTGGCTCTGTGGCTGTGTGAGTGAGTGTGTGAATGCTTGTATGGATGAGTGAGTGGCTGAGTTAAGAGGATTTATGAGTAAGTAGCTGGCTATCTGAGTGGCTGTATGGGTAAGTGACTGGTTGTATGAGTAACTGTATGGGTGAGTGAGTGGTTATGTGAGTGGCTGTATGAGTGAGTGAGAGGGTGAGTAGTTCAATGGATGAGTGAGCGGCTGTTTGAGTACTTGTATGGATGTTTGAATGAGTTTTGAGTGGTTGTGTGGGTCTGTTTATGAGAGGTTTTATAGAAGTGTGAGTGGGTGTGTGAGTTGTTCTGTGGATGATATCATTAGGGATGTCATGAGAAATATAATTTGAGGTTATGAGTGATGTCATCTGTGATGTCACTGACCCTGTCATGAGTGTTGTAAAATGTGTGAGGTCATAAGCAGTGCATTGCGGGGATGTACGTGATAGTTAGCTCAGGTAACTATACCTGCTGAATTGCTATGGTTTTGTACAAGTGAGATGTGAGCTTCACTATAACGTTCCTGTAAACTTTGTGTTTTTCAGTGAATATCTAAGATTTTTTAAATTCTGTTTGCTAACTATAACAGCCCTGTAACCATTACATTATTAGTGAATTTGTAAGGTTATTCTAATTTTTTTCAATATTTGCATATTATACACTAGAGATGTATAAGGAACCACTTGATTTGAAATGTTATCTGTCCTTCTCTTTCTCATTTGTTTTAGTCTATTAATAACTATTTTTTAAGGTTTTAATTCTTTGCAACATTGTTTCAGGTGCCGCAGATACGTCGTGAAGACCGGGCATTTTTTAAATAGTGTAAACACATAAATACATGTATTGTACAGAATGATTGACAGTAGGGGTTTACTGATCTGATGATTAAACTTCCATTTCCATTTTTATTTGATAGGAAAGCCACTTTTGCATGGCATTTTCTGTTTTTGTGGCGACACCAGAGGTCACGATGACTTCGACAGCCACGTGTTTTTTATAAAGTGAAAAACACATATTTAGACATATTGTAGTGTATTTTGGACATAAGGGGTTTACTAGCATATGATTAAAACTTGTGTATTCGAATTTAGTTCTAAAAGAAAACATTTATGAATTTGATTTCCCGTGTTTGCCTAGACAGCGGAAGTCACAATAACGTTAGTAACCGCAACTACTGCATGTTTTAAAAAAAGTTAAAAACATATATAAAAACATATATATAGACTTATAGTAAGATATGTTTGACACTAGGTGCTAGATGTATTGTTTTCCACAGGGATTCTGTCACTTAAAACGTGACGTAAAATTCTTTTGTTTCACTATTTGCAAAAGTAGCTGGAAAGTGTCACTGACTGAATTTTATCTTATGTTTGCATAATTGCAGCAAGGAAGGACTTGTTCATTCAAGACCTAGAGATGGTGTGAGAGCTGACCGCAGCAGAAAGGTTGATCCTTCAAGTATCCTAGCACCAGTGGCACAGGTGTTTAAGTAGCTTCAGTAAATGGTAGGCTTGTAAATGCATACCTCAGGCTTTCCGCACCAGCCCACGGACACTTAAAATGAAAATAGGGCATGGCTGTGGTCCAGAGTAAATATCCACTGTCTTTTATCTGAGTGAGAGCTCTTCTGTTGTGTGCACAGCTGACTAACAAACACCAGAGAAGCTGCAAAGCTACTCCAACTGGAAAATCTGCTGGAGAATTGTTTAGCCATATACCAGTTCAACAAATTGAAGTAGCACTCCCAGGATACTTTGAGAAATGACACAAAACATGGAAATGTATGTGAGACTTGGACTCTGCCAGTGGTGTATGCATCAAAATCCACAGGTCTCAAATTGAAGACTTTACAAAACTGGAGCAAACAGAAGGGTAATTGTAGTTAGAAAATTCATGAAAAGGTTGAGGTTTTAGTTTGTTGTTTCTTTCAAAGTGGAAAGTAAAGGAACTTTCCGGTCAGAAAAGCAAATCTTGTAGGAAAGGCCTCCTTCCTTGATTGATTCGCATTTCTCAAGTGATGATATTGCCCCTTGAATAGTAAAAGTATGTCTGTTGTATTGGGAAGTCTATTGCCCCAATCATAGCGGATGACCTGCCTGAACGTTTCAGTACAGTCATTAAATCACCGGCCAAGGGAGTGCTTCTGAGGGAGAATAATATGAGACTTTTAAAATAGTTACTTATCACCATCTGCAATAGATCAGCACCAAGTGATTACCCTATTTTTCAGAATAACAGTCTTGAGTCAAGCAAGAATTCAGGTTCAACGACTATTGCACCGTTGTACCCAAACAAAAACAAGGTTACCTGTGAGCAGAAGGTAACAAAAGCATCTAGAATGCAGTTGATGAATTCACCCATTTGAGCAATTTCTGCCTGCCTTGTAACCACCACTGTGGAGAGGATAGAACTGATTTAGAATCTTCTCTGTGTCTCGGTGGGCCAAAAAGCTCCTTCTTGAAATGACACCTATGTACCAAGCAATGGTGGGTTGACCTGACAAACTACCTGACAAAGCTTGATTGGGAATGACCCGTCACTTCACTGCAATGCGAGCCAAGAGCATTGTATTTGGATGTGCCAAAGATAACACCTCCTAAGGCTAGTTTCAGTGGGTCACATCATGCCTCCTGGAACATCCTTCTGTTAGCACGGGCCAAACAAACTTGGCTAAGGCTTGGATAATTCATATTTCATATATTGTGGCTTCCTCAATAGTGTCCCTACCTAGCATGTCACCTCAGGAGATCTCGTAACCACCTAGCAAATATTGCCTCTTTTCTGCCGTTCAAGATATAAGATTGATACTATCAAGACGGATGACCAAATCTCTACTAACTTGCTCAGCCAAACTTGTGGCAGCCAACGAGTCTATGCAGGAACGCCTTTAGCTCCCCATTCAGGGCAACCTCATGCTCCCTTTTGAAGGACATGGCCTTTCTACTCAAAGATGCCGAGAAAGCAGGTGAGATGGAACATCTGTCTGAACTCCATGGACAGAACTGCTTATTTGCATATGACCCATTACTGACACCCCCACCTCGCTGAGTCTTGGGCCGAAGACTTACATCTACTAACTACTGTGATTTATACAGTTTTTTTTCTCACAAAGTTCCCATTATGTAGTAGCAAAGCACCATGTTTGGCATAACACATTAATAAATTTAAAATACAGTGCCATGAATGATACTTGGGTTGGGAAATCTAGATAAACCTCCACTTTGTTTGCTCATTAGAATTCTTCATACATTTATCATGCTGGCCGGGGGAGGAAGGCTTCCATGGTAGCCAAAAGATGACCCCCTGAAGAGAGAATACTTCTTTGCCCATCCTACTCCAACAAAATGCATGCAGTTTTGCAGACCATGGTATCCTGTGGTTGGAGTGTGCTGGAGAACAGCCAAAGAACCAGAGCATATGCTTTTTGATGGACAAGAGGGTATATACCCTGCAATATCAGAACCCTTCAAGGTCATGGTGCAGAAGTCTGCATGACACTAATGCCACATGCCTGGCTTCATCAGACATACCTGTCTGCACTAATTAAACATAGATTTTCCCTGGGCTCAAGATCAAAGAATTTAAGTCAATTTCAGCAAATCAGATTGAAAGATGAAGACGTAAGTCCTGAGTAAATATTTGGCAAAGTATTATCAGATAGGAAACACAAGTTAAATATTTGATTAAATACTTTTGTTTTGTCTGATACTTATTTAAAAAAAAAATTATAACAAAGAGAGAGGGACCCCTAGACCAAAGGAGAGGGGTACCAGAAATGACCTTAGTCAAAAAAACAGACCTCCTTTGGATCTATATATTTCACCAGCCAATAATCCACACAGACCTCACATTAACAGGATGAGAATGGACATCAAAAATGCAATCAAAGAGATAATGTAAAAAAAGTTACACAAATGTATTCAAATTTCACAAATAGTCACATATATCACAGAATATATAAAATGTTTCAAAGATATTTAATAAAAACTGACAGTCTCCAGACTTTATACACATAAACACCCTTATGCATCAAGCCCAAATCCAGTCGGTAAAATACCGATTCGTTAATAGCTCCCGGTATTGCGTGAAAAATACCCAATCCCAATGCATCAACCCAAAACCCGAGCAAATAACGATTCGCTAAATAAATAACCTCGAACATACCGAATCGCTAATACCCAAAATGCTAATTTACCGATTCGCTATATACCGAATTAGCAATTACCGAAATCCCTATTAGCTCCCGGAAATTGCCAATAGCAAATAACGAGTCGCACCCCAATGCAACAAAACTCGCTAATAACGAAAATCCCAAAAATCGCTATTTTGCCAGAGCTAAATAAGGGGAATCAAAACCTGGAGGTAAAGTTACAAAAAAAAGATGAGGATAAATTCTTCCTACATGTGCAAATGATTGAGGCAATCACTAAACCCTTAAATGTGGCCCAGGAGACCCTGTTGGCTCCCACAAAATGGCTGCCCTCTACGTGCTTGCAAGGAGGATGCGGATCAATGCAGCAGGACAGCGCAGGAGAAGGGTCCAGGAGCGAGTGTTCAGACTGCGCATAACCTTGCTCGGCCAGAATGAGGACGAGGTGTACCAGAAGTATTGCCTCAATCGCGCTATGATCATGCGCCTGATTGCAGACCTGGAACCATTACTGCAGCACCAGACACACAGGACAAATGCTATCCCTGCGCATGTTCAGGTCCTATGCAGCCTGCACCTACTGGCCTCAGGGAGTTTCCAGGGGGTAATTGCGGTGGCCGGAGGTGTTTCGCAAAGCGCACTGTCACGCTTCTTCAAGAAATTCCTAGATGCCATGCTGACAATGCTCCACACACACACATCAGCTTCCCCACAACCCCACAGCAGTTGGACCGCACCAAACAGGCATTCTACCAGGTGGCCCAATTTCCACATGTGATTGGATGCATCGACTGCACGCATATCCCCATATGTCCTCCGTCAGCAAATGAGTACCTATTCCGGAACCGCAAGTCATACCACTCGATCAACGTGCAGGTTGTGTGCGATGCCAACAACATCATAACGGACCTAGTGGCACAATTCCCAGGGAGCACACACGACTCATACATCTTCCGCAACAGTGGAATGCACAGGCGACTAATCAATGGGGAATTCGGAGAGGGACTCCTGTTAGGTACGTAGAAATACGCTTCCCCACACCAACACCACACATGTATGTACATCACCAATGCTAAGTCTATGCTTCTATCTTCTAGGTGACAGTGCTTACGCCCTGCGGGAATACATACTCACCCCATACCTAAATCCAGCAACCCCGCAGGAACATCGCTACAACGCTGCACACATCAGCACGAGGAATGTGATAGAGCGGACTTTTGGGATTCTCAAGAGCCGCTTCCGTATCCTCCACAAGACTGGCGGCGCCATGCTATACCAACCAGACACATGCTGTCGAATAATTGCTGTATGTGCAATGCTGCACAACATTGCCACCAGAAGGGGGATACCCATGGAGGTGGACAGGGATGACGACCACCAGGCTGACCAACCACCCGCCCAACGACGACCGGCACACATCCCAAACACAGCAGAGGGCCATAGGAGGCGGACATACATAATGCAAAATCATTTTTGACCCTGGGTAAAATGAGACATTACAAGTTGGTGTTGGGTGCAACTGTTTAATGCACAGTAGCACTGAGGATTGTGCAACAGAACTAGCATTGTGAATCATGCTCCGATTGCATACATGTAAATAAAAGTTGTCTTAAAGTCAGGCCTGTGCAAACACAATAATTGGATGGCCATGGTTGCTCCACCATGGACCTGCAGCATGTCCAAATTTCTAGTGGCGCTTGCCACATACACCAAGCCTACGCTCAGGTGCATCCAAAGCCTCACCACGGCCTGTCCCCGTGGAGGCACGCGAACTGCGGCGCCTGGTGCTGGCCTCTGCCAGTGACACGCTGCTGACACTAGAGGCAGCCTCACTGGTGTCATCCCCTCCCAATGCTGCAGCACTGCATGTGCTGCTCTGAAGTTGTTCCACAGCTGTGGTGATGTGTCCCAGTGACTTGGCCACATCACCGCAGAAGTGCCCAAGGTCCACCTGCAGGGAGACTGTGCGGCGTGCCAACACAGCGGTGCAGTTGCTGTGCCGTTGTATGGCCTTGGTAGCGGCGGCGGAACACAACATTAGATGCCAGTTACTCCTCCTCTGGGACTCATGGCCCTCCCTGATGGCACGGGTGAGCTCACGTACCTCCTCCCTGAGCTGAGCATTGCCATCAGCAACCGCAGTGGTCTGGTCCCTGACCGCCGTGCCCATGTCCCTGACCGCGGAGCCCATGTCGGTGACTGCTGCAGTCATGGCGCGCATCTCCCTCGCTAGGCGCACGATATTGCAGCTGATGCTAGCCACATGTCTTCCCTGCAGGTTCTGTGTACGCAGCATCCTCTCCTCGATTGCAGAGGTTGTTAGGACATCCTGGTCTGCTGAGGAGACGGAACTGCGACGGGCCCCGTGACGCCGTGCGTGTCTTGAGCCTCCAGGTGGTGCAGCAGGTGGTGTGGATGTGCGCTGCGTGGGTGCCAATTGCGGGGGGGGGGGGTTGCCATCTCCTGCAAGGGCGCAACTTGGTGCCTGTGCCTCTGCGGTATTGTGGCTGTACTAGCTGCAGGCTGTTTTGCTGGTGGCGTTGCTTGTGGCGCAGGTGCTGGTGCCTTGGCTTGTGGCACTGGTGCTGGTGCCGTTGATTGTGGCGCTGGTGGAGGTGGTGCTGGTGGGGTGGCAGGTGTTGGCGGTGCGTGCGCATCCTGCGCTGTCTCCTGGTCTGACTCCACGGGTGTCTCAGAAATGATCAGCTGGTCGCTGTCGTCAGAGTCTCCAGGTGATGCATCTGTGTGTGAAACAGTGCATGATTAGTGGGATGATTACACCTACATAGTGTTGTACCCATTAATGTCCCTCTGTGGTCCAACAAATGAACAGTCTACAGCCATGTACAAAATATGTGGTGTATGCTCATAGGATTTACGCCTGTACATGCACTCTGGGCTGACTAGACTACAACTCCCAAGATGCAGTAGTGTCATGTGTGGAGCAGTCTGTGCCAGAGCTGCAGACACAGTGAGATTGGGCTGGGGGCATGGGTATGGATTTACGCTATGCTGGGTGTGGCACAGGCATGCATCTTACCTTGGGCACTTGTGGCTGCGCCGGACGTGTCCATCTGGGTCACCCCCACGACGGCTTCACGCTCTATCGTCCCTTCCACAAGGTCCTCCAGGGCTGTGTTGGATGGTGCAGTGGATGTTCCGCCTCCAGTCCTTCTTGCCTCCCGGAGCCTCTCAGCAATCCTCTCTTTGGCGCGCTTCCGCAGGTCATACCACCGTTTTTTAAGGTCGTCGATGCTGCGGGTAGTGACGCCAACCGCATTGACCCTCTCACGGATGCGCTGCCAGATGCGCCGCTTCTCTGTCTCAGGCACCTTGAGGGACAGCTTGCCAAAGAGGCGGTCGTGTTTGCTGGACACTCCCTCGATGAGGTACTCCAGCTCCCTGTCCGAAAACTTCTTCTTGCGCTTGCGTGCAGATTCTGCGCTGGATGGCACTTCCTGCGACATGATGGATGTCTGATGTGAATGGCAGAATCTGTGTGGCCTCACTCTGCACAGCCTGTCCTTCTTTCCAGCTCCTGTCTGCTCCTCTGTCGAGGCTATGTGGGTGGGGCAGCAGTATTTCCTGGTTGGTGATGTCATCAGCCCGTTCCCAGAGCGACGCGGCAATTTGCGATTTCGCTATTACCGATTCGGTAATAGCTAACTCGGTATTACCGAACTCGCTATTAGCCAAATCGGTATTACCGAACTCGCTATTTGCTAGTGAGGCCGTTTGCGTGCCCCGCTATTAAGGAATCGGTAAATTTAGCGATTTTTAAGGATTCGCTAAATTTCACCGAATCTGTTGATGCATGCCAATTACCGATTCCTTAATGGCGATTCCTTATTTTTCGCTATTAAGGAATCGGTATTAGTTTGGTTGATGCATATGCCCCATTGTAAAAAATAAATACTATTTTTTTTTCCAAGGTTCAAAGACAGGTAAAATCAAAAAAATACACCAATAATCATACAAAACAGAGCATTTGCAAATTGGGAAAGAAAAAAAGGACAAATTAATCCTATTAGAACACGGAAATCGCCAAATCAAAGATTCATCGTTTGTAACCACAATAAAAGATAATCCAAATATACATGTCACAAAACCATTGTCATCACAGATTTTGTATAATTTCCTCTCATTCAAGCATCGACGCGTTTCGGTGGGCACTAATACACAGCCAACACCTTCCTCAGGAATATTTGCATAAGATCCCAATTCAAGTATATGTATATTAAAAATCTGAAAAAGAATATATATAGTAATATAAGTAATTACCGAAGTACATTTATTAGAATTATATTGGATACATTCTGATGTCCAAAACTCATCCCATGCAATAAGAATGTGAGACATACACACAAACACTCCATAGTCTGTATGTAATAGTACTATTTGTCGGCTAGTGAAAATTCACTTAGCACTCTCAGGAGATGGTTAAAGTGCACATGAATCATGTTTAACAGCTACTTGGCAATAATCGTATTAGCTAAGTCATCTTATAGGGATGTCATTTCTTGACTAGTAATTCATATCATATAATTTTCACCATACAGTGGTTCTGTGTATAATTATTGAACTCACAATTATTATGTGCAAAACAGTCTCCTTGTAGGTCTTGCCAAGATTTCTCTTACATGAGCCTGATCCGCTGCTTCACATACAATCAATAAAAAGGCCTGTTTGAACAAAAAGGCCTGTTTAGACAAAACGTAGCATCCTATAACATTGCTACAATACACTAGTATTAAGATTTGCAGTATGTTCATACTGTATATAGGCTTTCTCAAATTACCTCCTATACGTTTTTTAGCAGCTTATATTAAACGCCCCACTCGGGTCAATCAACTGCTGTCCTCATGGGCATTTACCTCATGGGAATATAATACCTAATAAAAAGAGGGGAAAACATGAATAACTGAATATCCCTTTAGATTTTAGTTCACCTAATTTATTTATCAGTACCTAATAAAGCTAGTATTTACCTTTAGTGTGTGCTAAGTGCAGATGTCTTTTGTATGTTCGGGCCGTCACTATATTTATTCAGAGATCACCACAGGTAATCAATAAATCGATCTCTGAAACAAAGTAAAACCTATAATGACCTAATTGAATAATAGTATTGACGAAGCAAACACTCTGCTACTGCCTTTATCTTAGGCCGGCAGTGGTTAGCACATAAACTATCTACACATTTCTATTATTTCCTCTATTGCACGGCAGCAATTACAGTTTTTCGGTCACATAACCTCATCCACCTCTGCACGAAAAGCTCGTCATATTGTGCGAATGCAGATATCAGAATTAATCGCCCTACATTTAGGAATATAAACACCAAGTCACCCTTTACCTCAAATATTTGTGTTATCAATCTTCTGCAAGGATAGTGAAGATAAAAGCGTCCCAAAACTAGGATCTGTTCTATCACTGCACTGAAGAAAAGACAGACAAAAAGTCCATTAAGAGATGTATCTAGCTATCGCAGCAATACACGATCTGCTCAACGTCCTGCCTACACACATACCTGTATGCCGCCCGGTATGGTCCGCGGAATAACTTCTTCCGATCCCATTGAACAAAGTACGAAGAAACAATGAGCCTTAAATACACACCGGCACATCACCAGTGACCCGGAAATGTAGAGGTCCTTCCGGGGCAAGAACACCAGACGGAACCGAGACGTAGTCGACCGAAAATAGGCAGCCATCTTGAAAGTGTCGACAAACACTGATGCAGACGATTTGAGTATGATTAGATATGCTGCGGGGTCATTAGTGAAGATTTCCTCTATTGTATAATTGTTTATTTATTTCAAGCCAGAAGCAATAGCTAAACACCCATAACCCGGAAATGTATAGCTCATTCCGGGACAAAGGCTCCAGATAGAACTAAGACACTAACGTCCCCAAATAGGTCGCCATCTTAAAAGTATTAACAAACCCTAACGCGGGTTATTTAAATAGTATTTGGTTTACTGCAAAAATGTTTGTGGAGACTTACTCTATTTTACCTATATTCACTATATTTAAACCAAATCCAGTAATTCTTGTTTCGATAACAAGAGGCGAAAAAAAGTATACAATTCTGTCTATTATGCCACTCTCTATTATTATTTCATTTGCCGAATCACGCTATTCATCTCTTTCTGAAAAAAATATATCATTTTTTTTTAAAGCTTTATTCGACATTTGTCATAAAAGCATTCCCCTATCCCTAATACAATAAATACTACATATAAAAAATACATATTAAACATGGAATGTCGAATAAATACATAATAAGAATACAGGTACTTCAATTTATCAAATTTCTTAAAATATAGATTTTTCTATAAATAAAATACAATAATCCATATGGGAGAGTGCAAGATTGGGAATATACATAATTTCATTACGATGCAATTGCCATAAGTGAACGAGTACGAATTAACCATGACCAAGCCAGAAATTTTGCTACCCCAACCACAAGCAATATGGAACAATCTGTTTCAAGTATCCTTAGGGCTACGGATTGGCTGCGGGTTCCCAAACTAGAGCACACAGGTTTTAACCATTTACGTCTGGGGGACGAGTACAATGGACAACAGAACAAAAGATGGGAAATGTGCTCAATTTGTTCATTACAGTGGTGGCAATGTTCATCCCATGCTGGGGACCAGTGCTTCTTAAACGCATTCACCGGGAGTGTACCTATGCGAAATTGAAAATAAAGTTTTCTATCATAGGGTTTTTCAATAATATCCCAAAAAATTTCGCAAGAAGGGTACATTTTTATGTCTAAGAAGCGAGATGTTAGGCTTGTGCTTGTGCCGTCACTAAACATTGTAAGATATACCATTTCCCAATATAGATCTTTCAGCTTTGCCTTCGTAGGAAAGCAGGTTACGTCTTTGGTATCCCATAGATGATTCAAATTCATTTTTATAAGGAGTCCCCGGAGCTCCCTTAGCCATGGGATGATATGGAAACGGTCGAATTTAATAACGTCCGTCAGTGCCGCCGCATAATGGCTTAATTCTGGGGTCACCATAATCCGTCTCCAATATAGAAGAGGGCGTAGCCTCGCTATGTCCTCTATTCCTTTTCTTCCCATATCCAATTTTAGTGGGATTATGGGTGTGCTTTGGGGGACCATCACAATACCTCGTAAAAACCTGTTTTCTGCTCGGCCCAGTTCTCTCAAATTAGAAAACCCCCATAATTCAGAGCCATATAAGCAAGCCCCTAGTACTTTCATAGAATATATTTCCAACACACAATTTACTGGCTTTGTCAGCGAGGAGCGATGTTTTAGGCTAATTGCGCCTGCTAGCTGCCTAAACTTTAGTAAAGTTGTGGTTATGTGTGGCTTCCAACTCATTTTTCCTTGCAGAGTGATACCTAGGTAAGAGAAAGAGTCCACCCTTTCTAAGGGTGTACCTTTATATTTTATTACACCTTTGAAGGTGGACTGCTGGTTGAGGCACATGAATTTTGTATTGGAGGTGTTCAATTCAAGGCCCCTCTCGTCACAAAATATACCAAAGGCATCAACCACTTTTTGGAGCCCACTGGGGGTGCGGGAAAGTAGGAGCGTGTCATCCGCGAACATGAGGACAGGTACACGAGAGCCTGCGATTACTGGGGCGTCACTAGCAATCTTCTCTAAATGCTCAACGATGCCATTTATATAAATTGAGAAGAGAGTCGGTGCTAGGACACACCCTTGCCTCACCCCACGTTCTACCGGAAAGGGATCAGTTACTTCTCCTTGCTTGCCCCACCTTATTCTTGCAAAATTATTTTCGTGGAGACGAACAAGGAGTGTAAGCAATTCCTGGCTTAAGCCCACGTCCGCCAAGGTCTGCCAAAGTTTTTCTCTGGGGACCAAGTCGAAAGCGGCTTTTAGGTCCACAAAAACTGCATACAATGTCCCCTTCTTTAGGGTAACATTTCTCCAGTAGATGGTTAAAAAGTGGAGGACTTGATCAACGCTGCTAGTTAGAGGGCGAAATCCAGCTTGATAAGATGACAAAATATTATTTTCGTTGATCCATTGCTGCAGTTTATTTTGGACTAATCGGCCCATTAGTTTTTGTGCTGTATCAATCAGACTAATGGGTCTATAATTTTTGGCCAGGGTTCTATCACCTTTCTTAAATATGGGGATAATTTCGGCTCCCTTCCATGAGGCAGGCACTTTCCCTCCCATTGCCACCGCATTAGCCAGCATTGCAAAATAGGTACACCAGGAATTACGATCCGATAAAAATATATCAGCCGGAATTCCATCCATGCCTGGAGCTTTGCCCCCAGCCACACAATCCAGTACAATACTCACATCCTTTTCATCAAATATTGGAGATTTGTAGAAGACTTGTGGAGGCGGACAACCAATGATAAATATGGGATTACAAGCATACTGTGGTTGGAAGTATTCCACCCAATTGCTTTTCGGAACATGGTTCGTAGGGTGGAGTGCTGTGCCACCCTTTTCCCATTTTACTGTGGACCAGAAGCGCTTAGAATCCTTGGAGGCACACGCCTCCTTGAGTTCGCGCCAACATTCCTCATCCCAGCGCTTCTTTGCCAGTTTTTGGACCTGTCTATACTGGTTTCTCGCCAACCTTACTGCTGTTGCATTTCCTGTTCTCAGTTCCACGCTAAGGTTATCTCGTGCTATCCTGCAACTCCTGTCATACCACCCTTTAAAAATATATCAAAAAGAGATAAACAGAAATTGATGTTTGTTATGTGACTTTTTGTGATGTATAGTTTCTTGATGTATGCAGTTTTTGTTATTACTGTTTTGTTATTGGTTATATGTTTAGATTGAATATATGTACTGTTTGCTCCTCGATGTGGGTGCTCATGAATCAAGTATATTTTACTATATAACAATATGTACTAGGACTCATATATAAAAATATTTTTGTATCTAAGATGAATAAACTATATAAATTACTAGTCTGATTCATGGCTTCTGCATATTAGAACACATTGTCTTTGTTATATGAAGTTTTTGGAGAAGTTTTTGTTTGTTTGCACTGATTTCACGAGGGCCCTGGCCTGTTTGTGCTCTTGCCTTTGCTGTTCAAGGTCCAAAGTACCACCCCTTCCGACCACCACACGTGACCTAGACTCAGGTGTCTCCTCCATCCTCTGTGCCTCCTGATTTTTGCCAGTGTTCTTCAGGTGGCCCCCATTCCTCCCGCTGTTTCGCGCCATCATCCCAACGCAATCCAGTCATCTCCACGTACCACCATCAGTCCCACGCAGCAACAGTGATGTAAATAAATGCGTGCGTCCTCCATGGACAACTTTCAATTTAGCTGGGAACAAGGCCATATATACAAGAGCAGATACTGCAGTCCCATAGCTTCTGCTTGACCCCAGTGAATGATTGTCTTTGCTGTTGCACAGAGCTGGTGTAGTCAGAAAATATAAGGATTATGTGATTTTCGAAGGTGGGCTCACCCCGCAATATAGTGTCTTGATCTCTGTAATTCAGTATCTTGGCTATGATGGCTTTAGGAGTGGCCCAAGTGAAAGGGGAGTACACCAGCAATCTGTGGGCACATTCCCCAAGAAAAATGGAGGACAATCCAATGTCTGGAAGCTGTTCACGGATCCGCTTTGTTAGACCTGGCACCTTGGCGTGAGTCTCCCTTCTACTTTTTGTCGCTGTGCCTCATGTGTTTTTCTGGTGTTGGCCGCTCAGAGCACTGTGCCACTGCCAACCAGTGCCACAGTGCAAGTGCTCCCTATGTAAAATGTATATGTTGGTTGGATTCCATGATTGGCCTATTTGGTTTACTATCAGACCCCAGTAAAGTGCACCAGGAGTGCCAGGGCGTGTAAATACAAATGCCGCTGGTGGGCTTGCAGCCCTGGTTGTGCCACCCACAGAAGCGGCCTGGTAAAATGTGTCTAGGTATGCCATTGCAGAACCTGCGTGCAGTCTGGTACTGACATGCTGACTGGCAAGTGCACCCACTTGCCAGTCCCTGACCCTTCCCTTAACTTCATGTTAGTAACCCCTATGGTAGGCCCAAGGGCAGGGTGCATTGTAGCATAAGATAGGATAAGCCCTGATGTGTGTGGCATGTCCTAATAGTGAATTACAGCCATTTTCGTTTTTCACTATTGTAAGGCTACCCTGTTCTCATAGGCCAGAATGGGCTGTTAAGATTGTTACATCCTATGATCCTAACAGACCCAGGGAACATGGTAGAAAATCGAGTTTAGTATGCCTGAACTCAGAATAATAAGGCACATCTTTTAGTAAGGTTTTTTTTTAATATTCTGCGTTTGCAAATGCCACTTTTAGAAAGTTGGCTTTTGCTTGCCTAACCATTTCAGCCCGCCTCTGCGTGATGTGTATCTGCTGTCTGGCTTGTGTGAGTGACAGGGCTGGGGAAACCCAGATGGGCAGGGCTAGGTAGCCTGGTGGTGAATAGGAAGATTGGCAGGTAGATGGGTGGGAGGAGTGAAGGACTGGGTTATTCTAAGACCCAGCGGTGCCAGGGGACAACACCTGAAACCTTCGTGGGTTACCTGTTCTGGCGTACAAAACACAGAGACACGGGACACTTCCAGCGACGTCAGAGATCAGCGTTTATTTACTGCAGGGATACAGAAATCACAAGAAGTACACAACGTGTAGGTTCTCGGAGACTGCTTCAAATTGCAAAAGTGGATCGCTCCTTTTATACACGTTTTTGCCATTGCACAGTATGGCGAACAAAGGTTACAACTCAGTTCCCACAATAAACTTCAAAAGAGTCGTGTTCATGTTTCAGGAGGCCGGAACATAATTACAGCAGCATTGCCAGTTCCCAACTGTAAAAACATATCTACCCCGCAATAAAACACATTCCATTCTGACCGTAAACACATTAGGAGAGGGGACAAACACAGATGGAAAGAAAGGACAAGGATGCACAACAGGTTAGAAAAGAGTGTCGGGAGTAATAAAGGAAACTTGATGACAGGATCAAAGACCTCGTGTCCAATGCATGCATGACTGAAACAATAGGCTAGCACGGCAAGATGAGTCTCGAGCGGGGCCATCTGCCTTCGCCGTGTCATTTCCCTTATCGTAAAAGTCACCCTTAAAGAAACACGTGTCCCTCGTGTAAGCTTGGGAGTCCCAGGGTCACGAAGCGGGCAACGTCCGTTCGCTGGCTACTTGAGGGCAAGAAACAAAATGGATGCCGTATCTAAAATGGAACCCGAGGGTTCGGATGAACAAACCCAAAAATTAGACGAACCATACGTGGTTGCGTAGCGAAACTGCGTACACCCACTATACTCGTCATTTGCGGTTCGTAGACACCAAACTCATCCATATTCGTCACCACTCAAAAAGTGTCGTTCCGTCTCACACGGAACCTCAGACGCTCCTTTTGCCCTCATGTAGGCAAGCACTAGTCAAGATCGGAATCGATTTCAATATTCATCAGATCGTTCACCTGCTGCTGAAACATCATTCTACTCATCAATGTCTCCTTGGTAACAGATGGCCGTCTTATACACGTTGTAGCACAAAGGCCACATAAGGCAGGACCACACTGTACACAAAGACAACACGTGAATAGAAACGTTACAACAACCCCTACGATCATCAGAATTTTCCAACCCCAAGTGGATATCAAACCCCAAAACCATCCTAGAAGCGTCCAATTACCTTCGTCCACGTTTATGGACTCGGAAATCTTGTGCAACTTTGAGATGGCTTGGTAGACAGTTGGAGCATTGTCAGGAATAAAAATGCAACAGCTCGAATAGATAACTTTACACACACCACCTCTATCTGCAAGAACAACGTCTAGAACCATACGGTTCTGCAACGTCATGAGTCTATCCGCCTGAAGTTCAGCTGTTAAGTTACCAAGGGCACTCGCGGTAATATTAGCAGTTGACTCAACTACACGGGTCAACTGTCTTAGGTTCCTACTATTAACCATAGGTCCCCAAAACGGCAAGAAACCCTTAAAGAAATCTCCTGCTTCTTGACCGGCAGTATCCTCTTTGCTAATAACGCCTCTCACAACTCTAGTCTTGTGATAGTCTGAGGCAACTGTGAAAGTCGGTGGTAAAAGATTCGCAATATAACAGGTACCCGAAAAATCACGGGGTAACCATGTATATGCACGTTCATAACATATGAAATAAGTGCCCTTAGCAGTCAGAAAAACAGGGGAAGAGAGCGTCGGTAGGACATACGTGTCAGTACAAGCACTGTTCCCAAGTTGTGCTCTCGGATTTCGACCCAAACCTTTCAAGCAGAAATTACCGAGGTGTGGTACAATCCATATTGGGGACGAGCTCTTAAACTGTCTGTCACCCACTGACGTACTATACTCAGTCTCACTCAGATCTTTATAGGCTTGCACCTCTTCATCTGGGATAAGCGATGCATCAAAAACATCTCTATCTAAATCCGCTATCGCTATCGCCAAAGGCTTGTGGTACGGACCAGGACCAAAATCGACAGAGCGTGGCTCTCGACTGGGGTAGGAATCTAGTGCACTACGAAACATAGTTTGGAATGCTCGAGCGGAACCCTGGGAGCTGTAAGGAAGGACCAAATACGGAATACCCCTATCCATGGTATGTGGCATTAACCCACACACCCAACAGTTGGTAGTATTCATCACCAACTGATGCTGATGTAGGAGTTGAACGAAGGAGTTATTCATAAATTCCGCACGTCTAACCTGTTCGAGTTGAGGCAAGGGATGAAAAGAATGTGGGGAAACAGTGGTGATGGAACTTAGTTTAGGAGAAAGGGTAGGTGAAACAGAAGGCAATAACAACTGTATTCCAAAATACACACCGCCCACCAATAGCATAGACACAGTCAGAAACAGTAGGAACACCTGAAACAGAAAACATTTTGTTCGTACAACCCTATGTAACTCTGATCTCTGCGCCGACATCCTTTCTACTTCCAACAGCTTAGAGAATGCCATCCTCTACAAACCGTCCGTGACGTACTTGACGCACTTCGTTCTGAGTAGCGATTATCAATCCCCAGGAGTTCCCAGGAATCGACAAAAGTAACCGACCTAGCGTCAGAAACCTGCTAAACAGAAAGGAGTACCCGCACGGCCCTACGGTAACCCGGATGGTAGGGTTTTCTCAAAACGTTCAGTTTTAATACAAATCTCTTAGCAGTGAAAAGCACATAAGAACTCAAAAAGAAAGGATATAATTGTCCATAATGTTCATAACACCAGGAAAAGGAGAAAACGAATATACGACTACTTTTTATTAGTCTTTGAACGAAGAAAGTATCGAATTCTTCCAGGTCGAGTTTGCTCTACAAACAAGTGTTCAGCTGGCGCAACAGTGTTCGATGAGGTGAACAACGAGTCAGACCTTGGGTTCTCTGCTACTGATGACTCCACAAGTGGGTTTGGCAGCGACAAATCATCCCCTACATGTTGAGCGTCACTGAACGGCACAAAGTTTAAAGGAGTCTCAGTTTCCGTTGCCGAAATCCCAGTTCTCACCCAACCGTCTGTTGGTGAGGGGATCGGTACCTTTTTCGTGTGGCCGGCATGAACCCAGTTTTTCCGGCCCTCCAATCGAACCGCAGTCCTCGTTGTCAACAAGACTTGAAAGGGTCCTACGAATCTTGGCTCCAAGTTACGTTTCCGACCAAAATTTCGGGTAACGACCCAATCGCCTGGCCGGAGCTGATGTCCAGGACCCTCTGTCTGCACCGGTAGAGCTTCAAAGACCTGTTGATGAATCAACCGTAGTTTAGTGGTCAAATCATGAAGGTAATCAATTAGCATTGGATACTCAAGACTATCAAAGGCCTTAGGTCTCGGGACTCCCCAAATGTTCGCAGGGCGGCCGAACACAATCTCATATGGGCTAAGCCCTACTCGAGAGTGTACAGTCGCTCTGGTTGATAGGAGAGCCAGAGGCAAGGCATCAGGCCATGATAGACCAGTCGTAGCTTGTATTTTTGCAAGTTTCAGTTTCAGGGTACCATTGTACCCTTCAACCAAACCCGCTGCCTGAGGATGATTAGCGCTATGGAATTTTTGACGAATTCCAAGGCCCTTACACACGCTCTGCATCACACTTCCCACAAACTCACTTCCATTATCCGACCACACGATTCGTGGCATTCCATACCTAGGAAAGTATTCCTTCAGCAGGATTTTCGCTGTGGACAGGGCAGTATTATCCTTAAGAGGATAGGCCTCAATCCATCTAGAGAACGCACAAACCACAACCAAAACATACTTCAGGTTATTGCATCTCTCCATATGGATAAAGTCCAGTTGGATCACCTCAAAGGGACAAACAGGGGGAGCAAAATGACCAGGTGGAGTGGGGGTGCCCTTGCCAGGATTGTGCATCAAACACACCATGCAATTCTTAACCACTCTCTCAGCACACTTAGTAATACCCTCATTCTTCCATACAGGGGACAAGAACTTACATATTCCTTTTGCACTAATATGTGACAACCCATGAGCCATCGTCACGACAGCTAATACGTACGCATCTGGTAACATCCACCTTTGACGTTCCGTCAAGTCAACCCAACATCCATGCATATCCAACCTTCCCGTACTTTCTTTCCACTTGATCTTTTCAGCTTCAGTGGCTTCGTTCTGAATTGCTTTCACACTCTCAACAGTGTCTTCACACATACCAGTTTCCGTCGGCCATCTCACTGAACTTGTCACGTACATTTGAGTTGTAAGATTCTTAGCCGTTTCCTTAGCAATCTCGTCCGCAAATGCATTACCACGACCAACATCATCCGTCACTTTCCGATGTGCACTACATTTAACAATCGCCACTTGTTTAGGCAATGTAAGTGCATCCAAAAGATCATTCACGAGCTGCCCGTGTTGGATCTTCGTCCCATGCGATGTCATAAATCCTCTTTCTCTCCACAGTCTTCCAAAACTGTGCGCAACGCCGAATGCGTACTGGCTGTCGGTAAACACATTCACTCGCTTTCCCTTAGACAAAACACATGCCCTTGTCAATGCAATCAACTCTGCCGCTTGTGCTGAATTCTGATTCAATCTCGCACTTTCCACAACCGTGCTCAACGTCACTACAGCATACGCAGTCGTCACATCGCCATTCGGCAATTTGAAGCAAGAACCATCAACATACAAAGTACCATCGGGATCTGTCAAAGGAGTGTTTTTCAGGTCCACACGACCCTTTGTTTCTTCCTCAGTTCGTAAATAACAATCATGTGGTGGTACATCATCTGATTCCATATTAATCGGCAACAATGTCGCCGGATTCAGTACATTACAACGTTTGATCTGTATGTGACTTGCCAAAAGGGTCAGCTCGTACCCAGACAACCTTGCACTCGTCAGATGTTGAGTTTTTGTACGATTCAGGAGAGTATCAACTGCATGCGGAACCATCACTATGAGCATATTATCCATGACAAGACCTGCGGATTGTCGAATAGATGCCGCAGCTGCCTCCGTCGCCCTCAAGCAACTCGGCAACGCTCTAGCTACCGGGTCTAAGGTCGAGGAAAAATATGCACACGGACGCTGCTTGCCACCAAATTGTTGCGTTAAAACACTCAACGCACAACCTTCCCTCTCATGGACGTATAGTGTAAATGGCTTGCTGTAATCAGGAGTACCTAACACAGGAGCCGAACACAACGCATCACGAAGTTCAGAAAAACTTTTCTGACATTCCTCCGTCCATGGCAAAGGAGTCGAAACATCCTTGCACGTGAGAGCTATCAATGGTTTCGCTAACAGTGAAAAGTTCGGAATCCACTGTCTGCAGTATGACGTGATACCTAAAAAGGCACGCACATCTCTCTGGGTCGTCGGCACAGTCATTCGAGCAATTGCTGCGATTCTTTCAGGGGTCAACTTTCTTCCCGCCTTTGACAATAAGTGACCTAGGTAGGAAATTCTTGACAACAATATTGCAATTTAGAAGGTGACACCTTGTGGTGTAAGTCGCATAGATGCTGCAACAGTGACACAGTAGCAGTCTTGCAACTTTGTTCAGTGTCTGCAGCTACCAACAGATCGTCAACGTACTGAATCAAGGCCGCACCAGCTGGCAGCACGAATGCATCAAGTTGGCTCTTGAGAGCTTGGCTATAGATCGATGGGCTCTCACAATAGCCTTGAGGTGCACGTTTGAACCGGAAGCTACGACCACCTAATGAAAAACCGAACAAATCCCGACTTTCTTCAGCAATCGGAATGCTAAAGAACGCATTCTTCAGATCTACCGAGAACCATGATGCAGAGGCTGGAATCAGAGTCAGTAAAGCTGTAATGTCAGGCACCACAGGAAACTGCGGGACAACAATTTTATTTACCTCCCGTAAGTCAATAACTAGACGGTACACGGGAGGCTTGGAGGGATCAGTTCGCTTCAGAATAGGCAACACAGGACTATTACACACGTTACCTCGTGTCTCCTCAATAACATCTTTATTGATCAAATCATAGATGATCGCTAATAGTGCCCGCTCACCATCAAGGGAGATACGATACTGGGGTATGCGCGGTAATCGCGCATCAACTTTCAATTGAACAACATAAGGTGGTATTTCCAGCAGGCCCACATCATTGGGACCTGTCGCCCACAAAGAAGCCGGAAGAGAACTCAATTCCGGTGGGAGCTTGTCGATCGATAGATACATAGGGGAAATCACTCTCTGACCCAATGTAAGCTCCACTCCCGTAGGAGAGCAGTACAAAGTCGCATGTAACCTTTTCAACAAATCCAAGCCCAAAAGATTCTCACCACAACCAGTAGTCAAAATCAAAGGCGCTTCTAACTCATGAGACCCAATCGTAAGGGGCAAGGGGCTAGAAACTGGATTGCTAACGGGGGCGCCAGAGAATCCAACAGAAACATTCGTTAAGCCAGACAAAGGCGCGCCAGGGAGTTTCGAATGCATGATGGAACTTTTTGCTGCACCAGTGTCCAACAGAAAAGGCTCAACGACGCCCAATGTGGCAACTGCGACATAAGGCCCTCTCTGATCTACCGGAACTGATACTTCTCCCTTCCTTTGTCTATGGCTGTCCTAGTAGATACCATCCGTATCAACATCATGCTCAACATAATAGTCGTCCACATGATACTGTGCAGATCTACCAGACGAGAGATCGTGTCGATCGAAACAATTCTGCGAGTCTGAGGAAGTGGCAAGACGCTCGGCCTGATTCTGAGTAACACCGCGACCTCTACCACGTGAAGCTTGTTGAGGACCACTACGACCTCCTCGAGCCGACACACCATTGTTCCTATCACGTAGAACTGGGCAATTAAACTTCAAATGGCCCTCCCCTCGACAATATGCACATTGATTATACCCCAACACAAAGCGAGGTGCGGGAGAGTCATTGCGCACCTGTGATCTGGAAAACTGAGATTGTGAGCGATTTGGCTGTTGCGAGTCATTGAAATTTGAGCGCGGAGGATACGCTTGCTGCAATAAGACCTTAGTTTTAAGATCCTTCATTTTCTTATCTGCACGTTCGCTTTCTTCCTTTTCTCTGTTTTCGTAATATTGGGCCGTAGCCAATATTTGAGCAGTGGTAGAAACAGCCCACGAACTCTCAGAATTCTTCAACTTGTTGCTGAGTTCGGGCAACAAGTTCGATACAAATTTATCAACGAACAACCGCTGACCACCCTCCGAACTCATGTCCTGACCACTATGATCAACAAATGCCTCCTCAAATCTCGTAAAGAAATCGGACACACTCTCATCCCTCTTTTGCTTACACGCGGACAATTTGTCCCAATTGACGCGCATCGCTGGCATAAGCGTTTTCATAAGAGTAATTATCCTCTGGGGCAAATCCACAATAAGCTGTTCAGGTTTAGCCCCACCAACTTGCTGGGCGTCTGCCGCCGTAAGGGCAGCCCAGTCACCGCCTAACTCAGCCGCGTGATACTCGTGACGAATTTTCGCCCAAATCGGCTGAGGCACTACATTGCCAAACAACATGTCGATATCAGCAAGATTCATAACAGTAGCATCCACTAGTTGGGACAACTCCTTATAATAACCTGCAGGATTTTTACGGGGATCGGGCAAAGTTTGTTTCACCTGCAAAACTTCCGATCGCTTCCAAGGGAGGTGTATCCACACTCTCTGAAAACGTCCTGGGACAGCAGGATTAGCATTAGGATCACCTGGCATCCACACTGGGGGAACTTCCCGCATAGGATATTGACCAGGTTTTGCCATCCACTCTTCGGTCTCGTCTTTAAACAGTGCTCGAGGTTGCACTGTACATCGAAAGGATAGTAGGCGTTCTAGAGCAGCTCGAACCTTATCACCTACAATCACACCAGTTGTAAATTGATGCTGGAGCTCAGAAACCTCAGACGGTACAGTGTCGACCACATTGTCGACCACATCATGATCCCATTCTTCCCTCAACGATTTACACATTTCCTCAAACACGAATCGTTGCGTGGGCGCATTAAACTGGGAAAATGTTTCAAACACTATACGCGAAGTGTACTTAACAGGATTACGAATCCATTTACGTGCCATTTTTACCAACGATTCACGTTCCCTAACATCAGGAAGCTGGCTACGCCTCTGAGCAACATCAGAAAGAGTCGATCCAAGTATTGGCCCAAAAAGCGGAGAATAAAGAGTAGCAACAGCATTCAGGAGACGGCTACGAACAGAAGGAGAGGAAGAAGAAGGCACAGGAGCAACAACAGTAGGAGTGGAAACAGTAGAAGTGGACGCGGCACCAGGAGTAGCGGGAACGACAGGCTGAGGAGGGGCTGGGAAAAGCGCAGTAGGAAGAGAAGCCGGTAAAGGAGGATTGACAATTTGCGGCACAAGAGGATTCGGGAGAGCGGGAGGAACGACGGGCTGACCAGCAGCCGCCAAAACAGCAGGTTGAGGAATAGGAGGAATCACAGGACCCACAGTATCTGGAGCATAGGGAGGTGGTGATTTCAACAGATAAGATAGGAGCGAATCTTCTATCACTTCTTCTCCCGTCTTATCAGCATTAGACGGTAACACCGGATAACACTTATCCACCGCCATATGATGAAGTCGAGCCCTAATTTCCTGCTCTTTCTCATCTTTGTCTCGCTGATACTGTTCAGCATTTCGCATCACCGTAATGACACCTTCTCTCTTATTTTTCTTACTCTGTTTGATTTCTTTCTGCTTGGCCTCTTTACGCCATAACCGGAAGGAATCAAACATGGCTGGCCTAGCCTTCTTTTTAAACAGTTTAGCTTCCAAATTATCTAAAACGGCAGTTTCGAAACTACCATGTGATGGCCAACTAAGAACACCTTCATTTTTAGTGTAACAAACCCAATATTCGTTATATACGATAGGACCCACGCCATGGCGACTATAGAGCTCATAAATTGGAGTTCCAACCGGAGGTATCGGACATGAATCCTCCAGCCGGGAATCCATTCTGCAACATTTAAGAAACCCAAACAAAGTACTACGGCCAGGCATCATGCACACTAACCGAGTTTACAAACTTCAAGGGCTATCGAATTATGATGTCCTCGCACAAAAATGCAAGACCCTCGGTTTTGGCAATTGCAATCGTCAAATAAAACACAACAACTAAGAACCACAAATGCTATGGAACCATGCAAACAACAAAGGACCACTGGGAGCGACCCACAAATACTTAACTGAAAGAACAATGGCGTCACCAGGAAGGCCCGTCTATCGTCTCGCCATACAAAGGACTACGCCAGGCGCCAAAACAGGTCGACAGTCAGGGCATCAGTCCGTCGCAGCCGTCAGGAGGCGGGGATCTTCGCGGGAAAAGACGTCGGGCCACTTATTTCGACAACTGGATCGATGAAGCGGGGTGCACCTTCCCTCGGAGATTTCACACGAAGTTCCTCACGATCGTCGGCCTTTGGACCGGTACCGCTGATGTCGCCCCACGAGGGCGCCAACTGAAGGACTGGGTTATTCTAAGACCCAGCGGTGCCAGGGGACAACACCTGAAACCTTTGTGGGTTACCTGTTCTGGCGTACAAAACACAGAGACACGGGACACTTCCAGCGACGTCAGAGATCAGCGTTTATTTACTGCAGGGATACAGAAATCACAAGAAGTACACAACGTGTAGGTTCTCGGAGACTGCTTCAAATTGCAAAAGTGGATCGCTCCTTTTATACACGTTTTTGCCATTGCACAGTATGGCGAACAAAGGTTACAACTCAGTTCCCACAATAAACTTCAAAAGAGTCGTGTTCATGTTTCAGGAGGCCGGAACATAATTACAGCAGCATTGCCGGTTCCCAACTGTAAAAACATATCTACCCCGCAATAAAACACATTCCATTCTGACCGTAAACACATTAGGAGAGGGGACAAAAACAGATGCAAAGAAAGGACAAGGATGCACAACAGGTTAGAAAAGAGTGTCGGGAGTAATAAAGGAAACTTGATGACAGGATCAAAGACCTCGTGTCCAATGCATGCATGACTGAAACAATAGGCTAGCACGGCAAGATGAGTCTCGAGCGGGGCCATCTGCCTTCGCCGTGTCATTTCCCTTAGAGTAAAAGTCACCCTCAAAGAAACACGTGTCCCTCGTGTAAGCTTGGGAGTCCCAGGGTCACGAAGCGGGCAACGTCCGTTCGCTGGCTACTTGAGGGCAAGAAACAAAATGGATGCCGTATCTAAAATGGAACCCGAGGGTTCGGATGAACAAACCCAAAAATGAGACGAACCATACGTGGTTGCGTAGCGAAACTGCGTACACCCACTATACTCGTCATTTGCGGTTCGTAGACACCAAACTCATCCATATTCGTCACCACTCAAAAAGTGTCGTTCCGTCTCACACGGAACCTCAGGAGTACCCCTGGACTCTGAATAGAGCTGTGCTATGCCACCACAATGCTGGCTCCGCCCCCTGTGGAGCGTCGGATGACTCTGCCCTGCTCCCTGAAAGAAGAACTGGACTGAACTAGGCAAGGGCCCCCTGGCCTGGGAGAAGTTGAACAAAGGATTTGTGGTATAAATGTAGGAGCCCTGCTCCTAAGAAACTAGATCCTGTCCTGCCAAGAAGAAACCTCTGTCCGACTGATGAATACAGGCCCCAGCTAGGCCCGCAGGACACAAGGGTTCGCTCTCCTGTAATGGAATCTATAAGGAAGTTGGCACGGAAACTGCAAAGTACAAAGACAGCATTTATTAACCCTTAAGGGTGGTCCTACAATCCACACAACACTCTTCAGTATTGCATAGAGTAGCACAAAGAACTTGCATACACGGTCCCCTTTTATACACAACAGAGGGGCTCATAAGTGGGCGGATACAACATGAGGCAAGGAATGTTACCTTTTATGGACATTTTCGATACAAGATCAATATGTGGGCGGAGCTGACACACTCCTTAAGCCCGCGAAAACATGGTCAAGCAAGGCTAACTGATAACAGATGTGGTCAAGTCTGGGCATGTGCCAGATGGACAAAGGAGCTATTTATAGACTGTTACTAGGCAGATTACAAGAGCAACTAACACAGAGGTTGGACTCTTCTCGTGGGGAACACGTGGAAGCATAACAATACAAAATGGAGTCCGAACTTCGGTCAACATAACGGAGAAAACATGCTCTATAAGAGGGGAATTAATGTCTTTAGTAAATGCTTAATCACATCGTTGTTTCAATTTACAACAGACGACCCTTTCAGCATTTACTGAAGACATCCGGCTTGTTAGAATAATCATCATATATATCAATTATCATCATCTCTTCTACTTCCTTAGCTAAACGTTTCTGATAAGTGACATTGGCAATAGCTTTCTTATCGGGGATACAAAATGATACACATAATGAGCAGAGTGAGGGACCACACTGAATGCAGATACAGCATGAAAACAGAACCGCTACAATAATGCAGAGACCAGTTAGAACCTTCCATCCCCAGGCAGTAATTAACGCCCAAAACCATCCAGAAAAGGACCAAGTGCCGTTTTCTGTATGGATCTCAGCTGCAATTTTATGCAGTTTATTGATGGCATTATAAACTGATGGCGTATGATCAGGGATGAACACACAACAGCTACTTCCAATAATTTTACATGCTCCTCCTCTGTCAGCTAGCATAACGTCTAATACCATACGATTCTGCAACGCAACAATTCTAGTAATTTGCAATTCCTCCGTAAGATTCCCAAGAGCAGCAGCGGTCTGATTTGTCACCGCTTCTACCACTCTTGTTAATCTTCGGATCTTTCTACTGTTCAGGGCAGCTCCAACAAAGAAAAACAATCCTAAGTTAAAATCAATATACTGCTGCAGACTGGTATCAGTCTGATCTACATCATCAAGTGATAAAGTACGTTTATACCTATTTACAGTCACATTATTCAATAATTTCAGATCCTTATGATAAGATGCGGGAGCTAGGAATACAGGAGGTAATAGAAATGATACATAGCATACCCCAGACCACCCAGCCGGCAGACGGTAATAACCTTTATTTCCACACACAAAGTACGTATTATGGGAGGCTAAAAAGGTACTATTGTTCAACCCATCAATATTCAAAACAGTAATACAATCACTAACACCAACAGGGATAAAACCCACACTCTGGACACACAGGTCCGCTTGAGCTTGTGCTACTTGAATCACAAATTTGTCCTTTCCCACAGTGTCTCTTGTGTTCGTGAAGATGTAGGGAATGGATTCATTGTCTGGTCGGTACTCTTCCCACTCCCAAATTGTCCCATTCGCTTGTGGATACCCATTTTTGTCTTGATGGCATTCTTTATTGAGTCTGAAGAGCAATCGTCCCACTGTCGGTTTCCGAGTAGCAAAAAGCAAAGTATACCATGCTCTACAAGAGCCATTATGAGAGAAAGGAAGTGGTATAAATGGCGTTCCTCCTTTCTTCTGATGGGCTGGCATCATCCCACATATCCAACAGTTCGTAGCATTCGTAGCAACGTGGGTATGATGCAGCATCTGGATGAAAGTGTTATTCAAGTAAGACTGTCGATGCTTCAACTCTTGATACGGTAATGTATAAAAGTAGTGCTCCTCAGGCACCGGAGTTGTCAACACAAGAATCTTCCGAGCGGGTGTTACATCCTCCACGAACCATGTGGTTATCCCAACAATGGCTACTGTCAACATGAACCCTAATGCACAAAGGATTTTCTTTTTCTCCATGTCAAGGTAAAAATGAAACCCAATATCTTCCTGAAACTAAAAGTCTGTCAGAACTCTTCCCCTTGGGCAGCGGTTGATTTCTTCACCAGCGGGCCAAGACGGGTGTCGCTACACTAATGCAGGGCTGATCCCCCCCCCTTGCCTCATCGGCTCTCCGTTTCACTAACCCAAGGGCCGTTCTGACAGTATGTCCCGGTACTGGAAAACTCACTTCCTTGGTCGAAGATGATATCGCCTTCCTCCAGGAGTCGCATGGTCCGGAAAGAGCTCCTCAGTGGCGTTTGGCTCCGCAGCACGGCCTGTCTCTGCAGCCAAGATTTCTCGTTGATCGGTCAGCACGGCAGGTTCCACCAATCCGGGCGGCACCTTCCTACAGTGCAGGGAGTGGATCCAATTCTTTCTGTTGGAGACTCGCACAGCCGTCCTCGTTGCGAGGAGGACCTGCTCAGGGCCCACCCATCTCGGTTCCAAGCTGTTCGTCCTGTCGAAAACTTTCACCATCACCTGGTCCCCAGGCCGGAGACCATATCCTTCACCGGTAGACCGATCAGGGAGCGCCTCTCGGACCTGTTGATGGATAGAAACCAAGTTATCCGTTAACTGTGCCAGATAATCGTTCATCATTACACAAGGTACATCATACACAGCCTTAGGTTTTGGCGGACCCCAAATATTCATTGGGCGTCCGAAGACAATTTCATAAGGTGTAAGGCCAGTTCGAGAGTGCGGTACCGATCTAATTGACAATAACGCCAGTGGCAGAGCGTCTGGCCAAGTCAAAGACGTTGAAGCTTGAATTTTAGCAATCTTAAGCTTCAGTGTACCATTATACTTCTCAACTAGGCCTGCAGACTGAGGGTGAAACACGGCGTGGAACTTCTGAGTGATGCCTAGGCCCTTCAAGACATACTTTATAACATCCGCTACAAAGTGAGGGCCGTTATCACTCCACAGAAGTCTACAGACGCCATATCGAGGGAAGAACTCTTTCAGCAGCAACTTCGCAGTAGTCATTGCAGTATTGTCTTTCGTAGGGTACGCTTCAACCCATTTGCTGAAGGCGCAGACCACTACTAGAACATACTTCAGGTTGTTACAGCGCTCAAGCTGGATGTAATCCATCTGCAAAACCTCGAAGGGCGCAGTAGGTGTCACAAATCCTCCTGCTGGAGTTCGAGTACCCTTTCCTGGGTTATACCTCAGGCAGATCATACAGGTCTGCACCACCCTCTTCGCTGTGCTAGCAATCTCTGGATGCTCCCAGACTTGGGTAAGCAATTTCACAATTGCGGAAGCTCCAACATGTGCTAGCCCATGTGCCATCTGAACCATAGGCTGTACAAAAGCCGTGGGTAATTTCCATCTATCCATCTGCTTATTTCTCCAGCAACCCTCATCATCCAATTCTCCCTCACTAGCCCATTGTTCCCGTTCTTTGTCAGAAGCGGTCCTTTGCATTTCTCGCACTCCCTCCTTCGCATCATGCCATCTTTCCACCTGTGACTTTACTACATACACGGCAGTAGTACCGGGCTGCATCGCAGTTTCCCGTGCTACTTGATCTGCCAACGCATTCCCTTCTCCAACTTTGTCAACTACTTTCCTATGGGCGCTACACTTAACGATGGCAATTTTCTTTGGGTATGTCAATGCGGTTAAAAGATTATGAACTAACTCTCCATGCATTATCTGTACTCCATGTGACGTCAAAAACCCTCTCTCCTTCCAGAGTAGGCCGAAGTCATGCGCTACTCCGAAGGCATAGCGGCTATCTGTATAAACATTCACACATAGTCCTGTACTGAGCTCACATGCTCGTGTTAATGCTATCAGTTCCGCTGCTTGAGCTGATTTCTGTGGTATGCGTGCTGTCTCCACTATCGTTTGCAATGTGGTAATCGCATACGCTGCTGAAGTCGTACCATCTGGTAGCTTCAGGCATGATCCATCCACCCACAGTTCTCCATCTACATCTGGAAAGGGCGTATCCTGGAGATCAATACGACCCTTTGTTTGTTCCTCAGTCACGAGAATACAATCATGCGCTTTCCGCGCCTCAGGCTGGGTTTCGGGGTATGGCAGCAATGTTGCCGGGTTTAACGTTACGCACCTTTTTAACGTAATATGAGGAGCCAAAAGCGTCAACTCATATCCCGTTAAACGGGCGCTGGTCAAATGCTGCGTCTTCGTTTGATTGAGCAGGGCATCGACAGCATGGGGGACTAATACCAACAATTTATGAGATAACACAATTCCCTCACTTTGGCGTATTGACACAGCTGTCGCCGCAACCGAGCGAAAACACCCCGGTAATGCTCGGGCGACAGGATCAAGTACAGCCGAAAAATATGCACAAGGGCGCTGCTTATCGCCGTGCATCTGCACTAAAACTGACAATGCACATCCATCTTTCTCATGCACATACAACGAAAAGGGTTTTGCATAATCAGGGGTCCCTAACACTGGTGCTGAACAAAGGGCCTGTCGTAGTTGCTGAAAAGCAGTATCACACTCATCTGACCAAGGGATTGGGATAGGCGTGTCCTTTGTCAAGAGGGCTAATAATGGCCTAGCTATGTGCGAAAACCCCAATATCCACTGTCTACAAAAAGAAACAAGACCCAGAAATGCAGGCACATCCTTCTGTGTGGACGGTCTCGGTGTATCCAGAATTACTTGGATACGATCCGATGTGAGTGCACGTCCCTCCTTAGACAAAAGGTGACCCAAATAAGTCACCTTTGGTCTACAGAATTGCAATTTCTTCCTAGATACCTTATGATTGTGGGATGCTAAAAAGGAAAGTAAGGATAACGTACTTTTTTCACACAACTCCAGGGTGTCAGCCGCCAGCAAGATGTCATCGACATATTGAATGAGGGCGACACCCTCGAGCAGAGCAAAGGAATCCAATTGTCGTTTCAAAGCCTGACTGTAAATGCTAGGGCTTTCTGTGTAGCCCTGGGGAATCCTACAAAAACGATAAGATCTATTATTTAATGTAAACCCAAAAAGATATCGGCTATCAGGGTGAATAGGAATGGAAAAGAAGGCATTCTTCAAATCAATCACTGAGAACATGGTTGCCGTAGGCGGGACCAAAGTAAGCAACGTCGTGATATCGGAAACCACTGGGTACTGAGGTATCACGATCTTGTTCACTTCTCTCAAATCAATTATAAACCGATAAACTCTGGCATCCGTATCCTTTTTCAGTATGGGAAGAATTGGACTGTTACAAATGTTGTAGGGGACTTCCTCCACTACTCCTACCGCCATCAAATCCTGCACTATCTGTATGAGAGCCACCTCGCCCTCCTGGGAAATACGGTACTGTGGGAGGCGTGGTAACACCGCCCCCTCCTTGACGCTAATGTGGACCGGTGGAATCACCATTTGTCCCACATCAGTATCCGAAGTTGCCCACAAAGCACGAGGGAGGGTAGCTAACAGTGCATCCTCAGACATCGTACACATCCGTTCTGATCGGGGGTAATTGTCATTCAATATTACCCGTACACCAGCAGGGGAGCAACGGATCGTAGCCCTAAAATGCTTTAACATATCAAGACCCATAATGTTGTCCGGTGTGTACGGGGCAAGCAGAAACGGACAGGGTGCAGAAAAAGAGTCAACTTTAAACATAAGGGGCTGCGAAAGAGGGCTTCGGGAGAGTGTTCCGTCAAACCCTACCGATGTGACCATTAAGCCGGATGGGGGAGCCCCCGGAACCAATTGCTTAGACAGTGCACTACGTGTCGCTCCTGTATCCACTAGGAACTGATCAGTAGAGCCCAAAACCTCAGCCGATACATAAGGGCCCTTCTGATCGACCGGCACCTCAACTGATTCTAACCCCCATCCAACGCATTCCTATGCATGCTGAGAGTCATGGTACCCCGACCGGTCAATCCCCGACGCTTGGTACTGATGCTGGCGATCAAAAACATTTGATCTGTCTCGGTGCTGCCCAGCAGAGTCAAAACGAGCCTGTTCGTTAGAATTCCCTCGAAAGTTCGAGAAACCCCCTCTACCTCGCGGGCCACCATGGGTATGCCCCTGACGCGATGCATGCAACACCGGGCAGTCCCTAGCCCAATGACCCGATTGCTTACAATACGCACATTGGTTCCTATTTAAGTCAGATCGGCCCGAGGGAGGACCATAAGATCCTCCCCTACCTCTATTACCACCCCGCCGGGGCGGGCCATAGACTTGTGCCAACATCACCTTTGTTTTCAAATCTTTCGATTTCTTTTCCTCCTGGCCCTTTGCTTCTTGCTCCTGACGCTCATAATACTGGGCGATAGTCAGGAGGGCCGTCGGTGTAGCGGAGGACCAAGAACTTTCACTCGCTTTTAAACGGGCCGCAACTGCCGGCAGCAGATTAGCCACATATTTATCCGCAAAAAGGTGGCGTCCCGTATCGTCAGTAAGCGACTGGCCACTAAAATCATGAAACGTCTCCTCAAAACGCGTAAAGAAGTCCGCAACTGACTCGTCAACTTTCTGTTTACATGCAGCTAACATATTCCAGTCAATCTTTTTAGGGGGGATAATTGTCTTCAACTTAGCCACAATAGCATCAGGGAGATCTAAAATACTCTGGGGCGGTTTCTGCGCGGGCTTCCGCTCCCTATCCTCATCCTCAAGGTCAGACCACCGAGCCTTAAAGGCAACTACATCATCTACCTTTCGGACAGATCGCCACATATCCGGTGGTAGAATAAGGCCAAAGAACAGGTCTATATCTGCTAAAGTCATAACGCAAGAATTCAAGGCCCCCTCGACTTCTTCGTAGAAGGCCGCTGGATTCTTGCGGGGGTCAGGCAGCGCATTCTTTAATGCCATCACATCAGCTCTATGCCACGGAGTATAAACCCAATTATACACAAAATATCCCGTAGCATCGGCGGAGGTAATGTCCGAGCTAGTCCCCGCTCCTTTAGGAGGAACATACAAAGGCGCCGCCTCGCGCATTGGCTTAGCATGCACTAGATCGCTCTTATCTGATTGAGAGGTGGATGAGTGGCCTTCTGTAGTACACGAATCCGACTGCGTCTCCTCCCCTGCTCGTTGGCGCGCTTTTTCTCTATGGGCCAGCACCGCGTCCCGCAAGGCGAATAGCCGCCGAGCCGTATCAGGAGCCTTAGAGGGAGAAAAAACACCATCATGTAATGCTTTAGCATCCGATGTCACTTCTTCAGGCTCAAAGACACTAGAATATTTCCGAAAAGCAGCAATCACTTCCTCAGCGAAATGGTTCAAAAAATACAATCTCTCTCTATCCTGCCACGACCCCCAAGTATGGAACAATTCATCCACGGACACCTTACCCTTAAGTGCACGGAAGGAAATTTGCCGAAGCTCAGCCATATGCTCAGCCGATAACATGGACCGCGTATCTACCTTACCCGTACCCGGGACGGAATCTTGTGGCCTCGGAGCAGATGCGCCAACATAAGGGGGCGGAGAGCGATCTAGTAAATAAAAATCATCATCAAGATTATTAAGGACAGGATAGAGTGGCTGCCGAACAGCATATTGACCCGAAACTTGCAGCCTACGCTCTTTCTCTTGTCTCTCCGTTTGTTCTTTGTCCTCCCGACGCCTCGCTTCCTGTGCTCGCACATGATCATTCTTCCGTTGTTCTTTATCAAACAGCGCTTTCTCACGCTTCTCTCGCTCACGCACCTCCTTCACCCACAACCGCACACACTCAAACATATCCTGACGAGCACGCCGCTTGCACATACACTGTTCCACATACTCAATCTTACGTATATCAAACGATCCATACAAAGGCCATCGTAACTCAGGATCTTTTTTTGTATATTTCCTCCATACTGTGCTGTACATTATGGAAGAAAGACCATGCTTCACATACATATCCCTATTAGGAGTCCCCTCTGGGGGAGCTGGAGCAGATTCCTCGAGGTTCAACCGGTTTCCGAAACAGCAACACCACTTACGGAGTGCGCTGAAAGCAGGCATGCTCAGAAATAATGCAGAATATGCAATATTATAGAAAAATGGCACTTAATCGTTGCGCCGTTCAAAGTTACACAGCTCCGGAGAAATCTCTCCACATTACCTGCCTATATGTGTTGCAACGCATATATTTTCACAAAGACAAATACAAAATATGACTAGTCATCACAAATCAAACTCAAATAGCCGGACCAGGCTTCAAAAACTCGGAGCAAGTACCGTACACCGGTTCTTACCAATCAAGAGTCCAGATTCCAACTGCCAAGCTCCACAATCGCCCAAACGGCTTTCACGGCAGGACCGACAGAAGAGGTCTCAGTCGAGGACCGGCGCCACCCAGACGGTCAGCTCGGAAGGGAAGGAAGAAAAACCTCGGGATGCCAGGGCTAAGACGCCGCTGGCAGTGATCACGTCCCCGGCCAAGTTCCTCACCTTCGTCGCGACCAGTCCTTCGAGCATCCGAGTCGCCGATGAGCCCCACGTGACGGGCGCCAATTGATGAATACAGGCCCCAGCTAGGCCCGCAGGACACAAGGGTTCGCTCTCCTGTAATGGAATCTATAAGGAAGTTGGCACGGAAACTGCAAAGTACAAAGACAGCATTTATTAACCCTTAATGGTGGTCCTACAATCCACACAACACTCTTCAGTATTGCATAGAGTAGCACAAAGAACTTGTGTACACGGTCCCCTTTTATACACAACAGAGGGGCTCATAAGTGGGCGGATACAACATGAGGCAAGGAATGTTACCTTTTATGGACATTTTCGATACAAGATCAATATGTGGGCGGAGCTGACACACTCCTTAAGCCCGCGAAAACATGGTCAAGCAAGGCTAACTGATAACAGATGTGGTCAAGTCTGGGCATGTGCCAGATGGACAAAGGAGCTATTTATAGACTGTTACTAGGCAGATTACAAGAGCAACTAACACAGAGGTTGGACTCTTCTCGTGGGGAACACGTGGAAGCATAACAATACAAAATGGAGTCCGAACTTCGGTCAACATAACGGAGAAAACATGCTCTATAAGAGGGGAATTAATGTCTTTAGTAAATGCTTAATCACATCGTTGTTTCAATTTACAACACGACCTGAAGGAACTGGAAAAGCTGCATGGAGGAGTACTGTCCCTGACCTGGGGGGATTGGCCTGCAGTGGTTGCCTTGCTGCTGAAGAAGAGGAAGAAAAGACTCAAGGAACTTTTATTTGACTTGTGCTGAGAGATCTCCAAGGGCTTGTGAGTGAGCTTGCCCCCTGAACGAAGTCCCAGGGCCAGTGGACTTCACCGCCGTGAGATCGCCTTGGAAAATGGACCGTTTTCATCGCATCTTCGAATCAAACTGCTGCGTACGTCTCGCTGATCGCAGCGTACCCCCTAAAAGCAGGTATCCCGCTGTCCGGCCCGAACAACGTGACTGAGGCCCCTCTACGAGCTGTAGCTCGCACCACAAAGGAAGGTATCGTCCGGCCTGAGCAACGCGACTAACAGGCTCCTACTAGCCGTAGCTCGCACCGTAACGGAAGGACTGCGAACCGTACTTGCTACTATCCCCTACGAACCGTACTGCCGGCGTACGCTCCTTTCCCCTGCTTTGGAAAGGCTGCGGCGCGCACGGTAGTTGTGTACGTCTCCCCTGTGCGGAGCGTACTGTTCGCTTGTATCCAGCGCTTCGAATAAAGATTGCCGATCTCATGGTACGGCACGAACGCCGCGACGAACTTTGATTGCACTGTACCTACACACCGTTCCCTGAAGCCCTGCACGCCCAAGGTCTAACGTACCGTAGTACGCATCGCACCAGGAGGACAACGCACCGTACATCGCGCTTGATGTCAGCGCAGCATCCGTAATGAACTCACCAAGTAAAGGTATTGTGCCTGTTTGCACCGTAGGGTGTACGCTTCTTCCCGAAGCGCCTACAGTGCGTGTGAGACCCGTTCCCATGCAGTTTTTACCGTGTACGAAGCGTACGCACAGGAACGAAGTGCACAGACCTTTAAAACTCTTTGTCTAATAAGTATTGTGGGCCGTTTAAACTATATATATAAAGTATTATTTTTCTATATATCACAGTGTGGAGTCCATTTGAGGGGTTGTCACTGAGTTACTGTGTGTGTGTTCACAAATGCTTAACCTGAACGCTCTGAGATAGGCCTTGTCTGCTCGCGCCAAGCTACCTAGAGGGTGAACAGGGGTTATTGTTGGAGTGTACCCCCCTACCCTGACTAAAGAAAAGGTTCCCTGCTTGACACAAGTACCTACCTGTGCCAACCAGAGAACCTGGATTCTAACACGCTTTAATAGGAACAATTCAGGACTAGATCCCTCCACCTTCTCAGGAAACCCCATGAAGTGTAGATTGTATATCCGGGATCTACCTTCTGCATTTTCAGTACATAGTTCCAATCTCCGTGTGTAGTCTTTCAGAGTCAACACAGTGGATTTTAGTATCCTCATCTCCGCTTGCAGTGTAGAAACATTGTGTTCAGTTTTAACAGAGCGTTCTGTTACTTTTCTGCATGAATACAATTAATATTGTGAGATTTCTATCATTTACCTGCGCAGTAGGTCTCGATAGCCACCAGGATTTGGACTCCAGTAGGATCCTGAGAGGTCTGTGGAGCATCAGCATCCATCACCCGATGGGCCCATGCTGTACCAGCAGCCATGTACTGATCCATTGTGCCTGCTGGAGTGCGTGTGGTTTCTTACCACAAACCATCCTGTGTCCACAAAGGCAATAGCAACCCAGTGATCCGGTGTTGGAACAATGGAAGACACAGTGGCAGCTCACACACAGTTTATAATAGCATTACAGACACTGTGCCCACATACCTAGATCAATGAAGGTAGCATTATGTCTTTGGTGCCTGGACTATGCCCATCAAGGGCAATTTCAAGAGAGGGGGCCACCACTGGAGACAAAGATTCACCCGCCATTGGGTCCGCACCCAGCCAGCAAACTGAAGGCCTCACAGCACTCGACCTGTAGTCCCTCCAGCCTCTGGTGTTATGGGATAGGCCTAATCGCCAATAGTCATGCAACACTGTCCACAAGAGTCCTGCTGCCGTACCTTCAGTAGCTCGGCAATCATAGGCCAAACAGGGGCATACCACATCCTCATTAGTCACGCATTCCTTAAGAGGCAGGGCCCTCGCAGCCCAACAAGGGGAAGATACCACCCAAGCTCCACCACTGCGCCCCTCAGATTTCACTCCGCGACCGCACCCCTGCCTCGTGCTCTGATGGGGTAGAGACACCACAGCAGCCCCTCCTTAGATGTGTGGGCAGCCACCCCACAATGCCTAAGGTATCTGCTCAATATCAACAATCTCCCCAGGGTCCATTCACTCCTGGGGGCAGTTCTTAAATAGGGAGGTTATATTTATTTTTAATGAAGCCCCAATTGGGCCTGCCTCCAGCAGCAATCTTTCCCCTGGATCACAGTGCAACGACCCAGGCTGGTGATGCAGGCCCCCAGTCAGCTCAGTTCTGTGGACCTCTCCAGGCAACAGCTTTGAGTGGCAGCTAGGTCAGGCACAGCACGTCCAAGCACCATGCTATACCACTATGGCCGACCACCCATCTCTCCAGACAGCCCCCCACACCACAAGGCCCAGGATAAGAGCACAGTCTTACCGTCACCTCACCAGGCCTCCATGGCAGGGGGCAACACTCCGTTACAGGCAACAGCAACAGTGCTCCCTAGGTCTCCTACAAGGCCACCCCCATCCTTCTATAAGCTACAGCAATGCCAGGCACCAATCAGCTCTGTCGTCAGGCCCAGCGGACCAGGCCCTGTGCTTTGTCGCTGCATCTGACGGTCTGTCACTTCAGGCAGCCCTCCGGGTAGAGTGGTCCAATCCAACAATGTAGGCCTAGTGACCCCTCCCCAGGGTCCCTCATTAGAGGGGTAGTGCTCTGTCCTGCCCAACTCCGGTAGAGCTCCCCTGGTCATGTGCATAGCGACTTCTGTCCTTTGATTTGCTCCCACATCTTCACTACTCTCCATCTCCTATGTGTGACCCAACTCCCCATCGCCTTTCAGGCAGCGAGGCTAACTCAACCCGTGCAGGCCCGTCACCTCCTCACTTGTTTGTTGCAGAAGGAAGCAACTGGCGTCCAACTGGAACAATCAGCTGTGTCTGGGCTTCATAAATGGCAACACTCGGTCATCGGGCCTGGTAATCCACTTGGGACAGGAGGATTATTTAGGATTCTTTATTAACATCCAGGAGCACTAGCTCGGGCGTCCAATCGGCCATCTTGTTGGCCAAACCCCTCCCAAATTGTTAATGCAAAGGGGGTTATTTGCAAGAGGACTGCGCTGGTGAGTGTCACTTTTTTTTACGCTCCTGTGGCACAGGCCTCTCAATCACATCTATGTGGTGACACAAAGCCAGCCTGTGTGGATTCGCATATCCTCATAGATATGGAGTAGGGCAAGACTGTGCAAAGTACTGTGTTGCCTTACTGTGCATCAAGGAGGTGTTCCATGGGCATTGCGATGGGTGTTACCATACAACATTCATGGATTTTAATGCTGCCCAGGATTTACATAATCACATAAACCTGGGCAGCACCAAAACCTTACACCTTCCCAGATCAGGCGCAATGAGGAGAAATGTTTTCATTTTTCCTCGTTTTTTCCTCTGTTCATGCTTTTCCGGCATTCTCCAGCACACATAGAATGAGGAAAACACGTCCATAGATTGTTCTTGCAAAGGACGTTCTCCCTTCCTACATAAAAGCAATCCTGACTACAACACAGACACGTTTCCACCATGGTGCAAGGATGCCTGCATTGGCGCTAGGCACCAAATTATGCACCAGAGCTGGCTGAAAGGCACAGGAATGGCCATATATCATAGAAACGGTGCATTTCTGCTCTTTCATTTTGACACAGAGAAGCAGAGCAAAAAGACTTGCTGTGCTGCCCAGTGCCACAAACTTTAGTACATTACATTCTGGGTTTTCTTTTCATAGAGCCTGCTAGTTTACACAGCACAGGCTTTGGGAAGTGAAAATTCTTAACTACAAAGGACCCAAGGTTATTATACATTAAAGTGCATACAGTACTCAAAGAAGATGAAATTGAAAGTGGTTCAAACTGCAATGGATTTCATGAACTAAAGCCAAACAAGTTGTAATCTTTTAAGAGCTTTATTTAAGATGCATTGCAATATTCATCCTTTTATATCACATCGTGAACACCTCCACCAAGGCATGGCTTCTACGCTAAGTAATAGAGTCAGAGGGAAACAAGACACAGTAGTAGATGGAGGATTCACTAGAAAGAAAATCTTTCTTGATGTTAAAGAATAACAATGTATAATAATGTATAATAAAGAGTGTATGGATTTTATGACATTTCAACACTAGTGAATGTTTGCAGAAGACAATAATTATCACTGAAGGTTTGCTATATGTTTGATACAGTGAACCAAAGGATAATATTTGATATTACATGAATCATTATCCCTACATAACGTCAATCTATGAAGCAGTGCAAGCGGGGAGTGAAACAGAGCCGGCCTCAATATCCCAAGAGTTCCAGTGCTACAAACTAAAGAAGGAGACTCTTGTTGCTGTGGTGGTGGAGCAGGAGGGAGGGCCCCCAATCCTTCTGATGCCAGGAGAAGAGCAGGAGCTTCATGTGAGACTGGACTCAGGCTGCTATAAGGAAATATGGAAACAAACAAGAACACAGTGAGTCAGACACTATATGTGCACTGACAAGACAAATCACAGCAGGGTCCCAGTGTAAACCTCTTCATGCACAGAAACCTTTTATATGTTGGAATGAACAAAACACTGGAGGCAGGCTTCATGAACAGAGACTCAATCTTTGTATAATAAGAACAGCATGCAACAGTTGGTTATTGGTAAAAGATTATTTAGGGCTTGCATTAAGTAATTTGCTTAATTAAACACAGAGATGACAGAGGGCATCCCAAGTCCTTGTTATAAGTTTAGAAATGTCCACAAACACAGACATTTGTGACCATTCTCAAACTATCACCTTGGAAGTGGTCAGAAATGTAGAGTCCAGTAAAGTCTACTTTAAGTCTCCTTCTGTGATGGGAAGGGGGATGGAACATCCCTAAATTTGGTGAAGGGGAAGGGATTTCTTCACAAGCAAAAGTGTGTGATCGCACAGGGGATGCTTTCCCCATGCAGAATGTTATGAAATGTAGAATTCCCTTCAGAGGACATAGGAGCCTATAGGTGATGTTGCATGACATTCTGGGCACAGCTTTCCAGGTGTGCTGCAGAGATCAATCTCTACCCATTCTTCACATCTTCTTTCTGAACAGGGTCCATTATTTACACACCGGTGATTCCATGAAGAGTTTTTGTGAATATCAGGTTAGGTGTAAGAATTTCAGGAAGGTTTACAAGTGGTGCAAAGTAAAAAGAAGTAAGAGTCTGCTGTGGCATATGAACATTGAGGGGAAAGGTAGTGAAAGCAGCACTTAGCATGGGGTTATACACTGCATTTGAAAGGGGGAAATGAAGGACAGCATCGGGGACAAAAGGGACATTAAAGATAGGTGCTATGCAGGGGACCACACAAAAGATTGCCCCACAATCACACCAATATGGGATTTTCTTAATGTTTCAGTTTGGGCTTGAGATGTGAAGGAGAGAGCTGTACCCGCGTACTCCTGCGAAGGGTGAAGGTATGAAAGGGTCTTGTGGGACTGATGTTTTGCTGTTTAATGATACAATCTTTGAAGACACTGACTGCAGAATGATAGGAGGCGTAGCAGGGCCTGACCACGGATGTCTCTGAATACAATCACAAACATGAAGACCACTTTAGTGACAGGAGGAGGTGATCAGAGAAGACTCCACTGGAAGCACTGATGCTGCACTGAGAGTCCCTTGGAGATAAACCTTTCAGGATGAATGATGACAAATGATGATGAGAGTAAACAAAAGTCTGGTCTGGGTGCTCCCCTCCAAGGGAAGTGAGAAAGGGGTGCATTTATGGAAGTTTTACAATAGAGAGGAAGATGTTTGGGAGAAAGGTGAAACAGTAATCGAAACATTGTGATTAATGACTGAAGAACAGAAGGACAGTGAATGAGGCAGGGCGAGTTGGGAGAAGAAACCTATGGAGGATGTGGTAAAGAAGAGCATCTAGAAATGTCAAAGTGTGCTAAATTAGGAGAGTAAAACTGAAATGCCTTATGAGACTCACCCTAAGAGTGAACCATCAGCAAAAAGCTGAATTTTATTTGAGAAATTTAAACAATACAAAGCTAGTAATTAACTCAACTATGTAAGGAAGTGTGTAAAGGAATGAAATATAATGAGACAAACGTGGTGACACAGTTGTCAATGACAGCACCTCTTTTTTATAAAATATCAGAAAGAGTTCTGATACAGAGCATGGACAGAATAAAGAACCTCACTCACGTTGCATCCACTTAATGCTGCCAACCGTAAGCATTATTAAATGATGAATACCGATATCGAATGACTGACATGTAATAATAATCCTCATTGATTGTTAAGTGTCAATGCAGCTTTGTTCCTTTAAGGGATTCGCTCCAGAAATCTGTAACTACTCTCTAAGAACAAGCACTGGTAAATTCAATAGGTTTTGCCTAGGTATTTAGTAATAGTTGGCATGGCGAGCAGTTATGCAATATGTTACAGAAACACCAAAAAATTGCCATGACTTATTTATTGAGAAAGGCAATATATTGTACAGTAACTGGTAGTAATATAAAGCGGGGAAATTATGTATAGTGAGGAGGACAAAGAAAACAATATGCAGGCAGAAAGCATGCTGGAAATGTGTGCTGACAATAAAAACATGCAGCCGAAAAGCACGCAAATCATACTCAGTCCTAATGAAATATCTACACTGTCTGCGAAGTGGTTAACTGGTATAGAGTGAAGGCGTACAAACAGAGGGAGATTAGAAGAATGATATGCATTCAGTAAGGTCAACATGAGGAGATAAGGTGAAGGGGGGGAGGATTTAACTGAAATGAAATTCAGCCCATAATGTTCTCCCAATAAAAATGTGAGAAACATGTTTTAGTGCTGTTGTGATTTAAGGGGTGGAAAGGGGGATTGGAGAAACTATGAGAAGATGAGTTAAAAGGCTTCATAACGCTTTTTAAAAAGGTGTAAGCCATGTTGTACAGCAGCTCAAGTGATGTGCGATATGAAAAAAAAAACATTGACAAGGCCAGTAGATTTTGCATCGGTGAAGAGTGGTTGAAGAAGAGGATGTTAAATTGTGTTCTTTCTCTCTTGGGTGGTCAGTGGCATTTGTGGCACCAGCGTTTTCTTTGTTACGTTTAATTTAGGATTGGGGGCTGCCAAAGATGGGCATGTCAATGCCCCCACCCTATCCCCCAAAGAAAACTAAAGACTTGCTGCCCCTCCAGGAGGAAGATGGGGGCAATAGCCCCTGATATGCCCCCCCGGGGGGCAGAAAGTCCACTAGGCGCCAGCGATTATGCTGGCTTTTCTGTTAGTAGGGGTGAGGGCTTCCCAGAAAGGGCATCTCAATGCTCCCACCCTCCCAAAAGAATAGCCACAGTCTTTCTGCCCCCCTGGGGGGCAGTATCCCCCAATCTGCCCTCTGTGGGGGCAGAAAGCACCCTAGACACCAGGGATTATCCTTTTTATAGGCCCAGGGTGAGGGCTGACCAGAATGGGCATGCAAATGCCCCCACCCTACCCCCCCCCAAAGAAAACTAAAGACTTGCTGCCCCTCCAGGAGGAAGAGGGGGGCAATAGCCTCTGATCTGCCCCCGGGGGGGCAGAAAGCCCACTAAGCAACAGGGATTTGATTTTATATAGGTAGGGGTGGAGGTTGCACAGAATGGGCATGTCAAGGTCCCCACCCCCCAAAAAATGATACAGTCTTTCTGCCCCCCACCTAGGAGGCAGATGGGGCAATAGACCCTTATCTTCCCCCCGGGGTGGGACAGAGAGCCCACTAGCCACTTGCCACTAGGGATTTTTATCTTTCCAAAGTTTGGGGTGGGGGTTTCCTAGAATGGGCATGCCAATGCCCCCAGCCCCCCCAAAAAGATGCCACAGCCTTTCTGCCTCCCCAGAAGGCAGATGGGCAGTAGCCCCTGATATGCCCCAACCCTCCCAAAAGAATAGCCACAGTCTTTCTGCCCCCCTTGGGGGCATATCAGGGCAATTGCCCTTGATTTCCCCCTCCCCAGGGTGACAGAATGACCACTAGGCACTGAATGTTCTTCAGGATGTGCCTACCTGTGGATTTTGGACTCTAGCGCAGCCAGCACATAGGGAAACCTAGCTAACCTGTACATTTTTGAAAACTAGACACCAAGGGAAATCCAGGATGGGGTGACTTGTGTGCCTTTCACCAGGTTCTGTTACCCTGAATCCCTTGCAAACCTCAAACTTTGTCTAAAAACCCACATTTTCCTCACATTTGTGTGGTGGAACATTCTGGAATCTGCGCGGATCCACAAAATTCCACTCACTCCGCGAGAAAAATGGTACCTCACTTGTATGGGTAGACCTAGTGCCCGTGACAGGAAACGGACCATGGGTAGGCCTAGTGCCCGTGACAGGAAACGGACCAAAACACAACGTGAACACACCACATTTTCTCAGTGAAAACTGACAAGTTTTTGCAGAGTGCCTAGCTGTAGATTTTGAATCCCGGCACCGAAAGAAACCCAGCAAACCTATACATTTTTGAAAACTAGAAACCCAGGGGAATCCAGGATGGGGTGACTTGTCTGGCTCTCACCAGGTTCTGTTACCCAGAATCCCTTGCAAACCTCAAAATGTGTATAAAAAACATATTTTCCATAAATTTCTACTAACCCCACATTCCCCCAAGTCGTCCGAGAAAAATGGTACCTCACTTGAGTGGGTGGGTCAAGTACCCGCGACAGGCTTGGGCCCAAAACCTAGTGAGGCGACATCAAAACTACCTAGGTCCCATCAGTTTTTGGCCCCGGACTTGGCGGCCATCTAGGGAAACCTACCAAACCCACACATTTCTGAAAAGTAGACACCCGGGGAATTCCAGGGAGGTATGGCTTGCATGGATCCCCCAACGTTTTCTTACCTAGAATAACCCTGCAAACCTCACATTTAGCTGAAAAAAATCACTTTTCCCACACATTTTTGTGTGTGAAAGTTGTGGCATTACTGTGCTGACACAAATTTCCTACTACCCAGTGTTCCCTCAGGTCTCCTGATAAAAATGGTGCCTCACCCTCACTTGTGTGAGAGGCCCAAATACCTGCGGCAAGGGCCCAAGAAATCCCTAGCTGGCCGCCAAGCACGGGCCAAACACCCAGGTGACCCCCCTTGAAAACCAGGTCGTTTTGTGATAGGCAATTTTGATGTCGCCTCAATACGTTTTGGGCCCATGCCTGTCGCGGGTACTTGGGCCTCCCACACGAGTGAGGCACAGTTTTTATCGGGAGACCTGGGGGAATGCGGGGTGGTAGGAAATTTGTGTCAGCCCAGCGATGTCACAACTTTCCCACACAACAATGTGTGGAAAAAGGGATTTTTTCAGCTAAATTTGAGGTTTGCAAGGAATTCTAGGTAAGAAAACTTTGGGGGATCCACGTAAGTCATACCTCCCTGGCATGCCCCAGGTGTCTAGTCTTCAAAAATGTATTGGTTTGTTAGGTTTCCCTAGGTGCCAGCAGAGCTAGGGTTCAAAAACTACAGCTAAGCACTTTGCAAAAAAAGGGTCATTTTTCACTGAGAAAACGTGGTGTGTCCACCTTGCGTTTTGGGCCGTTTCCTGTGGCAAGCACAAAGCCTACCACACAAGTGAGGTACCATTTTTCTAGGAAGACTTTGGGAAACGTGGGGTGGGTAGAATTTTGTGGATCCACTCAGATTCCAGAACTTTCCACAACATAAATGTTAGGAAAATGTGTTTTTTTGGACAGTGTTTTAGGTTTGCAAGGGATTCTGGGTAACAGAACCTGGTGAGAGCCAGTCAAGTCACCCCATCCTGGATTCCCCTGGGTGTCTAGTTTTCAAAAAATGTATAGGTTTGCTAGGTTTCTCTATGTGCAGGTAGAGCTAGGATTCAAAAACTACAGCTAGGCACTTTGTAAAAAAAAGGTAATTTTTCACTGTGAAAATGTGGTGTGTCCACCTTGCGTTTTGGCCCATTTCCTGTCGTGGGCACTAGGCTTACCCACACAAGTGAGGTATTTTTTTTCTTGGAAGACTTTGGGAAACGCAGGGTGGGTGGAATTATGTGGATCCATGCAGATTCCAGAACTTTCCACCATAGAAATGTGAGGAAAATGTGGATTTTTTTACAATTTTTCAGGTTTGCAAGGGATTCTGGGTAACAGAACCTGGTGAGTGACAGTCAAGTCACCCCATCTTGGATTTCCCTGTGTGTCTAGTTTTCAAAAATGTATAGGCTTGCTAGGTTTCCCTTGCTGCCGGCAGAGCTAGAGTTAAAAAACTACAGCTAGGAACTTTGAAAAAAAGGGTAATTTTTCACTGTGAAAATATGGGGTGTCCACCTTGCGTTTTGGGTTGTTTCCTGTCACGGGCACTAGGCCTACCCACACAAGTGAGGTACCATTTTTCTCAGAAGACTTTGGCAAATGCGGGGTGGGTCCACGCAGATTCCAGATCTTTCCACCACAGAAATGTGAAGCAAATGTGTTTTTCTTTATACTTTTTAGGTTTGCAAGGGATTCTGGGTAACAGAACCTGGAGCGAGCCAGTCAAATCACCCCATCCTGGATTCCCCTGAGTGTCTAGTTTTCAAAAATGTATAGGTTTGCTAGGTTTCTCTATGTGCAGGTAGAGCTAGGATTAAAAAACTACAAGAAAAGGGTCAGTTTTTCATTGTGAAAATGTGGTTTGTCCACATTGCGTTTTGAGACGTTTCCTGTCGTGGGCACAAGGCCTACCCACACAAGTGAGCTACCATTTTTATCGGGAGACTTAGCGTAACACAGAATTGTAGAGCAACTGTTATTACCTATTGACTTTTGATGCATTTCTGCCTTCCAAATGAAAGAAAATGTATAAAAAAGAAGTCATTTTGAAAAATGACCTATAATTCTCATGCTAGTATGGGTACTCCCAATTTTGGAAATGTGCAAATGTCTACTGTTTCTAAACTCTATATTTTACATACATAGGTGTCTTTCATACCTATTTTCCCATGTCTACATTTTCCCAAAATAACTGCTACATACCCATTACATAATAAAAAACCTTTGCAAGACGCTGCTCAGTTATTGGCTCTGGGTTCGTCGCGTTCTTGGTGAACCTACAAGTCCTATATATCCCCACAACCAGAAAGGTCCAGCAAATGTAATGGTACATTGTTTTCAAACAGCTGTCATAATTAGAAAAACTTGACACAAATGACTAATTTTCAATTTTTCCTATATTTAACTGTTAGTTTCTATAAAAAAAATCCTTGAAGGATCTACACAAATGACACCTTGCTGAATTGAGAATTGTATCTACTTTTCTAAAATGTTTAGCCCTCCAGGATTCATTATTGCTTCCATACCCATTTCTACCATTAACTGGAAGGAGGTTGAAATCACAAAAAATACCAAAAATAGGTTATGTCCCAAAAAAATGCCAAAACATGTGTAAAGAAATTTAGGTTTTTCTGACAAAACTCTGCTTGTTCCTGAAAGCTGGGAAGATGGTGATTTTAGCACCACAACCCCTTTTTTGATGCCATTTGCAGGGAAAAAAGTAGACGCTTTGATCTGGAGCCCTTTTTTCCCATTGTTCCCCTCAAAATAAATTTAGGTGTATTTTGGCTAATTTCTGGGTCCCCTCCAGGGGAATCCACAAACCCTGAGTACCTCTAGAATCCCAATGATGTGGGAAAAAAAGGATGCAAATTTGGCGTGGATACATCATGTGGTCAAAAAGTTACAGGGGCCTAAGCGCAAACTACCCCAAATAGTCAAAAACAGGCTTAGCACGGGGAAAAAGGCCTAGCAGCGAAGGGGTTAATGGAGTGCAGCATTAGCACTGTTGAGTGGTGGGCGAGCAGCATCTACCTGCTAGCACAATGTCAGGGAGACAGTGCAGAGTAAATGGTGGGTAGAGGTGCAGGGTGAGCGGTGTCTGAGAGTTGCTGAAAGGTATGTAAGTGTTGTAAAGACATTTCAGCAGCGTAACCTAAAAATCATCCTGTATATAAAACACTCATCATGAATGTGTAATTAAAACATGAACAATCACTAAAGATGACTAAATTGCAAACGTCCAAAATGAGGCAAAGCCCTGCTGAGTCATAATATGAAGCTTGCTCACTGGCCACTTGTACTAAGTATGATGTGCTAATATTGTGATTAGATATTAAAACGCAGGGTCATATTGTGAGGCAAGGATATGCCCCTTAATAAAAGCGGGCCGGTTTGGTAAAGTACATGATACGCTGGTATTGTCAACAAAGTGGAAATAAAAATTAACATGATCAACTGTTAAACAGAAACACATTCATAATTGAAAACCACACTGATGCGCTAATATTATGAATGGGATTGAAACACAGGGTCATAATGTCAGGCAAAGACATGCTTGTTTATAAAAATGGACCAGCATGTTAGCTGCTCGATAAAGTGCATGATACACTAGTATCTGAAACAAAGTGGAAACAAAACTTAATGCACCTGAAGGTTAAACAGAAACAAATGAATATCTGAAAATCAAGCTGACACAATCGAAAGAATGAAGAAGATCTTAGGGTCTAGGGCCTCCCATCATAATAATCAGCAGGAGGTATGATCTGGAAGGTTGTACCCTCACAATCACTGCATTTTTTATTTTCTGGTATTGTAGGCCATGAGGGTCATGTGACTAATGCGCTCTATAGAGCTTAACTGCTGGTTCCATGCAAAAAAATCACTGCATTACTAAAACCATTTTCCTGGCACATGAGTACTAATGCATGTGCTTCGAGTAAACTGCCTCTCTGACGTCCGTGAGCAACCAGTGTGAGGTCAGCCAGGCAGCCAAATAAGTTCTAAAGGAAACGTGGATAGTAATTGCTTTTTTCAATTACCATCAAAATAGCTTTTAAACCTGGAAGGGTGGTGCTCCTCTGCCCATTATCAGATGCCGTCCCTGACCTGTCTGTGCATTGCATGTGCATGTTATGTCACTGGACAGACATAAAAGTTAAAACATGCAATGCATAACAATGTGCGTGTGTGGGGGCTGGTGAAAGCAACAATGTTGGGGAAGAGGCCCTTTTTAAAAGTAATTATGCTGAAGTAATGTGAGGAGGGTAAATTGCCTGAAAAACACACTCTGTCCCTGTGAATGTGTCAGTATGTAAGCGATACAAAAGGGTTCATGCACGCAAAGAAGTTCGACAAAAGCAGATGGAAATTGTACTTGGGACAATGATAAGAGAAACACACGAGAGGAACAACAAGAAATAATAGTCTACAGCCAATAGAAATGGAATAAAAGTAAGTGGCAAGCCCACCAACCACTGAAAAGTAAGGGTGGGATGTAAGCCCCTTGTAAGATATATATTAAATACAATAGATGTCACAAGCATAGCACACACACTGTGCAGGCAAAACTTAAAAACAATGATTACAACATTTTAGCATAATCAGTGCTATATTATTGATAAAAAGTATACTATTTATAGAAAACTCATTATTACCTCTGTTATGTCATTTAACATATTCCTTAAAATGACCTAGAGGAATGAATGACATCCTGGACACATCGCACAGAACACAAAATGGAGATCCAGCGAAAAAGAGGTAAATCCACGGCAGCTTACTTATTTGCTAGAACAGACATGATAGAGAGCTTACAGCTCTCTAAATTGAATGGGTGCACTATACTCTAGATGTAAGCGCACTCACATGTACCTTTATTGTTTGCAGTGTTTTACAATTATTAAGATGCATTTATTCATGTTATATTAGCATTGAAATATAAGTAGCACATTTAAGTAAGATTTTGTGTGTATTAGAGAAACATAATTCCTGTACGTATAATGTTCAGGATGAATTTATATTTGTGTAATGTAGTGAGTGTTTAGTTTAAGTTACCCAACCTTTAGACCCAAACTGTAATTTTTTGTGAGTTTTGTTTCCCTTGGTTGCTCAAGAATTAATTAAATGAATCCTTTTTGTGTTCGAAGACAGTATGTTCTCATCCTACTGCAGGTGCAGGAATTCGACGGTGTTATTCTTAGATTCAAGTAGATACCCTGAATGTCTTTGAAGAAGGCTGCAAGGCAAGGAGGGAGGACGCCTTTCGTAACTGGCCTATCTGGGAACCAAGGCCACTGGAAAAGTTCATTTTAATTAGAGATTCTGTGGAAAATCACTGAAAAGGGCTGTAAATGGAAAGTTTTATATGACGTGATGTGGGTTGAAAATGGGGTTTTGTATGATGCGCAGGGACAGATTAAGTAGACTTCTGCTGATTCTCGGGGGAGAAGGAGAAGGAGCATCTTAGATTGAGCTCCATAGCATTAAGCTAATAGACCCAATTGACTTGAGTACTTCTTAGGAAGTCAACACGTGCTGACACCTTTGGGATATGATACAAGGGAGATAGGCAGGACCCTCACTTAGAGTAGTGTAGGGAAAGATATCTTTGCTTTTTCTTAAATGAAAATAGAATAGGACTCAGCTTCTATTCTTTGCTGTATTTTGATTTTGGAGTTCATCATAATATGTCTTCTGTGCCGGATGAACTATATTCTTAGAATTGGCTCTGTATTGATTGGTAGGTTAGTTGACACTCTTTCAAAAGAGGCAGCAGGAGCAGATGTACCAACCAGCATTTAAGCAGTATTGGACGCTGATTTTCATGAAGAGGACAAATGGTGGAAACTGCGCCAATGAAGAGGTGCTGATGACCATTGTCTTCAATGAACCAATCATCTCATGTTATACTGCACAAAATTTTGCACTCAGCTCTTGATTTATTTCAGTTTCATTTCCTTGCCTGTGCTGATGTTTGGTCCTTTTTCTTATTCTGCTGGGTCGAGCGTGCTAGAACCGTTGCTGTAAGTGAATTGAGGTCTGTGCTTTAAGGATGGTGGAGGGATGGCAAGCAAAGTTTATGCCTCTTCCTGACTATATCTCTCTTGCTCTTTGCTTTCCCCTTCCAGGTATAAAGATGATCAGAGATTGCAGTGGCTTGAGCGGAGGTGTTGTGACAAGAGAGAACACACTGGTCACCTCTCAGGGAAAGCTGGATGTGGCAGAGATATTTCTAAGCAGTTCAAATTATGGATGCAAAAAACATATGAGTCTGCACTATAAATACCCATATAACTACTAACTATTATTACTGAGCACTGATACAAATTCTGTAAGCAATATACTGTGCAGAAATACAGCCTTGCCATGGCCGCCACCCACCTATAGTGTAAACAGAAATGACCCAATCAATACTGGTTTGAACACAGAACCATAATGTGACTTCAAAGGATTGTTATTCATTCAGAAACAGTAGTTTATTCATCTGATAGAAAGCAATTTTTCAGGCATGGATTGATTCCGGACACTGCTGAGTGACTAATAGACATTCCTATATTTAACACAAGCATTGAAAGCCTGCTCTGATGAAATACTGGGTGATAGCCAGCTTAAACTCTCCAAAGCTACATGAGAGAGTATGGGATGTCATTTACTTCTGCTGAAACTGACTATATCAGAAGTGCTGCTCATACAATTCTGTCATGGCTGACTGAATGTTTGTTGGGCATGGTATTCTGTCTCATTTGCAATTGAGTACCCCGACCACCACACTCCAAATTGGGATGTGGGTGTCTCCATTGGAAACCAGAATGTAGTCTTCTATAAATAGGTGCTGTAACTTTGCTTGTCAACAGGCATGGCTCACTATTAAGGGCAGCGAGGCCCCGTCCCTCCATCTTTTTCCAAACCATAGGTAAGCCTGACAGCTACTCTTCATGTCAGGTCATACAGCCAGACACTGTACTGGCAGTAAATCCCTTGCTGACTGAGCTGAACTTTGCCAGGTTGAAGATGTCACAGTCCAAAAGTGAAAAATTCAGGAAGATTTACTACACTTCTGTCTTGTGCAGTGCAGCTCTTTGCTGCAGTACTGATACTTTCATAGCTATTGGGCAGATGCACACACCAGCAAGTCTTCCAGTCACAGTGGACATGGTACAACAAGATACACATTTTGATTCCTTCTAAGAACAGCCCCACACCTGGCATCCACTGACAACTTGTTTGGAATGATAAAGTGTGCATTTGAGCAATATATGTACAATGTTTATGTTCTTCCCAAAACCTATGACAGGGCTACAATTAGGTTTGGATGCTGGACCATCCGAATGCAAGCATGGTCTGCAGCTTGCAAACAGGTCTCTAGGGTGTGCACATCAACACATTCTCTAACAATCTGTAATTTGTGTTCTGTTCATAGACAAACCTTTACTATTAGTGTACCTTATTACATAGGTTCAGCACATTTGAAGCCACAGTTGATCAGGCAGCACCTCTGGGATCCAGGGCACTCTTCGTCCAATTTGCAGTGCCAGGCCGAAGGAAAGGAGAACGGGCAGAAAGACATTGGGCACTTACCAGGCTTCGCTGTAAGTAAAACAACATTTACCACATATCAGATAAGTCGATGATGCAAATCAAGAATCACCACCAAGAACAAAATCACCAACTGGGAACTTCACTAGAAAACTGCACAATGTCCTCACATACTTTTTCAGTAGCATAAGCATCCTATATGCTTCCTTACAAAAGAGCGACTTATTCATTTCCTACCCTGATTGAAATTACTAGTGTAGTAATTGAAGAGATGTGTACATGAAATGAAATGAAAAAAACATTTATATAGCGCAATAGCTACCCTGAGGCATCCCAGCACTGCAGACGTACGTGGACAAAAGGGGTGTACAGATGTTTAGAGGGGGTTGTTGAATAGTAGGGCTTTTAGCAGTTTGCGGAAGGGTAGAAGTTTGGGTGCCGCCCTCATACAGAGAGGGAGGGTGTTCCATAACTTAGATGAATTATAGGAAAAGGAGCGACCGCCACATCTCTCTCTCTTTATTTTGGGGACTAGGACGAGGGCGGACAGGGCCTTGATTTGGATTCTCTCCCTGACCGGCAGCCAGTGCAGGCTCCTTAGTCCCGGGTTGGCTGAGTGTTTACAAGGGGTCTGGAGGAGTATGCGGGCTGCGCAGTTTTGGATAATCTGAAGCTTGTGTATCGTGGATTGGGGGCCCCTAGATATAGAGTGTTCCCGTAGTCCAGGCGTGACAGGATAAGGCCCTGGACTATGATTTGCCGCTTGATAGTTAAAGTTAAGGGAATGGTTCAGCCAGATGCCAAGGCTTTTAATCTGGTTTTTGGGTACTGGGGCGGAGCCAAGGCAATTTGGCCAAAGTAATTCAGAATTGAAGGAGGGAGTGTTTCCTAAGAGCATGAACTCAGTTTTGTCCCCATTGAGTTTTAAACAGGAGAGTGCCATCCAGTTGGAACCCTCCTCTAGGCAACGTCTTAGGTTGCTTGGTGTCTTGTCTGGCTGGTTTAGGGCCACCACAAGCTGAGTATCGTCGGCATAGGTGATGATTTTTATGCCGAATGGGCGGATGATCTCAGCTAGGGGGCTCATGTAAGTATTGAACAGTGTGGGGTTCAGGGAGGAGCCCTGAGGTACCCCACAATTTAGTGGCATGCTAGTGGAAACATCACCTTCAAAAACCTGGAAGGAGCAGTCAGCTAGAATTGATTTTGACCAGGTGATTGCGCTGCCTGATACTCCTAAGTTCAGGAGTCTGTGAATCAATATGTCATGGTTTACAGTGTCAAATGCGGCACTTAGGTCGAGAAGGATAATTGCCGTCGAGCCTCCTTGATCGAGGATTTTCCTGGCCTCCTCGGTTACTGCGAAGAGGGCAGCTTCGGTTCCATGTTTGGGATGGAAACCAGTTTGTGAGAGGTCAAGTAGGTGGTTAGTTTCTAGGAACTCTACCAGTGCAGAATTGACATGTTTCTTCAAGATCTTACTCAGCCACAGAAGAAGGGAGATCGGCCGGTAGTTACTAAGGTTGTCTTGGTCAAGCTTGGGCTTTTTTAAGAGAGCCTCGACCATGGCACATTTCCGGGGGGGGACAATGCCAGAGGAGATAGAGGCGTTAAGCAGGTCAAGGGTAGTGGGAAGGATATTTCCTATGACTGACAGCAAGGCTCGAGGGGATGCAGTATCTAGGGGGGGAGCCTGATTTCACCTGGTGCCTGATAGGAACTAAAGTTGTACGATCAAGAGGGGGGAGGGAATCCAGTGTGGCAGGAGATCCGGATCCTGAGCTAGTGAAGGCAACCGAGGCTGGTTCAGACTGGGTAGGGGAAAAGGTGGATTATATTTTTTGTATTTCCTGGTGGAAGAATTCCGCCAGATTGTCCCAGCGGGATTGAGCATTGGTCGAGTTAGGTTGTTTCTGAGGCAGCTTGAGGAGAGTTTTGGCAATCTGATAAATTTCCTTGAGGGAGTTTGCAGCAGTCTCAATTTTGCATTCATAAAAAGCTGACTGGGTGATTTTGATTTCGTCTTTATAGTTTTTAATTGCCATATAAATGGATTTACTGGCAGAGGAGTAATCAAGTCTCCATTTCCTCTCTAGCCTTTTACAAAGTTGTTTAAGTTCCCGTAATTTAGGGGAATACCAGAAGGAGGTTTTGGCTCTATGTTTTGTAATAGAGCCCTCTATGGGGAGCACCTCATCTAGGGAGCCCTGGATCCAGTGATTAAATTCCTCATTGGCTGAGATAGGGTTAGGGTTTTGTGGCTTCAAGAGCAGACATCCAATGTTCCAGGGGAAGCGTGGACCATTTTCGTTCCCTGCGAGAAACCGTGTTAATGGGGAGGGGGGAATCAGAGGTGACCCAGGGCAGTGGGGATCAGGAAATGATCGGACCAGGGGACCTGGAAAGGCACTCCTGTGGTAAGTTCGGTGCAGTTGCTAAAGACAGGGTCGAGTAGATGGCCTTTAGTGTGGGTGGGTTCAAACAGTTTCTGTTTGAGTTGAAGTGGAGAGAGGCTCATAATCAATTTCTTGGTGGTGTGGTAAGAGGTACCATCTAGGTGGATATTGAGATCTCCTAATACTGTGAAATTGGATGGTGAGCAGGCAAGATTTGCTATGGTAGGGCGTTGAGGAATTGGCCAAAGGCCCTGGGTGAGCGGTAGGTAAGTAACCCAGAGAAGGTACTCGTGGAGGAGAAATCAATGGTGAAAAAAAAGACTCTCACAATCTGGTACCTGGTTTGAGAGGATGCGACAGTTATAGTGGTCCTCAAAAATAATTGCTAGACCTCCTCCTCTGCACTTTTTGCGATCTTCTCGTATCCGTGGGTGAGAGCATGAATGAGGTCTGGCTCTGACTCTGCATTGAGCCACGTTTCTGTCAAGAAGAGGGCATCAGGTTTGAGTTCTTCTAGCAACAGGGCGATTTCGGTGGTGTGCTTAGGGAGTGATCTGCAGTTCAGCAGGAACATGCTTAGGCTGACATGCTTGGCTTGGGTGCCATGGGCTTTGATTGTGGGTTGGAAATTAAACTGACAGTGTGGACAAGTGGTGTGCTCGGCTGCAACATTCCATAAGTGTTGGCAACTGTCAAGTGTTGTTCCTTTAAGGTCTAGGAGGGAGTGGGGCTATAGGACCTGAGATGCAGCTGAAAACGGGCAGGGTTTGTGGCTCCTGGCCCCATATGGCTGCGGACGGGCGCAGACAGGCTTGCATTTGGCGCGCTGACGGCGTGCCAGCTGCGCTCTTCCGCTGTGCAAAGAGACTGGCATGTGGTTTAAGTAACCCTGTGGGGCTCCGTCCTCGCCGGTCTCAAACCCAGAAGTGAGGAAATTGAATTTTTGGCTGGCTGCTCCCTCCACTCGAGCAGGAAAACCCGTGGTGGACCAGGGAGCAGTGTGGCTTGTATCGAGACCAGGGAGCAGGGAGTGAGCACAATCTAAAACAATTGTTTTTCTTTGCTAGGTAAAAACAGGTAAAAACACTTAAAAACCTAGCAGTATATGCAATTTCGAATGTGCTTGCCTTTGTGTCAGCGGGGATCCGCTGCGCGAAGTGACTGGCATGTGGGTTAAGTAACCCTGTGAGGCTCCGCCCCCTCCAGTCTCAAGACCGGAACTGAGGGAATTGAATTTTTGGCCAGCTGCTCCCTCCACTCAAGCGGGAAAACCCGTGGTGGACCGGGGAGCAGACCAGGGAGCAGGGGGTGAGTACAATTTAAAAAGATTGTTTTTCTTTGTTAGTTAAAAACAGGTAAAAACACTTAAAAACCTAGCAGTATATGGAATTTCAAATGTGCATGCCTTTGTGTCAGCGCGCGTCATCACAACACACATGCATCACAGTCTCAGCTAGACACACCCCAGTCACAAGTTCAAACAGTACAATGCAATATTATATTTGTGGAATGCCTTATACTTCAACACTTTTTTATCTGTACTTTTTGTTGCCAATGTAATGATTACAGTGGATCAGCATTTCCTTTCTTACTTCCTACTTCATCACAAAAGTAGTCCCCACTCTTCACATTTCCATTGTCCTGAGTGATATTGAATGTCTTGTGCAAATATTTTCCATATAAAATCAATTAATGTTCTTCCATCTAATCCTTCCCACTCCTCCCCTCATCTCAGTCCTTTCTCCTTCATCTTTGCGTGTGCCGTAGGTGTCAAAAAGGTGTAAAGCCTGATGCCTGGGGGGGCATGTTACTTCTCCCTAGTCTTGCCCCATAGTATCTAGTAGTTTCCAACTCCTCCATTCACTGCTTACCTTGTCTTAGGCCTAATTCCCAATACTGGCAGTTGTGTCTCTTGGATTTGGGAATCCCCTTATATCCTATGGCAGCCAGGTCTTATTTCACCTATATTTACACCTTGAGTCAATTTCACCAGTTGTGTATGTGGCTTCAAATCTTCTCCAACATGTATTTGGGCTTCCCCGGAACACCCTGTGTATTTTATCTTGTGTAGTGTACTACCACATCATAATTTTATTTTGAAGATACTGTATGCCACTGTTTTATTGCTTGTTATTCCTCTCCTCCACTCATGTGCGCATGTCTCTTAGCAAATTTCCATATCTAGCATTACTACCACTTGTTCAGGTAGCCTCACTGTTCAGTATTGGTCTTGTGTGCTGCTGACCAACCTGTAAATATAAAAATCCAGTCCTTTAAATGCTTGTTAAACTGAGTCACCAACTTAAGGCGGGCTGATAACATAGCGCTCCAGAATTCACCATGGAAAGCCCCTATCAAACACATGTGGGACACTCTTGATCTCTATTTTAACTCACACTGACCGCCATGAACCACAACAGACCTGATAACCTAATCTCCCCACATAATATTCTCACTAGGAATCATTTCGCCTGACTAAGGGCACCACTCGACAGATCATTGACCCACACCGAGTCGTTCTATTCCCTGATCTAAAATACTTCTTGATAATTATGCAGTCACACTATGCGAAACTGTTAATCTACTTTGTGGCTGGATAACACTAGCCAAGCGATACTTGTGTATGAAAATGTGATATTCTGCCACACTTACCTGATTACTTAATGCTTTTGTTGTTTTAATGTCGCTACTTTGCTTTATTTTCGCATGTCTAGTCCTTATGTCCTTTCATTTGATGTACTATATGTATTGCTTTATTTGGAAACAACCAATAAAATATTTTGAAATTAAAAATTCAGTCCTTTGTTAACCAAGAGGATGGTGATGAACCTATCAAACCCAGGTTGATCACTGCTGCGTTGTTCAGGAGGTGTTGTATCCAATGTTTCGAGTAGTAATGTTTCCTCTTGTTCCTCCTTAACATATATTTGTTCACATTCCTGTGATTGTTACTTTGCTGAATAGGTCTGCTGTGATCCTATGACCTTGTTTCCAGCCTTTGACTCTGCCCTCTTTGTGCGCCGGGCTGAAATCCAGATGTCAGGGGAGACATGTCCCCTGTTAGTCGCTATCATGTAACTTACCTCCAGAATATGCTATTTATTTGACTATCATGCAGTCTTCTTGGCAAAGTATACATAGGAACCCTACCCATATGGCGCTTCCTGCCAGTGGTATCTCCATGTACGACAAGTGCCATCTGAGCTTCTCAGACACCATTCCACTATTACCCGGGTCCGCATTGATTTCCCACCTTTCTATTAATTATAACTTTCCAGGACTCTGTCCAATTTTCCTCACCATACCAAGTCTGCCAGAGTCTTCTGGGTGGTCTGGAATCAAACGAAGCAAAGGGAAGAAGATAAAACACACAAACAGTGAGGGCTCAACAGTGCAGTGCTGCATTTATGACAAAATACAGGCAACGTTATTGGCACCAGCAGAAATCAAACATAACTCCTAACTCGCACCAAGGGATAATCAAGCATATAACTATTCAGTGACAAAACAGTAAATACTGCTGTTTGTAACAAACCCAGCGATTCAGGCCCATAGCCTTTAACCTCCGCTCAACATAGAGCTTCGAGCACACTCCTTAGGATATGTTACACTTCAAAAGTCTGTATTTTTTTTAATGTGTTTATTGAGTTTTATATAGCGCTGGCTGGACTCGAAGGTATCAGAGCTGTTTACTTTGAGAACAACAGCAAGTTACAACAATCATCATTTTATACATTTTACACGCACATTTCAAAGTGAAAACCAAATCATAGGCGGCAAAGAGGGATAAGGGGGGATCAGAGTAAGACTAGACAGAGCGGTGGGGGAGGAAGACGAGACCCAGATGGGGGAGGGGGCACAGACAGAGCGGGGTGAGAAAAACAAAGACGTTCACCTCAAGCAAAGAAAAAGCATGAGTGTAAAGATGAATACTCGAGGTAAGGCTTAAAAGTTATTTATTCTCAAATGGACGACACACTCAACCCGGAGGCACAGTGCATAATGAATCCTGGAGGTAAAACAAACCGTCTCAACTGTCAACATGAGAATGTCCAGCTGTCAACATTCAAGCTGGTGGCTGCCGCGCGCAGGAGGGGAGGGGCGCACGGTGAGAAGCAATTGGCTAAGGAGGAAAGGTTAAGTACACAACACAACACATCTCCTTCCCATTACAATAGTTGGATCTAAAGGAAGGAAGGAAGGAAAGGAAAGAACACTGACAGATGCCGTGCCTAGTTAACTATTCACAAATATAGTCTTTTTTTTTTTTTTTTTTTATTTATTTAAAGTTTTAATTTACAACAAACAGTCGGGCAATGAGCAGTATAACAAAAAGCAAGCGTGATATAAATAAATTTAGGAAAAACAATGGTACATAAAGAAAATGAGATAGATCACTTAGATCCATTTAGTGACTGGGTCCCAAATTTTCAGACCTTGTTTTTTTTTCCTTATCCCCTTAAGCTTATACATAGCCAATTCTATATGATAGATGGAAATTAACTTGCATTGCCAATGATGAAAGGTCGGAGGTTCATTATCAATCCACCGAGAAGTGATATAAAAACGGAAAACGGACATACAGATAAACAAAAATGCTTCTTCAGGAAAAGGTCTTTTCCCGAATTGATCTGCTTGGACACCAAAAATTACCAACTCAGGAGAAAGTTTTACGAGAATCCGTAGATTGTTATTAATAAAGAATTCAATATCTGTGATATAACGAAGTGATTTTTCACATTTAAAGAACATATGGATAGAGTCCGCATCCACCTCATTACAGCGATTGCATCTAGAATCACCGCCGACCTTCCACTTGGCGAGCTTAGCGGGGGAATAATAAAGATCGAAAACAGACATGTATTGCTGGCTTTGAAGGGACCCATTGAAAAGTACCTTCATGGATATTTCGATGGATCTGCCTATATCAACATTTAGTATATCTAGCCTCCCTTGCCATTTACTCTCTATAGAGAGTAGATCATCTTCGGAGTGATTAATAATCATTTGATAGATTGAGCCTATTTTTTTTGTTTTCTTAATAGTTTCTAAGATCTTATGACGGTGCATGCATGAGTTAATAAGAAGTCCTTTTGATTCTAAAAAGCTACGAATCTGGAGATACTTGAAGAAATGATGCTGTGGTAAGCAATATTTAGCTCGGAGAGCGGAGAATGAAAGAAATTGAGCTTTTTCATATAAATCACCTAGAGTCTGTATTCCAGAAAGAAACCAAATTCTGATAGTTTGATCCTGAAATATCAGAGGCAGGGAAGGGTTATTAATGATTGGAGAATAATAAGTAATTTCAGCTAGGCATAAAATTTTATTCCTAAATTGTCGCCAAATTGTAAAATATGCTAAAATAATCTTAAATTTGGTCTTTTTATAGTAGCTGGGTTCGATAATTTTGACTAAGCATTGTGGGGCGGCCTTACCTAGAAGTAATTCATAAACTGAAGGATAAATAGATTCCTCGGTAATAGTGTCCGCGAAAAGAAGTGCCCTCATAGATCTTAGACAAATGAGCCAATAGTACAGATGAAAATTAGGTACACCCCACCCCCCTTTCAGCCTTAGCAAGAAACACCATTTTAACGCACGACGAGAGCGGTGATACCCCCACAAGAATCTAGAAATCATTCTATCAATTCTTGTGAAATAATGTGCCGGAAACAGAAGCGGTATGGTGCGAAATAAATACAGAAATTTTGGTAAAATTAACATTTTAATGATATTAACGCGGCCAAAAAGAGAGAAATGGAGGTTATTAAGTCTCTCTAAGGTTTTATTAGATGAATTCAGGACGGGCTCGATATTTAAGCGTACAATATCATCCACTTTGGATGATATCGTTATCCCCAGATATTGGGCTTCCAAATCGAAGACCATTTCTTTAGGTCGGCCAAAACCAGAGTGGATCAGTTGGGTTTTGGCGACATTTAATTTGTAGCCGGATAGCGAGCCAAATTCTTCTGCCAGAGATATAATTGTTGGTAATGCACGGCTAATATCCACGGTGGTAACGGCGACATCGTCTGCATAGGCAAAATTTTAAATGAATTGGTGTTAATTTTAATGGGTATAATATCTATCGCGAGGGATAAATTACGAAGATACGGTTCTAAATAAAGGGCGAACAACAAGGGAGAACAAGGACAACCTTGTCTAGTCCCTCTTGTTATCGGAAAGCCCTTCGAGACAGAATTGGTTATTCTGATGGTAGCTTTAGGTTGGACATAGAGGGCTTTGACGGCATTAATATATGAAATAGGGAAGCCCCTGTCGAACGCTTTTTCTGCGTCCAACAGGGCCACCGCAACAGGAGATTCAGATGTCTGAGCCCAGTCTAATAAGGCAATTATTTTTTTAACATGATCTGTAGTGTCTCTTTTCAAAATAAAGCCATGTTGTCTGATAGAGACGAGAGTAGGCATCAATGAGTTCAGTCTGTTAGCTAATATCTTTGAATAAATTTTACTATCGGTGGGAATCAAGGAGATAGGGCGATATGAGCCTAATTCTTCGCTATTCTTACCTTTTTTTAAAAAAATTACAATGGTTGCAATGGACCATGAGGGAGGTGGATTGCCAGCGAAAGCTGAAGAAAAAAACTTCATTAGTTCTGGTTTTAAAATTACTCTAAATACTCGATAAAATTCTAGAGGAATAGAGTCAGGGCCCATAGCTTTCCCAGTCGCCAGGCCGGTAATAGCGAGTTCTATCTCGTCCCAAGTAACTGGGGTACTGAGACACTCCGCATGTTCTGGTGACATTCCTGTAGTTTTGATCTTATCAAGATATTGTTTTATATCGAGATCCGGAACACTATCCGATTGATGATAGAGCAATTGATAAAATTCGTTAAAAGCGGCAAGTATGTCTTCTTTAGAGGTTTTAGAGACTCCATGGAGATCTTGAATTTTGAGAATCTCATTTACAGTAGCTTTTTGACGTAATCTGATTGCTAAGATTTTCCCAGTTTGTTCACTTAGTTCGTAACTTTCAGTGCGATGTTGATTGTGGAGTAAAGCTACTTGCTCAGCAATATGGGTATAAACAAAGCTACGTTTAATTGATAGATCCAATTGGGATTCCTCTATGTCGCGATTAAGTTTGATACATTCAGCTAGCCGAGTCTCTGCAGATAAAACCATGTCACAATCCCTTTTGAATTTGTTACGCTTTTCTTTTAAGTGAAAGTTAGAATATTTTAGTGTCTTTCCCCGTACCACAGATTTAAATGTGTCCCAAACTACTGGGACTGAGGCTGATTGATTGTTAAATTCAAAAGAATCCCGGATGACTTTGGACATAAATTGAAAATAATCTGGTTGTAAAAGTAAATTCCGTTGGAAGGTCCAGATTGATCTGTGCTTTTGTTCAGTTGATGGAATACTAAATTTTAAACAAAGGGGATTATGATCCGACAACAGCCTAGGTAGAATTTCTACCACAATTTTGCCCAAAAAGAACTGAGATAAGAAAAAGTAATCAATCCGAACGTGTTTCTTGTATGGAGCAGAAAAAAAGGTGTAGCCATACTCATCTGGATGGAGAGTGTGCCAAGCATCAGATAAAGCATTGTCTAATACCAAAGATCGTAGAGCCTTGAAAGACCGTGGCTTTGATCCTTTATACTTTGAGTTTTGTCTAATGTTGAGGGCCGCGTCAATATGAATGTTTAAATCCCCACAGAAAATAATAGGTAAACTGCACAGGGCGAGTTCGTGATTGAGATAATTAAAAACCTCGGAATCGTCGAGGTTGGGGCCATAAACAGAATAAATCAAAAACCTGTTCTGAGAAATTAAGAGTTCTGCCATGGCCCAGCGGCCCCATTTGTCAGCAACAGTCTTTATTGATATACCAAGATTCCTACGCATAAGTATAGCAACACCACGTTTGATACCAGTCTGCCTAGAAGCCACTACGAGTTCCAACTCTAGGCTCTTCAGCAGGTCTCTTTTCTCCCATGATAGGTGCGTCTCTTGGAGACAAAGTATATCTATTTGGAGCAAGTGGATCATTTTGGACAAGATACCTCGCTTTTTCACATCATTAAGACCATTAACATTAAAAGTACAGATATTAATTATCTTATCCATTAGAATTTAAAGCATAAAGAAAAAATTGGGAGGCTAGACATTATCGAGCAGGGCTCTGAGTATAGTTGAATTCGAGCCGGGTTGGCAATGAAGGTAATTGTTGTCCCTAGTTTTGAGGCATTAATAAAGCAATCTGAAGGACATACTATAGCTTGCAAATAGCGAAACATTTTCATTATGATTTGCTCAAATTGGACTGAAGTTGAATTACACCCCCACCACCCCCACCACCACCACCACCACCACCCCCCCCAAACCCACCCCTAGAACCTTCCCATCACCCCGACACCACCCCCCACCCCCACCCGCCATATGAGGCACAGGGATAGCCAATCCCTGGGGTCAGCGAGTGCCCTCTTGCCCCGCTCCCAGATGACCCGAAAAAAAGAAAAAAAAAAGAGAGAAAAGGAGAAAATTACAATTCAGAGATGAGTTTAAACCAGCCGGGAGAGTCAGCCCAAGATTACTAGATCGGAACTATAATATTTGAAAGTCATTCTTTTGAGAGTAGACATTAATCATAGAGAGTCGAGATAGTCTTTTGCGATAATTTCGGAAACAAAAAATCTAGTTTGGTTTTTGAAAATGACTTTGAGTTTGGCTGGATTTTGTAGATAAACCGTAGCGCCTTTTTCTTGGAAACCAGCCATTAGTTGTCTTAACTGCCATCGCTTAGTAACAGTGGACTGACAAAAATCCGGCCGGACAAAGAAACAACAGCCCTTAGCGGAGCGTTTTTTATCTGGTCTGGCGAGATCAAAGATAGCCTCTCTTGCCAAGAAGTTATTAAATCTCACCAGAATGGCTCTCGGATAGACTCCCTCTTTTGGTCTGGATTTAATTTGAAACGGGAAGCGATGAGCACGTTCAATGATCAGAGGCCAATTCCAAGATGTGAGTTCGGGGAATGCCTCCGAGAAGAGATCGCAAATAAATTTCCGAATGTCTGAACCACCTAAATTCTCAGGAACTCCAAGCACACGTAAGTTATTTCTCCGAGATTGATTTTCGATCTCGGCGAGCTTGAAGCTGACGTCATCCCGTTGTGCTTTGACAGCAGCGAGCTCTTTTTTTTGTGTAACAACTTCATCTTCGAGAGAAGATATCCTGGTCTCAGCTTCAAGAACTCTGGCCGTCATGTCAGTACAGATTTTGGAGATGCGACGGACGGCGTTTTTGACTTTTTGACATGTGCCTTGTGTGCGAGCAATCTCCATCTTAGTATCTGATCGATGAGCTAGCATAGTTTGATATATCACAGAAAGAGTTATTTCCGGGCAAAGATCGGATTCCGGCTCCGGCTCTTCACGAATAACAGAGTCACTTGAAGGGTTAGTTTGAGTGGATAAAGAGTCTGCTGTGTTGCTGGACTTATTCCGAATTGGAGGTGTTCTCTTGGCCCTGGCCTTATGCTTCTTCACTGTCACACTAGTGACAGGTGAGGATTCGCTAGCACCTGTCTCCTCGCCCGAGGTGCTGTCTTCTGGATAATCAGCCCAATCCTTATCCATGCTTTCATCAGATGTGAGGTCTGACATGGAAAAAAAAATTTCAGTAGGCTCCAAGGCAGATTCCTGAGACAGTGTTTCAATGGACGCTGATAGGGGCTGAGCAGGTGTGGTCCGAGAGATAGTCTGAGCATTTGTAGTGATATTAATATTCAGGGCCTCCTCATCTCCAGCGATATTAGTCGGTGAAGGTACAGGCATGTTTGAAACTACGATTCCCAGAGTGCTGTGCGGTAGTGATCCGAGCGCACACACGGAATCGGGAGAACCTAATGAAACTAAGATAGGATCAAAAACAGAGTTTGAGGAGGTATCTGCAGGTGCTATGGAAGGAGACTGTACCATTACGCTCGAGTTCGTAGCATTTTTGACAGCTTGTTTGTTGAATAATGCAGGGACAGTTTGATTAAGAGCTTTTCTCACACCTCCTTTTTTTGCCAACAAAGATGTTGATAAGGATATAGACTCACCGGGTATAGCAGAGCTTCGAATTAGATTACCAGCCTCCAACTCCTCTGTGCCGGCATTTTGAGCAGTCTTGTTCTTGCCGCTGCGTGTATTGAGAGACTTCACCGGCTGATTGGGGGCTTTCAGCGGCATGATATATGCGGAGCAGAGCGCTGACTGTCTTGCCCAACAGACCGAGAGATGCCGGGTGAACTCACGCAGCCGAGGTAGCCGGATGACAAGAGGCCACATTAACAGCAGCGGGAACGAATGCAGGCAATCCGGTGCTAGCAACGCAAAACAAAGTCAGGTCAGGCAAGCGGGAAGCCGAGCCAAAATCCGCAAAGGAGAAGGAGAGCTCCGGAACAACCAATGGCACTGAGCAGAATCGAAGTTCAAACGAAGACAGCGGAGTCGTGCCGGTAATACTACACACTGCTTCGCGCTTCGTGCCTCGCGTCAGTGAGTTATGCGAGTCATGAGAACCATTGCAGAATCAGCGGCAGAGACCACAAACAAAATCAGGTAGTCATCTGGTCTCCCGTTGGTGTCGACTCACATCGGGTCAAAGGCTCTGGGAGCGAGACGGCAGGCAGCTCACACCGCTAGAGTAGCGGTCGCCATCTTGCCTCTTGGTTCTCTGTATCTCTTCTAACTTCACAAATATAGTCTTTATATTTGCAGGGTCTAACTACACTGCGACCGCATTTGCTGGTGATGGTCACTTCATCCAAAGTGTTATTCTCAGGCACCAGTTCATGACGCTGTTCTTGTCTGTCAATTGAATCCAAGGAACTACTTGTGGCACCCGTATCAGGAACACTGACTTCACCACTATGCTCCGAAACCTCTTGGTCTTCCACAGACACATGATCACTTGCCTTACCAGGAGATGCCTCCGAGGCGCTTGTGCTATGTTCTCTCATCCCCCCAATGGTTTCGATATTCTCACCAACTTCACTTCCTCCTTTGTTTTATCCTATAGTTTGTGGTAACATGCTATCATAATCATCCTCAGAATCAGATGATACTTGTTGTATCCAATCCTGCTTGTATAGCACATCCCTTTCCTCATCCGCTACCTTTTGTTCCTGTCCAGTTTTGTCCTTTTGAACACCGTCTGTCCTATTACAGACAGACAATGCAGATGCGTGCCATACTCTTCCATCACTGAGGAGTGCAGAGTTGCAGAACACCTTTTCCACCTTTAGCGGATTTGTAAATCTAATTTGTCCTTTTATTACATTACCACTCCTTTTCACTCTCACCTCGTCACCTTCTTTTAGTCTGATAACTTTGCATTTATACTTGCTGTCAAATTTTTCTTTGCTAAGATCTTTAGCCTCCTGTATTCTCTTTCTGACTTCTTCAACAGACCACTCCGATTTCCTCGCACTTTTGAGCCATCCAATATTATCCTTAGATACGGGAGTTATTCCTCTCATAATCTCAAAAAGACTTACCAAGGTTTTTTCTCCTGGAGTAATCCTGTACCCCCAGACCATTTTGTTAAGTTCTTTCCTCCAACACTTTCCATTATTGTTGGCCAACTGGATGATGCCTTTTATGACCCCATTAAATCTCTCTACTGAGTTCCTGGAATAGTCATTGAGAGACAGACTTGGTTGGAATTAACAAAGGATGGTGGACGGAAATTAAAAAAGGGGGGAGAGAAGGAAGAAAGGGACAAGAGTGATGTTATGAAAGCGGGTGGGGGAATAGGAGGGAGCCGGTGGGGGGATGGAGTAAGGCAGATCAGAAGGAGGGTGAAATACTTTGAGGATTGCGGAGTGAGAGCGGAGGGGTGGGGGGAGGAACATGAGTACAACAAGATGGTGGGTCCAGGTTCGAGAGATTTTCGATATACAACAATAAAATGGCTGGCGGGTCAGAAGTCAGAGGGACAATAGTCAACGATGCCCACCAGTGAGTAGGACTTAAACACAATGCGGGGGAAGTCAAAGGAGGGAGCGCAGATCCATAGTCAAAGGCAGGAGGCAGTGAAAAGAAGTATGTAGAGGCTCTGGATCACATGGGCATCGGTGATGATAGTCCTCCTGGCGTAGCTCCTGCGCTTCCATATCTGTAAAGGTCTCTCAGGTCATAGAAGATGGGATCAAGGTGGAGAACAGCATGGGGGAACAGCGAGTCAGCAGCATGAACTGGGGAGCAAGAATTCTCCGGGTTGACAGACGGCAGACGGGAAAGCGGGTACAATGGGGCAAACAGCGCCACGGCACTCACCATCCATAAAGCAGTCACTTGAGACCTGGTGGGTCGATGGACGGTACGGAAGTGTAGAATCTTGTCCCCGTTCAGACTGCCGCCTTCTGGAGCCTTTACGATGATAAAAGAGCTGCGTCCAGAGTGGTGAGAAGATCCGGCATCTGCGCGAATTGGTTATGAGGGAGGCAGCAGAGGGAGAAAAAAAGAGGCAGTGGCACGGGGCCTGTCATGTCCCGATGTCCAGAAGGGTAGGTGACAGCTGCAGGAGGACCTGGGCCAGTCTCCTCAATAGCCGAACAAAGCGGCTCCGCTGGGCATCGGCCATGTCATCTCGGTGTCCCGGAAGTAAGGCGGTCTGGTCCCCGGATCAATGTGTCGCCATCCAGAGCCTACCGATGCTTTCAGATCTGCGCTAAGGCAAATCTGACATTGGCAGTCCATGGCAATTCGTTCCGAGGTCTGTAGGAGAGGCAGAAAAATAACAGCAGCGGGGCAAGGGACGCCATATTCCAATGTCCGGCTGGGTAGGTGTTGACTGCGGGAGAAACCTGGGCCAAACACCTCTCTAGCCGAACCAAGCGGCTCCACCGGGCATCGGTCATGTCCTCACTAAGTCTGCTGTTGCTTACGGGGGAAGATTACGGGGATAAAGAGGGATTTAGAGCGAAAACAGCATTCCCTGTCCGGGAGCTCCCAGCCAGAACTCCACACCAGGCGGCCATCTTGAAAGGTTGCTGTGGTAGATTCTGCCTAACACATCACACTGCAAACCATAAACTGCTTCTGTATGGAGAACCCACAGTAAATGAAAAGACAGAAACAGAGATTACAATGCGGTATAAACAGTGCCATTGTCTATAGAAGGATACAAAGTGCAGCATTTACAATGTAGATATAGATCATTATTATAGGAAGAGGTCAGTTGGCAATCAGGACATCCTGGGTTCTTGTAAATATAAATTGCACATTTAACATTATACGTAGACCTAAATCAACAATGTGTGATTAGTCACCACTCTGAAAGGCTGACAAGAGACATGGATCTGAATAGTGGCACAACCCACTTGTCCCATCGCATTGAAGACACGGCTGGCAAAGCTGATGCATTTCCACTTCTCTTCTAACTCAACAAGGCTGTCATCCACAATCAGTTATTTGGTTTCCTCACATCAAAGTAGCCCATTTTGGTGTCATGCAAATATGTCTAGAAATGCACCTTGCTCTGCATTTCTGAACTCGTCTTTGCTAGTGCTTGTAGAGGTGCCACAGTACAGCCATGTGGAAGGATTGTTTCTCAAACAATATCAATGGTGGATGCACTGCCCCTTTCAAATGGCAGTATGCCACAGCTGGAGGCCAAGACAGGCCTCCTGTGATATCCCTGATGAGGTTGCATATTTTGCCAATATTGGTGTGCAAGAGATGAAAACATTAGGAATCACTCTCCTGAAAGCCAGAAAAAAGAAGGGTCGAAAACGCAAATAGACACCCGAAAGAGCCAGGTGGTTGGACAAAGAATTCCAATGACAGATGAAGGAGACAGTGCATAACCCAAACCGGTTTCAGGCCCAGTATGGCAAAAACAACAAAGCTAGATACGTTGACCATTTTGATGGAAAACGCAGTAAGGGGGAAAACCCGGCTGTTTGCCTGTTTCCTAGTTCTCAAACTGGCATTTAAGTGCCGTGGGACTGCCTTTGTGCTAAACTGGAAAAATGGGGCATGCCAGGGAAAATGCTAAATGCAATCATAGCATTATACAGTGACACATGGGCACAGGTAAAATTTGGAGACGGCAGTCAAAAATTAACATCAAAACTGATTGAAACAGGGATGTGTTCTGGCTCTGAGTTTGTTCAACTTGTACTTAGCTGACTTGAATAGCCATCTGACAAAAGTAACTAGCCATCCACCAATAATGGAAAATGAGAAAATCCTATGCCTGCAATACGCAGATGACACTGTTGCCCTGACACAAGGACTAATCGGCATTCAAAGATTGATCAACCCTTTATCAAGCTATATTGAGCAACAATAGCTAGAGCTAAACTTGTGCAAAACCAAAGAGGAGCGTCAAGTGGATTGCAAGTACAAGACGTACAAGTGGTTTATCAAGGGTGAACATGTTGAGTCTGTCCACTATTACAAGTACCTGGGTATCACTTTGGGGCACCAACTGTTGGCCACTACCCTTATCACTGCAGTACAAGCAAAATCACAGTCTTCAATCTTCACTTTCGAGCACTTGAAAAAGTAATGGAGTTCCTCTTCACATAGTCACCTCTTGGATGCGATGGTAGCCCAATCAATTACAATCACTGGCGTATGGTCTGGAAATTTTGCATGGTAAGGAGATAGGCATTTCAACTCGGCTACAAGCAATGGCTTACAAAGTAGTGTTCAGTCTGCCTAAAGTATCCTCCCCAGCCCAGGTGTGTCTGGAATTCTGTCTTCAAAATCAGAAATTCCCAAAAAGGAACTCCTTTGTGAAACTGTGCTGGACACTCCGTGCTTTAGAGAGCGGAAGCTTGAACAATCTATATTGGCTTGAGAAATTTTGAAAAATCAGCCAAATCGTGGGGTTCGAGAAAGCATTAGTAGAAAAAGGGGTACAAGAATCATGGGATAGCAAGATAGAACAAACAGCATTCGCCCGGATAACCAAATCTTCATCAAAGAAGTCGCACTTACATAATAAGAACAGACTTGCAAAGTGTCGGTATGCCTGGGCAGTGATTAATTCCTATAACAACATGAGGCCACAAGCATATGTCACCGCACATTTTCATCCTGCCTTCGAATGGAGTTTCATGCTTAACTGTCTTGTTTTTTTTACTCCAAAAGACTTGCTCCCAACATGGAAGGGCAGGAAGCAAGATCTAAATTGCCATTTATGCGGCTATAAAATAGAGTCAACCATTCACCTTGTGTGTACCTCATGGTCCAAAGGAAGATACTCTTCAAGCCATCCTTCCTGAAATTGAAATTGAACATTTGTTTCTCCCCTGCAGGCAAGCAGATATAGGCTGGTTGGGCGGTGCCTCAATTTCTCTGGTGTGTTGAGGAGTAAACTTTTTAAATCTGGTAAACCAACTTCCCTGAAGAGCGGACTTGCACATGTCACTTTAAAGCAAGGACAGGCCAAGCCTGGGTCTATAAAAATGAAGGACTCACAAACCCGCCTCTTTACAGTATAACATCAGACGATATGTTTCAAGAGCTCGGAATGATTTGCTCAGCCCTAAATGCACTTGCATTTAAAATAAGGGTTGGTAGTCCTTGGATCTTGGGAACTGACCAGTGCAGGGGCACACTAGAAAGGGACTATTTATTTGGTGTTTCACAATATTACCTTTAATCAATTTTTACCATCAAACAACCTTCTACTTTTCACCAATTTTAGGGCTCTCTGTGTTCTTAGAAATTGTGATTTTAGGCTCTACATGGTGTTTTAGTGTAATTTTGCACATAAGCTATGCACTTTATGATTAGGAATAACCAAATAAACTATGTTTCATACTCTCCTGGAAGACAGCCAAAATGTATTCACATCACTGCATGTTTTAATCACTCATTTTCTTCTTGCACCTCATTCCTGAACTTCTTAAAATATGATGCACTATGTGTTATTGTCTGAGTACTTTTCTCAGCTGTATTTGTGTTGGTTTTATTTTGAGATCTTTGCACTGGCCTACTTCAAAACTTGCTACCAGTAAGGCAAACTTTCATTAGCACTAGATCTCCTGTACAAATGGTAGAATTCTTGGCCGTCCTCTTAGATGTAGAGTGTTCATTGGGCCCACATGTCATCAGATTGTGGCACATGGGACCAATCTATACCTTCAAGTAAGACAAAGAGGGCCCGCTGTTTACTCTGTTCTATAATGTGAGAAATGAATATGGCCTTGCAGTGAGTTTTAAAGAAGTTTTTATTTATTTATTTAATTTGAAAAGTTTTATATAGCACTGGCTAGACCCAGAGGTATCAAGAGCTCTTTACATGAGAATCAGCGAGTTACAGGTTACATAGTTACATCAATTAAATCAAAGAATCATGGAGGGAGGAGGAGGGGAGGGGAGGGAAGAAAGCACAACGGGAAAATGAGGAAAACAATGTCAGATGACCGGCTGGGTAGGTGAGGGCTGAGGGCGTGAAACCAGGGCCAGACTCCTCTATAGTTGCATATGACAGCTCCACCGGGCATCAGCCAAGGTTGCTCGTGCACCGAGGTATCAGGGCGCTTTACATGAAAATCAGTGAGTTACAGTTTAACATAGTTACATCAATTAAATCAAACAATCGCGGAGGGAGGAGGAGGGGAAGGAAGGAAAACACAATGGGTAAACGAGGAATACAATGTCAGATGACCAGCTGGGTAGGTGATGACCGAGGGGGTGAAACCAGGGCCAGATTCCCCTATAGCTGCATATGACAGCTCCACCGGGCATCGGCTAAGGTTGCTCGTGCACCGAGGTAAGTATGGTTACATAGTTACACATCAATTAAATCAAAGACTCATGGGTGGAGGGAAGGAGAACACAACGGGGAAACGAGGAAAACAATGTCAGATGTCCCGATGGGTAGGTGACGGTTGAGGGGGTGAAACCAGGACCAGACTCCTCCATAGCTGCTTATGACAGCCTCACCGGACATCGGCCATGATTGCTCATGCACCGAGTTAAGTACCACCAGTTTTGGTATCCGCCCAGGGGGCATCGTCAAAGGACTCTCGAAAGTTCCATCAGGAAAGGGCCATGTAGATTCTGGCTCCGTGGAATGTACCATGATCAAGGTTTCTGACCGGGGGGCACCGTCATGGACAAATTGGCAGCACCCATCCCGGAGTTACTGGGAAGCTAAGAGTTGCTGTTGGGATAATATGCACTCGATAGCAGTGCTAAATGCCATCTTGAGGTCAGGCATGGGTAGTTGCCGAGGATTGTTCTCACATTAGTTCTACTTGCCGCTTCTCCTAACGTGTCCCAGGGGGGCCGCACGTATTCCGGATGCTTCATCAGGCACTTCACTGGACGCACCATGTGGAGATTCCCTTACTGGGCATTTTGAGCGCCATCTTGGCGTCAGGCGGTACGGAGAGAGGTAACCTCGTCACACTCAGTGTAACCCCTCTTCTCGCTATGACACCCCACTGGTTTTGGGGAATGTAGGAGATTGCACCCCTAGTGTCATGCCACAGATGCACTCACCCCCTCCATCGGACTCAGGTTCCACGCTGATGGTGGTTGCTGACTTCCCTGGGACGCTTGTGTCTGGTCCCGATAGTGGTCAGACATCCATGTGAGCCGGCGCATCTTTCCGATCTCCAGCTAGTCACGATCGTTCACTACCCCATCACCGGTAGCTTGCAGCCTCTCTTCTCCACCGGGGCACTCTCGGTCCCACTCTATGCCACTGTCTGCAAGGTAGCCCGTATGCGTGTCTTCCACAACCGCACACTCCCACCGGTGCTCCCTGTGCTCACCATGCGCTGGACATTGATACCTGCGCCATTCATGCTCCGTGCGGCCGCAGGGGACTCGGGTTCTTCCCTGCCGCTTTATTTTACGTCGCTCCGGGCAGCAACCAGGTCAATCTTAAATCTGCTCCCCCATCGGCCACAATCACAAGTTTATATCAGAGCTCCGTTGTTCTTATTGATGACGGAGAGTCAAGCGCCCCTCCCCCACTTCAGGAGCATTACTGCTGAATCAGGCTGCCTCCCCGTGAAGCTGATCTTCGCTTCAGCTTGTCCGATTTCTTCAGTTTCTCGACAGGGGGTCCCCAGTGTGTTATGCTGCCGCAATAAACTATTTTGGTCGTCAGTTTCACCAGATTATAGGCGGATTTTCCCCCTTACGGGTGAGCTCGGTCGGAGCCGCTTTACGATGCAACCATTTCCTCCCCGTGGCTCCTCCCACTCAACACAGAAGTGTTCAGCTTCCCCATTTGCTTGTGGCCGCTAAGCACTAATCATGAAATACTTGATTTATAAACAGGCAAGGTACCTTGATAAATCTTGTCTTTTCAAATGTGAGCCCATTGTCAGTTCTTATCTCTGTCATTCCTAGTGGGTAGCCTTGATTTTCTCCAATTTTTCTGAATCAGCTCTTCGGCTACTATGGATTGCAAAATCTCTACCTCACAATACTTTGAATAGTAGCCAATGATCACAAGAAGGTGATGACCATCCAGAATAGTCTCAAAATCTGCATGTGCTGACACCCATGGATAAAGTGGGATTTATTCAGTAATGATGGGAAGTGTCCAATCGGGTACACTAGATGCTTGGAAATGAAGACAAAAGTCCCACTGTGTTCTCCACAATTTAGTCTAAGCTGAGAAACCACACTTTCCTCTTTTCTCTTGCTGCTCACAATTCACTGGATCAGGGTCTGGGGAATGACCCAGCGCATGCCTTACAAAAGACAACCCCCAACAAAACTGCTAGCTTCTGTCTAACATTGTATAGGAACCAGTGAGTCTGCAGTGTGCTTCTGGCTTTCAGGTATATGGGTCAGATATCAGAAGTCTCCAGTTCCCCTTTCAGTTGCATGGATGGCAAACCACAAAAAATCATTGTGTTAGTGACTTGGAAGTCTTTAAGCGACATGGACCTACTAGACACTCAACTGAAATATTCTTTCATTTCTGCATCATCTTTCATCTCATGGGATGTTACTGGTCAAGGATGTCTCAACAAGTAGTCTATGGGGTTCTGAGTCCTAGTTAGTTGATCACAGAAAAATAATATTCTTGCAACACAAGAATCGATTTGAAGGTGGTGGTTAAGAGAATAACCCACAGGACAGGAGAATTAGTATTTGTGGTGTATGTTGAAACTAAAAGAATGCCCATCAAGATACGGGTGCAAGTGATTACACCACCAGTGCATCACAAACTCCTCCTTTTCAAACAGGAATAACTGTGTTCAATCGGAGTAAAGACACAAGTTGCACAGATTACTGGTGAATACACTCCATGCAACTGCCTCTGAGAGAGTACTGCTGTCTACCCTGATGAACCGCTGTTGACTGATAACTCTGAATCCTTTGATGGGTTAAAGCCCTTGATAGTAATCTCAGTTGACAGAGCACCCCCATCCTTTGCAGGTTCGGAATGCTGCTTGCTGAGTTTCACTCCAAGCCCTGAAGCTGTTGACTTTTTTTGGTGCCATAAGGAGGAGACATTCTTGATGAACCTTCCATAAAATGCTACCACTCCGAGTTTCAGATACTGAGGTGGGAGGTGGTGCTCACTGACTTGATATTTTCTACTTTCACCAGGTCATGGGCAACTCTATCTGCTATTCACTAGTAGACAAAGAAACTGATGTTCCACTTCAGGACTTCACAATTCTTTTCGTTTAGTGTGAGACACATTCACTTACGGCCAGATGTACGAACATTGGATTTTGCGACTCACAATTTGCAACAAATTGCGAGTCGCAATTTGCGAGTTGCAAAATCCAATGTACAACAATGTCTCAGATATGGTTTACGATTCCCAATGCAGTCACAAATTGCATGCCTCATAAATATTAATGAAGCTGTCGCAATTGGCGACCCCATTGGGATTATCTGGCACTCCCAGGAATGGTGGCCTGCTGGGGTCAGCAGACCACCATGTCTAGGACTGCTTTGTCAATAAAGCAGTTTTTCTAATTAAATGCAGCCCGTTTTCTTGAAAGGAAAATGAGATGTATTTAAAAAAGAAAAATGAAACTTTTCAGTTTCATTTTTTAAGGGCAGGCAGTCATCCCAGGGACCACTGCCGGCTCTTAAAAATATTTGCACATGCATTCCCAAGGGGAAGGGGTCCCTTGGGGACATCTTCCCGTTTACAAGTGCCTTACCACCCTTCTCAGAAGGGTGGTAAACTGCAAGTGTTTTGCGACCGCAAATGCAGTTGGAAAACATTCATACATAGGTTTGGGAGTTGCTATTAGGAAGGGACACCCATGGCAGGCCTCTTCCTAATAGCGAGTCGCTAACCCTATCTTGCGAGTCACTAATTGATTAGTGACTCTCAAAATAGGGTTGGTACATTGGGATGACCGATTTTGAGGTTGCAAAGGGGGTGAAATCCCCTTTGCAACTGCAGAAAATGGTCGTACATCTTGCCCTTAGTCTCTCAAACACCATACTTAGGTTAAGTGTAATTTTCTTGTAGTGTTTTAGAGTGTATCAGAATGCCATCACTGACATTGATGTTGCCTGTTAAGTCCAGTTGATAATTCTCCAAATGTGTTCTGAAATACTTTGCTGGATGTGCGGAAGTGGAATCTTTTGAAAAAGTGAACTGAAAGGCGACTCCCACTGGATACCCTTGTTTCCCAAAAGCGTTCTTCGATAGGCCATCTACGTGTGACTAATTCCCCAGCACCCCCCTCTTTTTCTGGTCTCTCGCATGGTCTTTCACATGCCGACTCCAACAACCTGATTGGGGTTGGGCTGTCAGTAGACCAGGCATCTGCGCCTGTTATCACTGATTTTGTTGGCTCTGCCGTCCAAGAGGAGCCTACTGGTCCTGAGTCTGTACCCATGCACTGCAATGTGATGCTGGTGATGTCTCTTTCTTCTACGCCATCGGGTGTGAGCTCAACTTCTTTTCTTGATCCCCCTAAGCTACCAGCATTGTGCCTTTCTGGCATTAAAGTGGTTTCTACAAGGTCCAAAACCACCCTGAGGGGAAGTCAAACAAGGCAAACACCAATTGTTAATAATGCTCCCACGGTGAAGAGGAGGAGGGGTGGAACCATTCAAAAGTCCAAGTCTAAATTCTCTCAGAAAGTCACCAAGACAAAACATTCAGCAGCTGTGGTTACTAACATTGAATCAGTGCCAAGCCTGCAACCGGTGGGCACTAGTAGTAAAGTTTACCCATTATTCAATCCGGGCAGCAATGATGGCAGCAATGCAGATCAGTGGAAAAGACTTGAGACTATGGTTACTGTTCTTCTAAACCTTCTAATGAGTAAATTATCATTAATACAAGAAAAATTGTTACACGTTGATCGGCTATTTGGATCACTGCCTAAACCAGGGTTATGCTCTTGTAAACACTTAGGGGCAGATTTATGTTCCCTGGCGCATCCCAGCAAATCAGCATGGATGCGCCAGGTTTACCCTTGCGCCACAATAGATGCGCCGCATTTACAATGCAGCGCATTGTGGCGCAAGGATAAACAGATGCGTGACGCATCTGATGGCGGAAGGGTAGCGCATTGCTGGAGTTGCGTTGCAAGCGCGACGCAGCTCCAGCCAGGCTCGGGGGTGCCCTATCGGTACAATGCTGCGTCAATCCTTACGCCTGCTTCAAGCAGGCGCAGGGATTTGATGCAGCGTTTTTCGGAGGCGTTCCTGCGCCGGAACGCCCCCCCTGTGAAGGTACGCCCACATGTGGCGCAAGCTTTACAACGTGACGCATCTCCCTAGATGCGTCACGTTGTAAATCTGCCGCAGCATGGCGCTGGCTTTGCGCCGCCGCTGCGTCATAAAAGTGACGCAACGGCGGCGCAAAAGTGACGCACAGGGCTAATAAATCTGCCCCTTAGGTTCTGATGTTGATGCAGTTCTCCAGACACCTTGTGCACCTGTAGTTAAAGGTCCCTCGACAATGGTTCATATTAATGAAGGTCCCGGCTCTTCCTTAGACAATTCAACAAGTAGAGCATCTAAGATACCTAATAAAGCTATAGCACCCAATAAAGCAATGGTAGAAAATTCTAACCCAAACCCCCAGCTATGCCACCTGGACACTGTTAATGGTCAGGTTCCTAATATAGGTCCATCGTTCCAAGTGGTTGAGAGGGAGGTTGGTGGGGCGTATTTAGGTGTAGATTCTCGTCAATCCCCTACTGCGCACCAGACACTACATCTCCCCAAAGCTTCTTCTCCACTGGTGTTGATCTTGAGAAATTTTCTCCCCCTGAGAAAGGATCAATATGAAACTACAGCCGAGCTTCTGAGCAAATCATTGCATTGGTTGACATACCATCTAACCAATAGAGGGAAAAGAGGGCCTCCTTTTGCAAACCAAATAATAATGGCCAGAAGAGTAGGGTGGTTAGGATCAACAACTCACAAAACCTGGGAGGGAGATTGTGGGATTTTTAATTTTAATAACCACTACACGTCAAGTATTGTTGTGGAACAATTAAGCTGGAATCCATGTAGTCATACCCAAATTAGAGTATTACCCGATGAGCACATTTTTAGTCAACATACTATGTTGGACATTAGAACCACCAAACTATTATTCCTCAGGAAGTAGGGGACTAACTCTTGAGAACAGATTCATCCCTCTAAGTGGACTAGATCAATGTGATTGACTAATGCCCATTGAGCATCAAACTCCATCGGCCACTAATGGGCTAGGTACGAATCAAACACCAAAGGTCCACGTATATAGAGTAAATAACTTATCACCTGAACAAATAAGGGGCCCAGATGTATAAAACCCAGGCACTTCTGCAATGTTATCTATAATTTCCTGGAATGTAGCGGGACCTCAAGCTAAAATGGAATCCAGAGATTGCTTTGAATTGATTGACCAGTATGATATATGTATATTTCAAGAGACGTGGTCAATCAGTCCATTATTCCGATTGGGGTATCTTAATTACTTTAAGCCAGCAATCCAAGAGCAAAGGGGCAGACCATCAGGGGAGCTAGTAATCTGTGTAAGGCAGAACCTAAATCTCAGCTCACAGGTAATCCCCATAGAAAGCCTAGACATCATGGCCATTCGTTTACAATCCAACCAAAACGCCTCGACAATAGTCGCCAATGTTTATGCTCGGGGTTTATCAGGTGGAAGACAGTCTGGTACAGTTGGCACCCTAGAGGATTTTTTGGGTAGATTGAAGGATAATTCTGGCTTAATAATTGCAGGGGACTTTAATACTACTTTTGAGCTCCTTAATAGCGATGATTTCAAACTGACTGAGGAGGAAGATGTGTTATGGAATGTTCTCCCTCTAGAGCTGCCCTCCATCAAGCGTTGGACCAAGGCAGCTCTACAGCTAAAAGCACTGAGTATGGAAAAGGGGCTTAGGGCAGTAAATGGCCGCACACTTTCAGATAAGCAGGGGGTCAACACTTACAACAATGGTATAGGCTCTAGTCGGATAAACAATATATTCGTTAATTTAGAATACTGTACTTCGGTTAGCGACATGGAGGTTAGGGAGAGGGCCGAAAGTGATCATAATCCCCTGTCATTAAAAATGGTTATTGCAGGTCCAAACCAATTACCTGCTCCTTCTGTGATATGTTCCACAAACAATGTCTTGCTCAGTAATAACAATAGGAGGGTTAAATGGGATAGGATAATGAATAGAGACCACCCATTGATAGAAATTAGGGCTGCAATTCATAACACCCTGAACGTTTTACAAACTTTAGTATCACAGTCTGAGCTGAACGGAAAAATTACAATGGTACGTGAGGACCTGTTTTATAAACTACGAACCTCCTTCTTAAGAGCAGTTACTCCCTTGAACCAGCAGAGGGGCAAAGAAACTAATTGGTATAACAAGGACTGTAGGATAGTCTATAAAGCCCTGGCATTTGCTATAAAGCCGAATGTCCGTGACAATGTTAAGCAGGCCCTTCAGAATTATAAATCCACACTATATAAAGCAAAAAGGAACTGGGACGAGCAGAGATGGCTGGACCTTTATCAGGCCAGCCAGGGGAGGAACCAACAGACCTTTTGGAAACAGGTCAAATGGGGGAGGAGGGGGCAAGCTTCAGTGCCCCACAATCACGTATGTAAGGAAAAGTGGGTTTCTCACTTTGCAAATCAATTTGCGATGGAGAAAGAGGGCTCCATTGAGGAACCCTATATAATTCTGTGAAGTGATGTTGTGCTGGGTTTTGACATAGGAGAAGTCGAAATCGCACTGGGCACAGTTGTTAGTGGTCGCGCACCTGGTCTTGACGGTATACCGGTTGATTTGTTTCTCAGTAATATGGCTCTATGGCAGGATTATATACTCTTGCTAGCAAATGCTATCGCAAGTGGAGCACCCATGTCTACCATCTGGAAGGGTGCTGAGACTTTGCCAATTTATAAGAAAGAAGATCGCTCACTCCCAGGAAATTCTAGACCAATCAGTCTTATAGATGCCTACCAGAAAACAATAGCAAGAATGGCACTAAATAGGATTCAAGACTGGATTGCTGAAATGGACATATTGACTCCACTTCAGGCAGGGTTTCGCACAAACGTGAGCATGATAGATCAGGTTTTTCGGTTTGTCATGATATACTGACGGGAGGAGCTATCTATGCCGCCTTTGTAGATCTAAAATCCACCTTCGACCTAGTGCCTCGTACCAAACTCTGGAAGGTTTTTGAGGACCTGGGTATGCCCGCTGAGTTACTATCTTTAGTGGAGCGCTTTCATGCAGAGAATTATGCCCAAGTTCGCTGGAGTACTCCGGGCAATTTAAGCAATAAATTGCCAGTAGAGAAAGGGGTATGACAAGGGTGTGTTTTGGCCCCAACTCTGTTTTCGTTGTTTATTAACAGGGTCGTTGATTATTTTTCCTCATTTGCAACAGATGCAACATCACCTGCGAGAGCAAAAATACCTATACTCATGTTTGCAGACAACACTCTTTTAATTTAAAAAACGTTGAGTGGTCTGCAGAGGGCACTAAAGAGATTTGAAGGATTTTGTAATGATCGCTGCCTGGTGATAAACGCCGACAAAACAAACCGGACCATTAAGGGCAGTGTGGTTCATAATGATGTAATGCTAGACCAAACTGATGTTTTCAATTATTTGGGGATAACGCTCAGGAATAAGCTTAGTTGGAAGCCACAGATCGATACTTTGGTACTTAAACATTGTCATTTAGCTGGAGCATTGCTGAAAGAACATAAGTCTTCATTGACTCAACCCATGCTCTCATTTCTTAAGATTTACAATTCCACGGTAATTGCCTCAGTAACCTATGGTGCAGAACTTTGGGGATTTGATAATTTAACGTCACTAACCCTAGCTCAAAATAAATTCTTGAGAAACATCATTGCTGTTCCACAGAGTACCCCATTGAAGCCATTCTATTATGACTTAGGGTGCAACAGACTGCCAGGTTTCGCCCCATAGCGTATTGGCGTAGACTGTGGACCACTCCTGAACTGCAGCTTTCTGCAACTGCCCTGAAAGATGTATGGGTATCCGATACATCTTGCAAAATAAAATGGTTACAAAGCATCAAAGTAATTTGAAAAATATGGGTGGGTGCCAATTATGGGAGGACCCAGAGGGCCAGTAGTTTCCATCTAAAAAAGAAAGAAGGGAGCTTTATTGGTCCATGGTGGGGAGGAGGAACTCACTGTCCCTGGAATTATCATCATTGACAGGGAAGTTTCTAGAGCACAAAGCATGCCCCCACTATGATGGTTATTGGGATGTTATCACCAAACCCAGGGATAGACACCTTTATTTTCATTTTCGGGTGGGTACGCTACCCACAAACGTATTTACACATAAATGGCGTAACTCTAGCGACAATAAATGTAAGTCGTATATGGAGCATGAGGAGACCTATTCCCATATCTTATTTGTCTGTCAGGCTTATCAGATGCCGCAACGTAAATGGTTGAAGCCCCAATGTAGGAACATGGGTGTTAGAAGTAGTGTCATCGCACTGAGAATATTGTTGACGAACACAACCACACTGACTGTCACAGCTGTTGCCCGATTCTTGAGTTGGGTGTGGCGTATTCGGGAAAAATCTGATAATACCTCTGATCACAGTGAATCCCCGGGCAAGTAAAGGACGAATCAAAGTGTGGAATTTTATTGTACAGTAGTATGAAATATAGAGCAGATTGTATATTTTAAAAATCTTTTAGTCCCATAATGCAATTCTAGTTGAAACTTATTTTTATGATACGGTAAACTGTTATGAAATTTGTTCTGTCTAAATCTGTGAATAGTAATAATTCTTTTTTTCTTAATGGGCAAATCTTATATTTTTATAACTTTATCTTTTAATGTCTCATTTTTAACTGATTGCTGTATGTGTATATTGTTCCTGTCTCTTATGATCTCAATTGATCGAAATAAAGACTATAAATTGAAAAAGTGAAGGCCACGATGAGTAGGAGAAATAATGATATGTCTGGATCATGGATCCAGAAGGAGCTGGTGACAACCAGCATTTAAATTGACTTTAGGAAGCCATCAGGACACATTTACTATGGATAGCAGGTCATATATAGCTGAAGTGAGGCAGTATTCCCTAATGATTAAGGCATTCAGGAGGTAGATATCTACACCTCGCACTGGTGTGCAGAGGTCTAAATATTTTTTTGCAACAATGATAGGTGAAGTCCCGGGGAGGGCCTGTCAACACATTCCATGATGTCAGTTTTTCCAGGTTTCAAATGTTTAGTTTCTACTTTGGACCTTAAGTGAAATCCTAGTCATCATCACTGGTTCAGTGTCATTGGTTGGATGGGCTGGTAAATAGGTAGCCCTACAGTTTGGTCTTCTATGCCTTTGAATAGATTATTGACTTCTGTTAATGGGCTGTCTAAATCATTTGCTTAAATGCTGTATGTGATTCTTATCAGACTGCTGTATGGCAGCTTAGCAAGGTACCTGATCCTTTTGAGTGATGTACATTGTTGTCACTATAGACTACCTGTGAGTCAATTTGGTTGTAAAGATGCCACATAGATACAAATATTTTATTGCCGCAAGCCTACATCTTGACTTTTGTAGGCTTTCGTTTGGTGAGAGGTTTGAGAGAACTAAAGTTTACCCTTTGCGATAACATTTATTAATGCACCAGTATCAATCAAAGCCATTATTATCTGCCTACCTATTGGCACTTGACTTGAGGATTGAGATCAACTCTGTTTTATTCCTTATTCCATGGTGTAGAAAACATTTACTGCTCCATCATCCTCTTGATCGTCATCCATGTCTTCATTTCTAAGGTCGATGATACAGGTGAAACGATGTTTACTGCTTTTTGTTGAAGAAGCTATGGTGCAGTAGGACAAGTGACATACTTTTGAAAAATATTTTCATTTGTTTCATGCTGAACACTTCTTCTCTTGAGTAAGAATTTCGCTCATATGAGGAAAAATGACGCAACAATGCCCTTCGGTCTTCTATTTTTGATGCTGGAGTGGTTGTGGGGCTTGTTGCAGTGTTGGTGATTTGGTTTACAACTTTGGCCTTTACAGTTTTATTGAGGTCTGCCTCCATATGTGACACCCTATATTTGAAAAATTCTAGAACCTCCAAAGTCAAAATGCAGGACAAAGGCTTGCCGGTTTCACAAGATCTATCTTCAAAATGTGTATAAACTTCTCTCTGATCTCTTCTATCTTGTCTTGTTGCATGACCATTTCACCAGTGCTTAGAGTAGTGTGGGCAATTCAACAATGGATTCAGCCAATCCCTGCTTAGCTTGATGCTGGAGGAATCCACATCTCATTGGCATAAAGGAAAGCAGTGGCTCCACTTTCCCCATTACAAAATGTGAAGAGGACCCCCTGAGACCTGGCAACTAATCAACATACAAAGACCTTTGAGTGAGAGTCTTCCTCCAGTACCATTGAAACTTTACACCCCCTGAGGGAAAACACTTTAATGAATGTAGTTTACACCCACTTGTAATTTACACTCACTCTTCCGAATCAAACCCTTCCTAAAAATAAAAATAAAACACACGTTGAGTACATCAATTTTATACAGACTTGTCTGTGACTGTAGTGTGTCTCTCACACAATACACAACTATTCATGTACTTCTGCAGGGATTCTCCAGAAAGAGACACAACCCCTCTGATGAACTGTGCAGTCAGATGCTGAGGACCTGATCCCTGCCTACTCACCTTCAACCACTGGAAGTGACTCCCAGAGTCCAAGGAGGGTGACAAGGAGCAAGATGACAGACACAGTCTTCATTATGGTTCGGGCAGCAGTTTCTGAATCCAGTCTTCACCAGTGTCTGGGATTTATAGGATAACATGGGTTGAGAATGAGGGAATGATGACGCTAGGAAAGACAGACTGGACACCAGCCAAGGGCATGTCAGAACTATACCTATCACATGCTACAGCATCATACACACTCCCAGCCAAACTGGGCTCCTTCATTCTTCCCCCATGGTTAGAGACAAAATAAATGTTTGACTACAGTATGTGACTTTGGAACTGCCTCAAAGGATTTGACTCTGAATGAAATGCTGACAAATTTATGAGCTATGTGCTGTTGCTGGACAGAGTGCTCCATCAGTTCCAGAACATATTGACACAGTCGGAACTGTTGATTGATGATCAGAACAGCAGAACAGCAGAGGACTATTGCACCAGGGACCGTCAACCACAAAGCACCGACTTGCTCATTGTAACCCCCGACAAAATTGTTCAAGAAGTTTAACAGTATGTAGATAAAGATTGCCTACTTTCTATAGCTTCCAATGGAGATGGGACTGGAACTTTAGGTTCTGCACAATAAATAAATTCAGCAGCGCAATGAACACTCCTGTGATTAAATAAATTAATGAAATAAGACTCATTTGTAAAGACGTTGCCATGTTTCATTGTCGTAATTACATCGAAAAATTCTTCATATGTGCAAAAATACATTCACTTTCATATATAAGAGCTTTACACCAAGGATTAGTGTGGCTTGTGGGAAAGGTAATTTTGTGGCCCTGTATTGCACAGTAGAAAAGTACCCCCTGTTGAACATAATAAGGATATAGAACGTCAGTTTAGAGTTCCATCACCTTATTAGGGAACTCTGCCTTTGATCTAATGTTTCTATATGATCATGGAACTTCTCTATGGCTTGCAATATCCTTATACTGTATGACAGTTTTTTTATTGGCATATGCAATAATAGGAATTCATTTATTTTTTACTGGACTGCTTATTACAAGAATATGGTCATCACAATTAAGTGGTGGAATGTTTTTCCTTTTGTTTTTGTGTCATATGTTTGCAATACTAAATCACGAACCATCAGACAAGCGGCCATAACTAGACCTCTATTGGGTTAGCCACTGCTTGTTACATAGAGGTAGCAACATACTTGCTCTCTGCATACTCACAAAAAAAAACATTCTTTAAACCAGGCAAGAAGATTATTATTATGTTTTAAAATGATCATGGGAAACTTATCAGAACATTGGGCATTTGATTTACTAGAGCGATTTACATATTTTTCTGGTTCGGTATCATCAAACATTCAAGTTTCAAAGTGAACTACTCTTAGCAGTATAGGGTGCATATAGTTCTTCCACATAATCACACCAGGTTATACAAGGTATAGTTATGTCTCTTTGTAGAGACTTTGTACCCAATTTGCATGCTATCAAATGCCAAAACCTTTCAGAACCTTTACATTTTGGTACTTCATGTAAAGTACAACTTATTTTCTTTAAATTCTGAAACAATTTTGCCATCTATCTTCTGTATTCTCAATTCTTTCACTTTTCAGCTCAGATGCTGGAATTTCATACTACAATCTGATCTTCTTATTTAGCTGGGATTTTGCACACATTCAATTTTGTTAACTTTGAGGACCCTTGGACTAGCTTCTTGATGGCCACCACAGGGTTTAAAGAAGTTACATTTTTCTGTCACACTACATAGGATTACCTTTAATTTGGTTTCTATTTCAAGACCCCACCCTTTGCTCTCGCCTTCACAGATCCCATCTTTCTTCCTTTTTCCAGCTCTGCACCCTCAAAAGATGCTTTCATTTAAATTCTGGGGATTTCACCCTGCTGAAGCAAGGATAAACACTCCTGTGTTATGATCTACAGGTGCTGCCTCAGAACAGCAGGCAGTATGTTAATGCCTTATATTCAGAGTTATGTCCTGGAGGGGTATCAAATGTCAGATGTGAGCAAAGCTAGACAATGCAGCACCTTTCCTCCACACCACAGGAGACAGGGAATGGGCAATGATAACTGCAGAGTAAACTTTAGAGACTAAACGTCTGTGGGTGTATGTCAGTGCAACACATGCATTTACCACTCATGCCTTTACCACATGTCCTATAGCATGCAATGCCTTTACCACGCATTTCCTTTACCATGCAAGTCTTTACCATACATATGCCTTTACCATGCATGCCTTTACATTAAACTATTAAAATTCATCAGTTATAGTTATACTTATAGTTAAACTTATGCTAAAAAACTATGACTCATTGCCTTAAGTCCCATTGCTTTAAGTCCCTTAATGGCATGAGTTATAGTTTCTTCATATAAGTTTAACTGTAAGTATAATTATAACTGCTGAATGTCTATGGGTTGTAGGGGTAAAATATTAGCTTAAATATAACAATTCTGTTACCTTTACCTATGTTCAGTGAATTTCTATTTTTTTTCCAACTGGTCCCTAAATCGGTGGAGGGTCAGTGGATTTTAAGTTTAATTAAGAAAAACAAAAAAAGCAATGTTGGGGTCATAAGATGTCATCAAGGACTCCCTAAAAATCCTCTGGGGTCAGGGTATCTATATTGTGGCCCCTTCTTTGTGTCTATTTTCCCTGCACTGGGACGATGCGAAGAAACAAAATGGCAGCTGCAACTTTTCTTTGAAGCTGTTGCCAGCTAATCGGGGCCTTTCTTTCCCCTCCGGATCCTCCGCAGATGGATCCGTGAATTATCCGGGTTGCTAGATATCTATATTTTTTAATCATTAAATATCTCTAAAGCTACTAAATGAATACACATAAAATAAGTGAAACCGTGATCTGAGTAACCAAATCTAGCTTTCTGCCAAATTTGGTGCAATTCTGATTAGCGATACGGTATGTAGTCTTGGTCGATAAGTGCAAAATTCTCATAGAGAAAAAAAACGGAAAAAGCATTTTGGGACTCCCCTTCTCTCTCAGCTCCCCTTGATTGATCACTAGCAAACTTTCAAGACACAAGCTGAATCGAATAAAGCATACTTTTTGATATGTTTGTGAAGATTACTTAAACAGCGCAAACGTTATTGGTAAAACAAAAAATGTTCTTCCTATTGAAACTTTGGTCCTAACTATAATCATCTACTGGCTGTTGGTATTTGGTTACAGGAACGCTATAGTTAGGCTGATATTTCACTTGTACAAAACCAGAGAAATTCAGCCGTTTTAGTTAGCTGATCTAACTATAAATCACACCCCAGCAATGCACTGCTCATGACCTCACATATTACATCACTCATGACATCATAACATTATAATCACTTATTTAAAATATATTTAAGTTAGCGGATTACATATTGATATTATTATTTATTTGAAACATTACACTTTTTAGAAAATGTATAAGGTTTTGTATTGTTTATAATGTTGTAGAGTATGTTATTATATGATAGAATTAACCTTAGAAATGGAAAATTTGTATTCAGTACTTTGGGATTATTTTATTGACTTTTTTTTCAAAATATATTTATCTATGAATAATTTTAACAGTGTAAATGATTTGTTGTGTCATTATCATAAATTTCTTCTTTTTATATGTTTTTTTTAAATTTCAAAAACGGTGTCGTGCACCGGTCTCGGACCTGCGCATTCAGTGTGCGAATCAGTTATACAAATGTATGGGTGAAATACATATTTACACCAAAATAAAATCTATTTTTAAGGAAGAGGTTTATTACTGAATGTAAAAAAACAGTATTAGTAGATTTTAAAATATTTTTAAGACATTTAAAATAGATATTTATGGACATAGTGGCGTCGCGAACGGTCATGGGGGTCGCGACCTCTCGTGTTTTTTACAGTGTTGAATACAGTTAAAAAAAAAATTTAAAACACCTAAATTATGCTCAATTAGACCCACAGAAGTGAAGTTACATTAAAGATATTTTAAAGGTAATTTAAAAGCGATTTCTAGGTATGTTATAGAACCGCGATGGTGTTACGCACCATGCCAGCACAAATTTCCGGGACTGTGTAGGGGTCATGACTCTGGCGTGATTTAAAAAAGTTTCACATATCACTGTGCAAACTTTATATATTTGTTATAGTTAATGACTTTTTTCACTAAAATACTTTAAAAAATCAATTTACTAATAGTGATTTATACTTTTAAATGAAATTAGCACATTTTACGGGTGTGTGACGTATAAACGATGGGGACGTGACTCTGTTACAACGTTATGTCCCATGGAAAGAAATGTTTTGATTGGTTGAAAAGGTTTTCATTTTGTTAGAAGGAGGATCCAACACCTATATCTTTCTTCTTCTTTTTGGGTGTCTCTGCATCTGTAATTCCTTTTTGTATTAGCTGCACCTATTTTTTGTCTTTTTTGGTGTTTTGACCAACTACTTTGCAAAAAGGATATGGCATCTGCACATTTGCATGAAGAAGTGCTGCCATTTTGGAGGTTGAAGAAGCAGTAAAAAAACGGAAGGAAAGCATTGTTTGGGCCTTCTTCAAAATCCCTGAAGATGAGAAAAAGGTGAATGCGAGGAAGGTCATCTGCTCCCTATGCAGCAAGGTGCTCTACAGAGGATCAGAAAATAAGTATTCATGTGGGACACCTGGAGACAATGCACCGGACTCACCTCGCGAGGGAAGTTGTAGCTCGAGGAAGAGGGAGCAAGCTGCACAAGGCAAATTAGATCCGCCTTCTTTATCTGGTGCAGCAGTACTTACAACCCCACAACCGCAAGTCTTTCCTGAATTAGCAGATCCTTGAGTGCACTGTAGAAAGTGCCAAACCATTTTATGTGTTGGTGAGCAGGTGATTGATGCTATCATTAATCTCCACAAAAGACATAAATGTTATTTTTTTCAGATTTCCAGTGTTGTGTTTCACAGTTTTTATAAAAGACAACATCCCAAATATTAAACTTTATGTTTTTTGAAAGCAAAAATGTCAAAAACACCCCCAAAAATATAAGATAGTTTGAAAGTACAAAAAAATCTCAAAATAATTTAAAAAGTAGGTTCTTATGGAACCACCGATTCTGGTTGAAAATAGAAAAATGATATGTTGTGAAACCGATTGGATGACTAAATGTGTGTGTGGGAGAGTGATTTCTATAATTGTAAATGTGTATGTCATGAGGGCAGGATTAGTGTTTGAAAGTTTAGTTAAGTGGATGAATTAGTGCCTTACTGATTCAATGTGTACATAAGTATTGTTTGTGCTATTGAATAACTGAGTGAGTGTGTGTGCATGGGTTGTACCTGGATGATTGCGTGAATGAGTGACTACTGTTTGGCTGATTTATAATTGTATGAGTAGTGTGGTTAGTGATTAAAAGAGTGCATAAGTAATGCATAAAAGATTGTGAGAATGCATGACTACTGTTTGTGTGGATGAGTAGTGGCTGGGTAATCGAATGAATGCACATATACTACCTGGATGATTGAATGAGTGTATAGATAGTTTGTGTGTGACTGTAAGAGTACATGAGCAGTGCCTACGACATTGTTTGTATGCATGACAAGTGCCTGGATAATTTTATGGGTGTGTCAGTACTGTCTAGGTGGTTAAATACCTAAGTGGGCCCCGCCAGGGTGATTAGATAAGTGCAAGACTACTCTCTGGATGATTGAGTTAGTAGAATAGTAGAGCGTGGATGATTGTATGATGGCATGAGTAAAGTTTAGGTTTAGATTAATGTATTGGTTTTGTGTGGGGGACATGACGAGTATATGGCTACTGTCTAAGTGATTGCATCAATACATGGGTACTGACTGGGTGATTGTATGGATGCTTGGATAGTGTCTGTTTTTTAGATTGGTAAATGTGTAGTACCATGTTGATTGTATGACTGCAATAGTAGTGTTTTGGTGTTAGGGTAAGTGAATGTGTAGTGGGTGTGTGATTAAATTAGTGTAGATGTAGTGTGTGGTGATTCCAAGAGCATATAGGTACTGTTTCAGTGATTGTATGACTCTATAGATAGTGTGTGAGTGATTGTAACTCAGCTTAGATGGCATTTGTTTGGTTATATGAGTTCATGGGTCCAGTCTGGGTGGTTGCATTCATGGACACATTATATAAGAGTGCATTAGTAGTCTGTCTTTGATTGGTTGAGTGCATGAGTAGTGTATGGGTTGTTGAATGACCGCACAAGTAGTAGAAAGGTGATTCCAAGATATGTGAATTGTGCTTACTTAATTTTATACCTGAATAATTACTGCCTCAGTGATTTGATGAGTGAATACTTAATAGGTCTTACATTAGATGTACAAGTTCAGTCATATCTAACTCATGGTAGTAGTCAGACATTCAGACTTGACAGAATACGTTTCCAGTTACAAGCACCGACAATTGAGTTTTCATGTTACGATCATTAGCTGCGGCACGTGTCAGACTATATACAATTATAACCTATTTACACTGTACCTTTCTTGAATTATATAAACTACGGCAGACTTGTAAACATGTTTTAAACATCAGATTCGTTGACGACTGATAAGTGATACAGAGCAGACAGTGCCAGGTCTAACTCAAAATGAAAAACCAAGGGGCATATTACCAAGAAACGGCGTTAAAATTATCTCCGCTTTAGCGGCAGAAAACTGCCGCTAAAGCAGCGATAATGGGCTTGATAATAGGCCCTTGAGAATTCCCATAGAAGCACATGTTCTGGTGTGAACATGGGCTTCTATTGGAATTCTCTGCAGCATATTATCAAGCCCATTATCGCCACTTTAGTGGCAGTTTTCTGCCGCTAAAGCGGCGATAATTTAAACGCCGTGCTTGATAATATGCCCCTCTCTCCTCTCATACACTGTTATTACTGTCATTGTCTCTCTAGTGATCTAAAAGAGTGTGTCAATGTGTTTTAGGGGTGAGGTAATGCATGAAAAGTAGTCTATGGGCAGTAAACTAACGCTATTTCACACCACATACTCAGTAAATGTATTTAGAAAAAGCTACATGGATGACTTTCTGCTTATTATATAAGGTAGTGGGATATGAAGATTTGTGGTTAAGTGCTTTCATAAGGCTTGCTTAGACAGGAGGTGTATGATTCTTGAACTTAAAGATGAAATAGCTGTCAATATTTGCTCAAGAGTATCATAGACCGTTGCATTTCCAACTTACAATCAGCAGCTGCACCACATGTCTGATACTACATACAGTAGAACAGATATAGCTGAGATGTGGTAGCAATCAGACAGTCAAATTTAAAAGAATATGTTTTAAGTTTCAAGCACTCATATCACTATGTGCAGCTTAATTACAATTTACCTTTTCAGACAGTTAAATGGACTATTATAGTGGTTAATAGACTTGAGATCATTTTTCAAATGTAAGATTTGTCGATGAGTTTTATGAGTGAGTCAGAGCTGCCAGTGGCAGACAAAACCCAAAGTGAAAGGGCAACTCCTGCCATGCCATTCTTATTAGTGTCAGCACGCTTCCAGAGTTCTCAATAAGGGTGTCAGTGTGCATTAAGGGTTACTTGACACATATAAGGTACCCTATAGACACTAGATTCCTTTGTTTGAGACCGTATGCTCTCTAAATGTGTTTAGAAGAAGCTACATGTTTCACTTTCTGCTTAATATACAGAGCACACATGTACGAAACTGTGTATTCAAGTCCTGCTATTAGGCCTGTATAGCTAAGAGATCTGTGAATGTGGGATGGAATGCTGAAGTAACTTGGAAAATATTTCTCTACAGTAAATGAAAAACTGTACAGTTTTTAAGATAAGGTCATATGGTGCTGGACAAATATCAGAGTATATATGTATATATATATATATATATATATATATATATATATATATATATAGATATATATATATATATATATATATATATATATATATCTCCACGCTCCACGTCTCCTCTTCTTTTAGAAAAGACACAGCACTCGCGGGGGAGAGTCAAAGATTTATTGCGACTCACAGCGCTAAAACCAGACGCATTTCGGGTATGCCTTCCTCAATGGTTTACAGGCACATCAGAAGTAGGCCTGGGCGAAGCACTACGCTACGCTCGCGTAGTTTGCGAAGTTCGCGCTACTTCGCACTACGCGAACTGCACGTAGCACAGTGCGAACACGCGTAGCGTAGTGCTGCGGTCATTTTTTGCTTGCTCGCGGTCCTCAACGTCAAGTTGGCGACCGCGAGCAAGCAAAATGACATCCTGGCGAGACTTTTTCCTTGTTCGCGATCGCGAGCATGGAAAATAAACCTCCCGGCGAGATTCACAACGCGAGAAGGTCAGGTTTCTCATTGCGAGGGGTCGCGTATGCTCGCGACCGCTCGCGATGAGAAACTACCAGTTCGCGTTGAGAAAGCTGCAGCTCGAGGAAAAATCTACTCGAGCAGCAGAAAACTACAGCTCGCACTGTGCAAGATGCCATTTTCAATGATTGCACAGTGACGGTTGCTTGTCCGCACTGTGCAATCATTGAAAACAACATCTTGCACAGTGCGAACATGTTACTTCGCAGTTCGCGAAGTGCTACGCGTAGCTCGCGTAGTGCGAACTTCACTTTGCGTAGCTTCGCGAAGTGCTACTTCGCGAACTACGCCCACCCTTAATCAGAAGCCGCCATATTTATGTATCATTACCACATTTCCTGTGAAAAATCGGGGAAATTAGGAATCTGTACATACTGAACTGGTAGCCCATTTCGGGCGTGATATCATTTCTTTAACAATGTTTGTCAAAAAGTGTACTTGTCTAAACAAAGTCGTTGTTAACAATAAGTACCTGTGGTATACTAATGATACATGATGTATAAACCACTACAATATGGCGCTAGCGATTTACGGGGATGTGTTAGTCCCTTGTTGCTGTTGTTGCACAGGAAATGTGGTAATGATACATAAATATGGCGGCTTCTGATGTGCCTGTAAACCATTGAGGAAGGCATACCCGAAACGCGTCTGGTTTTAGCGCTTTGAGTCGCAATAAATCTTTGACTCTCCCCCGCGAGTGCTGTGTCTTTTCTAAAAGAAGAGGAGACGTGGAGCGTGGATATTTGGCGGGAGCACCCCCCGCCTTACAGCACCCGTTCGAGAGTGCGAGACACTGGTGCAAGTGAAGCGATAATATATATATATATATATATATATATATATATATATATATATATATATATTATCTACTGGCGGTCGCCAGTAGATAGTTATAGTTAGGACCACGTTTCCATAGGAAATCCGCAACATTCTATTTTGAATAACTTTGGCGCCGGTTGACGAATCCTCGCGAATTTTTCAAAATAGGTGGGGCGCTACGCTCCGCTCCTACCCTGAAAGTCTCGGGGGGATTCGTCAAGCGGGGGCTGAGATAAAAGGGGGGTCCCAAAACGCGTTTTTCCCATGCATTTTTCCATAGGACCTTTAGACACAGCTACAGCCCGAACGGCTGAACAGAATTACTTGAAATTTGGCAGAGAGGTAGTCCTCAGGTCAAGGAAGTGCCTTTTGTAGGTTTGGTGTAAATCTGTTCAGTAGATCCTGAGAAAATAGCATTTAAAAGCATATATATATGTGGGCGGAGCCTAACCACACATCTCATCCTGAGATCTGATTGGCTGTCAGCACTTCATCCAAGAAGTGTTGGCAGCCATCTTGGGACCAATATACATGATAGCACCTCATTAAAAAGCATTGCAGTTAATAGAAGGTTTTAAGACTTTAGTTACATTATAAATCATTTGTTGATGGTACCATACTCATTTTAGGAATTGTGGTATGTTCTAAGGTGATTTCACCATGTGAAAAAGCCTTCTGCTGGGATATCATGATTGAGAGAAAAATATTTTCTCATGCTTTTACCACAGAGGTTTGGAAGGTGATCTATAGGCTAAACTGAGAGCTTATTTTCTGTAAATTCACATTATCTTTCTCAGTCATGTGAGAATGAAGTCTGACATTCTCAGTAAAACATGTACATCCAACAAGGGCAGAGACTGTCAGTTGATTCCTTTGTGTTCTACTGCAGCTTCCCAGAGTGTTCCAAAGAACTACTAGAGCGCTAACAGTCCTACTTATGATAAACGTATGGCACACCTGAAGCCATCTTGCTTGGATTAAAGTGGTAACTCTTAAAACATTTAATTTAAAAAGGAACAAAATGAGGGGGTTCATTTTTCAATAAAAAGTATGATTAGTGCTGCAGAAAGAAAAATTAGGGCACATTTTGAGTGACTTCTCAAATCCTCTTCTATTTCATTAAAAAATTCTGACATGCAGACTGAAACATGCACTTTCAATACCAGCAGCAGTTTTCCCTGGTGAGCAGTAGCTTTACTACAGTGATCTAATGAGCAAAAAGAGTGCTAACATTCTGAATTTATGGCAAATGTGTGACACATCTGAATGCCTTCTTGATGGAATCAAAGTAAAAAACTGAAAGTATTTCCTACTGAGGAGACTGCAGTAAATGAGGAAATTAGGAAACTTCATAACAAATAAGTCTCCCAAGATGGCCACCAGAGACAAAAGAGCCCAAATGTAGCCCAAATATCACCCAGATGTAGCCCAAGTATAGCCCAATGACAGAATGTCCCAGAATGTTCTTAAAAACAACTAGAGCGCTTACTGTCTTCATTATGACAAAAGTATGGCACACCTGAAGCCATCTTGATTGGAATAAACTGGTAACACTTAAAACATTTAATTTAAAAAGGAACACAATGAGGAGGTTCATTTTGCCATAGAAATTATGATTAATGCTGAAGAAAGAAAATGAGGGCACATTTTGAGTGACTTCTCAAATCCTCTTCTATTTCATTAAAAAAATTCTGACATGCAGACTGAAACATGCACTTTTAATACCAGGAGCAGACTTCCATGGTGCAGTAGTTTTACTACAATGATCTAATGAGCAACTAGAGTGCAAACATTCAGAATTTATGGCAAATGTGTGACATATCTGAATACCTTCATGATGGAATCAAAGTAAAAAACTGAAAGCATTTCCTACTGAGGAGACTGCAGTACATGAGGAAATTAGGAAACTTCATAACAAATAAATCTCCCAAGATGGCCACCGGAGACAAAAGAGCCCAAATGTAGCCCAAAATCACCCAGATGTAGCCCAAATATAGCCCAATGACAGAAGTGTGCAAAACACTTATTATTTTGTGTTTTTGCAGTGTTATATAGTGCAGACTTGTCAGGTATTGGAGTGCTTTACATGAGCATTGGTTACATCACACAAGAACACATTCATTTTGGTTGTAGACATGGGGAGACTAAGTGATTTGACCAGAATCACAGAATTTCGAGCTGAAGCAGAAACTTCAACCTGGTTCCCCAGTTGCAAAGTCTGCAGTTCTGGAAGTAACACCACATCATCTCCCCTAAGTGCAACATTTAATCAAGTGGTCAACTGGATAAAAAAACATAAAGATAACAAATAATTTAAAAGTGCTTTGTCGCTATTTGAAAACTCAGAAAATATGTCCTTATTTTAGCCTTTTAGAGCACTAACCATAATTTTGATGCCAATAAGACCCTCTCATATATGTAATTTCTAAAGGAAATGCTCTAGGTATTACAGTTTTGATTACATCAAGATGATGTCAGGCGTTCCACACTTTTGTAATAAATATAGAATGTTAGCAATCTAGTTGTTCATTAGGATACTGTTGAGAGGCAGAGGCCAGGGGCACGGACTCTGAAAATTGAAGGCAGGTAGGAGGGTGCAAAGGCAACAATTTAACCACACTGAGCAGGCAGGAAGGGCCGTGGAAGCACAACAGACTATGGAGGGCAGTGGAAAGGGGGGCAGGGGCAACAAACCAACAATACAGGACTTGCAAGAGAGGCTGTTGGAGGCAAGATCTATTACGGGTCAAGGAAGCTAGGGGCGGTCCCCAGATCCCCGGGAGCCACCACAGAACTGAGCAGGAGAGTGAGTCAGGGACAAAAGGGGCACCTTAATTTGAGCCGGGGTGCCTAGGAACGCTTGCTCCAAAAATGAAGAAAACAGACATATGAGACATGGAATTGGAGGCAGAATACAATGGCAGTTTAATGAGAAGATGCAACTTCAAAGAAACCGCAGAATAGAGACATAAAGTACAAAATACAGAATCCAGATAATCATACAGCTGTCATGATATTCTCTGTATCTCAATTAATGTACTGACAGAGAGAGAGAGAAAACACATCTATAAATGCATCATGAGAAACAAGTTACACCAAGGAAAATGTTACCTAGGAACACTCACGTTTACTCTTAGAGCAAGCATTCCTGCAATTACAATACAAAATCTTTTAAATGCAAAAGTAAAGAGAACAATGGTTAAACATAACATGACATTTCATATAGGTAAAATAGAATAAGATACTTCAAGCAAAGCAGAGCAAGACATTTTAAGCAAAGGAAGACAAGAGCTCCCAGCTCTTGGGGAAAACCTGCACTGCCTGTTAACCTACATACAGACGGCGAGGTAGTCCGTCGATATCTGTGGGTGCTCCCTTTTTATATCATTTTGTGGGCTCCTTTGCACGCTACATCTACCTACGTATGCTACCCAAAAGCTTCGTCTGCAGATTTTACCAGACATTTCGTCATTTACCCACTTAATGCTGACAATGGACTGGGTGAAAAGGTCAGTCTCTCAGGCCAATCGCTTATCGTAAGTTCCATAGAGCAAGCAGAAAATAATGGGTATTGTACGGGAATTCAATATATTCATGTATAAAATCTCCTCAGTTCTCCTAACTTGACGCTCTGCGGTTGCCACTTCCTTAAAAGCGGGAAACCTGCCCAGGAAGCAAGTACCAGTCCAGGATGCAGCCTACTGTATGTCGACAGCTTCAGGGGGATGTTGAACTTTGATACCGAGCACGGAGCACTCGGGTAGGGTGGGGGCTACTGGTTTGGAGCAGAAGGCCTCGCAGACCTGCCTTCAGACTGCTATACACTAAAATTGCAGAGCTATGGTCAATTTAACAAAGAGGCCTACATATTGAACAGAAGGGCCTACACAGGGGTTTTATACTGGCTGAGTGGTAAGGATGTCTCAGGATAATTATATAGCAACACAGGACCCGCTGGTCAATTTAATACAGCCTACAAATGCAGCTGGCAGGGCAAGGACAAGGGTCTCATACTTCAGGTGTGGACAGAACGGGCCAGGGGCCCCCTGTGATACAAAATCTACCCTCCTTCAAGCCTGTGGCAATGTAATAGACAATTGTGGGCAGAAGGAAGAGGCAATGGTAGTAGAACCATACATGCCAACAGACCCGATTCAGCCAGGAAACGTCCAATGTTTTTAAGCTCAAATGGGCTTTATTTGATCTGTCTCCTGTCTACAATATCCTCTTTTTCAATGTAACTCAAAGGGGAAAATCAATACCCCAGTTTTTTTTCAAAATCTCCCTCTTACCAAGTTCAAAATGTTCGCAAGTATGGTACATTGGATCATGGAAGGAAATGGGATAGGGACATGGACTTGGATAACAGAGGACAGGAGGGACATGGAGAGGTGCACCAAACTGACCCTGCAGGGCAGGCATCAGGGTTTGCAGCAGCACAATACACCACACGGGAGTGCAGCACAACAATCCATAGAAAGCAAGAGGGAGGGGACAGGACCATGCACATGGACAACAGAGAACAGAGGGGCAAGAGGCAATGGTAGCTAGCTGACCATAATGGACAGACAGGAGAGAAAGCTGCAGCATAACAGACCATAAAGGGCAGGAGGGACGGATCAGGGGCATTACAATGGAACAGACAAGCCAGGAGGGAGGGAGTAGGGCTGGGGGCAAGGGGGCAGGGCAGGAGCAGCAAGATAGCCATGGAGGTCAGGCAGGATGGGCACTAGAAGCAAGACACACCATGAAGAGCAACAGTGAGACTGTGATGGCATACACACAGACCATGGAGGGAAGGTGGGAGGGGGTCAGGGGCAGCTAACTGACCACACAGGGAAGGTGGGAGGGGCCATGGCAGCACAGAAGACCATGCATGGCAAGTGGGAGGGTTTGTGGCAGCACAATGGCTATGATGGGCAAGAAGGAGGGTGGAGGGGCATGCACAAAGGACGATGGAGGATAGAAGGGAGGGTCAGGACCTGTGCACAGACAAGAAAGTTCAGGGGAAGGGACCTCACAACAGACCACACGGGGCAGGCAGGAGGAGCAGCTGCAGCACAACAGACCAGGGAGGGCAGAAGGGTGTGGCAGTACAATGGACCATGAAGGACAGGAGGAAGAGGATAGGGGCATGGCATGTGGACAGGCAGGGTGGAGGTGACAGGGACAGGTTACAGTCATCTGACAATGCTAGGCAGGTGGGAGGGGAGTGGCAGCTCAACAGAACACTCAGAGTAGATAGGAGTGGCAGGTCCATGGGACATGGTGGGCAAAAAGGATGGAGCAGGGGCATGCACAAAGACATCGGAGGGCAGGGGGAAGGAGAATAGGGGCAGCAAGCTAAGCACAGAGTTTAAGCAGGAGGTCAATGATGGGGCATAGAATTGGGCATAGAATTGGGCAATGGAGGGCAGGAGGAGTGGACTGGTGCATCATACTGAGGGCAGTGGCAGCACATCAGACCATGCATGGCAGGAGGGAGGAGGCTAGTCCATGGATTCACACAACAGAGGATAGGGAGGAAGGGGATGGGGCAGCAAGCTAACTGTTCAGAGAAGGCGGGTATTAGGAACTTTATTGTTTTTAAAACATTGTGTCTGTGCGAACTACTTAAAATATGAACAAGTATGTAGCATAATCTCACTTTTATTCAGGAAGAAGAGGACGTTTGTGACTGTGACTCCGGGCTCACTTGGCAGAAACACCCCCTGTCCCTCCACCCCCTATCACAAAATGTAATGCCCGTGAAAAGGGTAGGTGAACACAGTGTTATATAGAACATAGTCCTGAGAGCACGATTGAAAATGAAAACTAGATATAGTGTATGGTATAAACTATGCACCAAAAAGTGTGATATAAGATGAACCGGGCGTGAAATATAATATGCAATACATTGTGCGCAATGACAGATTCATTGGAGAGCGCGAGATAGCACAGGCACTAGCGCGTGCTATGCGATATGCGCCTTGGAGTGTAATATGCACAGGGCAGTGTTGTGTAACCTAACTAGTCTCTAAAGTTGTAATATAAAATATGTGCTGGGGAGTGTAAGGTTGCATATGCACTGTGACAAAGATATGGATCCCAGATTGTAATATGTATGGCATAGCACTGTGCGTTATAACATAGGCATCGAGAAAGGCACGTTAGATGGGGCAATATAACCCGTGCGAAGACAAGTGTGGCATGACATATTCACGGGGTGGTGTTACAGTGCACATGGGCTAGAGAGTGTCATAGCATATGCACTAGCTAGTGGAATACAACACAGAGGTGTGTGGCACACGGCAGGCAATGGTGGGTGTAACACAGCATTGGGCTCTGTCAGGAGCGCGCTGTGACTCTCAAGTGATGTTCGTCCCCTTTCCAGAGAGTAAAATAAAAAGTATTACACATCCGGCAGTGGATGTGTGTTTTATTACCCGTGAGGGGGGTTTCTTGCATAGTTTTGGTCGAATTTTTGTCGAATCCCCTTTGAATGGCTTGGTGTGCATGTGTATTAAATGTGCCCGTCAATAGCTACCCAAGTTTGTATAAATAAACGACAAGGGTGTCTACCGGGATTAGGCACGGTAGGGCATCAGACATGTCAGAGCTTCACTAGTGGTGTAAATACATTCCACGTGGATTCATTGCATGCATAGTCGCCTTTTAATGAATATCACGCAAATCGTCATGGTGATAGGTACGTACGGTTTGTCCAGCATGTCCTAGGTGTGTCTATAAATATATATTTTTTTAAAATAATAAAAAACAGTGGCCGGCCCTGGGGATTGGGGTCAAAAAAATATAATTAGGAGACTGGCCCTGGGGGATGGGGTCATCAGGGCCAATAAATTAGAATAAGAAGGGGAACCAAACAGCCCCCCTTCTTAAAAAACTAAAATAAATAAAAGACTGGCATCGTGCAGGAGGCCATGCCCCCTCCGTGCAGCACTCTGCAAACGCGCCCCCAACAGGTATCTCCAGTATGCGCCAGGGAGCTGCGCTACAGTCAGGTGTTCTGAGGCCAAGCCCCTTTTTACACCTCTCTGCAACGCAGCTCTGTGGCGCTTACTGGAGGTACCTAGTGGTCTAGTTTGACCCTAGGGACCCTTAGGATACAAGGGGACTTAATCTCTCAACTTAGAACAGCCACAGGGCGCGTTTACACAGTGGTGAAGGGAGGGGACGGGGCCTGAGGTGACGTGTGCAAACATGCACTATGGCACGTTTTAAATTGGGGATATAATTTCCCTTCAATACTGAGGGCCCCTGGGGGCTAACTAGCCCACCAAGTGCTTCCAGTAAGCGCCACTGAGCTGCATTGCAGAGAGGTGGTCCAGGCCGTGCCACTTTTTACACCTCTCTGCAACGCAGCTCTGTGGCACTTACTGGAGGTACCTAGTGGGCTAGTTGGACCCCAGGGACCCTCAGGATTCAAATGAACTTAATCTCCCAACTAAAAATGGACACAGGGCGTGTTTACACAGTGGTGAAGGGAGGGGACGGGGCCTGAGTTAACGTGTGCAAAAACGCCCTGTGGCCTGTTTTAAGAGGTAGTTTTAATCCCCATGCCCTCTTATATACTAGGGGCTTACAGAGGAGGTCATGCTAATCACAGGGGGACCCCAACGCATAATGTTCCCTAGTGTATGTAGGTGTTTTCACTGTATTCTAAGTGTCTTTTAACATAGCACTGGCTCTAGGACTGGTTAGTCAGGCTCAGTTACCACCAGTATCCGTCTGAAAAAGTTGAGGGTACAGGATGATTTTGCAACAAGGCTTCTTTCTGCTCTTCTTTTTGTTCTTTCTGCACGTTATCCTTCTTCCTGCACTTATCTTCGTATTTGAGGACTTCTGTTGCTTCTTTCTGCACTTCTTTTGTTTCTTTCTGTGCATTTTTTCTTCTTTCTTCACATGTCCTATCTCTGTAGGCATAGTTAGAAATTAGCAATTAAAAAACCTTTGAAATTCACAGAAAAAACCATAGGTTTCAGGCACGTTATAGTTAGGAATTAGCATTTAAAAAACCTCAGAAATTCACTGAAAAAACCATAGGTTTCAGGGGTGTTATAGTTAGCTGGACTTTTCACTTGTACAAAACCATTGAAATTCCCCCGTTATAGTTAGTTCAGCTAACTATAACTCGGGCGCCCGCAATGCACTGCTGATGACGTCACATATTACATCACTCATGACATGGTCAGTGACATCACTCATGACATCACTGATGACATCTCAAATGACATCACTGATGACATCACTGATGACATCATCCTTGTGATAGAGTGGCAGACCTCCTCTCACCCTAATATAACCTTTGATACACACATTCAAAAATAGAGACTAAAATTTTCAAAACAATGGACATACCAATACCAGTTACAACAACCTCTTCAGTAATTCTAAGATCCACATACACATCCACTCATTCACCAACAGTCCTATACAGTCACTCATACATGTACTCACTCATCATATGTACTCATACACCTATACATCCTGTTACACAATGCCACTCATCCATAGAGTTACTCACACACATAGTCACTCATGCTAATAAAGAATCAAACATACATTTACTTGCATATACAGTTATACACACACCACCACACTTACTTCTACGGAAACTTACACATACTTAGTCTTTTAAACAATCACTTATAGAAACACATACTTATTCATACAGGAACTCTTTCAATCTCTCACTCTCACATATACTCACATATATACACCAATAGTCACATATACTAGTTTAAAACATATGTAGTTACTCATAAAGACACTATTGAGACAGTCATTCACTCACTAACACACCCATACACACACTCATCCACCCATACAGTCCTGCACACATGCTGTGTTCAACACATACAAACAGTGAGTCACTCATTCATGCACCTATGCACTACGTAATACCCCCCACCGAACCATGCAGACACTCAGACTGATACTCAAAAAACCAACTAATAACCTATATAGACACCCATGTAGCTACTCACCAACCCATGCAGCCACTTATACACAAAGTGAGAGACTGATACAGATATTTACATATTTAAACATTACTCACTAAGCCATGTATTCACTATGATACACTTAATCAGTCAGTTACACAATCAATTTTTCAAAAACAAATCATCCATTTAGACACTTATATACCCATTTATTCTTCCATCGACCTTGAGATATACATATATAAAACATATTTAATTTTCAGAAAAACACACATTCACTGGATGATGTCATCAGTGATGTCATCAGTGATGTCATTTGAGATGTCATCAGTGATGTCATGAGTGATGTCACTGACCATGTCATGAGTGATGTAATATGTGACGTCATCAGCAGTGCATTGCGGGCGCCCGAGTTATAGTTAGCTGAACTAACTATAACGGGGGAATTTCAATGGTTTTGTACAAGTGAAAAGTCCAGCTAACTATAACACCCCTGAAACCTATGGTTTTTTCAGTGAATATATATATATATATATATATATATATATATATATATATATATATAAACGCGATGATTTCCCTGCACCTCCACAGCAATGGCGAACAGAGACGCGAACCCTGCGAAATGAGGTTAGATGGAGTTCTTTATTTTTCTTGAACCTTGAACCTGACGCGTTTCGGGCTGCGAAAGCCCTTGCTCACAAGTCAGTTTGAAACACGTTCGTCATTATTTTTAAATACTTCACAGTGATTAGAGTGCTGCCACCACATGGTGCATAGACATAGAAGAAACACTGCAGAACGTTAATGTTATGATGAGTCTGTTTTCTCAACATGTGGTTACTTATAACTGCTTAAATGCTAATACGGTAATCAATTCATTACATGTCACGACCAAACAATGCTAATAATACATAAAATTGTCCTAAAAGCCTAAAAAATATACTAATAAATAGAGTTTTTATAAAATTTATAGTTAACTGAGCAAAAGATTTATAAAATCCATGCAAAGATTCAATTGGTCAAAGATAAATTGCTCTTATGATGATATATCCCTTACATATATATATATATTATATATGTATATTATCTACTGGCGGTCGCCAGTAGATAGTTATAGTTAGGACCTATTTTCCATAGGAAATCCGCAACATTCTATTGGGAATATCTTTGGCGCCGATTGACGAAACTTCGTGAAATTTTCCAAACTTTTGGCCAGCTCTGCTCCGCTCCTACCCTGAAAGTTTTGCGGTGATCCGTGAAGCGGGGGCCGAGAAAAAAGGGGGGTCCCAAAACGCGTCTTCCCCATTCAATTTCCCATAGGATCTGTTGTCGCAGCTACAGCCCGAACCGCTGAACGGAATGACACCAAATTTGGCAAAGAGGTAGTCCTCAGTTCGGACTCGTGCCTTTTGCATATTTGGTGTGAATCTGTTCAGTAGTTCCTGAGAAAATTAGGGTAAAAAAGTTAGTGATATCTATGGCCGCAGAGGATCCGCGGACCCTACCCGCACCGTAAGCGCACCCTCCCTGAATGGAGTGCGCACCCTCTCGATCGCGCGCTGAATGCTAATTGGCTGTCGAGCGTCTTTCTACATTCGAAACCAGGAACTGTTGGCGGCCATTTTCTGCCTCGGTAGAAGCGAGGCTGAAGATGGAAGGGGAATAAGTGTGTAAAAGATATAAAGGGGGCAGAGTGGAAATACTCTGACCCTCTAGATCTGCTTAGGGGGTCCCAGAAGGACCCCCTGTGGCCCCTTTTTTTTTTTTAAACGGCGAAATGCGCGCACGATGCGCGCATTCTATCGCTTTGGATGCACGGATTCTCTGGCGGTGGGTTCACGGATCCAAGAAAAAAAAATGAAATTGTTGGGAGATAAAGATTAAGCTTAAGTGTTTTGTTCTTGAGTGGCTCTAAAAAGAGCCGTTGTGTTCATTGAGAGTTTTTGGTACTTATAAGTAAGTACCTATACAGAGTCTAAAGTTGTTGAGGAAGACTCTGTTTCCTTCATCAGTAAAGTGTACTCCATCTCTCCTATACATCTCTTGCATATGAAAGGGCAGATTGTTATTGTAAATGGACCCCATTCTGTAGTCTCGGAGAAAAGCAGAAATAGATTTATTCACATGTTTCCTAGCTTTCTCAATCTGTGGACAAAAATGATTGGACCAGTTCCATTTCTGCCTTTGGCATATGTTAGAATACACAAAGGCAGTTTTAGGGAAAAGTGAAATCAGTTGTGCAAAGGTGTCCTTCATAAGCATTTCCAGACCTACCCCAGTCAAAGTGCCTAGGTCATTGCCACCACAGTGCACTATTATGAGGTCAGGGTGTTGGATTTGCATGAAGGATTTCACCAATGGCATCAATTGGTGCCACTTTAACCCTCTCTGTCCAATCCATTTAATGTCTACATTTGGCAAACCTAGGTCTCTGTGAATGCCTTTGTTTTCTGCATACCTTTGGCTCCAGAAAATGTAGCTGTGTCCCACAATCCACACTGTAAGCATCTTGTAAGGAGGTCTGGATGCACTCAGATGGTCTCTGTAAATGAAATGGCAGTTTGGAAAGTAAGATGTTTCTAAAATGGTGGCTAAGATGCAATTTTGAAAAAAGACAAGAAATCATTAGTTGTTTGACAACCTTCTACACTGAAAGGTAGGGTGCATATTTCTGTTTTTTAAACGCATGATTCTTATTGGTTAAGAAAAAGTGCGTGAAAGGAACATTATATATGATAAGCTGATATGTTGAGAAGTCAAGCACACTTGCTGTTTTGATTAGCAACATTGTGTGTGCTGAACTTGTGACCTGTGTGCTCAGTACAGTGTGCCATGACCTGTTTCTATGGTAACGGGCAGAAGGCAGATTGGGGGAAGGGTTGAAGTTTATGTCATTTGGAAAGGGTTGAAATGTTTAACCAATAGAAATGTGTGTTTGCTTTTGAATTTATGTGGTAAGGAATGTGATTTGATGTTTACATGTATATGTGTGGAAAATGAGAGGGAAACGTTGCCATTCTTTGGTTCTGCTGACAGGTACACAGTGCAGAGATTCTGTATAAGAAAATCTGGTGTGTGACTGATATCTGGTGTGTGACTGATATACTTCTTAATCTACAAAACATCTTGAAAGGTGAGTTATTTAATTTGAGGGGATGTATGTAGACTATTTTTATTTTAATCAGACTAATGTATTTTTTATGCTAAAGTGTAGGGAGTATTTTTTTTTCTCCACAATCTTATTGACAGTGTGTGTGCATGTGGGAACCATTTTGTGATAAGGATTTGTGTTTTTTCATGTGTTTGTAGACAGATAACTATGCAGTTCTCATATTTTGGTAGATTTAGAAACCACTTATTGTTTATGAATTTGTGAAATGAGTTATGTTTCTGCGGTAAAATGTAGTACTCCTTGTAGATGAAGAAATGTGTTTTGGTATAGTGCAAGGGATAGTGTTGTTTGTCTAGAATCACACAGAGAGCCTGTGTGCATTTGGGAACCACTGTGGAGAAGCGTTTGCTAACATCGTGCATTTGCTAACAGATAACTGTTTTGAAACCTGTCATGCTGTCAAGTTTTAGTAGCATTAGAAGACCGTTATGGCTTATGCTTTCATTAAATGAGTTAGGTATTGACAGTAAAGTGTAGTCGTGAAAAATGTAGATTGTGTGCAGTTCCCTTACCTCTTCCACTGTAGTGAATGAGTTTTGGTAAACTCCTAGGGATAGTGGTGCTTGTCTAGAATCACACTGTGAGTCTGTGTGCATTTGGAAACCACTGTCAGAGAAGCGTTTGGTAACATTGTGCATTTGCTGACAGAAAACTGTTTTGAAACTTGTCATGTTGTCAAGTTTTAGTAGCATTAGAAGCCAGTCTTTGCTTATGTGTTGATTAAATGAGTCAGGCATTGACATTAAAGAGCAGTCGTGAAACATGTAGATTGTGTGCAGTTCCCTTATCACTTCCAGTGTAGTGAATGAGTTTTGGTAAACTCCTAGGAATACTGGTGCTTGTCTAGAATCACACTGTGAGTCTGTGTACGTTTGGGAACCACTGTGAGAGAAGCGTTTGGTAACATTGTGCATTTGCTGGCAGATAACTGTTTTAAAACATGTCATGTTGTCAAGTTTTAGTAGCATTAGAAGCCAGTCTTTGCTTATGTGTTGATTAAATGAGTCAGGCATTGACACTAAAGTGTAGTCGTGAAATATATAGATTGTGTGCCGTTCCCTTATCACTTCCAGTGTAGTGAATGAGTTTTGGTAAACTCCTAGGAATACTGGTGCTTGTCTAGAATCACACTGTGAGTCTGTGTGCATTTGGCAACCACTGTGAGAGAAGCGTTTAGTAACATTGTGTATTCGCTGAGAGAAAACTGTTTTAAAATCTGTCATGTTGTCAAGTTTTAGTACCATTAGAATCCAGTGTTTGCTTATGTGTTGATTAAATTAGTCAGGCGTTGACATTAAAGTGCAGTCGTGAAATATGTAGATTGTGTGCAGTTCCCTTACCTCTTCCACTGTAGTGAATGAGTTTTGGTAAACTCCTAGGGATAGTGGTGCTTGTCTAGAATCACACTGTGAGTCTTTGTGCATTTGGGAACCACTGTCAGAGAAGCGTTTGGTAACATCGTGCTTTTGCTGACAGAAAACTGTTTTGAAATCTGTCATGTTGTGAAGTTTTAGTAGCATTAGAAGCCAGTCTTTGCTTATATGTTGATTAAATGAATCATGCCTTGACACTGATGTGCTGTACTTAAATATGTAGATTTTGTGCAGTCCCCTGACCCCTTCCACAGTAGTGAATGAATTTTGGTAAACTCCTAGGGATAGCGGTGCTTGTCTAGAGTCACACTGTGAGTCTGTGTGCATTTGGGAACCACTGTCAGAGAAGCGTTTGGTAACATCGTGCATTTGCTGGCAGAAAACTGTTTTGAAACCTGTCATGTTGTCAAGTTTTAGTAGCATTAGAAGCCAGTCTTTGCTTATGTGTTGATTAAATGAGTCAGGCATTGACACTAAAGGGTAGTGGTGAAATATGTAGATTGTGTGCAGTTCCCTTACCTCTTACACTGTAGTGAATTAGTTTTGGTAAACTCCTAGGGATAGTGGTGTTTGTCTCGAATCCCACTGTGAGTCTGTGTGTATTTGGGAACCACTGTCAGAGAAGCGTTTGGTAACATCGTGCATTTGCTGGCAGAAAACTGTTTTGAAACCTGTCATGTTGTTAAGTTTTAGTAGCATTAGAAGCCAGTCTTTGCTTATGTGTTGATTAAATGAGTCAGGCATTGACACTAAAGTGTAGTCGTGAAATATGTACATTGTGGGCAGTTCCCTTGTCACTTCCACTGTAGTGAATGAGTTTTGGTAAACTCCTAGGGATACTGGTGCTTGTCTAGAATTACACTGTGAGTCTGTGTGCATTTGGGAACCACTGTCAGAGAAGCGTTTGGTAACATTGTGCATTTGCTGACAGAAAACTGTTTTGAAACCTGTCATGTTGTCAAGTTTTAGTAGCATTAGAAGCCAGTCTTTGCTTTTGCGTTGATAAAATGAGTCATGCTTTGACACTAAAGTACAGTACCATGTAGTATTGTCTTTACTTCCCCAGAACTGAAAATTTAATATTTTTACCCAGGCACTGTCCTAGAAGTAGTCTGATGATTTAGTCAGTTTCTAAGTACTTATGTTGTGAACCATTCATTACCAAATAGACTGCTTCAAATGTCCATGCAGTATGTATGTTGTTCTCTAACCACCTACACAGTTGTTTTTCACACCTCCAATTCTCTAGACAGTTTTCATACACTTCCAGGAAACACCCTATCACTCTCTTTGTAGTCTTCTAGTGACCCATTCAGCACCATGTAGTAATTCATTCACTGTGCCAAAACCCAAACATTTATAAATTCACCAGTACTCTAATGATTCAGTTACTGTCTAAGTATTCATGCACTGCGCCAGGACTTAGCACATGGACTGCTTCAAACTCGTATGCACTATGCATGCAGTCTTTTAACAACCTAGAGATTTGTCTTTTATACTTTCAATTCCCTAGTCAATATCCATATAGTCCAGCAAACATCTTGTCACTCCCATTGCAGTCTTTTAGTGACCTTTTTAGTACCAAGTACTAATTCATTCCCTGTGCGAAAAGTCTACCAGTTATAAATTCATCCAAGCAGTCTCCTTGCTGTAGTCTAATCATTTAGGGCCTCATGTAGGTAGCCAAATACCGGTCGGTAACGGCCGATTTTCGGTAAATATGCCGTTACCAACCGGTATTCAGACAAGTGAGATGTAGGAGTCCAAAAACCACTTTTCGGTAAATATGAGGCGGTAAATACCGATTCATATTTACCGAATTCCAAAATACCGAATCAGATTTACCGAATACATAATTAACGATTCGGTAAACATGAAGTGGTAAATATGAAGTGGTAAAATTTAAAATGACATGTAGGAGCACTCGGTAATTAAGAAATCCAGGAAAATCGGTAAATAAGAGTCGGTAATTAACACGGATTGAAAGCAGGTGGTAACCATCAACAATGCATATAGGCAAACCCAAAATGCAACAGCGTGGACAACATGGCCGCCATGTACGTCATTGCAAGGCGCCTACGTCTACAGGCAGCAGGACTGAGGGTGTGGCGACGGGAGGAACAAATCTACAGACAGCGCATCACACTATTCCAGCTGACTGATGCAGAGATACATGAGAGGTACAGGCTACACCCCAAAACCATCATGGACTTAATCAGGGACCTTCACCCACTCCTGGACCAGCCAATAAGAAGGGCGCACGCCATACCCCCACATGTGCAGGTGCTCTGCAGCCTACATCTGTTGGCATCCGGCAGTTATCAGGTGGTGATAGCTGCGGTGGGTGGGGTATCCCAGAGTTGCCTGTCACGTTTCTTCAGGAAGTTCCTGGATGCCATGATGCAGAGAATGCACCACTACATAAGCTTCCCAAACACACAGGCTGCACTGCAGAAAACAAAAACAGACTTTTATCACATGGCACAGTTCCCCCATGTCATCGGCTGTATTGATGGTACACACATCCCAATCTGTCCACCAGCTGATACAGAGCACATCTACAGGAACAGGAAGTCCACCCACTCCATCAATGTGCAGGTGATCTGTGATGCAGGGAACATCATCACAGATATTGTTGCAAAGTTTCCTGGGAGCACCCACGACTCTTACATCTTCCAGAATAGTGGGATCTACACACGACTGAGTGCCGGAGAATTCGGAGAGGGATACCTGCTAGGTAAGTAACAGTGACGCCCCTTGAAACCTGCAAATCATAGTGTATAGAGGCATGTTACTGATGGTTCCCTTTTACTCATCCAGGCGACAGTGCATATGCATGCCGGTCATTCATCCTCACTCCCTACCTACACCCAGCAACCCAGAGTGAGAGACGATACAACGTGGCACATAAAACAACACGCAATGTGGTGGAGCGCACGTTTGGACTACTGAAGAGCAGGTTCCGCTGCCTGCACAAGAGCGGAGGCGCACGCCAGTACAAACCCATCACCTGCTGCAAGATTATTGCCACTTGTGCAATGCTGCACAACCTTGCCACGAAAAAAGGTACAGATGTGGAACTAACATATTTTGAGGACAACGAGGATGAGTCAGGCCAGCCAGAGGGCAACGCAGCTAGAGTGCCAACTGCAATCGATGGGAGAGAGAGACGGGCAGAGATCACATGCAACTATTTCTGAGTAAGTGAGGGGACACAGCGAGTTGTGAGAAGTCCTGACGTAGTTTTAATGTGGCACCACGCCATGAACACATGAACAGGCCAATCAGGCAATATACCATCTATACAAGGAGTATGTCCAGGGTTACGTCACCCAATGGGAAGTGGCTTAGCAGGGCTACATCAATGTTTGCGCATACGCGCTGCAGTGGTGGATTGCACGGCCTGTGCATCCTCACTAGAGCCAACCCCAAGCCGCCTGCTGCTCCTGCGTGCTTCTGGGACGGGGGGTGTGATGCTGCTGCTGGTGTCGATGCTCTCCGCAGCATCCCCTGCAGCAGTTGTCGACGCCTGACTAGTCAATAGCACCCCTAGTGCACTTGTCACCTGCACCATCCCCCGGGACAGGTCGCAGCAGCACTGTGTTAGGCCCTCCTGCATCGTCACAGAGCGCCGGCACAGTAGAGAAGTCGCAGTTGCCAGACGGTTGAGTGCCCTGCTGGTAGTGTCCCTTCTCTGGCGTTCCCGGCGCCGTGCTACGATGTCAGCATCTAATTTGCTGCACAACTGCTGGATTGACTGGGACATGTCCCGAATGCCCGCAGCCATGCCGCTAATGTTACTGTCCATGTTGACTAATGTTGTCCTCATCACCCGCATGTGCCTCTGGACTGACATGACTGCCTTTGATTGCAGGCGCTGTTGCTTCAACATTTGGCCCTCGAGACCCAAGAAGACACCATGGCCGTCAGTGGGTGCTGGTGGACTCTGGACACGCGACCTGCGGCGCCCTCTTGCTCCCGTCTGTGCTGCCTGTGAGGTGTGGGGCACAGTGGCATGGCTCCCTTCCTGGGGCCCGGTGCGGTCTTCTGGGCCCATGCTGTCGTCTGACGAGGTGTCTAAGGCTCGTAGCCTGGCTGCTGGACGCCTCCTCATTCTCACACCTGCAAGCGGAGATGTGGCCGGTGATTCGAACATGAGTGGCGATGCTGGCTCTGGTTGTGGTGATGCTGGCTCTCGGTGAGGTGATGCTGGCTCTGGGTGCGGCGAGGCTGGCTGTGTTGGTGGTGCGGCTGCCAGTGGGCCTGCTCCCTGGTCTGAACTTGTGCTGGCTAGAGGTGATACTTGTGGCCGGTGTGCCGTCTCTCCTGCAGCATGCCCTGTCCTGCATGATGTCACATCTGTGGACAGAAATACAACATTGGCTCAGTGTCCCCGAAGGGCTGCATTGCAAGCGTCACAATAACACATTTCACATTCCAATATGTCCTCTGTCTCCTTGTGCCTCGAGTGCGTGACATGCCTTGTTGCCCTGTAACATTTACGTCATGGTTAGTGTTGCCCTGACTACATCTCCCGGAATGCATTGCCTGTCTGCACTGACACGTGTGGACTGCAGTGTGATTCTCGTTTCACAATGGGGGATGTGGGATAGGGGTAGGGGGGGCTACATTGCTGTGCTTTCGTCTTACCTTGGTGTGTTGCGGCTCTGGCAGAGCTGTCAGCGTCCCCAAGACCCACGACGCTCTCCTGCTGGATTGTGGCCGCCACCAGCTCCTCCAGTTCGGTGAGGGCAGGTGCCCTGTTGGTTCCACCTCCGGTCTGGCTGGCCTCCTTCTGGATGTCGCCCATCTTCCTCTTGGTTACAATCCTCAGGTCATACCAGCGCTTTTTGAGGACCTCAATGTCCCTGTGGGTCACTCCCACAGCATTGACCTGCGCCTGGATGGCCAGCCATATGTTGCGCTTTTCCGCCTCAGGCACTTGCAGGGATTGCCTTCCAAACAGCTTCTGGTGCTGCTTCACCACCTCCTCCACCAGCACCTGGAGTTCCTTGGGGCTAAATTTCAGCTTCCTCCTCCTTTCCCCTCCGTCTTTCTGTGTTCTCTGGCTGGACATGCTGTTCGTTTACCCGCTCGCACATGCAACGGCTCCCTGCCTCTCCTCTGCACTCCAAGCCTCTCCAGGGTCGGCTAATTATGTACACCTGCCTGGGTGTGGCCACTTCGGCTAATTATGTACACCTGCCTGGGTGTGGGCACTTCCTGGTTGGGTGGGCTGTCGTTGCACAGGATTAGCTGTTTCGTCAAGTCATGTGATTTTATTTACCGAATCCGTACATACCGATTCGGTATTTTCCGATTCGGTAAATACCACCTCGGTATTTTCCGATTCGGTAAATACCACCTCGGTATTTTCCGATTCGGTAAATACCACCTCGGTATTTACCGATTCGGTGAATTCCGATTCGTGATTACCGAATGTTACCGAATCGGTAACTGTTACCGAATTTTTACCTACATATAACTTACCGATTCTAATTTACCGATTCGGTACGGCTCGGTATTTAAGAACCGGTAACATTTATTTACCTACATGAGGCCCTTAGTCAGTACCCAAGTACTCATGCAATGAGCTGGGCCTTAGCACATGGACTGCTTTAAATGCCTATCCAGTATGCATTCAGTTCTCTAATGAGCTACACAGTTGTCTTTCGCAGCTTCAATTCCCCAGTTAGTTTTCATACACTTCTAGCAAACACCCTGTTACTCACCCAGTGTGTCTCTTTTTAGTACTGTAATCATTCAGTTAGTTAGCATGAAGTCTTTTAGTGAGGTAGGCTTTAGGGCATGAACTGCTTCAAAGTAGTATGCATTATGTATGTAGTGTTTTAATCATCGTCACACTTGTGGTTCAGGGCTATAGGTTTTTAGTCTGTTTTTATATAAAATGTGTTTGTACAGTAATGGAATATTGTCAATTTTAAAGTTATTAATATACATTTATTTGTGACTCTTTTTTGCAGATACTGTTTTTCAACGTTAAAATCGAGAAAGTATGCCAGAAAAAAAAAGAAAAAGAAAAGAACAGAGACAGGAGGATTATTTGAAGAAACATCAACCACAAGTATTGAATGAAAAAGATAATGTGGCTAAAAGGAAAAAATCTCCTGGTAAGATCACGAAGCAATTTATTAAAAATGTTTGTAGGAGCAAACAGAATGTAGAGAATGCTGTACCTTCAAATAATTTTTTAAGTAAGAAAAAAAATCAAAATAAGAGGAAAAGTAAAAAAGCAAATGTTCAGTCAAAGGAGATAAAGTATGGTTAAAGAAGACAAAATCACTATAAAGAATTACGCAAAAATATATTTTACAAGAGAGTAGTGCATAATTTTCTGAAAGATGTAAAGAAATATAAAAAGAGAGCTTTATTTTATAAAAAGAAGAAGCATATTGAAAGCATTGTGGAAAAGGCTTTTGAAGTAAAAAGGAAACTGTTTATTTTAGTGTTAAACAGAATTCGAACATTAGATAAATAAATATATGTAATGAAGGCCAAAAGTAGGAGGAAAAGAGTTATTAATAAAAAAAAAAATTGTGATGTTTTTTTGGGAGAATGGAAACACAGTTCTAGTCCAGAGCCTTTTTTTAATGAAGAGAGTTATTCACTAAGTGAAAAATTATTGTATGCAGTTGACACCAGTGGTAGAGGTTATGAGGTTAGTTATGGTTGTCCAATGGAGAAAGAGAAAATGGTTGAAAGAAATGCAGAAGAAGCGATGAAGTTTTAGGGAGACGTGCTAAAAACCCTGTGTACACTTGGGATTGCAGTAGTGTTTGTAGTGTACAACAGGAATCTATTGAAAAATTATGTAGTTTTTTGCGAGTCTATACTAAAAAAAAGTGTAAAACAAAAGATTAAGCTGTTGAAAGGAATAGACCCTTGCAGAGTGAGAAAACATACTGGTTTGCAAGGTCATTCTCTGGCTTGTCTTTCTAGGAAAGTTTGTGAAAGTGTTTTTCACCATTTCAGAATGCTGGCAGTACATCATACTCAAATGCGGAAGTTAGTGAGAAGGTTGTATTATGCAAAAAGTCCAGCACTAAAGTTAAGTGAGTTGAACAGTGCTCTTTTGCGTGGGTCAGTTTCAGATGTGAAGCAGGTCTGTGAGGATATTGAGTTTTGTTACTTTGGGCCTCAGCAAGAGAGTGAAGAAACTGACACATTAGTAGAACAAAATGTTGAAGACAATGTAGAACCTGTAATTACAGAAAAATTTGAGGATGAAATGACAAAGTTTAAGGTAATTTCAGGTGAAAGACCAAAAGTTTCTTGTATTTGTTGTCGGCGAAGTCACTATAAAAATCAGACTAGGGGTGTCAATCTGTATTTAAAAAGTGAAATAGAAGATAATGATAAGTGGATGGAATGTGCAACTTATTTGTTGATAGAGGATTGTTTTGATTTGGGATGTGAGCAGCATATTTGCTAATATTGTTATAATAAATTAGATGAGAATAAAATGCCTGCTGGAGCTGTTCATAATAATCTAGAGTTGGTTGCTATTCCTCCAGAGCTGATAGATTTAAATACGTATGAGTCTATTCTGATACAATGTGTTTACCCATTTCAGGCTATTGTTCGTATGGATCCCAAAACAAGTAAATTACCTCCATCAGAGTTGCAAAGAGGATTGAAAGGAAGAGTTGTGTATTTACCATTAGATTTAAGACTATTGGTGTAGATCATGCAGAAAATGAGCCACTAGTCATTCTAGTTAATGGTGTTCCTACTAAGAATAAGAAAATCTGGCAAGAGTAAGTGGATGTTAGAAAAGTGCAAAAGGCATCCTTGTATCTGATTAAAAATAATGACTACTATAGAAATGTGTTTGTTGGAGAAGAAGAAATAGATTTAGCAGAAGATAGTGAAACATTAAGTGGACAAATTGAAAAAGTGGACATGCCCAGATGTGAAGAGATCTATGAACATTACAGTGTACATCCACTTCATTCCAAAGAGGTGATGGGGAATACAATTGAGTTGTTTCAAATGAAAAAAGCAACAGGAAGTCCCATGAGTGTATGGGAAGAGAGTTTGGAAGCTCATTGTTTCCCGCAGTTGTTTCCAACAGGAAAAGGTGGACGATATGATGAACGTCCTGAACAGATTCCTGCATCTGAATATCGGACAACAAGATTATATGCAGAAGATCCAAGATTTCGACAATGTATCCCTTATATGTTTCTTCTTCTGTTTGAAAGTGACTTGTCTGGACTTTCATATGCAGTAAATCACATTTTAAAAACTGGAATGAATCTGCAAAATGTAACTGCAAAGGATTTTATGGATAAATTGCATCAGAGAGATGATCATTTAGAATCTCAGTTGATTAATCTGATGGCATGTCAGCGTGGGACTAATGAATATTGGTACCGTCGACATGGAGAACTGAAATGCATGCTACGGAACTTGGGAACTCCTACATGGTTTGTTACACTAAGCTGTGTTGAGTATGCTTGGGATGATTTACTTGAATTTCTTCAAGAGGCAAATTCCAATATAAATAATATTGAATACAAGACACCTGGAGAATTGTGCTCTTTGGATCCTGGCAATGTATGCAGATATTTCAATCATAGATTTGAAGCTATGATGTCTTTCATCTGCAATAAAAAGAATCCTCCTCTTGGAGAAGTTGTGGATTTCTTTTGGAGAAAGGAGTATCAAGCAAGAGGTGCTCCTCACATACATATGTTGTTATGGGTCAAGGATGCCTCCAAATTTGGAACAGATTCAGATGAAAGTGTTTTGTCTTTCATTGAAGATTATGCCTCATGTGCTGTACCAAATAGCAGAGAAGACAACAACTTAAAAGAACAAGTCTTAAGATTTCAAAGCCATAGGTGTGGAAAATACTGTCGACGAAAGTACAAGTCAAAGGATAAGTTCTATACCAAATGTCGTTTTTGATTTGCACGTCCTGTATTAGCCAAAGGAAGAGTGAACAGTTTCATGTCAGCTGTACGACATACCATCACAAGAAAGTCTCCAAAAAACACCTACAACTTAAGAAGAAGCGAAGAATCAAAATACATAAATGACTACAACCCAGTTATTTTATCCATGTTGAACGCTAATATGGATATTCAGTATGTTGCGGACAATTCAATTGCTGTTGCTCGATATGTAACGTCTTACATTACTAAATCTGAAAAGACTGATTTGAAAGAAATGTGGGAAGAGATTTCTCACAAGAAGAGTCTAAGTAAGAAATTATACAGTTTCAGTTTGAAAATGTTATCGCATCGTGAAATTGGAGCATATGAATATTCAGATCGGTTATCATCTGCGACTGCAAGTCTATATTCCAAAAGTAGAAAAATCATTTGGGTGAGTCTAGGTCTTGCAGGAATGCGAAATCGGGTACTGAAATCTGTTCAAGAAATTGAATATTTAGCAGAAAATTACCCTGAAAGTACAGATATTTTGAAAACCAATATGTTGGACACATACTATCCAAAGAGAAGTCATCGTCTTGAGAACATGTGTCTCTATGAAGTGTTGCAAAACTACACTTTTAAACGGAATATTACAGAGAACATCAACGATGGAAAATATGGAGTGATTGGTTCTGAAGGATGTCTGGTGAAACAAAGGAAAGGAAATGTAATTAATCACAGAAAACTGAGTTGCGACACTGCTGACAAAAGGGAATTTTACTATTAAGCCCTTTTGCAAATGTTCAAACCATGGCGTTCTGAACTGGAATTACTTGGAGATTTTCCCAGCTATGAAGATTCATTTAATGCTTGTAAAGATAGCATACAATGCAGTGCTTTCTCAAATTATGTGAAAATGTTGAATGATGAAATTGATCAAGAAGCTACAATTGCAGCTGAGATTGCTAGAGACAGTTCTCAAGACAGTCAAGATCCACTTGGACAACCAATTGTTGAAAATGAAGCAGCGATTGCCATGAATGAGTTGGAAACAGCAATGTATCAAGCACAAGAAGATGCAATACAGTTAGGAAACTTGGAAGAGAAACTAAATGTTGAACAGAAACAAATATATCAGAAAGTGAAAGAGCAGATTGACCATGGATTACTTCATGAAAAGAAAGACTGCTCATGTACATCATTTCAACCCATCCGAATGTATGTGAGTGGTCAAGCTGGAACAGGAAAGAGTTTCTTAATTAAAGTAATTACAAGTTATCTGCAGACAACAACTGAGTCGCATTTGTCTTGTGTTGTCACTGCTCCAACTGGGTTGGCATCACATAACATTAAAGGAATTACTTTACTTCGTTTACTAATGCTGCCAGTAGAGCATGAGAACAAATTGGAATACCACAAGCTATCTGGAGAAGCTTGTTGTGAAGTTTCAAGAGTGCTGAAGAAAATTAAACTTCTCATTATTGATGAGGTGAGCATGGTTTCAAACTTGATGCTTGCCTTTGTGCATTTAAGAATGCAGCAAATTCTTAAAACAGAGTATGACGTGTTATTTGGAGGAAAACACGTCACAGTTTTTGGAGATCTACTGCAACTGACATCGGTAAAAGGACAACCGGTATTTAAAACACTTGCCCATGAAGATACTAGAAAGTCTCTTGGCAGTGTTGGCAATGTGAACATTTGGAGTAATTTTGAATACAAAGAACTGACAACAAATATGCGACAGGCAAATGATGCTGAATATGGAAGTATTCTTCAAGATATAAGAATTGGAATTCTTTCAAAAAAAGGGAAAGAAGCTTTGGGAGTCGATTACTTTGTTATGTCTTTCCAAATGAAAATGCAGTTGCTGCAAAAGTGTACGTGGAAATTGCTAAAAATAAGTCAGTGATTTGCTTAATGCCAACACTGCGTGAGTGTTCAATATTCAACGAAGAATAATTAAAATTGGAAAATGAAGAAATTGTCAAAATGGAAGCCATCGATAAAATACTACATGAAGGAATCACTATTATTTTAACGGATAATTTGTGATCAAAACTAGATTGTTTAGAAAAAAAAAATCTTAAACTGCTGGTTTGGAAAAGACACTGTATGTGTGTGTAAACTGTCGGGTCATTTTAAGGCGTAATTTGGATGTAGAGAAAGGTTTAGTTAATGGTGCAATGGGCAAAGTGGTGGATTTTGTGAATTATAAGAAAAAAGAAGGAATTGAATTTTTAAAAATTAAATTTGATCAGATTGATGAAGTTAAAGAAATTTGTTGTTGTTCAGTTCGTTTTTTGCTTGTTAAAGATTTATATGTCCGTAGGAAACAATTTCCATTTTCTCTGGCATATGCAGTGACTATTCATAAATCTCAAGGATTAAGTGTAGACAGTGCATTGGTGAACATTGGATCTACCGTATTTAAAGAGGGTATGGCATATGTTGCTTTGTCGCAAGTCAGAACATTATCTGGTTTGTTTTTGATTGATTTTGATGAGACAAAGCTTACTGCAGATGCAAACTATGTAAAAGAGTATAATAGGTTAACAAGGGTGTATGCTCCAAATTTAGGTCAATATCCTGTATTTGAAAAGCGTGTGGTTAGTCGAAAAAGAAGGTTAGAGAATATCTGTTCTGAAGGTATCAAGAAAAGAAAAGAATAAGATAATGTTGTGATTGCAGGTAAAAAGAAATTGGACACTGCTGAAGAGATTGTTGGTTATCAGTTTGAAAATAGTTCTGGTGTCAACTGCTATGCTAATGTAGTGGTCAATGTTGTTTTTTATCTTGAAGATTTGCAAGAGCAAATTATGGAGAATCGGCAAAAAAGATTTTGTTCTCTGTTGCACTCTGTTTATGAAAAATTGACAACAGATAGCAGTAAAATACAATCTGTTTCAGATGTTCGTAGTCTTTTGGATGTGTGTTCTGGTTCTACACAATTTACACAAAATATCCAACAAGATGGTCAGGAATTTTTAATGTATATGCTTACCATTTTTGAAAATGAAGGTGTAGAAATAGAAAATATATTTGGCCTTTCTTACAAATGGGAACATCATTGTGAAAATTGCACGTATACATGCAGCACCAATGTAGACACTGAGAGATTTCTGTATTGAACATTACCAGACTGTAAATCAGTGGCTTTCAATAAATTAGTGAAAGGTGCAATTCAAAACATGGAGTGTAGCCAATGTAAATCAGAAATGTTATCCACATTATTGTTAACAAAATATGGAAAATACATAATTTGAATGATGCAACGTTGTACAGCTGATGGAAGAAAATTGGATACTTTAATAAAACAATTTGTAGCAGCACAAATATCAATATCAGGAAGGACTTTTGTAGCAATTGCAATAATTTTCCATGATGGTCCTTCCACCAGATCTAGACATTACACTGCCTATCTAAAATGTGACAAAGGCTGGACACTTTGTAATGATGCCCAGTTGGTTTTCAAACAACGTTTGCCTAGGGAATTACAAAATTCCTACCTAATATTTTTGAAGCCAAAGTTTTAGGAAGCTAATTCACTCTCTGAGGAATGTATTATTATAATTTAACAGAACTACCATTGGACAGTTTACATAAAGAAGAAGTGCAAAAATACCATTTGGCCTCAAGGAAAGGTATATTTTTGAATTATGGACGTTTTGGTGGTCATTTATTCGGTGATTATATTAATGTGGCAAAATGTACAGTTTTTATAAGTTAAAGTTATACAATTTTGTAATCTGTAAGCATTTCATATATGTATGATTTGTATTTTCTGGTATTTTACTGAGAATAGTATGTTGGTTTTTTTTTAACAATCTTTCTGATTGTTTTTTTTTTGCCCGCTGTTAAGTGATGAGTACCATTGAAATCACTATTTCGAGTGAAATTCAATATATTCTGAGAACAGCAAAAAAGGCAAAAAAATTACTTTGTGGAAATTATGTTGTTTTGTAAAAAATGTATTATTATATGTTATAATTTTTATTTTATTTTATTTCTAAGATCCAAATTTTAAAATGAGCAATTTTTAAGAAGTTATATTTTAATGAAAAATAGGCAAAAATGAATAACATTTTTTATTCCTATTACTGTGAAGGTAAGTTTAACTAAGTCTCAATATGCAGAATGAAGAGGCCTGCAAGAATCTACAAAGTTGAAACACGTTTCTTCAAACACTTTGTTTATGTAGTTTTGAAATCTGACCATAATCAGATATCAAGTGACCTGCAAAAAAAGAGATTTGAGGGGTTCATAATATTTCATCTTTTTAGCTGTTGAAGGACCGCAATCATTTCAATCATTCTTCTTTGAACATCTTTGCAGGCAAAATTCTGTGCTTACCTTCTATCATTCGCAAGGAAAGTTAAAAACGGAAATATGTCACTTTTTGTAACATAGTTATTGTGCAAGATACTCTTTCATATTTTCAAAGAGAGGAAAAGGCACTCTGTGCACTTTTTATACTCCATATAACCTCATCATGCAGACCACTTTCAGTTGAAAGGGTGTTGTTGTGCATGATTGCACTTAATACTCATAGAACAAGACACATGTCTAGATTTATTAGAAATTGTAAATCTCGATATGTGTGTGAATGGTGCACCATTCTACAATTGGTGTAGGAAAGCACAACAAAGAGAGTTGTTTTAATTTCTCCACATTTTTATATCTTCAATGCATGCTCATTGTTTTTGTACAGGAAGGTGTGTCTTCCTGTAGAAAAACAAACAGCACATGACACAGATATCCTTGCACTATTGTGCAAGGGTGCCTGTGTCACCACATGACTGCAGTTTAAGCAGCCGTGCAGAGAGAAGCATAGATTTGCAACATATTTATATACATATGTTGCATCCCTGTGCTTCGGAAGTACTACAGCACACGACAATTAAAGAGGTTACTGTGTGATGCTGCAGCACTTCCTTATAATTCTGCACTTATACATTCACCATATGCTACTAATGCATTCATTCAGTCAATTACGTACTACACATACATTCATCTAAACTTTCACACACTAACAAAGAAATTTAGCTCTTTTTTTAAACCAGGAAAGTTAGTTCTTACAAGAACTTTTTTTTTCTTCTTTCTTCGTTTATGTTTTTTGGGGGGTTTTGTGAACAATTTTGTGATTTTTTTGGTTTTTCTGAAAAAAAAACAAAAAAAAACAGGAGAAACCAAACAATGAACTTCAGGGAACAGTAAAAAAAATTACAAAAAAAAATAGCAAATATGACTTTCCTGCCGGCGGCAGATGAGGTCGATTGACTGCTCGCCATAGCACAAAGTCTTATTGCACTTAGTGCAGAGCACTTTTAAAAATTGAAATTGAGGACGGATGTCCAGTGTTTGGTCTGAGGGATGCACTCTTGACGTGCTCGGCTGCGATGAGGTGGATGGCGCAGGAGAAGGAGTGTCTCTCATCCGTCAGCACTCTTCACGTGCAAGATTGTTTGGATGAAGGCTCCTCACGTGCTTCATCATACTTGCCATGCCGCAAGAGTGTTTCTTGGTAGGATCCCCTCTCGATAAGACTCTTTTGCAAATCTTACATGTGTCCAAGGTGGCATTGGTCTTATTCTGTCCTTCGGGAAAAGTAAAACATTTCCACACCACTGAAGCAAAACGTTTTTTCTGTGGTTCCTCCGGCAAAAATTCATCCTCAGAGGTTTGAGGTGATGCAGGTGATGCCTGCTGCCCTGAAGCCATTTTTGGTTGCAAAAAGTTAGAACTAAGTGTATACTTAGTCTAAAAAGATCTTCTTCTCTCCAAAGAGATGGTTCTCCACAGAAGCTCAAAGAAGAATGATTGAAATGGGTGGGGTCTTTCAATAGTTAGAAGAGGAAGTGTAATGAACCAATCAAATCTCTTTTTTTGCAGGTCACATGGGATCCGCGCATCGTGCGCTTACGCAGCACGCACTCAGCGTGCATCTGTGAAATTGAATTAAAAAGAAATATAGGATTAGATGTCAAAATATATTAGTTTTAAGACTAGTTTAGAGTTTGTCTTCAATTAATATTCACATGCAATACATAAATATGCTTTTTTAAATGTTAAATACTTCGTGGGATCCGCGGACCTACCGCGTCACGGACGCATATGACGCATCGTAGAAGCGCGTAGACGTTGCGTTACGTACATCGAAGTTATCGCGTATAGGCTGGGAGTCGCGTACCGGTCGCATAGCGATCGCGCACTAAACACGTACCCAACACATACCTTGCGCGGATGCTATCGTGTACAGATCGTGAACGGTGCGCTTAGGGTGCGCGGATCCAAAAACATTGAAAAAAACTATATCTAAAATAAAGTTTTGCACTTATAGTTAAAAAAATATTTTGAAAAATATAAAAAAATATGTTTGAAAAACCCATTAAGTTCAAATAATATTTTTTAATTTTTAAAAGAATTAATTGAAGAAATATGTTTAAAAGATGGTGATGAAAAAGTATTTTAAAAAAAAATAATTAATGAAATTGACACACTGAATTTGAAAAATATAGAAATCGAATCAAAATCATTAAACATGATATCTTTAGAGATAAGTTATAGATAGGAATTAGCATTTAAAAAACCTTTGAAATTCACTGAAAAAACCATAGGTTTCAGGGGCGTTATAGTTAGGAATTGGCATTTAAAAAACCTTTGAAATTCACTGAAAAAACCATAGGTTTCATGCATGTTATAGTTAGGAATTGGCATTTAAAAAACCTTAGAAATTCACTGAAAAAACCATAGGTTTCAGGGGCGTTATAGTTAGCTGGACATTTCCCTCATACAAAACCCTAGAAATTCCCCTGTTATAGTTAGTTCAGCTAACTATAACTCGCGCCCCCGCAATGCACTGCTAATGACGTCACATATTACATCACTCATGACATGGTCAGTGACATCACTGATGACATCACTGATGACATCTCAAATGACATCACTGATGACATCACTGATGCCGTCATCCATTGAGTATGTGTTTCTGAACAGTTTTAATATGTTTAATATATATAGGGAAAGGCCTGTTGAAGAATAAGTGGGTGTACAAGTGTGTGAATGGGTGATTTTCTAGGTGCGTAACTGACTCTATAAGTGAGTCATTAAATGTATCTTACTACAGACTAGTGACTAAACTGTGTGAATGGCTGTATCTGTCTATCTGTTGGTGTATAAACATCTGCATGGTTTTGTGAATAGCAATATGAGTGTCTCTATGGGTTATTGATTGGTTGTCTGAGTATCTGTATGGATGCCTGAGTGTATGTGTGGGTGGGGTGTGTGTGACTGTGCATAGATGTGTGAGTGGGTGATTCTATGGGTGCATGGTTTTAAGAGTGCAACTGTGATGGACTGTATGGTTGGGTGAGTGTATGTAAGGGTGTGTTAGTGATTGGATGTATATCTCAGTTGTACATGTGACAGTAACTACATATGTGAAACACAGTGTATATGTGTATAAGAGTAAATAACTATCTATATGTGAGAGTGTGTGATTGCGGGGCTGGCTGTATGGATGAGTGTGTGCTTGTACTAGTAATTGAATAAGAGTGTCACATTTTTTTTGTATTTTTATGAGTAAGTGAACTTGAGTGTGTTTAACTGTATAGGTGAGTCAATTGGACTGTGTTTAATTATTTGCACAACTGACTAGGTGTGTCAGTACCTCAATGGATGATTAGCAGTGTGTGAGTGTCTATATATCTGTATAAATGCATATGATAGTCTTGTACGGAGTGACTGTAAGTATGAGTGACTGTACAGGTGAGTGACTGGAGGTGCATGTAGACCTAAGAGTCAATGAGTGGGTATGTAGTTATTGGTATCGGAGTATCTATGGTCTTCAAAATGGCCGTCTGAAATTTTGAGTTGGTGTATCAAAAGTTATATTAGGGTGTGAGAAGGTGGGGAGGGAAAATTATATAGAAAGTGTCTTTATATCAGTGCCATAATTGGACCCACTGGTGCAAGAGCTAGGGTATCCAGCTGATGCAAAGTTGAACCACTTCTGCTGTATTCAAACATAAGCTCCGGCATCGGTGAATTGTATATTACATGTTACAGTTGCATGTGAAATAAACAATAGCTATTACACTTGAATGACTCTACATTCTATAAAGAAAATAAAGGTAGGATTCGATTACCACATGTATCGTTTAAGAAAAGAAAGAAATAAAAAGGAAATTGCAGAATGTAGTCATCAAACTTTTTATGTACCTTGGCAGTGCTTTTTTGTAACAGAAAATTAACAACAGTAGAATAGTTAGCAATCTGTTGTACAGTAGATTCAATGTGGTGCGTGTCAGAATTGGTAGTAGTTCTACCCACATTGGAACTTTGAGGATGAATACAAACATTTTGCTTCTGAGAAGCACATTCTGTACCTTTGTAGTCAAACCGTACATTATTGTCTTCAGCTGTTTCAAAAAAACATTCTTGTGTACTAAGGCATCAAGCTTAGACTCCAATTGCTTCTGCTGTAGTCAAATCGAAGCTCCTGCATCAGTGAATTGCACATTATGGGCCTCATGTAGGTAAATAAATTACCGGTTCTTAAATACCGAGCCGTACCGAATCGGTAAATAAGAATCGGTAAGTTACATGTAGGTAAAAATTCGGTAACAGTTACCGAATCGGTAACATTCGGTAATTAAGAATCGGAAATGACCGAATCGGTAAATACCGAGGTGGTATATACCGAATCGGAAAATACCGAGGTGGTATATACCGACTCGGAAAATACCGAGGTGGTATATACCGAATCGGAAAATACCGATTCGGCATGTACGGATTCGGTAAAGAAAATCACATGACTTGACGAAACAGCTAATCAAGTGCAACGACAGCCCACCCAACAAGGAACTGGCCACACCCAGGCAGGTGTACAAAATTAGCCGAAGTGGCCACACCCAGGCAGGTGTACATAATCAGCCGACCCTGGAGAGGCTTGGAGTGCAGAGGAGAGGCAAGGAGCCGTTGCATGTGCGAGCGGGTAAACGAACAGCATGTCCAGCCAGAGAACACAGAAAGACGGAGGGGAAAGGAGGAGGAAGCTGAAATTTAGCCCCAAGGAACTCCAGGTGCTGGTGGAGGAGGTGGTGAAGCAGCACCACAAGCTGTTCGGAAGGCAATCCCTGCAAGTGCCTGAGGTGGAAAAGCGCAACATATGGCTGGCCATCCAGGCGCAGGTCAATGCTGTGGGAGTGACCCACAGGGACATTGAGGTACTCAAAAAGCGCTGGTATGACCTCCGGATTGTAACCAAGAGGAAGATGGGCGACATCCAGAAGGAGGCCAGCCAGACCGGAGGTGGAACCAACAGGGCACCTGCCCTCACCGAACTGGAGGAGCTGGTGGCGGCCACAATCGAGCAAGAGAGCGTCGTGGGACTTGGGGACGCCGACAGATCTGCCAGAGCCGCAACACACCAAGGTAAGACGAAAGCACAGCAATGTAGCCCCCCCAACCCCTATCCCACATCCCCCAATTGTGAATCGAGAATCACACTGCAGTCCACACGTGTCAGTGCAGACAGGCAATGCATTCCGGGAGATGTAGTCAGGGCAACACTAACCATGACGTAAATGTTACAGGGCAACAAGGCATGTCACGCACTCGAGGCACAAGGAGACAGGGGACATAATGGAATGTGAAATGATTTATTGTGACGCATGCAATGCAGCCCTTCGGGGACACTGAGCCAATGTTGTATTTCTGTCCACAGATGTGACACCATGCAGGACAGGGCATGCTGCAGGAGAGACGGCACACCGGCCACATATATCGCCGCAAGCCAGCACATGTTCAGACCAGGGAGCAGGCCCACTGGCAGCCGCACCACCTACACAGCCAGCCTCGCCGCACACAGAGCCAGCATCACCTCACCCAGAGCCAGCATCACCACCACCAGAGCCAGCATCGCCACTCATGTTCGAATCACCGGCCACATCCCCGCTTGCAGGCGTGAGAATGAGGAGGCGTCCAGCAGCCAGGCTACGAGCCTTAGACACCTCGTCAGACGACAGCATGGGACCAGAAGACCGCACCGGGCCCCAGGAAGGGAGCCATGCCACTGTGCCCCACACCTCACAGGCAGCACAGACGGAAGCAAGAGGGCGCCGCAGGTCGCGTGTCCAGAGTCCACCAGCACCCACTGACGGCCATGGTGTCTTCTTGGGGCTCGAGGGCCAAATGTTAAAGCAACAGCGCCTGCAATCAAAGGCAGTCATGTCAGTCCAGAGGCACATGCGGGTGATGACGACAACATTAGTCAACATGGACACTAACATTAGCGGCATGGCTGCGGGCATTCGGGACATGTCCCAGTCTATCCAGCAGTTGTGCAGCAAACTAGATGCTGACATCGAAGCACGGCGCCGGGAACGCCAGAGAAGGGACACCACCAGCAGGGCACTCAACCGTCTGGCAACTGCGACTTCTCTACTGTGCCGGCGCTCTGTGACGATGCAGGAGGGCCTCACACAGTGCTGCAGCGACCTGTCTCGGGGGATGGTGCAGGTGACAAGTGCACTAGGGGTGCTATTGCCTAGTCAGGCGTCGACAACTGCTGCAGGGGATGCTGCGGAGAGCATCGACACCAGCAGCAGCATCACACCCCCCGTCCCAGAAGCACGCAGGAGCAGCAGGCGGCTTGGGGTTGGCTCCAGTGAGGATGCACAGGCCGTGCAACCCACCACTGCAGCGCGTATGCGCAAACATTGATGTTGCCCTGCTTTGCCACTTCCCATTGGGTGACGTAACCCTGGACATACTACTTGTATAGATGGTATATTGCCAGATTGGCCTGTTCATGTGTTCATGGCGTGGTGCCACATTAAAACTACGTCATGACTTCTCACAACTCGCTGTGTCCCCTTACTTACTCAGAAATAGTTGGCTGTGATCTCTGCCCGTCTCTCTCTCCCATCGATTGCAGTTGGCACTCTAGCTGCGTTGCCCTCTGGCTGGCCTGACTCATCCTCGTTGTCCTCATAATATGTTAGTTCCACATCTGTCCCTTTTTTCGTGGCAAGGTTGTGCAGCATTGCACAAGTGGCAATAATCTTGCAGCAGGTGATGGGTTTGTACTGGCGTGCGCCTCCGCTCTTGTGCAGGCAGCGGAACCTGCTCTTCAGTAGTCCAAACGTGCGCTCCACCACATTGCGTGTTGTTTTGTGTGCCACGTTGTATCGTCTCTCACTCTGGGTTGCTGGGTGTAGGTAGGGAGTGAGGATGAATGACCGGCATGCATATGCACTGTCGCCTGGATGAGTGAAAGGGAACCATCAGTAACATGCCTCATGACACTATGATTTGCAGGTTTCAAGGGGCGTCACTGTTACTTACCTAGCAGGTATCCCTCTCCAAATTCTCCGGCACTCAGTCGTGTGTATATCCCACTATTCTGGAAGATGTAAGAGTCGTGGGTGCTCCCAGGAAACTTTGCAACAATATCTGTGATGATGTTCCCTGCATCACAGATCACCTGCACATTGATGGAGTGGGTGGACTTCCTGTTCCTGTAGATGTGCTCTGTATCAGCTGGTGGACAGATTGGGATGTGTGTACTATCAATACAGCCGATGACATGGGGGAACTGTGCCATGTGATAAAAGTCTGTTTTTGTTTTCTGCAGTGCAGCCTGTGTGTTGGGGAAGCTGATGTAGTGGTGCATTCTCTGCATCATGGCATCCAGAAACTTCCTGAAGAAACGTGACAGGCAACTCTGGGATACCCCACCCACCGCAGCTATCACCACCTGATAACTGCCGGATGCCAGCAGATGTAGGCTGCAGAGCACCTGCACATGTGGGGGTATGGCGTGAGCCCTTCTTATTGGCTGGTCCAGGCGTGGGTGTAGGTCCCTGATTAAGTCCATGATGGTTTCGGGGTCTAGCCTGTACCTCTCATGTATCTCTGCATCAGTCAGCTGGAATAGTGTGATGCGCTGTCTGTAGATTTGTTCCTCCCGTCGCCACACCCTCAGTCCTGCTGCCTGTAGACGTAGGCGCCTTGCAATGACGTACATAGCGGCCATGTTGTCCACGCTGTAGCATTTTGGGTTTGCATTTATCCATTGTTGATGGTTACCACCTGCTTTTCATCCGTGTTAATTACCGACTCTTATTTAACGAATTTACAGGATTTCTTAATTACCGAGTGCTCCTACATGTCATTTTAAAATTTTACCACTTCATATTTACCACTTCATGTTTACCGATTCGTTAATTTTGTATTCGGTAAATTTGAATCGGTATTTTAGAATTCGGAATATATGAATCGGTATTTACCGCCTCATATTTACCGAAAAGTGGTTTTTGGACTCCTACATCTCACTTGTCTGAATACCGGTCGGTAACGGCATATTTACCGAAAATCGGCCGTTACCGACCGGTATTTGGCTACCTACATGAGGCCCTTTATCTTACAGTTCTATGTGACCTACAGAATAGCTATTAGACATGAATAAATACATTGTATAATGAAAATAAAGGTAGTTTACGATTACCACAGTGTGCCAACCAGGTCCCGAACAAAGTCGTCGTTTTACATTTTTATCGTGAGGTTCTGAGCAGAGGCTGACTTTGAGTAAAATTGTGTGAAAGGGCTTTGTGAATAACAAGCAGGCAGAGAGGTGTGTGCAGAAAGAATAGACGTGGTTTCTAAATGGGTGTCGGGTTTAGGTTAATTTTGGAAGTAAATAGGGTATTTGCATAGGCCATACATCACCGATTCCTGGTTATACTGGAGACATAAGGGGGAATAATGAGGATAGAGTTCAAATGTCTGAGTATACTTAGAAAGTTATTATTTCAAAGTTGTAGGATTGAAGTGTATTATAAAAAATTTAAAACAAAAAGTAAAAAAAGATGGAAAACAATCCATTCAAGAATAATGTGAGTTTCTTACAAATCTTGGAGATTCCAGTCCAGAAGTTCTTCAGCTGCTTGAGATGCATAATGTTCCAAGAGGCTATTGTTGCCATCGTGTGAGAAAAGCGAAGCGATCCAATTCATATCCTGGAAGGGACAGTAATGTTCCTCGAATGTTGGAGCGGTAATTTGAATGGGCAGGCAATCTGCGATGTTGTGAAAGGTCGCACGTTGCAGGAGATCTTTCGCGGCTGCACAGAAATCCCATTGCGCTGCGATTCCTTTTTGCATTGCATTTGCCATTGCTCTGCTGCCAGAACAATCACGTTCATGGTTTTCAAGATACTCCATTACCTGCTGGATATCTGCAGCGATTGTTGAGATGTTGGCAAGGCATACATCCATTCGCCAGTCGAATGGGCAAGTTTTGCAAAAAAACAATGGTAGTACGCATATTGCATAAGTGTAGATAAATGTTATGTTGTAGCTAGCTCCAATAATGGATAGAGGCAGGCAGCCGAAAAGTTTTTGTTTTTTTACAGTATTGATGTAGCTTGGCGTAGAGGCGTATTCTGTCGGACATAGTTGTTACCATTAAGAGTGTAGCCATTTCTAGAAGTAGAATTAGTAGTTGGATGGCTGTAAAGAGGGTGAGAATTATGGGCACTGTTCCTGTTATTCCAGAGATTATCGAAAGAATGTCTGAATGTAGTCTGGTATTAAAAGAAGAACAGTTTGAAAGCGTGTTAGAAGGCTGTAGGAGACCGTGTTAAAAAAGTGTGCCATACCTTGAGTGTAACATGGGTTGAAAATTGTGTAACAATTCACAAAGTGTAATGGGAGGTTCGTATTTTACTTGAAGTTCGTGGTATCTGCAGTCAATACATTTCTTTTGCAGAAGTGATGGACACTTCTGTTGTGAACAAAAGCGCTTTCAGTTTGGTTTGTTTAATGAAATCTGTTTTCAAAGTATGGATTGAAGGCCAAGTTGAAGTTTGGGAGTCAGTTTGTGTGGGGGGAATAGACATTGCCACAGGAAGTCACTCGGTTTGAAACAGTAAGGACATACGGTATGCCAGTTCACATTCTGTAGGAGTGCATGTTATTGAGAAGCAGATAACTGCAGTTAGAAAGCTGTGTGAATGTTAATCTGATTGTGGGAGTTGGCATCCTTTTAAGAAAGGACACAAGATTGGGGGCTGTAAGCTTAGAAGCGCCGTGTAGTTGGACATTAATGAATGACTGCCATTGTGGTCGCACTTTTCACCTGTGAGAAAAACTTCTGTATGCTCTTTAAAACAGCGATATGTAAATGGTAGAAACCACTGCTCGTGAATAAACGCGCTACTTCATATAATCACATACAACATGACAAACAACATGTACACCTAGCAGACACAACAACACTACGTACTGTGGGAACCATGGCTAGCCATGTACACAAACCAAACATGGCATGGCACCTCTGCCACACAATACAGAGGGCCCGATTAAGACAAAATCCTAAACTTACTAGCATTTTGGTATTCACAGAAGGCACTTACTCATTTCGGTATTCACAGAAGTTAGGAGTCCTAACTTTAGGACTCCTAAATGCCTTCTGTGAATACCGACAGCTTTAAAAGTAGGATTTTTCTCAGTTTAGTAGTAGTATAGTTAGGACTCCTAACTTTAGGACTCCTAAATGCCTTCTGTGAATACCGAAAGCCTTAAAATTAGAATTTTTCTCAGTTTAGTAGTAGTAAAGTTAGGAGTCCTAACTTTAGGACTCCTAAACTGAGAAAAATCCTAATTTTAAGACTTTCCGTATTCACAGAAGGCATTTAGGAGTCCTAAAGTTAGGACTCCTAACTTCTGTGAATACCGAAATGAGTAAGTGCCTTCTGTGAATACCAAAATGAGTAAGTGCCTTCTGTGAATACCAAAATGGTAGTAAGTTTAGGATTTTGTCTTAAGTTAGTTCTGTGAATCGGGCCCAGAATGCAGGGAGGGATGGCAGCAAAGTATGTGCGAAGGTGGCAAGTAATTCTCGATTATTAAAGTATACAATGCAAAGTCTTGAGGGGATGTGCCTGACAGACTTGAGTATGAAGAGCACAGACATGTACATGTCAACATACACTGATAGTCTATTGAGTGTAGTGGACAGTGGACACAACCATGATAGTACAGTCAGTAGGGAATGGTTGCACGTACGTGCCTTCCCACCCCCAAATGTTTAGGGAAGTGGGCTGGCTTGCCGTACGCAAGGTTTGCATAGGGATATGAATAAAGGGCATGTTTCTTTGGGTGTGGTTCTCTTCTGGATTGGTGAATGTGTCTGCCAGGTCTGCGCAGGTTACACCACCACGAGGCTGATGCTGTGAGCGAAGGTGGGTGCGTGAATGATGCTTTCAGCATGCTGGTACTCAGAAACCGCCATGGTCGCTGTGACACATATATGCCCCACAGTTCACCTTTCGATACCGCAGTATGTGAAAGAGGGACGACCACGTGCCGGCGGAAGGTTCTGGGCCGAGGTCTGCGACCTCAGAAGGCTCCTGAGATTAACGCTGGCTACCGCGGCACAGGCACACAGAGCCCAGTCTGAGGCCCAGGAGCGTGGAGTGCTCTGTATAATAGTAACACAGTAGTCCGACAGGTACCGACAGTGGAATGGTCTTTTGATACCATAGTGGACAATGTTAGAACTGTATCTGAGAGTGGAGATGAAGGTACTCCCTTCGACCAGCTGCAACCAACTCTGGGTCCCAACAGTGGAACGGTGTCTTGATCCCATAATGGATGATGTCCGATATTACATTCTGCTTAATTTTTACATAACTTCTTCCATTAAGGTGTATTAGACTCTGTGCTTCTGTAGTTAATCAATCAATCAATCAATCAATCAATCAATCAAAGCATTTATATAGCGCACTACTCACCCAGAGGGTATCAAGGCGCTAGGGGAGGGGGGTCCGCTACTGCTCGAACAGCCAGGTCTTGAGTTGCTTCCTGAAGGCGAGGTGGTCCTGGGTCAGGCGGAGGTGGGTCGGGAGGGAGTTCCACATCCTGGCGGTGAGGAAGGAGAAGGACCGTCCCCCTGTGGTGGCTCTTTGGATGCGGGGGACGGTGGCGAGGGCGTGGCCGGTCGATCGAAGCTGGCGTTTGGGAGCGTAGAAGTTGAGGCGGCTGTTGAGGTATCCTGGGCCTTGGTTGTGTAGGGCTTTGTGTGCGTGGGTGAGGAGACGGAAGGTGATTCTCTTGGTGACCGGGAGCCAGTGCAGGTTTCTCAGGTGTCCGGAGAAGTGGCTGCAGCGGGGGATGTCCAGAATGAGTCGTGCTGAGGCGTTCTGGATCCGCTGAAGTCTTTTCTGGAGTTTGGCGGTGGTTCCGGCGTAGAGGGAGTTGCCGTAGTCCAGACGGCTGGTGACGAGGGCCTGGGTGACCATCTTCCTGGTCTCGGTGGGGATCCACCGGAAGATCTTTCATAGCATGCGCAGGATGTTGAAGCACGACGAGGAGACGGCGTTGACTTGTCTGGTCATGGAGAGGGTGGAGTCCAGGATGAAGCCCAGGTTGCGTGCGTGGTCTGTTGGTTTGGGTGCGCTGCCTAGGGCGGGGGGCCACCAGGAGTCGTCCCAGGCAGAGGGTGAGGATCCCAGGATGAGGACTTCCGTCTTGTCCGAGTTCAGTTTCAGGCGGCTGTTCTTCATCCATTCGGCTACCTCTTTCATCCCTTCGTGGAGGTTGGCTCTGGCGGTGGCGGGGTCGTTGGTGAGGGAGAGAATCAGCTGGGTGTCGTCGGCGTAGGAGATGATGTTGAGTTTGTGCTGGCGTGCGATGTCTGCGAGGGGGCTCATGTACACGTTGAAGAGGGTTGGACTGAGCGCAGAGCCTTGAGGAACGCTGCAGATGACTTCGGTGGCTTCAGATGTGAACGGGGGAGGCGGACTCTCTGTGTCCTTACGGCGAGGAAGGAGATGATCCACTCCAGTGCCTTCTCCTGGATTCCGACGTTGCTGAGTCGCTGCACTAGTGTACGGTGGCAGACAGTGTCGAAGGCCGCGGAGAGGTCTAGGAGGATGAGGGCCGCTGTTTCTCCGTTGTCAAGCAGAGCTCGGATGTCATCGGTGGCTGCGATCAGGGCGGTCTCGGTGCTGTGGTTGACCCGGAAGCCAGACTGCGAGAGGTCGAGGGATCCGTTCGTCTCGAGGAAGGCGGCCAGCTGCTTGTTCACGGTCTTCTCGATGACTTTTGCAGGAAACAGGAGCAGCGAGATGGGGCGGTAGTTCTTGAGGTCGGTGGGGTCGGCTGATGGCTTCTTTAGTAGAGCGCTGAGTTCGGCATGCTTCCAGCTCTCCGGGAAGGTAGCGGTGTCGAAGGAGGTGTTGATGATGTCCCGCAGATGGGGTGCGATGACAGCGTCGGCCTTGTTGAAGACGTGGTGAGGGCAGGGGTCGGTAGGAGATCCGGAGTGGATGGAGTTCATCGTGCGGACGGTGTCTTCGGTGCTGATCGGGGTCCAGGCACGGAGGGTGGTGGTGGGGGGCGGTGGTTCGGTCGTGGCGTGCATCGGTTGAGTGCTGTAGCTGTTGTGTATATCCTTGATCTTGTTGTGGAAGTAGGAGGCGAGGGAGTTGCAGAGGTCTTGTGAAGGGGTGATGTCGTTGTTACCGGCGTTGGGGTTGGAGAGCTCTTTGACGATGTTGAAGAGTTCCTTGCTGTTGTGTGCGTTGTTGTCCAGTCGTTCCTTGAATGCGGTTTTCTTGGTGGCGTGGATGAGTTGGTGGTGTTTTTGGGTGGCGAGCTTGAGGGCAGTCATGTTGTCCGGTGTTGGGTCTCTGCGCCAGGTTCTCTCGAGGGCTCGGCAGTTCTTCTTGGAGCTCTTGAGTTCGTCGGTGAACCATGGAGCTTTCTTGCTACCGGGTCTGCTAGTCGGGGTCTTCAGAGGGGCGAGGTCGTCTGCGCAGTCGCTGATCCACTTCGTGAGGTTGGTGGCCGCTTGGCTGGGGTTCGTTGCGCTGGTGGGTGAGTTCTTGCTCAGGGCGGTCGCGAGCTGGTCGGCTGTGATCTTGTTCCAGCTTCTGCGTGCAACCTGTTGCTGGTGGTGGTGGATCGTGGTCCTTCTGAAGCTGAAGTGGACGCAGCTGTGGTCCGTCCAGTGGAGTCCGGTGGCGTGGCTGAAGGCGATGTCCTTGCTGGATGAGAAGACGGGGTCGAGTGTGTGTCTGGCGTAGTGGGTGGGGGTGGTGACCAGCTGCTTGAGTCTGAGGTTGGGGAGGTTGTCCAGCAGGGTGGTGGAGTTGCGGTCGTTGTTGTTCTCCAGGTGGAAGTTGAGGTCCCCGAGGAGGATGTAGTCAGCGGAGGGGAGGGCGTGCGGGCTGATGAAGTCGGCGATGTCTTCGCTGAATTGTGTGCGTGGTCCCGGGGGTCTGTAGATGAGGGTGCCTCTGAGGGTGGTCTTGGGGTTGATGTGGACCTGGAAGTGCAGGTGCTCGGCGGGTGTTGTCGGTGTTGGTCGTGATGCGGATGGTGTTCCTGTGGATGATGGCGATGCCTCCTCCGGTGTGGTTGATGCGGTCCCTTTGGATGATCTTGTAGCCGTCTGGGATGGCGATGGCAATGTCGGGCGTTGAGGAGGCGTTCATCCAGGTTTCCGCGAGGAAGGCGACGTCTGGGGCTGTGGTGTCGAGCAGGTTCCAGAGCTCGACGGCGTGTCTGTGGACGGAGCGGGTGTTGAGCAGGATAGTTAACTGCTCCACATGATTATAAGGCATGGTTTATTGCAGTTGCTGGAGTACACAGCTGTACAGCATGTTCGAACAGTGAAACAAGGTCTTAATTCTATGATTGAGGATGTCAGAAGTTAAAGTGTGTGATGATTTTTGTGTATAGCTTCTGTTAAGGCGCAACCAACTCTAGGTAACAACAGTGGAATGGTGTCTTGATCACACAAAGGACGATGTCCGATACTACCTGTTGCTGTTTTTTCACACAACTCCGTCTGTTGAGGTGCATCAGATTCTGTGCTTCTGTAGTTAAGTGCTGCGCATTGTTATTGGGCTTAGTTGACTGGTATTGCTGGAATACACCGCGGTAGAGCAGGTCCAAACAGTTAAATGGGATCAGGTGCAACCAACTCCGTGCTTCCGAATCCAATGGTATGTGGCTGTCAGTTGTGAATGACCACTGGATTTGGTGTAGACTGCAGTTTGCAGGGTTCACAATTTAGATTGGGTGGTGATTGTTTAATCACAGAATCCAGTAGTTAAGTAATTAGAACGTCTATTGAAACATACACAATATTGTTTTAGTATACTTGCTTCAAGAAGTTTTTTTATATCAGTTATAGGGTTAGTGAAATGACCAAATTTATCTTGGAAGTCCAAAGGAACAGTGAATATTGTAGACTGTGAAGAGATGAAATCCCAATTCAAATTGGTTTGATTTATTCATTGTAGAGTTCTCTGTAATTTATGTTGTTTTATTTATTAAAGAGGGAGTGAGAAAAAGTATTGATGGTTGTGTGTGTGAGTACTGCTTTCAATTAACAATGCAGACAGTAGTGTTCACAATTCAGATCGAGTTGCTATTGTAGATGATGCAGTCCTGTAAGAGAAGAGATTGCTGGAGTGTGCTCTGTCAGCACCACTCATACACATCATTGTAGGCTCCGCACACGTTTTCTTTGCTTTGTGTATTGCAAACTGTAGAGTTCAAGTCAATGCTACGTGACTGTGGGCCCTTGCTGTTCGCTCTCTCTGGCCTATACTGCAGACTTCAGTGTCCACATTTGACATTGAGTCGGTATTGTAGATGATGCAGTCCTATAGGAAAAGACATTGCTCCAGTGCGCTCTGTCTACACCACTGATATGCATCATTGCAGGCTCTGAACACATTTTTTTTGCATCGTGTATTGCAAACTGTAGAGGTCAAGTCAATGCCACGTGGCTGTGGGCCCTTGCTGAACGCTCTCTCTGGCCTATACTGCAGACTTCAGTGTCCACATTTGACATTGAGTCAGTGTTATAGAGGATGCAGTCTTGTAGGAAAAGACATTGCTCCAGTGAGCTCTGTCTACACCATTGATATGCATCATTGCAGGATCTGCACACTCTTTTTTCTTCGTGTAGTGCAAACTGTAGAGCTTAAATGAATGCCAGGTGGCTGTGGGCTCTTGCTGACTGCTCTCTCTGGCCTACACTGCAGACAGCAGTGTTCAGAATTCAGAAGGAGTCGCTATTGTAGATTAGGTAGTTCTGTAGGAAAAGACATTGCTCCAGTGTGCTCTGTCTGCAGCACTCATACGCATCATTGTAGGCTCTGTACACGTTTTTTTTTCTTCGTGTATTGCAAACTGTAGAGGTCAAGTCAATGCCACGTGGCTGTGGGCCCTTGCTGAATGCTCTCTTTGGCCTATACTGCAGACTTCTGTGTCCACATTTGACATTGAGTCGGAATGTAGATGATGCAGTCCTGTAGGAAAATATATTTTTCCAGTGCGCTCTGTCTGCACCTCTCATATGCATCATTGCAGGCTCTACACCCATTTATTTTTAGTTTGTGTATTGTAAACTGTAGAGCTCAAGTGAATGGCATGTGGCTGTGGACCCTTGTGACCGCTCACTCTGGCCTACACTGCAGACAGCAATGTTCACAATTGAGATTGAGTCGCTATTGTAGATGAGGTAGTCCTGTAGGAAAAGACATTGCTCCAGTGTGTACTGTCTGCACCATGCATTTGTATCATTGCAGGCTTTGCAGACTCTTTTTTGTTGCTTCTCTGATGACAAACTGGGTAGGTGAAGTAACTTTACGTATCAGTGGGTCCTTTGTGACCGCTCTCTATGGCCTACACTGCAGACAGCAGTGTTCATAATTCAGATTGGGTCAGTATTGCAGATGATGCAGTGTTGATGGCAACAGATATTGCTCCTAGTATGGCCTGTCTACAGCACGCATTATCGGTGGCTGTGCACATGCTGAATGCTTTTGATGTGGTTTTGTGAGTGCACTAGAACTGATGGAACGTTTATGATATAATCTTTTTGTGTATTATTTCAGATCTATTGATTGTGTGTCAGTATACCACAAGTTGTTGTTCTTTTAAGATGGAATTATTTCTAAATTATTTCACATCTACTGTCCCTACTTTACTGCAGCATAAATTATTGATTCTTTTAATATTGAATCTCTGTGTGTGATCCAATGATTACTGTTGTAGTTGATGCTAGCAGCACCCATTGCCTGAAGGCTGGTTTAGACTTACCGGGCACACATCCATCACAGATGTCACTGGATATGACACCATGGTAATAAAAAGGAGTAGAGCGTACGTGCCTGTATCCACTCCACTTTCTATATGTGCCCGTTTGTTCATTATCTATGCATGATACTGTCTCTGGGCCGTACTATATTACGTTGTGTTGTGGACAGCGTATTGAACCATGTTACCTGTGGTATTGGAGAACATTTTGGTAATGTAACTTTTAGGTGTATGGGTATCATAGGTGGAAGGCTACTTTACAGAGCATGAATATTGATGAAAATGATGGTTGCATGTTGTGTGTAGTGTAAGATATGTGTATATTGTAAATTGCAAAAAGTTGTGAACAAAGCTCTCTAAGCAGAAGAGGTGTGTCTCATGAAATGCAGTATAGATATTGACTAAAATGGGTGGAAATGTTATTAACTAATGAAATGCTTTTTTTTTATGGTTACATGGCAATCGCGCATCCAGTGCGCAATGAGACCGCACCAATGTGATTTTGAGAAAATATATTTATTATAATTAGAGATAGAAATATATAACTGTTTAAAATATTTTTAATTATCGCTGCTCTCATATACATTTAAAAGTTTTTTAGATATCATTTTGAGACAAAAAAATTGAGGGAATGGCATATGCGGCACGACATCATACGTCTATGACGTAACACAGGGCGTGGCAGCATGCACTCGTCGCATACGCGACCCTATACGTACATGATGTAACGCGCGGCTTGGTAGTGCGTACCCGTCGCATACCAAAGTAGCAGCTGGTACGACCTCATATGTACATGTTGTTACAAGGGACGCAGTGCCACAAACCCGTCGGATACAAAATGCGCTTCATTTAAATGTGGTGGATAGGATTCGCGTGTTGATTGAGCTTGGTAGACTACCGGTACGGGACTGTAGTTTTCTCCCAAAAAAAAAGATATACATATTTTGTGGGGAAGATATAAAAGATTACATAATTTGTAAAGTTTAAAAAAAGGATGATAGAGTTGGAAAATATTAAAAGACCATTTGAAAAAATATAGGTTTTATAAATATTAAAATATGAATTTAACATTTAAAAAACCTTTGAAATTCACTGAAAAAACCATAGGTTTTACAGACGTTATAGTTAGAAATTAGCATTTAAAAAACCTTAGAAATTCACTGAAAAAAACATAGGTTTCAGGGACGTTATAGTTAGTTGAACATTTGACTCATATAAAACCAGAGAAATTCGCCTGTTATAGTTAGTTGAGCTAACTATAACTCGCGCGCCTGCAATGCACTGCTGATGACGTCACATATTACATCACTCATGACACTCAACAAAAGTGCAGGAAGAAGCAAGAGATGTGCGGAAAGAATCAATAGAGGAGCAGAAAGTCCTATGCTAAAAGACACTTAGAATACAGTGAAAACACCTACATACACTAGGGAACACTATGCATTGGAGTACCCCTGTAATGAGTATGACCTCCTCTGTATTTGCCATGAGTTAGTGCCTGGGTCATTGCATGAGTACATGGTTAGTGACTGGATGATTAGAGTGCTGCAAGAACAGTGCGTGGTGATTTTATAACTGCTTGGGTTTCGGCGGAGTGATTGGGTAAGTACATGATGCTGGATGGGTGATTGGAGGAGTGCATGGGTAGTGACAGAGGGATTTCTGGAGTGCATGGGTACAACCTAGGTAACTGGAGGAGTGAATCAATACTGTGTAGGTGGTTAGAGGTCTGCATGGGTAGTGCACAGGGGATTGTAGCAGTGCATGAGTTAGTGCCTGGGTCACTCCATGAATACATGGGTACTGACTGGAAGATTAGAGTACTGCAAGGAGAGTGCATAGTGAATTTATAAGCACCTGGGTTTTGGCGAAGTGATTGGTTAACTACTAGGTGCTAGCTGGGTGATTGGAGGAGTGCATAGGTAGTGACAGGGCAATGGCTGGACTGCATGGGAACTGTTCAGGGTATTGAAGCAGCGCATGAGTTAGTGCATGGGTCATTCCATGAGTGCATGGGTAGTGACTGGATGATTAGAGTGCTGCAAGGAGAGTGCATGGTGAATTTATAAGTGCATGGGTTTTGGTGGACTGATTGCATAAGTACACACATGTCTCATCAGGCCCCACCCCCTCCCTTCACCAATGTGCAAATGCACCCCCTGGTGGGTTTTAATTTGGGGGATTAATTCCCCTATAATCCTGAGGGTCCCTGGGGGCCTACTAGCCCACCATGTACCTCCAGTAAGCACCACAGAGCTGCGTTGCAGAGAGGTGGTCCGAGGCCACTCCCCTTTTTACACCTCTCTGCAACGCAACTCTGTGGCACTTACTGGACATACCTGGTGGGCTAGTTGGCCCCCAGGGACCCTCAGGATTCAAGGGGACTTAATTCCCCAACTTAAAACATGCCACAGGGTGCGTTTGCACACTTGTCACATCAGGCCATGCCCCCTCCCTGCACCACTGTGCAAACGCACTCCCTGGTGCATTGTAAATTGGGGGATTAAGTCCCCTTGAGTCCTGGGGGTCCCTGCGGGCCAACTAGCCCACCACTAACCTTCAGTAAGCACCACAGAGCTGTGTTGCAGAGTGGTGTAAAAAGGGGGTGTTGCCTTGGACCACCTCTCTGCAAGGCAGACAGTACGGCAAGGAGAGTGTATGGTGAATTTATAAGTGTTTGGGTATTGGTGGAGTGATTGGATTAGTACATGGTACTGGCTGGGTGACTGGAGGAGTGTATGGGAAGTAACAGTGTGGTTGCTGGACTGCATGGGTACTACCAGGGAAAATGAACGTGTGAATGAACAGTGTGTAGGTGATTAGAGGAGTGCATGGGTAGTGCACATGTGATTGTAGCACTGCATGTGTTAGTGTCTGGGTCATTGCATGAGTGCATGGGTAGTGACTGGATGATTAGAGTACTGAAAGGAGAGTGTATGGTGAATTTATAAGTGCTTGGGTATTGGCAGAGTGATTGGATTAGTACATGGTACTGGCTGGGTGACTGGAGGAGTGTACAGGGAGTAACAGTGTGATTGCTGGACTGCATGGGTACTACCTGGGAAAATGAATGTGTGAATGAGCAGTGTGTAGGTGGATTACAGGGCTGCATGGATAGTGCACATGTGATTGTAGCACTGCATGTGTTAGTATCTGGGTCATTGCATGAGTACATGGTTAGTGACTGGTTGATTAGAGTACTGCAAGGAGAGTGTATGGTGAAGTTATGAGTGCTTGGGTATTGACGGAGTGATTGGATTAGTACATGGTACTGGCTGGGTGACTGGAGGAGTGTACGGGGAGTAACAGTGTGATTGCTGGAATGCATGGGTACTACCTGGGAAAAATTTAGGTATGAATGAGCAGTGTGTAGGTGGTTAGAGGACTGCATGGGTAGTGCTGAAAGAGGCAAGTGAGGTGCAGAAAGAAGCAGGAGAGGTGCAGAAAGAGGCAATAAAAGTGGAGAAAGGAGCAACAGAGGTGCATAAAGAGGCAAGAAATGTACAGAAAGAGGCAGGAAAGGTGCAGAAAGAGGGAACAGGGGTGCAGAAAGAGGCAAGAAAGGTGCAGAAAGAGGCACGAGTTCTGCAGAAAAAAGCAACAGAGGTGCTGAAAGGGGCAAGTGAGGTGATGAAAGAAGCAAGAGAGGTACAGAAAGAAGGAAGAGAAGTGCAGAAAGAAGCAGCAGGTGCTAAAAGAGGCGCAAAGGGTACAGAAAAAGCAAGAATAGTGCAGAAAGAAGAAACAGAGGTACAGAAAGAGGCAAGAGAAGTGCAGAAAGAGGGAACAGGGGTGCAGAAAGAGGCAAGAGATCTGCAAAAAAAATCAACAGAGGAGCTGAAACAGGCAAGTGAAGAGTAGAAAGAGGCAAGAGATCTGCCAAAAAAAAGGTGCTGAAAGAGGTGCTGAAAGAGGCAAGTCAGCTGCAGAAAGAAGCAAGGCAGGTGCAGAAATAGGGAATAGAAGTACAGAAAGAAGCATCAGAGGTGCACAAAGAGGCAGGAGGGATGCAGAAAGAGTAGAGAACAGTGCAGAAAGAAGCAAAAGGACCCTACGATCAGCCCAGCTCTCCTACGCCGTGGTCCCCCGCACCAGAAAGACCAGATCGGGAGGCCGCTCCTTCTACTTCCGCGCGGCCAGAGCCTGTAACGACCTTCCGCTCCACCTCAGACACATAACATCGCTCCCCATCTTTGCAAGAAACCTCAAAACCAGGCTCTTCGACAGACCCCCTCCTTGATGGACTGGAACCAGCGAATCCCCCTCACAACCCCTCACGCCTTGAGACCCTTACGGGTGTGTAGTCGCACTAAACAAACACCTGATTCAATTTGCTTTGATTTGATTTGAAAGAGGTACTCAAAGAGGCAAGAGGGATAAAGAAAGAGGCAACAGCAGTGCAGAAAGAACCAAGGAAAGTGCAGAAAGAAGCAACAGAGGTGCTGAAAGAGGGACAAAGGGTTCAGAAAGAGGCAAAAGAAGTGCAGAAAGCAGCAACAGAAGTACAGAAAAAGGCAAGAGTGTTGTGAAAAGAGGGAAGAGAGGTGTAAAAAGAGGCGAGAGAGTTACACAAAGAGGGAAGAAGGGTGCATACAGAGGCAGGAGGGGTGCAGTAAGAAGCAACAGAGGTACAGAAAGCGGCAAGATAGGTGCAGAAAGAAGCAAGTGAACTGTAGAAAGAGGCAACAGAGGTACAGAAAGACGCAAGAGAAGTGCAGAAAGACGCAACAGAATTGCTGAAAGAAGCAACAGAGGTGTAGAAAGAAGCAAGAGAAGTGCAGAAAGAGGCAAGTATGGTGCAGAAAGAAGCAATTACAGTGCTGAAAGAACCAACAGAGGTACAAAAAGTGGTAAGAGGGGTGCAGAAAAAGGTAGGAGGGGTGCCCTTTGAGGAAAAAGAGAAGTACAGAAAAAGCAGGAGTGATACAGAAAGAGGCAAGAGAAGTGCAGAAACATGCAGGAAAGGTACACAAAGAGGGAACAGGGGTGCACATAGAGTCAAGACAGGTGCAGAAAGAGAAAAGAGGAGTACAGAAAGAGGCAAGAGGGGTACAGAAATAGGAGAGAGCAGTGCAGAAAGAAGCAAAAGAGGTGCTCAAAGAGGCAAGAGGGATATAGAAGGAAGCAACAGCAGTGCAGAAAGAACCAAAAGAAGTACAGAAAAAGCAACAGAGGGGCTGAAAGAGGGATGAAGGGTGCAGAAACAGACAAGAGAAGTGCAGAAAGAAGCAACAGAATTGCTGAAAGAAGCAACAAAGGTTTAGAAAGAACCATGAGAAGTCCAAAAAGAGGTAACTGAGGAGCAGAAAGAAGCAAGAGCAGTGTAGAAAGAACCAACAGAGGTGCAGAAAGAAGCAAGAGGGGTGCAGAAAGAGGTAGGATAGGTACAAAAAGATGCAAGAGACGTTCAAAAAGAGGCAGGAGGGGTGCAGAAAGAAGGAAGAGAAGTGCAGAAAGAACCAACAGAGGTGCATAAAGAGGCAAGAAGGGTGCAGAAAGAGGTAGGAGAGGTACAAAAAGAGGCAAGAGACGTACAAAAAGAGGCAGGAGGGGTGCAGAAAGAAGGAAGAGAAGTGCAGAAAGAGGCAAGAGAATTGTTGAAAGAAGCAACAGAGGTGTAGAAAGAAGCAAGAGAAGTCCAAAAAGAGGTAAGTAAGGTGCAGAAAGAAGCAAGAGCAGTGCAGAAAGAACCAACAGATGTGCAAAAAGGGGCAAGAGGGGTGCACAAAAAGGTAGGGAGTGTGCACAAAAAGGCAAGAGAGGTACATAAAGAAGCAGGAGGGATGCAGAAAGAAGGAAGAGAAGTAACAGAGGTGCTGAAAGAGGGGCAATGGGTACAAAAAGAGCAAGAGAAGTGCAGAAAGAGGCAACAGAGGTACAGAAAGAGGCAAGTGAGGTGCAGAAACAGGCAGCAAAGGTACAGAAAGAGGGAACAGGGGTGCAGAAAGTGGCAAGATATTTGCAGAAAAAAGCAACAGAGGTGCTGAAAGAGGCAAGTGAGGTGCAGAAAGAGACAAGAGATCTGCAAGAAAAAGCAACCGAGGTGCTGAAAGAGGCAAGTGAGGTACTGAAAGAAGCAAGAGAGGTGTAGAAAGAGGCAATAGAAGTACAGAAAGGAGCAAAAAAGGTACTCAAAGATGCAAAAGGGATACAGAAAGAGGCAACAGCTGTGCAGAAAGAACCAAGAGAAGTGCAGAAAGAACAACCAGATGCTGAAAGAAGGACGAAGGGTATAAAAGAAGGCAAGAGAAGTGCAGAAAGAAGCAACAGAGGTACAGAATGAAGCAAGAGTGGTGCAGAAAGAGGGAAGAGAGGTGTAGAAAGAGGCAAAAGAGTTACACAAAGAGGGAAGAGGGGTGCAGAAAGAGGCTGGAGGGGTGTAGAATGAAGCCACATAGGTGCCGAAAGAGGCAAGATAGGTACAGAAGAAGCAAGTGAAGTGCAGAAAGAGGTAACAGAGATGCAGAAAGACACAAGAGAGGTGAAGAAACAAGCAAGAGAAGTGCAGAAAGAAGCAAGAGAAATGCTGACAGAAGCAACAGAGGTTTAGAAAGAACCATGAGAAGCCCAAAAAGAGGCAACTGAGGTGCAGAAAGAAGCAAGAGCAGTGCAGAAAGAACCAATCGAGGTGCATAAAGCGGCAAGAGGGGTGCAGAGAGAGGTAGGAGAGGTGCAAAAAGAGACGAGGGGTACAGAAAGAAACAGGAAGGGTGCAGAAAGAAGGAGAGAGCAGTGCAGAAAGAGCCAACAGAGGTGCAGAGAGAGGTAGGGGAAGTGCAAAAAGAGACGAGAGGTACAGAAAAAGGCAGGAAGGGTGCAGAAAGAAGGAGAGAAGGGCAGAAAGATGCAAGAGAATTGCTGAAAGAAGTAACCGAGGTGTTGAAAGAAGCAAGAGAAGAGCAGAGAGAGGCAAGTAAGGTGCAGAAAGAAGCCAGAGCAGTGCTGAAAGAACCAACAGGTGCAAAAAGAGCCAAGTGAGGTGCAGAAGGAGGCATGGTTACTGCAGAAAGAGGCAAGAGAGTTGCAGAAACAGGCAAAAGAGATGCATAAAGAGGGAACATGTGGGCAGACTGAGGCAAGAGAGATACAGAAAGTGGGAAGATGGGTGCAGAAAAAAGGAGAGAGCAGTGCAGAAAGAACCAACAGAGGTGCAGAGAGAGGTAGGGGAGGTGCAAAAAGAGGCAAGAGAGGTACAGAAAGAGGCAGGAGGCGTGCAGAAAGATGAGAGTGAGCTGCAGAAAGAGGGAAGAGAGGTGCAGAAAGAGGCAAGAGAGGTGTAGAAAGAGGCAAGAGAGGTACAGAAAGAGGCAAGAGGTGTAGAAAGAGGCAAGCCAGGTGCAGAAACAGGTAGAAAGGTGCATAAAGAAGCAAGAGAAGTGAAAAAAGAGGCAAGAGAGGTGCAGAAAGAGGAGAGTGAGCTGTAGAAAGAGGAAAGAGAGGTGCAGAAAGAGGCGAGAGAGGTGCAGAAAAAAGAGAGTGAGCTGCAGAAAGAGGCAACAGAGTTGCAGGAAGAGGCAAGTGAGGTGCAGAAAGAGGCAACAGAGATGCACAAAGAGGAAAGAGAGGTGCAGAAAGAAGAGAGTGAGCTGCAGAAAGAGGCAAGAGAGGTGCAGAAAGAGGCAAGCGAGGTACAGAAAGGGGCAAGAGAAAGGGCAACAAAAAGGAGATGACAAGACCGCCGTGGCCCACTCACAGACCAAGCGACTCTGTAGATGCGTGAGCTGACCAGCTGGTCAGCAGCTTGAAGGCTGCTCACTGTTGTCTCAAGAGTGTCCTGCCCTGTTGTGAATATTTTCAGCACCAGAGAAAGGCACAGCTGGCAAAGGTCAGAGGGACAGAAGTGCCCTCAAAATGCAGACCAAGCCTCTTAAAGAACGTGTTCATTTGATGAACTTGTCACATCTTCCAACTGTTTCAGGTCACACTCTCACTCACACCCCAGCATAAACATACTCTCAAAACTGACACAACTACTCCATCAATTAGTCAGAAAAATGAAAACATGTTCCCTTTGACACAATTGGATATGACGTGCAGTTCTGTTTTATATTAAAAGGAATGACTTCAATATGAGATGAACCTCTCTAAAGTGTAAATCTGAGCTTAAATGCCTGTCAGCTGGCTTTAAAATCTCTGAAAACGCATCAGTAAGGACTAAAAAAACCTTTTGTGATAAAATCAGATGTAAGACGAAAAGCCACAACAACGCACAATTTGCGAATGGATGGGCGTCGATGATAAAAGTGCTTTGTACGTTTCGTAACAGAACAAAAGTAATTTAACCACGTGAAATCGGCATCTAAAGAAAAACAATGTAAAGAAAACAGAAACGTTTAGAACCTCTCTCCAAAACTATGTTTTGTTGCGCGCGCTGCATCGCATTTGGTGATGCGCGCGCAACGAAATTCGTTTTATTTATTTTTTTCGTAACTTACCTGCAATCGGCTGTATGCCGCATTTTGCAACCCCCCACCCTGCCCCTCCTCTGCCCCACGTCACCGCCCCGGTAAGAAGAGAGTGAGCTGCAGAAAGAGGCAAGAGAGGTGCAGAAAGAGGCAAGCGAGGTACAGAAAGGGGCAAGAGAAAGGGCAACAAAAAGGAGATGACAAGACCGCCGTGGCCCACTCACAGACCAAGCGACTCTGTAGATGCGTGAGCTGACCAGCTGGTCAGCAGCTTGAAGGCTGCTCACTGTTGTCTCAAGAGTGTCCTGCCCTGTTGTGAATATTTTCAGCACCAGAGAAAGGCACAGCTGGCAAAGGTCAGAGGGACAGAAGTGCCCTCAAAATGCAGACCAAGCCTCTTAAAGAACGTGTTCATTTGATGAACTTGTCACATCTTCCAACTGTTTCAGGTCACACTCTCACTCACACCCCAGCATAAACATACTCTCAAAACTGACACAACTACTCCATCAATTAGTCAGAAAAATGAAAACATGTTCCCTTTGACACAATTGGATATGACGTGCAGTTCTGTTTTATATTAAAAGGAATGACTTCAATATGAGATGAACCTCTCTAAAGTGTAAATCTGAGCTTAAATGCCTGTCAGCTGGCTTTAAAATCTCTGAAAACGCATCAGTAAGGACTAAAAAAACCTTTTGTGATAAAATCAGATGTAAGACGAAAAGCCACAACAACGCACAATTTGCGAATGGATGGGCGTCGATGATAAAAGTGCTTTGTACGTTTCGTAACAGAACAAAAGTAATTTAACCACGTGAAATCGGCATCTAAAGAAAAACAATGTAAAGAAAACAGAAACGTTTAGAACCTCTCTCCAAAACTATGTTTTGTTGCGCGCGCTGCATCGCATTTGGTGATGCGCGCGCAACGAAATTCGTTTTATTTATTTTTTTCGTAACTTACCTGCAATCGGCTGTATGCCGCATTTTGCAACCCCCCACCCTGCCCCTCCTCTGCCCCACGTCACCGCCCCGGTAACACGCCCTATACGGGCCGTCGCTGCTCTTCACTGAACTCAAGTTGTTGTACCTGTGAGCGCTAAAATGCCAGTGTATTCATCATCTTTGTATAACAGTTTCAGGATATCAGCCCTGTCAAGTGCTGCACATCGGTTAGCCTAACACTTTTTGTCAGTTTTCATGCATAACTGCAAGTATTGGAGTTTGGCATGCAAATTGCCTGATGCGTGGTACTTGGCAGGACTGCAACAAACTGATGCACTAGCTTTCACTTATTAACTCATACCAACAGAGGAGCGCTGTCTTGGGCTGCAAAAACCTTCTAGAGACAACAGATTGCAAAACTCCACTAACTCGCACCAGTACAGCAGGTCTACCCCTTAGGTTGTAGAGGGATTACAACATTGTATTTTACAGCAGAAGTGTCTCCCAGTTTACATAACTCTTTCAGGCTCACACCTTATGCAGCAAAGCCCTTCCTCGTGCAACACAGTGTGGTATGTGCATGTCCTTGTCTGATAGTTTTTGTAGTGCTGTACAGAAGTCTGACGGGCACGCCTTTAAGCATCTAGTAGATGTCCGTCAGAACTGAGTGCAACAAACAAGATGCAGATTCCCAGCTTTTTAATCCATTCTGAATCCGTTTAGGTGGCTGTATGTCCTGTTGTCAGTCCGTGGGCGTAGGGGACACTTACATCTGCGAAGGAGGGGGGGGTATGTTAACCTCCAGAAGCCAGTACTGTTGAAGTACAAATTACTGACGTGTTAAAGGCTATATAAACAAGTGAGAAGACAAAAGCGTGCACCGTTTAGAAAAATAATTGTGAAAAGGGCAACAAATTGTGAAAAACAGTCATTATGTACAATTGCGTTTTCTAGCACAGGGCCGCTGGACAAAACAGATTCAATCTGGGAACTGTAAAGTGGTGGGGGCGCTAGGCCCGCATACTTAATGAAGGACCACTCAGACACTGGATTGATGGAAGATAACTGGCCAGAAGCACGTGCGCTCGGCCCCTTTTATTATCAGGGTCACCTGACTGGTGATGCCTGTGGTGGGTGGGTGTTTAGTGTGTGTGACCAGCATCTAAAACACTAGACTGTATCCAGCAGGATACTACATCCGTCCCAACTTTGGATAAAAGGAAATACACGAAGTCCAACCTGTAAAGAAATCAGACACCCCAAAATAAATCACAAGTAGCCTTATTTTCAGGCCGCAGTCCGGCGGTGTTGGTTTTCTTGGACCACCATTGTTCGTGACGTTCGGGTTTGTCTTGGCAAACTACTTGAGACCGACCTGGTCTATCAGTAACAATGTCTATGTACACGAGTCCTTCATCAGGATACTGGGAGCTGTGATGAGATGATTCTTGGCATGAGGTTTCTGCCTGGAGGTGATGTGCTAGCTGTTCCAGTATCTTGACGGTCAAGATGCTTTCGACTTGCCTCTCTCACTTGGGCACCTCTCTCACCAGCACCTCCATGTGGGTTTTCCTGCTGGGCGGTCATGAGGTTACCACTCAGCAGGTGGAGCCGGGACTTCGGATACATCTAGCTCGGATGAGAAGGAAGTGGAGAGCATTCGGGCCATGAACCACAGCTTAGCCCAAGGCAGGAGGAGAGGAGGTGGCCAGACCAGTGGTCGTGGGGTCTCCCTCCCACCGCACCAGACGGCCAGAGGAGGTGCAGGGTCCCAGGATCACATGATCCTGCAGATCATTGAAGGTCCAAGGCTCTCGGCAGTTCCAGCCACCACACAACCTTGTCGCTGGTGCGCCCAATGCCCAAATCGAGGTGCTGGGGGGCCAAGCGGTCATCCAAGAGGCCAGGCGGGGCCGCCATGGTGTTGACCAGTCTCGGGTCCCGCGGTAGTCAGGACCTAAATGGAGGTCAATGCGGCTGCCTGGGGCTTGGGCGGAGAGGCAACATGGGGTACCCCCCATGTCCGGAGGCACCCCCATGGGGTCCACAGGAGGGCAAGAGAGGGAGAGAAAAAAGGGGGGAAAGCAGTCCACCAGGTGCGTAGATCACGTAGCAGGGCCGGTAGTGGTGTCCATCCAGAGTGACAGCCAAGGCGTCCTCGGTCATCCGCTGCCGCACCCGGGGTAAGAGCATGTAGGCCAAGGAGTGCAACCCACGCTGGCAGCAGCCCAGGATCTGATATTCAGCCAGGATGCAGGGGCAACCCTGGCACCAGTGGGCCTTCAATCGCCAAAAGGTTGAGGAGGGATGGGTGGGGAGGGACAGAACTCCAGTCCCACTGTGGCCCGAAGCGACGTCTGAACATCCTCTCTGGCCCTCTGCCCACCAGGGGATCCACAGCCAAGCATGGCAGTCTGGCCCGTCCCAGCTCCTCCCAGTGCCTCTCACCTCTGGGAGCCTGGATATACACTGGATCACTGGGCGGTCCTCTGATCCACAGGTGGGACCAGCGATGGGAACCCCATGGGGCCGCTCCTCCCTCACGCCGCAGCTGGGACCGCCGTATACCGCAGGTGCTCCAGGAAGAGGAAGGATTCATCTCGCCGTCTGAGGTCCGTGATGGGTCAGAGCTCCGAGACAGGGTCTGGCGGTGGCACTCAAATGTCATCTGCACCGCTCCCAGGTATGGATCAGGAGCCCTGGGCAGCCTGGCAACAGGATTATAGGGTGGGTTCTCATCAATGGTGGCGGATAAGGGAGCAGATGATGGAGGGGTCCGGAGCACTTCTAAAGTGCGACTGCCATCTTGACGCTCCTGACCACGCCCCCCCTCTTCTGCATATTTACCAATACTAATCTCTTTGTCCTGTTCCACTGCACCCAAAGTTATGAAGTTTCTGTACACTCCTCTTCAGAACCAAAATCAAAACTGTACATCATTACAAACTTTCTGTACATCTGCTACACAACCATGCAAAAGTGGTGAAGTCATTTCACTTAAACATAATTCAGGAGTTTTTACATTGTGAAGTCTCATACTAACTTCTGCATTTTAGAGTGATGTACAGCAAACATTCTTAAATGCTGAAAAATGCATTGGCACTCGTTTCTTAAAAGACAAGCCAGTGAATGACCCTGTAACTTAGTATATTTTCTTATTTTACATGGATCTAGCCATTGCAACATCTTAATCTTCCGTTTAAAACTTTTATTTGCATATTCACCTAAAATGTTTTGTAATATGCCAATAGGCTCAAGACAAATACTGCACATAATGCTACAATCCCACTTGTGTATGCCTTGCTTGATTTTCTTAAGCTATTACTTCTTTTGCATTTTTTCCTTTATAGTTAGGGAGCCATCTTTCACCTCATGAGATCGGCCACTTGAATCAACTGCATGTATGAATGTGTTCTCTTGAAAATAGCTTTCTTCATTAAAAAAGGCTCAGAAATGGAAGTGTGCTTCCATGTGCAAGTAGAAGATTTACAAAAGTACCTTCTATAAACCAGTCATTTTCTTTTGCTTTTCTCCTTCATAAATACCATTGTTTTATCCAATGTTCTCATTCTCTTCAATGTTAAGATAAATAATTTTTGTTTCAACTCAAAAGCTCTATCTATTTAAGACCTTGCATGCTTAGCACTGGTCACCAATGAAACTACACAGAGCAGGATTAGGCCCACAGGCCAACTGCTGGAGATATCGAACACGAACTGCGATATGACTCACATCATATGCGAGTGTCCTTCGGCACAACCACTATGGTCTTATATGTGTCAGGTTCTGAGTGCCACTATGCCCCTGCACTTGCCACTTACTCCTACTGCCATTGTTACGCATGACCTGCAACACTCCCCGGAAGTCTCAAAATCACAACGCCACCTTCTCCATACGGCACTAGCCATTGTAAAATGATGTATCCTGAGACAATGGAGATCACAAACCCCGCCATCGCAAGAGAACTGGCTAATGGCTATAATTCACACACCCGCTCATGAGCTAATCATTTTACCAGGTGTGGGCTCCCTTTTTACACACAGAGGATGACAACGCAGAGAGCACTACAAGTGAGGATCTGATTCCGACCACAGCCAGGCCGCTAGACATGGGAGAGTGAAGCACAGCATGTGTGGCTGCCCTGTGTGACAGTATCCTCCCCATCCATCTCCCATCACCCCCCTTCCCCCATGAGCACCCTCACCAGCACTGACCCAACATGGACACATCAGTATCAAACCCCCACTATGCAAGTACACATCTCATATAGCCCGGAAATATACAGCTTACACTGTACCTCTCACCCCTCATCACGACCCTCCCTTATATCTCCTCATGTACACACTTTGCCATCTTTCAGGCCCTCCCCTGCCTCTACTCCTCCGCTCAGCCACATTCCCATATCCCCACCTTCCCCCTTCTTTCTTCCTCTCCTATCTACCTCCCTCTCATACCCTCTCCACCTTTCTATCAGTACTCATATTTATCCCATACCCTGCCCCTACCTACCCCTCATTCTCCACCCCCTGTTATCCCTCCCTGTTCCCCCTCCCACAATCCCTCCCTATTCCCTCCCTATTTCCCCATCTTCCCTTCCTCCCCCACTCCTTTCTCCCTCTCCCCCCAGCAGTGCAAACAAGTGGGAACCCAACCTCCATAGTTTGATGGCTTAGAGATCTCAAAAACTGCCTAGATCCTGGCAAGCACCCCTTACATACCCAACCACCCCACATGCCCCAGAACCACTCTGGCCCCCACCACACTTGTTCACTTGTTCATTCTCGCAACCCCGGGGACCCATGACCACCCCGCCACTAATGCTACAAAAGACCCCACTCTACTACTGCCATAATTAAGGACACCCACAAAGCTACTCTTGTCTACATGTCCCCCCTGATACGGACACCCCCACCACCTCACACCAGTATGTCCCCCCATGTAGTAAGGACTCCCTTAATACGTACATACATTGTTAAGTTAGCATAACCACGTCAGAAGTTAGAAAGCCATCTTGCTGCTTTTGCACACGACACTGCGTTCACATGTTATTGCTTAAACGAACTGCTGACTCGAGTTTTGCCTCACACGAGAGCAATCTGTTGTTACCATCCCGAGCTCTGCGAAGCGACCTTGGTCTGCACACGATGTGACAAACAGTCTGAGTTGTTAGACAATGCATGTTTTCCACTCTAGGTTGATCGACCCACTATTTAGTCATAACACACGAGCAGCTGCACATACCTGAAAGTTGGTGCTTTTAATATCACGGACATCATGTTTATTATTCAGACCGAAGACGAGCCTTCCTGCGAGAAGACTCCTGATGCTCCTGTGATGTGATTTCACTAAGCTGATCTTTGAGGTATGGGGTCCCCTATTCAGGCCTAAGAGACCTTCTGTTAGTCTAATAATAATATTAGCCTCTTAGTAAAGGGAAAGTGGTAGTATCCACTGTCATTATAACATGATCACCCCTTTTATATTCTATGGAATTGTAACTATGTTGATGGTTTTGATTTTAATCATTTGTCTGCTTGTATTAGCCAAAGTACTGCATATTAGGACACGTGGTCTATAAAAATAAACTCTTTTTATTTTCACTGTGTCTCTGTTGATTCTTGTTGTGGACGGATGTGAGAATAATATACGAACAGGTATTTCCGATTCCCACCATTCCTGAGTATGTACTGAGTCGCGTGTTCTGGGTTGTCTTTTCATTGGGACCGCCGAGCTAAATCTTGGATAACGAATGGGACACTTATGCTAGCCGGATACAGGGTTCTGGGTTCTGAGGTGAGTTTCTGGTACACCACAACTCACTGAGGTCCTGGGGTTCTACGCATAGTTCTGTGTATAAGCAGAATCCCTGCAACATGGCGCACCTAACGTTTGGTCTATGAGTTGAAACGCCTTAGTAGTGCTCGCGTTTGTCCACAACACCCTCATTCTTGTTTCCGGATAACAAGTCTGACGGATTTAAACCTACCTAGGTCTATTGATATAGGTTCTTTCAAGCTTGATAATTAAAAAGGTTAGTGAACCCTTGTGCTACTGATAGTTTCACGTGTGTTGTCCTAATGTCGGTGGATATTGCGGCGCATAGCCGTGCGGCTCTGAAACGTCATTTGACGCAGTATGGGGTACCGGACACTGGTATGAACGTCATCTTTGTGGTGGGAGCCGATGCGGCTCATCCCTATGAGTTGTTCTACTCTTGGGTGACGATTCCAGCGGTGGGGGATGATGACACCTTTCATTCTTACACTGCCGCTGCAGTGCCGGCGAACTATACGGCGTATAGGACACAGGAAATACCAATATCTGCTTGGCAGCATCTTATTTGGTTTAATGGCGCCCTTCCCCATGTGGTTATACCGCCGAGAATGGGCCCTTTATCAATTGCAGGGGCCACTTGGCCGGTACTAGCCGGATTTACGCCTCATCCCCGTTACCTCACGGTGACGGTGGCTGAGCTGCGTGTGCTACACACTGCCCTCATTACGGTATATAGGGCGTTAGTGCAGTATGTGTCGCGCAATATGCAGGCGGGGGCACCTGCTGTTGCGGGACAGCCTACTGATCATCACGCGGTGGTCATTAGTCCTGTTATGGTCAATTCTGTTATGAGCAAGCGCCCCCAAACTAGGGATGATTTCCCCTTTTGGCTTGCTGAAAAATTTGACCAAATAGAAGCGGTTTACCCGAATACTACTCCTGTGGAGAAACACAGGATCCTCACCATTAGTTTGCCTAAGGACTTGGTCCCCCACATTGATGATTGTGCAAATTGGGGCAAGGTCTTTGCGGCGACGTACGCGCAGTGCAATGGCACTCCGTCTATGTTGCAGCTGCCCTCCGTAATCAAAAGAGTTCAAGAGAACCATGGTGCGGAGTCTGCGATAGAGTTAGGGATGCGGCTCCTCGGGCAATTTGACCTGGTGGCTACCATGATAATTGGTAACCTGAAGGGTGATGCTTTGCATTTCCAGGTTCGTAATGAACTGAAACGAATTCCTGAGGAGGACAAACCGCAGGAATTTGCGAAAATAATCGCAGAGGCATATCGGGATTTGGGTCGTAGCTCTTTAGGAGTTAAGCCTGTAATAAAGAATCCCGATCTAAAACAGCAGGGTAAGGCAGAAACGTCTGGTAAGGACGACCGGCCCTTTTTTCCTAAACAAAAATGGCAGGTTAAACAACAGGGGAAGCAGCAGCAGCAGAAACAGGGATCTCGGCCTGCCTCTCCCGTACAGTCAAGTAGTGAACGCACTTATGATCTGCGCGATCGTGCTGCTATAAAGTCTCCTGATAGATTTCAGGTTTCTGAACAGGGCTCTCATCGTTCTTCACAGGAAACATCGGCTACACAGTCCGGTGGCGGAGTCGGTGGCAAAGGTCGGGGTGCTCCACAACAGCGTGACCAGCCCCGACAGACTGAGGGTAAAGGCAAGCAGGACGAATTTGCACGACAAAGACCCCCGTTTCAGAAGAAGAAAGTGGTGGCTCTGACGGCAAGGTATGCCTCAGATAGTGCGGACACAGCTTCGGAACCGGACATGGGCGCTGACGCTCCTGGACAGCGCAGCGGAAATTACCATAGTCCGTCAAGCTCTGCGTCCATTTCTGGCGGTGACAGCAACTGATATATCGGTTACTGTGGAAACAGCTGACACCAGAGTGGCTCCCCCTGATAGACTTTATGAAATAGTCTTATTAATTGAGGGTGACATACAACGTACAATAAAAGGGATTTTTTGGGATAATCTGACCACCATCTATGATATCCTCCTAGCGGAGGCAGATTGGCCCCCAGCTTTCATTTTAGAGGCTCCTAGAGGGGAGGAAGTAATCCTCCCGTCCTTTGCGCACACAGTGCCTAAGGACCAAGCTGAAGTGTATGCTGAGGAGTGGGCGCTTGCGCTTGCGCCGGCGGTGTATCATACTCAGGTGGGATGGGACAGATTGTCCCCCTGCCATGAGATTCCATTGCGGTCTATGCCCCAGCCTCAACCTCAATATCCTATGCGTCGTGAAGCGAGACCCCACGTCGCGGCAATCCTTGAACAATTGGAATATCAGGGTGTTATTGAAACATGTGTGTCCCCTATGAATAACCCTTTATTCACTGTAACGAAGCCTGATGGCTCGTACCGTTTAGTTTTGGATTACCGGCACCTAAACTCCCACTGCCGGACCTGCGTGGTACAAAATACACATAGCTCGGCTTTGGTCGACAGTCTCGTGCATAAAAGATTTAAAACGACACTTGACATTTCCAATGGCTTTTTTAGCCACAACCTGTCCACACTGAGTAGCCAGTGGACAGCGTTTACTTCGGGCGGAAAACAAAAACAGTTTACAAGATTAGCCATGGGTTACAAAAATAGCCCTGGCGTCTTTTCTGCTTGCGTGGTTTCTCTTTTAGAAAGAATAGACCCCGAAGCATACTCATATGTTGACGATATCTATCTTACGGATGATGAGCTGATGCCGCATCTGTCTCGCGTTGACAATATTATCGTGAGTTTTGCAGACTATGGCTACAAATTCAATTTTGCGAAGTCACACATCGCAGAATATACGGTGTTGTTTTTGGGCTACGAGCTCAACAATGAAGGTAAGGGGTTAGCACCCCACTTTCTGGAAAAGTGTGCACGCTTAAGTGCTCCTACGACACTGAAGAAATTACAATCTCTGCTGGGTTTTCTGAATTTCGGCCGTACGTACATTCCTGATTATGCCCAGCGTATCAAGCCGCTTTACGCCTTGGTACAGCCTTCGTTTTCGAAATCTAGCTGGCAGCTAGAACACTCTGCTATTTTACAGTCTTTACAGGCTGACCTTCTTGCTTCACAATACTTGCTGACACGTGATAACCGCACTAACCTGGTAATAAGAATAGTACCAGGCGCGGTGGGGTTCACGTATTTGACGTTTAATGAGGGCGACACAGTCCCCATTGCGTACAAATCCCACTTGTACACCTCTGCTGAATTACGTTTTTCCACGGTCGAAAAAGTTCTGACTGCTGTGCAGATGGCGATCCTCAAGGAACGCGCACTGTCGCATGGGAAACAGATTCTGGTTGTAACTCCATATCCTGCTTTAGAGGCAGTGACTAAAGCAAGTGTACCCAATTCTAAAGCTTTGCATCCACGGTGGATACAATGGGCTACAACATTGACGTCGCCAGACGTCACTTACATCTTTGATGCCTCATTACAGACTCAAGAGTACTTGCAGTATGAATTCGTTCATCCGGCACCTCTGTCTTTGCGCCCGCTCGAAGAATACCATTGTGTCATATACACTGACGGGTCTGCGCAACCCGCAATTGGATCGAAGCACGCTTATTCTGCGGCTTGCGCAATTGTCGTAGGTACATTCGTAAATGGTGAATTCCAATCTGATGCAGTGCATACGCAGTCATTGGGTGATTGTACCGCGCAATTGGCGGAGCTCCGGGCTCTGGTGCTTGCACTGGAGTTTGCTGATCCCCGAGTCACTACTCTTATAGTGAGTGACTCCTTCTACTGTGTCCAGTCCTACAATGACAATTTACACTTCTGGTCTCAGAATGATTACCGCGACACTAAAGGTAGCACAATTAAGCATAAAACGCTTTGGGTTCGAGTGGCGGACTTTAAAGAACGTCTCCCTCTCGTAAGTGTTATTCACACTCTTGGTCACCAGCGGCTTGGTGTCCATGCTGTCGGCAACAGCTTAGCTGATGAGGCAGCGAAAACAGCAGTGGCTACATACTTAGTGGCATCAGTTACAAGATCCAAAAGTAAGATTGATGATGACATCTTGGCAGCTATTGCTGCTACAGAGAAGGGAGGAGATTACCCGAAGGGTTTTCCCTCTCGGTATATTTATCATTTAAGTCCTGATAACGTCCCATTAGTGAGGATTAACGACGTTGGTGATAGAATAATTCCCAACGCGGACTGCAGACCAGCACTGATCTTGGCTGTGCACGAGGGGTTGGCGTCAGCCCACGCCGGTGTGTCAGCTACAATATCTCTGCTACAACAACGTTACTGGTGGTTTGGTTTATATAAACAAGCGCGCGCTTATGTTCTTGATTGTGACATTTGCCAACAGATTAAACCTTCTACTGTTGCGCGCCCACCACAGACACAGCTGTACATCTCTAATAAGCCATTTGGTTGTGTTTATTTAGATCACTGCGGTTCTTTTTCTTCTGATACTGCGTACAAGTACATCTTGGTTGCAGTGGATTCGTGCACACGTTTTCTATGGGTGTGGCCACAAAGGAGTGCTGACTCGCGGACTGTCATCAGGGATTTGCGTGTCTTTGTGGGAACTTTTGCTTGTGGTACCTTCCATTCTGATCAGGGCCCTGCGTTCGCCTCTAAGGATTACAAGGAGGCTATGAAAAATTTGGGGGTCCTTGTCAAATTTTCATCTCCCTACCGACCTGAGGGTAATAGTGTGGTGGAGCGAATGAACCGTGACTTAAAGCAATCATTGACAGCACGTGTTTTAGGCACAGGCCGGAACTGGCTAGCCCATTTGTATAACGTCCAACGTGCACTAAATAATCTCCCTAGAAGGTCTCTGGGTGGGCGGACCCCGTACATGATGCTCTTCGGAATCAGAATGTTTGTTCCAGACCTTGATGGTCTAGACATTGCGGCGTCGACCGCACCCTTTGACGTAGATGATCACTGTGCTGTTTTGCAGACTCTACAAGAAGCCAGAGACTCTCTTTCGAAAGAACATTTGCCCTCCACGTCTGAAGCTGAGGTTCAGATTCCGGTAGTCGGCTGGCTACCCCGAGTTGGTGATCTGGTCCGTGAGAAGGTGGAGAACAAGAAGGAGTTCGGCCCCTCTTATCGTGCACCAGTTCCAGTGCTTGGAGTGCAGGGTACAAGAACAGTCGTTTTACCTCCACTTCCTGGTCGCAAAGAAAACAGGTACATCTCTATTGACAATGTCAAACTTCAGCGAGTGGCCGATGCTTCTTAGTATGACTCCGGCAGTTTCATGCCAGACAATGCAAAGAAATTCAATGATGGTTCCTGCTTCTACCACCTTGTCTGATGTTGCAATCGAGATGCATTCAGTTACTGATCCCTTGCTGATACCACCGGCTGGTGGTTTGTCCGATGAGACTGAGTATGCTTATTCTACATGTGGACCTTCGCCTGTTTTACAATCTACAGCACTTGGCCAGTCCCGTTTTTCCTTTGACACTAACTCTTTGCCCTCAACTCCCCCATCAAACATTGCTGTTTTTGTGAGCTGGTTTAAGAAACATTTTTTGATAGCTCCTTGGACATACATCTGGTTGATGCTTTTTGGTATTTTTTTGTTTATGTCCATTGGATTTGTTGTAGTTTTCTTCCATTTGGTGGATGGCCATTATCTCAAAGAGAGATCGACAATTAGACTTATCAATGGAACTTTGGCTCCCCACTCCTCATCCCACATCATGAAAAGGGACCAGACTTTTGTGAATATTACTGCCTGGCCCGTCATGGATGGAATCGCATGGGATGCAGTTAAATTTCAAATTCATGGGCCTACAGAGGTCATTAATGTGCCTAATGTATTTCGTGTTTCTATGGGTGATGTAGTTAAACAGAACATACGTTCTGATGATTGGGATGTACACGCCATTGAAGCACTGTTTTCAGATTTGAAATATTATGCCGCCTTTGATACAGAGGATTTGTATGAAAATGCGGCTAATTATGCGGAACAGTATTGTTTTCAACATTATGGCAATCACTTCTTGCATAAATCAAATTCGTTTAGAAATTTTGTAAATTTTACCCAGTGGGAACATTGTCCCACCCCCTCGTTTGGCAGTTCACACACATTAGTTGATAAGTTTACTTATTTTACTGATTTCAGTGTTTCAGCCCCGGCATCCTTTTATTTTAAAGTTAAGCCTGAGTCTGCCTCCAAGGTTAGACTGACACACACCAAATTGCTATATTCTAAGTCCTTTATGGATGAGTTGTCAATCAAAGGTTATGATCTATGGAAGGCTACTATTGATCTTAAGTCGGTTTGGGGTCCCAAACCGTGGCAGGTTCAGGGAACTGAAGCTTTACACCGTGCCTGTCTAGTACCAAATCATATGTTGTTTTTAAATGCAACCATCTTCCAAACCACCTGTTTCGGATTGGCCACTTCTAAAAAACTAAATTCGCCTTCTGTGCCGGATCTGGGTGCTTACCCAAATTGGAATAATCACACAGATCTGTCCCTTCCTGCTTTGCAGTTATTGGTTTCCAATTCGTCTTTCAAGATTTCGAATTTTAATAGTGAGGGATGGTTAATTTGGCAAAGCAGTTCTGATACCTGTCAACGTCGTTTTCTAGGACTGAAACCGGGGTATACTCAAGATCGAGTGGACCCCCGTTTTGAGTCGTCACATACAGTAACTACATACTCTGTGGGGAAATTATGTCAGTCCTGGCTGCGACATTCCACCTTGGCATCTGTCAAAGTTCATTTATCAAAGTTACATGACAAAATAGATTTGAATGATTTTGTTAAAGGTCCTGTGGGTGGCAGATCCAAGAGATGGGCGTATGCTATTTACAACGAAGTATGGAAACTGTCGCAAATTGAGGCAGCTTCAAGATTGAGAGCTATTGATCAGGCCAATATGGAAAAAGTATTAGCAGTAATTGATAACAGCATTAACACTCTTTCTTCTCGCATTTATACATTAGATAATATTGTTTCTTCAATTGTTGATATTGTGCAGGATGATATGTCTGTGTTGTATCATGGTCAAAACCAGTTGCGTTCTGTTATGCAGTTTGCATGGACATTACAAACATTGAAGGCAGGGAAGGTCCCTTGGGACTATCTGAATACAACATTGTTATTTCTTCCCTTTAACCTTACTGACAAACAGCAGTTCATGTCCATGAAGGATGCTACATATTCCCTGCTCCATATTGAGAAATTGGAGCCGTTACCTTTTTCTGTTGCGGAAGTCGATTCCGCTGTGTGGCTTTTACACGGATTGATAAGTCTACCGTTTGCGCTTTTTAAGTTTACCTCTTGTATGAAACACTATGCTCTGGGTAGATATGAACAGCTGGGTACCGCTTTCATACATGAGGTCTGGTCCCTCCCCTTTACGTATAGATGTACAAGGGACGGTACTGAGGTTTATCTGAAGGGTGAAGAATGTACAACGTCACCTGATCATTCTGTTGTGTGTAGGCACATTCAATTACACGGTGCTTGTAATGTACACGCTCCGAACTTGGCCTGCGTCCTCAAAGGTATCCCGGTACCAGTGATTACACCATCTTTCACGCTGCTAGCAAACGGTAGTTATTTAATTTTGAACAATGAAGCTTGCTGCGGGATGTTAGTAGGGATCCCGTATATAGTAACTGTAACACAGAGGGTTGTCTGCTGCAGTAACGTCCTGTTTCCACCCCCGCATGGGAGGCTGGATGCTTCTATCTGGCCTTCAATTCCAACCTTGAAAGCAGAGTTCGACAAAATGAGCAGAATAAGAGCGCTATTGTCCCAAAAGGAGGTGCCATTGACTTCCTCCCGGGAAACATTTGTCCTTCACGTAGCAAATACGCGCACCGAGGTACAGGCGCTTTTGAACACTGACCTCCCCCTGCATTTTGGTGCTTTGATCCAAACAATTTTCAATGCCTCGTCCATGACTGGCCTGGCTCATTTTTTTAAACTTGTGGGCTCGGGCCTCGTGACCTCGTTCCAAACTATTTTTGGTGTGATTCCGGCATTTTTTCATTCTATTTTCTCCAGCGTCTTTGGAGTTGTCCCGTTAATTCTGGCTCTAGTGGCAGGTGTGCTACTTTTACTTTTCATCTTGCGGAATGGCTGCTCTTTCTGTGCCACACGTCAGCCTGTCCCGTCTGCAGCTTCTTCGTGACAGGATGCTTGATTACTATGGTGTCCTGCCGTTGGCGACTTTGAGCCTGGCATATGGATTATCCTTCCGGTATTCCTACTTCACCTGCGTGCAACCTGTCTTCCACTGCCTAGATTGTCCCTTTGAATGGCCTATGGATTTGTGCTTAACCAACATGGTGTCTCCGGACCCGGATTTTGATCGACTGATGAGGCCCTTAGTGTCTCACGAGTATGCCTGCTCTGGTGTTCGGATTATGGCCTGCGGTGCGGCGCATGGTATCCTGGGTAATTGGGACATCGTGAGAGCGGCATATGACTTCTTGAATATGAGTTACTTGGAAGTACACGCTGGTTGCCCTCCGATGGTGCTAGAGGCTCCGCTGATAGAAGAACACGTATGTTCCTTTTCTTTACTTAACTGGATGCCTGAAACCTTCAGTGGCCGTGCCAATGATTTTCTGCTGGAAGCTGTGGCCACATATGCTGCATATACTTTCATGGATTGAGTGAACTTTCGTCCACTGTGTTTTCCTCACGTGTCTTGAACTGTCCCTGTGCGTCTGCACTTCTGCCCGGTGAGGCGTGTATTCATTTTTCACCTCCCACGGCACGTTTGAGGTTTTTTGTTTTTTCTATCGCTTTTTTTTTTTTTTTTTCCTGTTCGAACTTTGCCTGAACTGACCAGTTCCTTTTTAAATTGGATACGCCTTGTTCTGCTCTGTCGTGCTTGAACTCTGCGTTCTCTCTTTTCTTGCATACTAAGCAGTGCTTCGATCAAGGGGGCATGTAGTAAGGACTCCCTTAATACGTACATACATTGTTAAGTTAGCATAACCACGTCAGAAGTTAGAAAGCCATCTTGCTGCTTTTGCACACGACACTGCGTTCACATGTTATTGCTTAAACGAACTGCTGACTCGAGTTTTGCCTCACACGAGAGCAATCTGTTGTTACCATCCCGAGCTCTGCGAAGCGACCTTGGTCTGCACACGATGTGACAAACAGTCTGAGTTGTTAGACAATGCATGTTTTCCACTCTAGGTTGATCGACCCACTATTTAGTCATAACACACGAGCAGCTGCACATACCTGAAAGTTGGTGCTTTTAATATCACGGACATCATGTTTATTATTCAGACCGAAGACGAGCCTTCCTGCGAGAAGACTCCTGATGCTCCTGTGATGTGATTTCACTAAGCTGATCTTTGAGGTATGGGGTCCCCTATTCAGGCCTAAGAGACCTTCTGTTAGTCTAATAATAATATTAGCCTCTTAGTAAAGGGAAAGTGGTAGTATCCACTGTCATTATAACATGATCACCCCTTTTATATTCTATGGAGTTGTAACTATGTTGATGGTTTTGATTTTAATCATTTGTCTGCTTGTATTAGCCAAAGTACTGCATATTAGGACACGTGGTCTATAAAAATAAACTCTTTTTATTTTCACCGTGTCTCTGTTGATTCTTGTTGTGGACGGATGTGAGAATAATATACGAACAGGTATTTCCGATTCCCACCATTCCTGAGTATGTACTGAGTCGCGTGTTCTGGGTTGTCTTTTCATTGGGACCGCCGAGCTAAATCTCGGATAACGAATGGGACACTTATGCTAGCCGGATACAGGGTTCTGGGTTCTGAGGTGAGTTTCTGGTACACCACAACTCACTGAGGTCCTGGGGTTCTACGCATAGTTCTGTGTATAAGGAGAATCCCTGCAACACCCACTCCAATATATCCCCTCTATCTTATGTTACTCCCCCCACTGCAAACTTTTGACACAGATGTCTAAAAGGAACATGCGTTGTGCGAGCTGTTCTCGAATTAGTTTCAATGGCCATTGCATCATCAACTTCTTTAAACTGTTAATAAAGAAATACAACACGAAAAAGCTCTATCTACTACACTTTCAATCTGTTGCTTTTACTTATAAGGTGCTAATCTTCTTTTATATTTTTTCACATTTTTTTTAAACAATTTGGATTACTCTACTTCTAAACATTATTCTTCTTATATCCTTATACTGTTTCTGCCCACTTGCCAGATGTGTTGTTTTTCTATAATTTGAAGTTCTTTCAACAATACAAATTCTCTTTCGTTTCTGATTTGTTGTTAAACTTTTCGATTTCATTCCAGCATTTTCCTCAGTTTCCAATCTTCAAAATAGTGTTTTAAGAAATTGTTTAGTTCTCTTACCAGAAGATTTTTTTCAGTCTATCACATTATATGTCATCTAATTTCTTCGGTTCCCTCTTCTTTAAATAGTAGTGTTTTTTTGTTCTCTTCTATTTTCATGTTTTACTGCCATCTTCAAGTTTTTATTAAATAAAGTAAATATCTAAAAATCAAAGTGTCAATAGTATGTTACATAATATTATTCATCATAATTACTAACTAGTTATTTACAATACCATTGCCATTGTCTCCGTTACCAATAAATATTTAGGATATCTAACTATGCACATTAAGAAAGGTTTCAATGGTTGAAAGTGTAGCAGAAAAGTTTTATAGATTGGTATACCCTTTTATTTTCTATATCAATGACTTTCTATTTATTTTAACGGTATAGACGGGTATGAACCTGTGTCATAAAATGCTTACATCAGTCCTGTCTAGCAAACAGATCTATCTTTGTAGTGCTATAATGTTAACTACTTTTGATAATATTTTCCCATGGGTATACTTTTTTCACTTACTGTAATCAGTTGTAGTATACTTGTCGAACTAAACATGCAAGTAGAGACATACCTGACACATGGTAGCAATCAGACATTCACATTTTACCAGTTTACTTTCATTCTAAAGAATACACCTTTCATGTACAACACACTAGCATTGAACTATTGCAGAGACTTATATGAAGTAGGAAACACGTACGTACATCTAGGAACATGTTTTAAAACTCAGTTTTCTCTAATAGTTTCAGGAGAGAGGCAGACATGTCAATGCCAGGCTATCCCAAGTTGAAAGGCAAACTAACATCATGCCACACTTCTGAGTGTCAGCATCTATGTAGAGACCTCAATAAGTGTGTCATTGTCTTTTAAGAAGCAATATAATACATTCAACAACTGTAAATGTACTACACTAACCTGGTTTCACATTGTAGGTTTTCTAAATGTGTTTTAGATGAAGCTCAATCAATTTAAAGTACACACTTTACTATCTGCGACCTACTCCCAGAATAGGTATGAAGAAACTTATATGGACTACAATAGTGGTAATGCATCAATGAACATGCATAATACATTATATTTCTCTATCAGTTTCATTGGAGAGGCAGAAGTCAAAATGCCAGGGCTAAGCCAAAAAAAGATCAACTCCTGTCATATCGCTCTGATAAATGTCAACATGTTTCTAGAGACCCGAATGAATCTGTCAGTGCCTTTCTAGAGGCAACAACATGGATTTATACAACCCTCTACATACTAGACTACCTCTGTTACACACCACATGCTTTCTAAATGTCTGTAGAAGAAGCTGCGTGAATCACTTTCTCCTCATTACACAGCACAGCTTGGTATGAAGAGGTGTGTTCAAGTTTTATCATTATACCTGCCTAGATAAGACATCTGTGCTTCTTCAACGGCATGCTGTAGTAGCTCTGGCAACACTTGTGCAGCTGTAGGATAAGCTACATAGTTTTTAAGTTAGGGTCATCAGCAACACCACACATGTCAGAATACATAGAGAAGTACAGACATACCTGAGACCTGGTAGCAGTCAGACATTCAAACTTGTCTGACTATATGTTTCCAATTGAAAGCACACACCTCACTATCTATGGCCTACTTGGAATGAACATTTGCAGACACGTATATTGAGTAAAATACAGGTTAATACATCTACCAACATGTTTTAAACTTCACCTTTCTCTAACATCTTGCTTAGAAAGAAAGAGATGACAATGCCAAGCGTACACTAAAACAAAATGCCAACTCTTCTGATGCCACTCTTGTGAGTCTCAGCGTCTTTCAAAACACCTCAACAAGTATCTCTCCACCAAGTGAGATGACACATCTAAAGAAGCCTATAGGTATGAGACTACCACTTTCTCATTCTGCATCCTCTCAAAATATTTGTAAAATAAGCGGTATGAATTACTTTATACTCATTATACAGGACAGGCGCATATTGAACTCTGTATTTGAGTGCTTCTGTGACTTCTACCTAGGTAAGGGATCAGTGCTTCTGCAACTGAATGCTGTAGTAGCTCTGACAAGTTTAGTGCAGCTGCATGAAATGCTACATAGTTTTTAAGTTAAAGTCATCAACTGCACCACATGTGTCAGACATACAGATATACCTGAAACATGACAGCAGCCAGAAATTCAATCAAGTACACTTTCAGTTTAAAGCAAACACCCACATTTCTAAGGCTTACTTCGAGTGTACCTTTGCAGACACTCATATCGACTAGGGTATAGTTTAATGCATCCATAAACATGTTTTGAAGCTCACTTTTCTCTTGTAGTTTCATTATAAAGTTACAGCTCACAATGTCAGGCTTATTCAAAAATGAAAGGCTGACTCCTGTCATGCCACTCTTGTGAGTCTCACCATCTTTCTGAAGACATCAATGAGCATGTATGTAACTTTTGGGTTGAGATGACACATTTAAAGAAGACTACACAAACTAGAATACCTCTGTTTCACACCACATGCTCTCTAAATTTGTATAGAAGAAGATGCATGGATGACTTTATGCCCATTATACAGGACAGTTGGGTGTTGAACTCGGTATTTTAGTGGTTCTGTAATGCTTTCCTAGGTAACAGTTCTGTGCTTCTGCGACCGAATGCTGTAGTAGCTCTGACAAGATTTGTGCAGCTTTATGATAAGCTGCATAGCTTTTAAGTTAGGGCCATCAGCTGCACCACCCGTGTCAGAATATATTTAAAAGTACAGACCTACCTGAGACATGGTATCAGTCAGACATTCAAACTTGTCAGGGTATGTTTTCAATTGAAAGCACGCGCCTCACTATCCAAGGCCTAGTTGGAATGTACCTTTGCAGATACATATATAAACAAGAATACAGGTTAATACATGTGGCAACATATTTTAAACCTCACTTTTCTCGAGCAGCTTGCTTAGGAAAGTCAGAGATGACAATGCGAGGCCTACATCAAAACGAAATGCCAACTCTTCTGATGCCAGACTTGTGAGTCTCATCGTCTTTCGAAATATCTCAATAAGTATCTCTCAACTTTCTACAAGTGAAATGACACATCTAAAGAAGCTTGTAGGTATTAGACTACCTCTGACTCACACTGCATCCTCTCAAAATATTTGTAAAAGAAGCTGTATAGATTACTTTGTGCTCATTATAAAGGACAGAAGCAGAGTGAACTCTGTATTTGAGTGCCTCAGTAATGCCTACCTAGATAACAGATCTGTGCTACTGCAACTGAATGCTGTAGTAGCTCTGACAATATTTGTGCAGCTGTATGAAACCTACATATTTTTTTAGTTAGAGTCATCAGCTGCACCACACCTGTCAGAATACATGTAGAAGTACAGACATACCTGAGGAGACATGACAGCAACCAGAAATTCAAACTTCACAGAGTACACTTTCAGTTTAAAGGAGACAGCTACATTTCTACGGCCTATTTCAAGTATACCTTTGCAGAGACTCATATGGACCAAGATATAGATTATAACATCCACCAACATGTTTTAAACCTCACTTTCCTCTTCCAGTTTCAATATAGAATGACAGCTAACAATGTCAGGCCTACGCAAAAATGAAAGGCCAACTCTGACTTTCTAAAGACGTAAATGAGTGTGTCTATGCCTTTTTGCGATAAAATGATACATCTATAGGTACTAGAATACCTATGTTTCACACCATATGCTCTCTGCATTTGTGTAGAGGAGAATATATGGATTAGTGTCTGCTCATTTTACAAGACATACGCATATTGAACTCTGTATTCGAGTGCTTCTGTGATGCCTACCTAGGTAAGGGATCTGTGCTTCTGCAACAGAATGCTGTAGTAGCTCTGACAAGATTTGTGCAGCGGTATGATAAACTGCATAATTTTTAGGTTACATAGTTTTTAAGATACCTTCATCAGGTCTTAGACTACACGCAGAAGTACACACATTTTAGCATTCATTCATTCAAACTTGACAGAGTATGCTTTCAATTTACAGCACTCACTTCACTATCTGCAGCCTACTTGAAATGTACTTTTGCAGACAGTCATATGGACTGAGATAGAGGTTAATACATCTGCAAACATGTTTTAAACCTCGCTTTTCTTTACCGCTTTCATTGCAGAATTAAAGCTCACAATGCCAGGCCTAGGCAAAAATGAAAGGCTGACTCCCCTCCTGGCACTCTTATGAATGTAGGCATCTTTCTAAACACTTCAATAACTGTGTCTGTGCCCTTTAGGGATAAGATAACACATGTAAAGAAGCCTATAGATATCAGACTACCTCTGTTTCACACCGCACACTCTCTAAATGTTTGTAAAAAAAAGTTTCATGGACCACTTTCTGCTCCTTATGCATGGTAGGCCAGTATGGAACTGAGTGTTTGAGTGCTTCTGTGATGCCTACATAGCTACCAGATCTATTGTTCTGGACTGAAAGCCGAAGTACCTCTGACAAGATTTGTGCAGGAGTATGAAAGACTGCATAGTTTTTAACTTAGGATCTTCAGCTGCACCATACATCTCAGACTACAAGTAGAAGTACAGACAAAGCCGAGACATGATAGCAGTCAGACATTGAAACCTGACAGAGTAAGCTTTCAGTTTAAAGCACACACCTCACTCTCTACGGCCTACTTGAAGTGTACATTTGCAAAGACATATAAACTATGATAGATGTTAATATATCTTCTAACATCTTTTAAACCTCACCATTATTTATCAGTTTCACTAGAGAGTCCAAGCTCACTGTGACAGGCCTAAGCCAAAATGAAAGGCCAACTCCTGTCATGCCATTTTTGTCAGTCTCAGCATCTTTCTAAACACCGTATAAAGTGTGTGTATACCTTTCAGAGATAAGACAACATATGTAAAGAAGCCTATAGGTGAAACTTTATCTCAGTTTCACACCACATGCGTGCTAAATGTCTGTACAAAATTCTGCATTAACTACTTTCTACAAATCACAGAGGGTCACCAGGTATGAATGTATGTGTTCAACTGATTTCCTGCTCCCTGACCCAGCAAAGACATCTGGGCTTTTGGTTCTCAATGCTGAAGTAAGCCTCACAAGATTTGTGAAAGAGGATGATAGCCTGTATAGTTTTTGAGTTTGGCTGATCAGCTGCACTACATATCTCAGACTACATGTTCAAATGCAGACATGAGACATTGTACTGGTCAGACATTCAATCTTAATGCGAAGTGGGTCGCACACCGCTCGTCATACTAGCAAATAGCCCCATAGGATTCTGGAGAATGTAGTGACAGCGGCGGGTACACCTATGCCACGAGTATATAGTTTAAAATGCCATCCCTGGACACGTGTTTCGAGGTAGTTGCCTCTCGTCAGCAGGGAGCAGGTATGTATGCGGGGTGCTGTAGACTGCCAAAAAATTATCAGGTATAGTACCTCTCACGGCGCGCGGGTGCGGGATCCGGGCTCGTCAACCCATAGCTCAGGGAGCTTTAAATACAAAATGCGAAGTGGGTCGCACACCGCTCGTCATACTAGCAAATAGCCCCATAGGATTCTGGAGAATGTAGTGACAGCGGCGGGTACACCTATGCCACGAGTATATAGTTTAAAATGCCATCCCTGGACACGTGTTTCGAGGTAGTTGCCTCTCGTCAGCAGGGAGCAGGTATGTATGCGGGGTGCTGTAGACTGCCAAAAAATTATCAGGTATAGTACCTCTCACGGCGCGCGGGTGCGGGATCCGGGCTCGTCAACCCATAGCTCAGGGAGCTTTAAATACAAAATGCGAAGTGGGTCGCACACCGCTCGTCATACTAGCAAATAGCCCCATAGGATTCTGGAGAATGTAGTGACAGCGGCGGGTACACCTATGCCACGAGTATATAGTTTAAAATGCCATCCCTGGACACGTGTTTCGAGGTAGTTGCCTCTCGTCAGCAGGGAGCAGGTATGTATGCGGGGTGCTGTAGACTGCCAAAAAATTATCAGGTATAGTACCTCTCACGGCGCGCGGGTGCGGGATCCGGGCTCGTCAACCCATAGCTCAGGGAGCTTTAAATACAAAATGCGAAGTGGGTCGCACACCGCTCGTCATACTAGCAAATAGCCCCATAGGATTCTGGAGAATGTAGTGACAGCGGCGGGTACACCTATGCCACGAGTATATAGTTTAAAATGCCATCCCTGGACACGTGTTTCGAGGTAGTTGCCTCTCGTCAGCAGGGAGCAGGTATGTATGCGGGGTGCTGTGGACTGCCAAAAAATTATCAGGTATAGTACCTCTCACGGCGCGCGGGTGCGGGATCCGGGCTCGTCAACCCATAGCTCAGGGAGCTTTAAATACAAAATGCGAAGTGGGTCGCACACCGCTCGTCATACTAGCAAATAGCCCCATAGGATTCTGGAGAATGTAGTGACAGCGGCGGGTACACCTATGCCACGAGTATATAGTTTAAAATGCCATCCCTGGACACGTGTTTCGAGGTAGTTGCCTCTCGTCAGCAGGGAGCAGGTATGTATGCGGGGTGCTGTAGACTGCCAAAAAATTATCAGGTATAGTACCTCTCACAGCGCGCGGGTGCGGGATCCGGGCTCGTCAACCCATAGCTCAGGGAGCTTTAAATACAAAATGCGAAGTGGGTCGCACACCGCTCGTCATACTAGCAAATAGCCCCATAGGATTCTGGAGAATGTAGTGACAGCGGCGGGTACACCTATGCCACGAGTATATAGTTTAAAATGCCATCCCTGGACACGTGTTTCGAGGTAGTTGCCTCTCGTCAGCAGGGAGCAGGTATGTATGCGGGGTGCTGTAGACTGCCAAAAAATTATCAGGTATAGTACCTCTCACGGCGCGCGGGTGCGGGATCCGGGCTCGTCAACCCATAGCTCAGGGAGCTTTAAATACAAAATGCGAAGTGGGTCGCACACCGCTCGTCATACTAGCAAATAGCCCCATAGGATTCTGGAGAATGTAGTGACAGCGGCGGGTACACCTATGCCACGAGTATATAGTTTAAAATGCCATCCCTGGACACGTGTTTCGAGGTAATTGCCTCTCGTCAGCAGGGAGCAGGTAAGTATGCGGGGTGCTGTAGACTGCCAAAAAATTATCAGGTATAGTACCTCTCACGGCGCGCGGGTGCGGGATCCGGGCTCGTCAACCCATAGCTCAGGGAGCTTTAAATACAAAATGCGAAGTGGGTCGCACACCGCTCGTCATACTAGCAAATAGCCCCATAGGATTCTGGAGAATGTAGTGACAGCGGCGGGTACACCTATGCCACGAGTATATAGTTTAAAATGCCATCCCTGGACACGTGTTTCGAGGTAGTTGCCTCTCGTCAGCAGGGAGCAGGTATGTATGCGGGGTGCTGTAGACTGCCAAAAAATTATCAGGTATAGTACCTCTCACGGCGCGCGGGTGCGGGATCCGGGCTCGTCAACCCATAGCTCAGGGAGCTTTAAATACAAAATGCGAAGTGGGTCGCACACCGCTCGTCATACTAGCAAATAGCCCCATAGGATTCTGGAGAATGTAGTGACAGCGGCGGGTACACCTATGCCACGAGTATATAGTTCAAAATGCCATCCCTGGACACGTGTTTCGAGGTAGTTGCCTCTCGTCAGCAGGGAGCAGGTATGTATGCGGGGTGCTGTAGACTGCCAAAAAATTATCAGGTATAGTACCTCTCACGGCGCGCGGGTGCGGGATCCGGGCTCGTCAACCCATAGCTCAGGGAGCTTTAAATACAAAATGCGAAGTGGGTCGCACACCGCTCGTCATACTAGCAAATAGCCCCATAGGATTCTGGAGAATGTAGTGACAGCGGCGGGTACACCTATGCCACGAGTATATAGTTTAAAATGCCATCCCTGGACACGTGTTTCGAGGTAGTTGCCTCTCGTCAGCAGGGAGCAGGTATGTATGCGGGGTGCTGTAGACTGCCAAAAAATTATCAGGTATAGTACCTCTCACGGCGCGCGGGTGCGGGATCCGGGCTCGTCAACCCATAGCTCAGGGAGCTTTAAATACAAAATGCGAAGTGGGTCGCACACCGCTCGTCATACTAGCAAATAGCCCCATAGGATTCTGGAGAATGTAGTGACAGCGGCGGGTACACCTATGCCACGAGTATATAGTTTAAAATGCCATCCCTGGACACGTGTTTCGAGGTAGTTGCCTCTCGTCAGCAGGGAGCAGGTATGTATGCGGGGTGCTGTAGACTGCCAAAAAATTATCAGGTATAGTACCTCTCACGGCGCGCGGGTGCGGGATCCGGGCTCGTCAACCCATAGCTCAGGGAGCTTTAAATACAAAATGCGAAGTGGGTCGCACACCGCTCGTCATACTAGCAAATAGCCCCATAGGATTCTGGAGAATGTAGTGACAGCGGCGGGTACACCTATGCCACGAGTATATAGTTTAAAATGCCATCCCTGGACACGTGTTTCGAGGTAGTTGCCTCTCGTCAGCAGGGAGCAGGTATGTATGCGGGGTGCTGTAGACTGCCAAAAAATTATCAGGTATAGTACCTCTCACGGCGCGCGGGTGCGGGATCCGGGCTCGTCAACCCATAGCTCAGGGAGCTTTAAATACAAAATGCGAAGTGGGTCGCACACCGCTCGTCATACTAGCAAATAGCCCCATAGGATTCTGGAGAATGTAGTGACAGCGGCGGGTACACCTATGCCACGAGTATATAGTTTAAAATGCCATCCCTGGACACGTGTTTCGAGGTAGTTGCCTCTCGTCAGCAGGGAGCAGGTATGTATGCGGGGTGCTGTAGACTGCCAAAAAATTATCAGGTATAGTACCTCTCACGGCGCGCGGGTGCGGGATCCGGGCTCGTCAACCCATAGCTCAGGGAGCTTTAAATACAAAATGCGAAGTGGGTCGCACACCGCTCGTCATACTAGCAAATAGCCCCATAGGATTCTGGAGAATGTAGTGACAGCGGCGGGTACACCTATGCCACGAGTATATAGTTTAAAATGCCATCCCTGGACACGTGTTTCGAGGTAGTTGCCTCTCGTCAGCAGGGAGCAGGTATGTATGCGGGGTGCTGTAGACTGCCAAAAAATTATCAGGTATAGTACCTCTCACGGCGCGCGGGTGCGGGATCCGGGCTCGTCAACCCATAGCTCAGGGAGCTTTAAATACAAAATGCGAAGTGGGTCGCACACCGCTCGTCATACTAGCAAATAGCCCCATAGGATTCTGGAGAATGTAGTGACAGCGGCGGGTACACCTATGCCACGAGTATATAGTTTAAAATGCCATCCCTGGACACGTGTTTCGAGGTAGTTGCCTCTCGTCAGCAGGGAGCAGGTATGTATGCGGGGTGCTGTAGACTGCCAAAAAATTATCAGGTATAGTACCTCTCACGGCGCGCGGGTGCGGGATCCGGGCTCGTCAACCCATAGCTCAGGGAGCTTTAAATACAAAATGCGAAGTGGGTCGCACACCGCTCGTCATACTAGCAAATAGCCCCATAGGATTCTGGAGAATGTAGTGACAGCGGCGGGTACACCTATGCCACGAGTATATAGTTTAAAATGCCATCCCTGGACACGTGTTTCGAGGTAGTTGCCTCTCGTCAGCAGGGAGCAGGTATGTATGCGGGGTGCTGTAGACTGCCAAAAAATTATCAGGTATAGTACCTCTCACGGCGCGCGGGTGCGGGATCCGGGCTCGTCAACCCATAGCTCAGGGAGCTTTAAATACAAAATGCGAAGTGGGTCGCACACCGCTCGTCATACTAGCAAATAGCCCCATAGGATTCTGGAGAATGTAGTGACAGCGGCGGGTACACCTATGCCACGAGTATATAGTTTAAAATGCCATCCCTGGACACGTGTTTCGAGGTAGTTGCCTCTCGTCAGCAGGGAGCAGGTATGTATGCGGGGTGCTGTAGACTGCCAAAAAATTATCAGGTATAGTACCTCTCACGGCGCGCGGGTGCGGGATCCGGGCTCGTCAACCCATAGCTCAGGGAGCTTTAAATACAAAATGCGAAGTGGGTCGCACACCGCTCGTCATACTAGCAAATAGCCCCATAGGATTCTGGAGAATGTAGTGACAGCGGCGGGTACACCTATGCCACGAGTATATAGTTTAAAATGCCATCCCTGGACACGTGTTTCGAGGTAGTTGCCTCTCGTCAGCAGGGAGCAGGTATGTATGCGGGGTGCTATAGACTGCCAAAAAATTATCAGGTATAGTACCTCTCACGGCGCGCGGGTGCGGGATCCGGGCTCGTCAACCCATAGCTCACCTCGCATTCAGACATTCAATCTTGACAGAGTATGCTTTCAGTTTAAAGCACACACCTCACTATCTAGGGCCTACAACCTGTTTTTCTATTAATAAACCTAGTTGGACTAAAATAGTGGTTAATACATCTGGAAATATGCCTTAAACCACAATTTTCTCTCCCATTTTCATACGTGAGAGATAACTCGTAAAACCAGGCCTAAGCCAAAATGTAAGACTGACTGCTGTGATGCCACTCTTGTGAAAGTCAGCATGTTTACAGAGACCTCAATGACTGTGTCAGTGCTTTTCTAGAAGCAAAATAATATGTTCAAACAAGCCTATACGTACTAGACTACTCCAGTTTGACACCACATGCTTTCTAAATATGTGTAGAACAACCTGCATGAATCACTTTCTGCACTCAGATATAAACGCGTGTCTTCAACTTAGTTCATTATGCCGGCCTGGCTAATAGAATGAAAAAGCGTCTCTCCTCAGAGGAGTCATATTAGTGTTACCATGATTTTACACAAACCTATGATTGTCTCAATACGTTTTAGGGGTGAGGTAACACATGCAAAGTGTAGTGTATATACAACACTACCTCTATTTCACACCTGATACTGTCCAAATATGTGTGTAAAAGAAACTTCATGGATCTTTTTTCCCTACTATACAGAGCAGTCAGAGATGAAATTGGTTTCACAAACCCTGCCCACCTAACTGATCTTCGATTGTGAAATGCAATCCTAATGTACTTTTCACAATATTTCTCTAGGGGTATCACAGACCGAATATATTCTCATGAATACATTCAACACATGTATCAAATAACACAGGAAACTACAAATACATCTGACACATGGTAAGCATTCAAATTTCACAGAATACGCTTCTACTTTCAAACACAAGTATCAGTATGAACAACGTATTTGCAATCTTCATTTCAGTACATTTATATATTAGGTACAATACAGGTTCCTACATTTGATACCATGTTTTAAACCTCACATTTCTCTAATGCTTCTCAACTTTTAGAAATACTGCATCTCAAAGTTAAAAATTTCATTGCAATCACTGAACCACTCCTGCACCATACAAAACATGCCTCACACATTTGTAACTTACCTCTGAAATCCTGTTGTACAACATGAAAATGTCAGAAACTATAAATGTGATGCACCACTCTCAATAAGGATACCAGTAATGGCAAACTCGCTTTCCACAGAAATGGATGTAAGTATCTTATCAAAAAATTCCATTAATTTTTTCAAAATCTAAAACCACTTTCTATTGGATACTCATACTCCGAATTCCCTACATACGCTAGTGCAGGATTTTGTCAACTATGGGGACAGCCCAGACCTACGCACTAATTTTAAAAAGTCTCTTATAATGTTGTGTGGTCCAAAGAAACGCTAACTTAGTTCTATAACTGTGGGCAACCAGAAGCTGATGAGTACCAGCACCTTCCCTTATCTTGGGTGTGGTCTTTGCTGCGAACGGCTCCTGGAGTGAGCATATGGCTCACTCCAGGAATAAGTTCTCAAAGGCCGCCAATTCGATTCTTAGCCTTCCACCCCCAAATAGAACAGATGCCATTTTAGCCATTTAAAAAAAATGTTAAGTCCCAATGAGTGCCAACCGCTATGTATGGCTCTGAGGTTAGGGGCTTCGCCAATAGCACCTGCATCCAACAGGAAGAGAATAGATTTTGCAGGAAGTTATTAGGCGTCCCAATCTCCACATCCCGATATACCTGCCAGAAGGAACTTAAGTTACATTTTATTGAAGATTTTATTAGGGCCCGCCCTGCCCTCTTCTGTTTATCGGTCTGGAAAAACCCGGCAGCATCCCTAACAGGAGAGATCATAAGTGACTCTATAGGATGTGCAAAAGGAAAGACATACCATGGCCGTCAGGGTTGCGTCGGAGCCTTTGTAGCATTAATAGGGGAAGAATTTATTCAGATCCTAACACAGCAAAGGCCGCAAACAAAAGTCAGCTCAGGAGTGCGCTCTATTAGTTATATAGAGCTGAAAGGTTTGAAAAGGAACTCAAAAAATCCCTTGTTAATAGCTACATGGCCATTTAAAATTCCGCACACTTGCTGGCTAATTATATTACCCTGCCAATGAGCCACTGGGAGAGGAGTCTTCTCTTTCGTCTAAGGGCTGGCACTATTAAATTTATGTTATGTTCTCCACTTGGTTACCATTCTGACCTTGATTGTATTCCTTGCCCGTGTGACAGCTAGAGTGGCCAATCTATATTACACTTCTTGTTTTTCTGTAAATATTATCTAAAGTATATTAAGTGGCTTTCAACTCCGTATTTTAAAAAGCACATGCCCATCAGCTTGGAAAACGCTTATTTAAGATTACTCACCTTAAACGATGAAGAGTTGGTCTTTCGCACAGGCACTTTCTTGAGAATTGCAGTTTGAGTACGTCAAATCATGTCTAATCCTTAAGCTTTTACATTATCTACTAATGAATTTTTATGAATCTAAAGATTATTGTACACTGTATGCTGCTATGGTTTTATTATGATTTTCTAATTTGTAAATTTTTAACTTGTTTGTTGTTGTGTCTTTGTGCTTTTATGGATACAACGTTATCTGAATAAAGTGTCTTTGAACCATTAACCTTTGACTGTGCATATTCACCCTTTATTACTCTCTTCTTTTTATTTTTTTTTTATTTTTTTTTTAAAAACCTTTATTCATCAAAAAACAGGGACACAGCTATTCAGCCGACAACCCGGAGGTTCGGCAGCTTCAAGAGGGCAGTACAAAGAAGCGTCCACAGTGCATAAAAGGAAAAGCAAAAAGGTTCTATTTTAAATAAACACAAACACACACCAAACCGAAGCAAGGCGAAAAACACTGAGTACAACTGGTGAATGCCCCTCAGGGGAGACCGGACCCCCCTCGTCTATCAGTCACAGTGCTGTGATAAGAGGAAAAAGGGGAAAAGCAGAGACCCAAGAAGTCAATTAACAATCAAATATATGTACAGAGCTGGAAAGAATGCTAAGGAGAGAGCTGCTCATCGGGGGGATCCAGATCAGGGGCAAGACATATGCCCCACCTATATTGGTTCCACCGCCCCCAAATGGCATGCCACTTCCGAGGGCGCCCTCTAGCGCAATATACCGTCTTTTCCCTGAGCATACTCCAGTCCATGTTTTCCTTCCACGCAGCCAATGTGGGGGGTCCCGCGGAGCCCCACAGGCGCGCTATGTCTCGCTTAGCCACCATGTTACCCAGTGTCACCCACTGGGTCTGTGCCTCATCGTGATCAGTAGGCCCCCAAACATTCAGGAGACAACACCGCGCCTCCGGCTGCATAACAATGCCCGTCACCTCCCCCATTACCGCATGGACTCTCCTCCAAAATTCCATGATGACGCCACATTCCCAAATGATATGCAGGAAGGTACCCACCATACCACAGCCCCTCCTACATAAGCCCTCCTCAGAAAATCCCATATGAACCAGCCTTGGCCCCGTAACATAGACTCTGTGGAGTATTTTGAGCTGCACCAGCCGCAGACGCGAAGGGATCGCGACCTCCTTAGGAGAGGAAACCGCAGACTGCCAGTCCTCGTCGTCCAGCTCAAGTCCGTCCCTAGTCCATTGGTCCCGCAGCCCCAATAGCAGGTCCGCCCGAACATTAATCAATTTCTTATAGATAAGAGAGACCGTACTCTCTGGCATATGGCCATCGAGGATCCGGTCCTCCAATGGAGAGGACTCAGGCACCTTCTCTCCTTCTACGAGGACTGACCGCAGGGCATGACGCACCTGAACATAGCGGAAAAACTCGGATTTCCCCAACTCATACTCCTTCTGTAGCTCTTCAAAGGACTTCACCCTCCCCTTAATCAGCAAATCTCCAACCCTGGAGATACCGATCAAGTCCCATTTCTCAAAACCTTTCGTATGCCAAAGCTTCCCCAATTTTTCAGAGTCAAACAACGGGGTAGCAAGGGTGAGCCTATCCTTCCAGCCCAGCGAGTCAGTCGCCAACTTCCACACCCGCACCGCCACCCCAGTGGGCCCTGTGAGGGACGAGTCCAGCGACCGCGAGTACAACGCTCTGTGATAATTACCGCCGCGCAACAACCATCGGTCCATGGCGTAGCCGGGGCTTAGAGCCGGACCATAGAAACCATGATTAATCGCGCTCAACTGGGTGGCCCAGTAATAGCGTCGAATGTCCGGAAGCGCAATACCCCCGTCGTACCACGGAAGCGTCAACTTAGCAATCGCTATGCGCGGCCGCCCATCCCACAACAACGATCGTTGGAGGCTTTCGACCTCCCGAAAGTAACTGGCCGGTACCCAATCAAGAGTATTCTGCAAGGCGTAGAGGAACCGGGGAAGAGACATCATTTTGAACAAGGCGGCGCGCCCGAGGAGGGAGAGCGGCATCCTCCGCCAGCCCGCAACATCCCGCCGCAAACGCGCCAGGGGAGGGAGGAGGTTCTTCTCATACCGCAAAGTGGAGTCAGTGGAGATAAAAATCCCCAGGTACACGAAGCCCTGCTGGGCGATCTGGATCGAACAAGTTCGCGGGACAGGTGGAACATCGCCGCTCAGAACATACAGATATGATTTACTCCAATTGATGACGAGACCCGAGTTCCTACCAAAAGATGTCAGAACGTCACAAACCACTATAAGCGAGTTCTTGGGCGAGGCGAGATATAACAGGATGTCATCGGCATAGAGCGAAATACGGTCCTCGTGATCGGGCGACCATCTAAGTCCACGTATATCCGGGTGCCAGCGTACCCACGCCGCCAGCGGCTCGAGGGCGAGGGCGAACAACAAAGGCGACAGGGGGCAGCCCTACCGGGTGCCCCTCCCAAGCTGGAACGGAGTCGACACCCGCCCGTTCACCACAACACTCGCAAGGGGACCCTCATAAAGCAACCTCACCCAGCTCACAAAACCAGGGCCAAAGTCGAACTTGGCAAGCACAGCCCACAGATATGCCCATTCCTCCGTATTACTGCAATCAGCTCAAGTCAGTGTCCGGAACCAAAGCAAGTCAGTCCGGCTCCAAAGGCATCAACCCTGCCCATACCGGTCACCCTCCACGTCTGTGGCAGGATCCCCGCCAGTCCGTCGTCGGGGCAGAGCATCCAACCAGTCTCCGGCCATAGCAGGCGACTCAAAGAAGAAAGTCCGGTCCTCATACACCACACGTAATCTGGCAGGGAAAAGCATAGCATACTTCAGGTCCCTCTCCCGAAGACGTCTCTTCACCCCCAGGAAACTCTGCCTTTGCCTTTGCACCAGCTGGGTGAAGTCAGGATAGAAACTCACTGATGCGTTCTGAAAAGGGACCGGGCCCGTCACCCGCGATGCTTGCAGGATAGCATCCCGATCTCGGAAGTGAAAGAGCCGGGCGACAATCGGTCTCGGAGGGGCTCCCACCCTGGGCCTCCCGCCAGGAACTCTGTGAGCCCGCTTGACTGCAAAAAACTTTCCAAGGCCCTTAGGCTTCAGATGGTTAAGCACCAAGTCCTCCACGAGCAGATCTGCGGAGATCTCATCCGAGGATTCCGGGACCCCAATAATGCGCACGTTGTTGCGCCTGGCCCGGCCCTCAAAGTCCTCCAGCCGGCGGGCGGAGAGGTCGTTCTCGGCCCGCAGCTTACGAACTTCGGTCTGAAGTTCCGAGACATCATCAGCGAGGCCTGTGGTCTTGAGATCAAGGGATTTAACCCGCTCATTAGTTTTGCCCAAATCCGCGCGGATCAGGTTGACATCCACCAAGATAGTATCCACTTTATGCGCCAGGGCATCAAACTGTCTCCCAATCGAGGCCTGCATCCCCTCGAGCGCACCCATGACATCCTGCAACGAGAGCTCCGAGGTCGGGGATGGGGCAGCCTTCTGTACGTCCAGCGACTGGCCCAATCCACCAGGCGATCCCTTCTGCTGGGCATAGCGATCCATATTATTGGATTGGGTATGGTAGCCTTGGGTTTCAGCCTATCCACCTCTGCTTTACCCGACATGTCTGGCACCGAGCAATCCGGTGCAAAGAGACGACCCTCTCTCAGTCAGAGGGAACAGGAGAAGCCAGATCTGCAATAACCAGTCAGAGTAAGCCAGTAGATCATATATATATATATATATATATATATATATATATATATATATATATTATCTACTGGCAGTAGATAGTTATAGTTAGGACCGTGTTTCCATAGGAAATCCGCAACATTCTATTTGGAATAACTTTGGCGCCGGTTGACGAATCCTCGCCAAATTTTCAAAATAAGTGGGGCCCTCCGCCCCGCTCGTACTCTAAAAGTCTCGGGGGGATTCGTCAAGTGGGGGCTGAGAAAAAAGGGGGGTCCCAAAACGCGTTTTTCCCATGCATTTTTCCATAGGGACCTTTAGTCCAAGGTACAGCCCAAACGGCTGAACAGAATTATTTGAAATTTGGCAAAGAGAAAGTCCTCATGTCAGGGATGTGCCTTTTGCATATCTGGAGTCAATTTGTTCAGTAGTTCCTGAGAAAATTGCAGTTAAAAATACATACATAGCTATAGCCGCGCACCGTACGCGTACCGTACGCGCACCGTACGCATACCGTACGCGCACGCTGCCGTGCGCGAGCGTAATTCTGATTAGTGGTTACATGACAGTAAATATTCCAGTCGGTCGAAATCAGGAAGTGTCGGCCGCCATTTTGTGTGTCTCGCACTGAAAAACAAAGGTGAAGAATGTGAAAAGGGGGCAAGGTAGAGAGTTGCAGACCCCCTAGCCTTTGTCAGGGGGTCCAAGAAGGACCCAGAGGTGTGAAAAAAACATTTTTTTTCTTTTTTTTTTAAATCGCGGGGTACGGCGGTAAAAAAATAAATAAAAAAAATTGAATTAAAAATCAAAATTAAATGTTTAGATGTTAGGTGGCTCTAAAAAGAGCCGTTGTGTTTATGAAGTGTTTTTTTGGTACCTACAAGTAAGTACCGATGCAGAGTCTAAAGTTCAAGAGGAAGACTCTGTTCCCTTCATCATTGAAATGTACACCGTCTCCTCTATAAATGTCTTGCATGTTGTAACGCAAGTTGTTGTGGTATATAGAACCCATACCATAGTCTCTGAGGAAAGCAGAAACAGACTTATTGACGTGCTTTCTTGCTTTGTCAATCTGCGGACAAAATTGGTTGGACCAGTTCCACTTTTGCCTTTGGCATATATTAGAATATACAAAGGCAGTTTGTGGAAAAAGTGACATCAATTGCACAAAGGTGTCCTTAATAAGCATTTCCAGACCTACCCCAGTTAAAGTGCCTAGGTCATTTCCTCCACAGTGCACAATAATAAGGTTAGGCTGTGGGAGATGTAGAAAGGTTTTCACCAAAGGCATTAATTGGTGCCACTTTAACCCTCTCTGACCAATCTATTTAATGTCTACATTTGGCAAAGCAAGGTCTTTCACAATACCTCTTTTTTCTGCAAACTTTTCACTCCAGAAGACATAGCTATGACCTACAATCCACACTGTGAACATCTTTCAAGGAGATCTGGATGCACTCAGAAGGTGTCTTTCAGTAGAATGGCAATATGAAAAGAAAGATAGTTGTAAAATGGAGGCTAACATCCTTTAAAAAAAAAAGAACTGATTGGCTGATTCAAACCATTTTACAGTTAAAACTAGGCTGTATGTTTAGATTTTTACAAGCATGTTTTGTATTGGTTCAGAAAAATGTGTACCCACAGAACATTACTTTGGATTTGCTGTTAGGTTTGAAAAGTCAAGCACTCTTGCTCTAAGGATTAGAAACATTGTGTGTTGAACTTATGACCTCTCTGCTCACACCAGTGTTCCATGACCTGTTGCTATGGTAGCAGGCAGAAGTCATGTTGGGGGAAGGGATCATTTGGAAAGGGTTGAAATTTCCAACCAATAGAAATGTGTGTTTCCATTTGAAAAAAATGTGGGAAGCACTGTGATTTGGAGTTAACATGTATATGTGTGAAAAAAGAGAGGGAAACATTGCCATTAACTGTTTCTGGTGAGAGGAGAGAGGTGTACAGCTCAGAGATTGTTGCTGTGATAATCTGTTGTTTGAGTGCCACATTTCTTTCTCAACTAACTACTTTTAAAGGTGAGTTATGAATTTGAGAGGGGATGTATGTGGTGCATTTTGATATAAATAATAGAAATGTGATTCTTCTTTTAAGTTGTGTTTCACATTTTGTGTGTTTGGGAGATATTTAACTGTCTTGAACTTGTAAGATATTATTGATTATGTCTTCACCATAAGTTAAGGTGTACTGGTATCACCCAGGAATGCTGTTTTCTGCCTAGAATCACACCATGAGTCTGTGTGCACACAGGAATTGTTATCAGAGATTTAATTTGTGTTGCTCTTGCTCTGTTAGCCTTGCACTCGCAGGAAATGGGCAGCTTGTTTTCTTGAACTGTGATGGTTAGCATTCAGCAGAAATCACTTTCTCACAAATGAGAGGCAAATGCTAACACATTTGAAATTAACATGGTACATTTTCCTTCCACTTTGTGTTTTACATTTTATGTTAAGGAAGATATTTAAGTGCCTTGAACTTGTAAGACATTATGGAGTATGTCTTCTCCATAAGTTAAGGTGTACTGGTATCACCCAGGAATACTGTTTTCTGCCTAGAATCACACCATGAGTCTGTGTGCACAAAGGAATTGTTGTCAGAGATTTAATTTGTGTTGGTCTGGTTCTGTAAGAATGGCATTCGTAGGAAAGGGGCAGCTTGTTTTTTAGAACTGTGATGGTTTGTATTCAGCATAAAACAGTATCTCACAAATGAGAGGCAAATGCTAACACATTTGAAATTGATATGGTAGATTTTACTTTTAATTATGCAATGGGTAAGGTTGTTCCTACATGTACAAAACTCCAATTAACCCTTACCACACATGTACTTTTATATACATCACTCCAATGTTTATGCTGTTGTGGAAGCGTCCATGCACATGTCTATTGTAACTGAAAATACACAGTCTGCAGAGGCAGACTCTTAGCACACACCCAGCTGCTTATCCTGTACTATCATGCTTATTATTCACAACTGTGTGGTGTTTCAGATAGTAGTGAGTAACGCTAATACATTCAACATCACCAAGGCTCATTTCCTTTGCTGGAGTGTAGTCAGTCACCCAGGTTACACATGTTCATGGTCTCAAAAAGCTGTTTGGGCATGTGCTCTTTTCTGCTTTTGAAAACTATAATGAAAATGTGTTAGACTGTTAGAGTAATTATCACTTGCTCTACCACAGTAGTAAGTGTGCTTTCAAATTGCAAATCAAATTTCGTTTTCTGCCTAGAATCACACCATGAGTCTGTGCGCACACAGGAATTGTTGTCAGAGATTCAATTCGTGTTACTCTGATTCTTTTAGAATTGCATTCGTAGGAAAGGGGAAGCTTGTTTTCATGAACTGTGTTGGTTAGCATTCAGCCCAAATTAAAATGTCACAAATGAGAGGGCAATGCTAACACATTTGAAATCAACATGGTAGATTTTACTTCCACTCGTGCAATGGGTCATGTAGCTCCTACATGTTCAAAACTCCTATTAACCCTTACCGCACATGTAGTCTTACATACATGTCTCCAGTGTTTATGCTTTTGTGCAAGCGTCTATGTAGATCTCTCTTGCACCTGACAGTAGACAGTCTCCAGAAGCACACTCTTAGCAGAGAGCAAGCTGTTTCTCCTGTACAGTCATGCTTACTATTCAGCACTGTGTGGTGTTTCAGATAGCAGTGAGTAACGCTAATACATTCAACATCAGCAAGGCTCATTTCCTTTGCTAGAGTGTAGTACGTCATTCAGGTTACACATGTTCATGGTCTCAAAAAGCTGTTTGGACATGTGCACTTTTCTGTTTCTGAAAACTATAATGAAAATGTGTCAGACTGTTAGAGTAATTATCACTTGCTCTACCACAGTAGTAAGTGTGCTTTCAAATTGCAAATCAAATTTTGTTTTCTGCCTAGAATCACACCATGAGTCTGTGCGCACACAGGAATTGTTGTCAGAGATTCAATTCGTGTTACTCTGGTTCTTTTAGAATTGCATTCGTAGGAAAGGGGCAGCTTGTTTTCTTGAACTGTGATGGCTAGCATTCAGCCCAAATTAATATGTCACAAATGAGAGGGCAATGCTAACACATTTGAAATCAACATGGTAGATTTTCCTTCCACTTGTGCAATGGGTCATGTAGTTCCTACATGTTCAAAACTCCTATTAACCCTTACCACACATGTAGTCTTACATACATGTCTCCAGTGTTTATGCAGTTGTGCAAGCGTCCATGCAGATCTCTCTTGCACCTGACAGTAGACAGTCTCCAGAAGCACACTCTTAGCAGAGAGCAAGCTGTTTCTCCTGTACAGTCATGCTTACTATTCAGCAGTGTGTGGTGTTTCATATAGCAGTGAGTAACTCTAATACATTCAACTTCACTAAGGCTCATTTCCTTTGCTGTAGTGTAGTACGTCATCCAGGTTACACATGTTCATGGTCTCAAAATGCTGTTTGGACATGTGGTCTTTTCTGTTTCTGAAAACTATAATGAAAATGTGTCAGACTGTTAGAGTAATTATCACTTGCTCTACCACAGTAGTAAGTGTGCTTTCAAATTGCAAATCAAATTTCGTTTTCTGCCTAGAATCACACCATGAGTCTGTGCGCACACAGGAATTGTTGTCAGAGATTCAATTTGTGTTACTCTGGTTCTTTTAGAATTACATTCGTAGGAAAGGGGAAGCTTGTTTTCATGAACTGTGTTGGTTAGCATTCAGCACAAATTAATATGTCACAAATGAGAGGGCAATGCTAACACATTTGAAATCAACATGGTAGATTTTCCTTCCACTCGTGCAATGGGTCATGTAGTTTGTACATGTTCAAAAGTCCTATTAACCCTTACCACACATGTAGTCTTACATACATGTCTCCAGTGTTTATGCAGTTGTGCAAGCATCCATGCAGATCTCTCTTGCACCTGACAGTGAACAGTCTCCAGAAGCACACTCTTAGCAGAGAGCAAGCTGTTTCTCATGTAAAGTCATGCTTACTATTCAGCACTGTGTGGTGTTTCAGATAGCAGTGAATAACGCTAATACATAGAACATCACCAAGGCTCATTTCCTTTGCTAGAGTGTAGTACGTAATCCAGGTTACACATGTTCATGGTCTCAAAAAGCTGTTTGGACATGTGCTCTTTTCTGTTTCTGAAAACTATAATGAAAATGTGTCAGACTGTTAGAGTAATTATCACTTGCTCTACCACAGTAGTAAGTGTGCTTTCAAATTGCAAATCAAATTTCGTTTTCTGCCTAGAATCACACCATGAGTCTGTGCGCACACAGGAATTGTTGTCAGAGATTTAATTCATGTTACTCTGGTTCTTTTAGAATTGCATTCGTAGGAAAGGGGAATCTTTAATTCGTGTTGGTTTTATTGTGTTTTTCACTCGTAGGAAAGGGGTAGATAGTATTATAAGATTTGAAAAGCTCAAAAAAATATAGTAATATATTTAAATTATATAAAGGTATTTTTTTTTAGTTTCCTTTAGGTATTGCTGAACAACACAGAAATAAATTAAACATGCCTATAAAATCAAGACAGAGAAAAGAACAGCAAAAACATCTATATTTGAAGACAACTTGACAACAGAAATTAGTTGAAGAACCTCATGTTGGAAAAAAGAAAAAGTCTTCTGGTAAGCAGACTAAGTATTTTTTTTAAAATATCCTCAAACATAGAAAAAATGAAGAAAGTATATCCACTGCAAATAGTGTTTCAAGAAGAAAACAACAACACAATAGAAAGAAATTACTAAATGCTAATGTACAATCAGAAGCAAGAAAGAATGACTTAAAAAGAAAAACAGAATTTCAAAACATTCGTAAAAAAATGTTTCAGAGAAGAGTGGTGTTCAATTTGCTAAAGGATGTGAAAAAATATAGGAAGAAAGCAATATTTTATAAGAAAAAGAAACATATTGAATCAATTGTCGCAAAGGCTTTGGATTAAAAAGAAAACTATTCATTTTAATTTTGAACAGGATCCGTACATTAGATAAAATAGTCAATGTAATGAAGTCAAAAAGCAAAAGGAAAAGAGTAGTGAAAAAAATAACTTTTGTAATGTGTTCTTAGGAGAATGGAAGCATAGTTCAAGTACTGAACCATTTTTTAATGAAGAGAGTTATCTTCAAAGTAATAGTTTGCTGCATGCAGTTGACACCAGTGGTCGAAGTTATGAAGTTAAAGATGGTTGTGTAATGGAAAAGGCGAAAATGGTTCCAAGAAATGAGGAAGAAGTGTTAGCTGATGAGGTTATGGGGAAACGTCCTAAAGCCCCAGTGTACACTTGGAATTGTAGTAGTATTTGTACTGTATGACAAGAATCTATTGATAAATTATGTGACTTTCTAAGAGAATATAGTAAAAAATGTGTTAAACAGAAGATTAAGGTGCTTCAAAGACTAGATCCATGCAGAGTGAGAAAGAATACTGGTTTGCAAGGACATTCTCTGGCTTGTCTTTCTAGGAAAGTTTGTCAAAGTGTTTTTCACCATTTTAGCATGCTGGCAGTACATCATACTGAAATGAGAAAGTTTGTGAGAAGATTATATTTTGCTAAAAGTCCAGCACTAAAGTTAAATGAGTTGAATAGTGCTCTGTTGCGTGGATCTGTATCAGATGTAGAGAAGGTTACTGATGATATTCAGTTTTGTTACTTTGGTCCAGAACAAGAAAGTGCAGGAAATGACACAGTCATTGAAGAAAATGTGGAAGAGAATGTAGAACCAACTGTTAGTAAAAATTTTGAAGATCAAATGACAACATTTACTATCATCTCTAATGAAAGACCAAATATTACTTGTATTTGTTGCCGGAGAAGCCATTATAAAACTCAAACAAGGAATGTTGCTCTCTATAAAAAAAGTGAAAAAGAAAATAATTATGAGTGGAAGGATTTTGCTACATATTTGTTTCTGGAAAATTGTTTTGATTTGGGTGAAGATCAGCGTATTTGTAAATACTGTTATAACAAGTTAGAAGAAAATAAAATGCCAGCTAGAGCTGTACATAATAATTTAGAATTGGTTGATATTCCTGCAGAACTTAGTGATTTAAATGCGTATGAGTCTATACTCATTCAATGTGTCCATCCATTTCAGACTATAGTTCGTATGGAGCCCAAAACAGGTAAATTACCTCCTTCAGATTTACAAAGAGGTTTAAAAGGAAGAGTTGTTTATTTGCCATTGGATTTGAAAAAAAATATGGAAACAATTGATGCAGATAGATTGGAAACTGAACCATTAGTTATTCTGGTTAATGGAGTACCAACAAAGAATAAGAAAATTTGGCAGGAGCTGGTAGATGTACGAAAAGCACAATGAGCAAATTTATATTTGAAAAGAAATATAAATGGTATGAAACAATTTATATGGATGAAGATGAAGAAGTTTTACTAGCAGACACAGGAATACCAACTGGGCAAATTGAAAATGAGGATAAGTCAAAAGAAGAAGAAATTTATGAACATTTCAGCATACATCCTCTTCATTCTAAAGAAGTTATGGGAAACACTATTGATCTGTTTCAGATGAAAAAAGCAAAAGGAACTCCCGTGAGTGTATGGGAGGAGAGCTTGGAAGCTCGTTGTTTTCCCCAGTTGTTTCCTACTGGAAAAGGTGGACGATATGATGAACGTCCAGTACAGATTCCTGCTTCTGAGTATCGGACTACAAGATTATATGCAGAAGATCCAAGATTTTGTCAAAGTATTCCTTATTTGTTCCATCTTTTATTTGAAAGTGACTTGTCTGCACTATCTTATGCAGTGAATCACATTTTAAAAACTGGAGTACATCTACATAATGTGTCTGCAAAGGATTTTATGAACAAAGTGCAACAGCGAGATGATCATTTGGAATCTCAATTGATTAATCTGATGGCTTGTCAGCGTGGAACTAATGAATATTGGTACCGACGCCATGGAGAATTGAAATGTATGTTACGGAATTTAGGAACTCCTACATGGTTCCTTACCCTAAGCTGTGCTGAGTACGCTTGGGATGATTTACTGGATTTTCTTCGAGAGGCAAATTCAAATATTGAAAACAACAGTGAAATAAATTAAAGATGCCTATAAAATCAAGAAAGAGAAAAGAACAGAAAAAACATTTATATTTGAAGACAACTGGAGGACCCAAATTAGTTGAAGATCCTCATGTTGGAAAAAAGAAAAAGTCTTCTGGTAAGCAGACTAAGGATTTTTAAAAAAAATATCTTCAAAAAAAGAAAAAAATTGAAAAATGTCCCCACTGCAAATAGTGTTTTAAGTAGAAAACAACAGGACAAAAATGAGAAATTACTAAATGCTAATGTACAATCAGAAGCAATAATGATTGACTTAAAAAGAAAACAGCATTTAAAGACATTCGTAGAAAAATGTTTCAAAGAAGAGTGATGTCCAATTTGCTAAAGGATGTGAAAAAATATAAGAAGAAAGCGAAATTTTATAAGAGAAAGAAAGATATTGAATCAATTGTAGCTAAGGCTTTAGATTTAAAAAGAAAACTATTCATTTTAATTTTGAACAGGATCCGTACATTAGATAAAATGGTCAATGTAATGAAGTCACAAAGCAAAACCAAAAGAGTAGTGAAAAGAAATAACTTTTGTAAAGTGTTTTTAGGAGAATGGATGCATAGTTCAAGTACTGAACCATTTTTTAATGAAGAGAGTTATCTTCAAAGTAATAGTTTGCTGCATGCAGTTGACACCAGAGGTCGTGCTTATGAAGTGAAAGATGGTTGTGTAATGGAAAAGGAGAAAATGGTTCCAAGAAATGAGGAAGAAGTGATAGCTGATGAGGTTATGGGGAGACGTCCTAAAGCCCCAGTGTACACTTGGAATTGTAGTAGTATTTGTACTGTACGACAAGAATCTATTGATAAATTACGTGAGTTTCTAAGAGAATATAGTAAAAAAAAGTGTTAAACAGAAGATTAAGGTGCTTCAAAGTCTAGATCCATGTAAAGTGAGAGAGAATACTGGTTTGCAAGGACATTCTCTGGCTTGTCTTTCTAGGAAAGTTTGCCAAAGTGTTTTTCACCATTTTAGGATGCTGGCAGTTCATCATACTGAAATGAGAAAGTTTGTGAGAAGATTGTATTTTGCTAAAAGTCCAGCACAAAAGTTAAATGAGTTGAATAGGGCTCTGTTCCGTGGATCTGTATCAGATGTACAGAAGGTTACTGATGAAATTCAGTTTTGTTACTTTGGTCCGGAACAAGAAAGTGCAGGTAATGACACAGTTATTGATGAAAATGTGGAAGAGAATGTAGAACCCACTGTTAGTAAAAATGTTGAAGATCAAATGACAAAATTTACTATCATCTCTAATGAAAGACCAAATATTACTTGTATTTGTTGCCGGAGAAGCCATTACAAAATTCAAACAAGAAATGTTGATCTGTATAAAAAAAGTGAAAATGAAGATAATTATAAGTGGAAGGATTTTGCAACATATATATTTCTGGAAAATAGTTTTGATTTGGGTGAAGATCAGCGTATTTGTAAATACTGTTATAACAAGTTAGAAGAAAATAGAATGCCAGGCAGAGCTGTACATAATAATTTAGAATTGGTTGATATTCCTGCAGAACTTTCTGATTTAAATACGTATGAGTCTATACTCATTCAATATGTCCATCCGTTTCAGACCATAGTGCGTATGGAGCCAAAAACAGGTAAATTACCTCCTTCGGATTTACAAAGAGGTTTAAAAGGAAGAGTTGTTTATTTGCCATTGGATTTGAAAAAAAATATGGAAACAATTGATGCAGATAGATTGGAAACTGAACCATTAGTTATTCTGGTTAATGGAGTACCAACAAAGAATAAGAAAATTTGGCAGGAGCTGGTAGATGTACGAAAAGCACAATGAGCAAATTTATATTTGAAAAGAAATATAAATGGTATGAAACAATTTATATGGATGAAGATGAAGAAGTTTTACTACCAGACTCAGAAATACCAGCTAGGCAAATTGAAAAAGTGGATAAGTCAAAAGAAGAAGAAATTTATGAACATTTCAGCATACATCCTCTTCATTCAAAAGAAGTTATGGCAAACACTATTGATCTGTTTCAGATGAAAAAAGCACAAGGAACTCCCGTGAGTGTATGGGAGGAGGGCTTGGAAGCTCGTTGTTTTCCCCAGCTGTTTCCTACAGGAAAAGGTGGACGATATGATGAAATTCCAGTACAGATTCCTGCTTCTGAGTATCGGACTACAAGATATTATGCAGAAGATCCAAGATTTCGTCAAAGTATTCCTTATTTGTTCCATCTTTTATTTGAAAGTGACTTGTCTGAACTATCTTATGCAGTAAATCACATTTTAAGAAGTGGAGTACATCTACATAATGTGTCTGCAAAGGATTTTATGAACAAAGTGCAACAGCGAGATGATCATTTGGAATCACAATTGATGAATCTGATGGCTTGTCAGCATGGAACTAATGAATATTGGTACCGACGCCATGGTTTCCTACATGGTTTCTGACCCTAAGCTGTGCTGAGTACGCTTGGGATGATCTTCTGGATTTTCTTCGAGAGGCAAATTCAAATATTGAAAACATCCAATACAAGACAGCAGGAGAATTGTGCTCATTGGATCCGGTTAATGTTTGCAGATATTTCAATCATAGATTTGAGGCTATGATGTCCTTCATCTGCAATAAAAAAAATCCACCTCTTGGAGAAGTTGTGGATTTCTTTTGGAGAAAAGAGTACCAAGCAAGAGGTGCTCCTCATATTCATATGCTGTTGTGGATCAAGGATGCCCCAAAATTTGGAACAGATTCTGATGATGCAGTTTTATCTTTCATCGAAGGATATGCAACATGTGCTATACCTAAAAGCACAGAAGAGAAAAACTTAAAAGAGCAAGTTTTACGTTTCCAAAGTCATCGGTGTGGAAAATACTGTCGACGAAAGTACAAGAGTAAAGAAAAATTCTACTCAAAATGTCGATTTGGAATTCCACGACCTGTTCTTTCAAAAGGAAGAGTCAACAGTTTTATGTCAGCTGTGCGACATACTATTACAAGAAAATCTCCCAAAAATACGTACAACCTAAGAAGAAAAGAAGAGTCAAAATATATAAATGACTACAACCCAGTCATTTTATCCATGTGGAATGCTAACATGGATATACAGTATGTTGCTGACAATTCTATTGCTGTTGCTCGGTATATCACATCTTACATCACTAAATCTGAGAAAACGGAATTGAAGGAAATGTGAGAAGAGATTTCTCACGAGAAGACTGTCAGTAAGAAGCTATACAGTTTCAGTTTAAAGATGTTATCGCATTGAGAAATTGGATCCTACGAATGCTCAGATAGGTTATCATCTGCAAGTCTGTACTCCAAATCCAGAAGAATAATTTGGGTAAGTTTAGGCCTTGCAGGAATGCGAAATCGGGTACTGAAGTCTGTTGGAGAAATTGAATATTTGGCAGAGAACGACCCGGAAAGTACAGATATTTTGAAATCAAACATGTTGGACACATATTACCCAAAAAGAAGTCATCATCTTGAGAACATGTGTCTCTATGAAGTGCTGCAGAACTACATTTTTACATGGAAAGCCACAGAAGACATCAACAATGGAAAATATAAAGTCATTGGTGAGGAAGGATGTTTGGTGAAGCAAACAAAAGGAAGTTTGATTAATCACAGGAAGCTGAGTTGCGACACTCCTGCCAAAAAGGCATTTTACTACTTAGCACTTTTACAGCTGTTTAAACCATGGCGTTCAGAGGATGAATTACTTGGAGATTTTCACAGCTATGAAGATTCCTTTAATGAATGTAAAGATTCGATTGAATGCAGTACTTTCACAAATTATGTACAAATGTTAAAAGAAGAAATTGAACAGGAAGCTACAATTGCAGCTGAAGTAGTTAGAGACAGTTCTCAAGACAGTCAAAGTTCTGGTACGCTCAGTCAAGATCCCCTAGGACAACCAATCATAGAAAATGAAGCTGCAATAGCAATGACTGAAGTGGAAACAGCTATGAATCAAGCTCAGGAAGATTTAATAGACTTACCAAATTTGGAACAGCAACTGAATGAAGAACAACAACAAATTTATGAAGAAGTCACAAAAAAAATTGATCATGGATTACTACATGAAAAGAAAGAGTGCTCATGCACATCATTTGAACCAATCAGGATGTATGTGAGTGGACAAGCTGGAACTGGAAAAAGTTTCTTAATTAAAGTCATCAGAAGCTACCTACAGCAAAAAACAGATTCAACTTTGTCTTGTGTTGTTACTGCTCCAACTGGGTTAGCAGCATATAACATAAAAGGAATTACCTTACATCGCTTGCTAATGTTACCAGTGGAGCATGAGAACAAAATAGAATATCACAAGCTAACAGGAGAAGCATGCTTCGAAGTTTCAAGAGTGTTGAAAAAGATGCAAGTTCTCATTATTGATGAGGTAAGCATGGTATCAAACTTAATGCTTGCCTTTGTGCATTTAAGAATGCAGCAAATTCTAAAGAGAAACTATGACGTGTTATTTGGTGGAAAACATGTTATAGCTTTTGGGGATCTTCTGCAGCTCACTCCAGTTAAAGGACAACCAGTGTTTAATACTGTGACACATGAAGACACGGACAAGTTATTAGGAAGTATTGGTAATGCGAATATTTGGTCATTCTTTGAGTACAAAGAACTCACTACCAATATGAGGCAAGCAAATTATGAAGATTATGCAAGTATTCTCAAAGATATCAGAATTGGACTACTCACAGAAGGTGGCAGAAAAGCATTACAGAGTCGGTTGCTACATAATTTATTTGCAAGTGAAGAAATAGTTGCAGAGAAAATATACCAGAACATTTCAGAAAAAAATTCTGTAATCTGCTTAATGTCAACACTACATGAATGCTCGATATTCAATGAGGAACTTTTGAAATTGGAAAACGAAGAGATTAAGAAAATGGAAGCAGTGGACAAAATTCAGCATGAAGGAATTACTATTACATTAACAGGCAAATTGAAAAATAAATTGGATTCTCTAGAGAAGAACATTTCGAAAACAACTGGATTAGAAAAAAATCTTTATGTTTGTATGAACTGTCGAGTATTTGTAAGAAGAAATTTGGATGTAGAAAAAGGTTTAGTGAATGGAGCTATGGGTAAAGTTGTGGGTTTTGTGAAATACCAGAAAAAAGATGGGATTGAATTTAAAAATAAAATTTGATCAGATTGAAGAGGTTAAAGACATTAGTCGTTGTTCAGTCTGTTTTTTGCTTGTAAAAGACTTATATGTACATAGGAAGCAGTTTCCGTTTTCTCTAGCATATGCTGTAACTATTCACAAATCTGAAGGATTAACTGTAGATAGTGCTTTTGTAAACATTGGTTCTACTGTGTTCAAAGAAGGTATGGCATATGTTGCTTTGTCACAAGTGAAAACATTATCTGGTTTATTCATAATAGACTTTGATGACTCAAAAGTTAGTGCTGATGCAAATTGTGTAAAGGAGTATAATAGATTAGGAAGAACCTATGCTCCTCATTTAGGTCAGTATCCTGTGTTTGAAAAACGTGTTTTTTCTCGGAAAAGGAGAATTGAGAATATCTGTAATGAGGATGTACAGAAGAGAAAACAAAAGGAGAGTGATGTGATTGCAAGCAAAAAGAAAAAGGACAATGTTCAAGAGGTTGTTGGTTGTCATTTAGAAAATAGCTCTGGTGTCAACTGCTACGCTAATGTAGTGCTGAATGTTGTATTTTATCTTGAAAGTTTGCAAGAGCAGATAATAGTAAATCATGAAAAAAGATTTTGTTCTCTGATGAGTTTTCTTTTAGAGAAGCTGAGTATTGATAAAACTAAAATAGAAAGTGCTTCTGATGTTAGAAAACTTTTCGATGTATGTTCAGGATGTACACAGTTTACTCAAAATGTCCAGCAAGATGCACAGGAATTCTTGATGCATATCCTTATGGTACTGGAAGAAGAAGGGGTAGAAATAGAAAATATGTTTGGTCTCTCTTATAAATGGGAACATAGTTGTGAAAACTGTTTCAACACGTGCAGCTCTAATGTTGATTCAGAAAGGTTTATATATTTAACATTACCAGAGACTAAATCAGTGACTTTTAGTAAGTTAGTTAAAGATGCCAATCACAACATGGAATGTTGTAAATGTAAATCAGACATGTTTTCAACGTTATTTTTAAAGAAATATGGACAGTATGTAATTTTAATGATGCAACGTTGTAGATTGGACACTTTAATAAAGAAGTTTACAGGACATCAATTATCAATATCTGGAAAAACTTTTGTTGCAGTTGCAATAATTTTCCATGATGGACCTTCTATAACTTCTGGTCATTACACAGTTTATCTTAAATGTGAAAAAGGCTGGACACTGTGTAATGATTCTCAATTGAGTTTCAAGCAACGTTTGCCTGCAGAATTACCAAATTCCTATTTAATTTTTCTGAAACCAAAATTTTAGATACAAATTGCAACATCTGAACAAATCATTTTTGCGATTTTATTGGATTACCATTGGATATTTCATCAAAAAAGAATTTAAAAATTACCATTTGGCCTCATGGAAAGGTAAAAATTTCTCTTGTGGACTTCTTTGACAGATATTATTTTGGTGTATGTGCTTAAGCAACAAGATTTACAGACGATTTTATTGCAAATAGTTATTGTTTTTAGATGATGTTTTTATTAAATATGTTACATTTCTATAAAGGTATGTTTTACTGAGAAGAGATTCAGGGCTTTTTTTAAACAATCTTTTAGATTGTTAATTTTTTTGCCCACTGTTAAGTGATGAATGCAATTGGTTTCACGATTTACAGTGAAATTCAATATATTCTGAAAACAGCAAAAAAAGGGCAAAATATTGTTTTTTTTAAATATGAAAATATGTGTACTGTATTCTAAAATGTATTGTTAAATATTAATACGTTTTTTTCTTTTTTTACAGATTGAGAAAGAACATTTAGGAAAATTAATCCTTTTTTCTAGCAATTAAAAAAAAACATTTATTGATAATTAAGTTATTTTGTTGGTCAGGTAAGTTTGAAATATCTGTATTTATCACACATTTACTTTCATACTCCCTTTTTTTCACTTCTCCTCACTCTGCTTTTCACATTTCCCTTGTGGTCCCTCAAGTACCTTGAAGGGTGAAATAAAGATTTTATTTAAAAAAAAAAAAAAAAAATGGGTGCGCGTTCCGTGCGCGCACGGTAGGATTATTTTTTTAAAAAAGTGATTAAAAAAATAAAAAAAATTGTGAGGTAAGGTGGCTCTTAAAAGAGCCGTTGTGTTAATACAGCCTGGACAAGGTACCCCCGGATGCTGGAAGCGCTGTTAGTTACTCGCGTGCGCTGCTGCAGGATAGCCCTCTGTTGTGGTGCCTTTTAAATTTATTTCCTCGTTTTCCTATCTCTGTTGTACTTTATTAGTTATGTGTCCCTGTTTTTAACTTGTGACATCGTGTGCTCAGCCTTGCTCCCCAATTTTCGCATTCTTGCACTGTAATAGTTGAAACTCACTGCTTTTAGAGCGGGTCCCTGGCCCGTGGTGTGTGACACAGCCGCCATCTTGGAGGAAGGAAGTGCCGTTTTTGGGCGCCATTTTAGCGAGCGCTCTAGCGCTCCGACATTCAGGACTGTAACCTATTTAAACAGAACATGGATACGCGCAGCGATCGAGCGCAGCGGGAGCCCCGTACGAGCGCCGGAGGTGCGCCAGAGGTCAGCCCATTTGCGCCCGTTCGCGCATGGTCGGGCATAGGGCTTAGGACCTCTGCTCTAGTATGTAAGCAGCCTCTCATCTATTCTCGTCGGAGCCTGTTATCGCTAAAAGGTGATTCATCCCCTACATGTTGCCACTCTCTAGATTTGGCCTTTGGTCATTTTTCATGTAATCATTGCTCCTTTAGCGTAACAGAGAGTGGAGAGAATAGAAGATCATGGAAACCTGGCTGGGACCTAATTCGGGCCCGGATATCGTCCAGTCTCTGCCTCCTGGGTACCTGATTCAACATAAGGACAGAGCCTTAAAGGTGGGGGGAGGGGTTGCCATTATTTATAAGGACTATATAGCGTGCCGGCTATTAGAACTCTCGATTCCGGATAGTGAAAGTGTACATTTTGCCATCTCAATTTCTCCAGAGACTTCCTTTTCAGGGTTTTTGATCTATCGCCCCCCGGGCTCTTTGGGGCAATTCCATGAAAAACTGGTCGAAACTGTAATGGACGTAGCCAGTATAGTCTCCAACTTTATGGTGTTGGGGGACTTTAATCTTCATTTTAATAAATCATCGGATATCATTGCCTCAGAAGTAACTAAAGACCTGGGGAGTTACGACTTAAGCCAAAAGGTACAACACCCCACACATCTTAAAGGTAATCTCCTGGACCCCATTTTTTCAAATATTCCCAGCCTTATCACTGATGCCCCTCACCCGGTTCCCTGGTCAGACCACATGGTAGTTCCTTTTACCTGGAAGGTGCCTCGGTCTAGCTTAACCCCAATCTCTCATAGAGGGCTGGCTAGGCATTGGTCCCAACTTGAGCTCTCTGAATGGGCAGAAATTTTGAAGAAGACTGAACCTTCAGCCCATTCGGATGTGGATAGAGCTAATAAGGACTTTAGTCAGTGGATAGAACGATCCTTGGATAGCCTGTTGCCTAAAAAACCGACAACATTAAAGAAAGGCCACACTAAACATCCTTGATTTAATTTGGAGCTAAGAGCCCTTAAACAAGAGTGCAAAAGGGAAGAGAGGCAATGGCGAAAAAAGTTTAGCTGTGAAAAGAAAAGGAGATATAGAGCTGCTCTAAAGAAATATAGGACCGCTCTGATCACCACTAAATCTGCATTCTTTGCAGGTAAAATTGAGTCCTCCGCTAATGCCCCTAGGGAGATGTTTAGAATAGTAAAGTCACTGATGAAAGTACCTGATCCGCCGCCCGCTCCAGATGAATCTGGTAGTCGATGTGAAGAATTGGCGAATTTCTTCAGTACAAAAATTCAAAAGATCATTGATACGCTCCCTCTAACACCCTTATGCGACCACCAATCATTACTTACCATACAGGACCAATTGGATCATCCTAAGCTCTCCTCTTTTTCTCCTCTTAGGGAGGATCTCCTACCTCCCCTATTGAATGCCATAAAGAGTGGCTCCCCGCTCGATCCCGCCCGATGAACATCTTAAACTCAGTTTTGCCTGCCATCAGTAAACCCATGGTGAACGTGGTTAATGCATCAATGGAGTCAGCTGTGGTTCCTAGAGAGTGGAAGGTAGCGATGGTCAAGGCTTTGTTGAAAAAGCCCAGCCTGGACCCAGGGGACTTCTCCAACTATCGCCCCATTTCTTTGCTACCGGGGATTAGTAAACTGACTGAGAAGTTTGTTAACATTCAATTGGCCTCTTTTTTGGAATCACATAATCTGCTCCATCCATCCCAAACTGGGTTCAGGAAAGGACAGGGAACTGAAACAGCCCTGCTGAAGGTGGTGGAGGAGGCCAGGAGGATTCTGGATGCAGGTGGCAGCGCGGCCATTATCCTCCTGGACCTCAGCGCCGCCTTCGATACGTTTAATCACCGTATCCTCATTTCCCGCCTCAGTAACATCGGAGTCACGGGTAAGGCCCTCAAGTGGCTGGAATCCTTCCTTAGGGATAGATTCTTTAAGATGTTTGAGGATAATCAATGCTCATGCCCGGTTCCGCTGCAGTGTGGGGTGCCGCAGGGGTCCTCCCTCAGCCCCACACTGTTTAACGTGTATATGGCACCCCTGGCGGAGATAGTGGCTCCTTTTGGGGTTCAGTTGGTGAGTTACGCCGACGACACCCAGTTGGTGTTCTCTCTGAATCAGGCTGCACATTCTGGTTCTGGTTTGATGTAGAACTGTCGTTTAGAACTCATGCTAGAAAAACAGCCGCCACCTGCTTTGGGCTGTTGAAATCCACGCGTAAAATCCTTCCACAATTTCCGGAAACAGCAAGAAAAGTCTTAATACAGTCATTGATTCTATCCAGGATAGATTATGGTAATGCAATCTATTTAGGAGCCCCGGTCTCCGCGATTAAACAACTTTAGGTTGTTCAGAATTCGGCGGCAAGGTTACTTACGGGCACCAGTCACCGCTTATCAGCTAGACCCGCATTAAAAACCCTTCACTGGCTTCCGGTGAAAGAGCGGGTCCATTTTAAGTCGCTGTGTCTGGCTCATAAAATCATCCACGGGAAAGGCCCTCCCATCTTAGAAAACATGGTAATGCCCTACAAGTCCTCTCTAAATCTTCGCTCTGATGACCAGAATCTTGCAGTGACTCCAAGAACCAACAGATCCCGTTCCGGTGGCCGTCTTTTTTCACTGAATGTATCCAAATTGTGGAATTCTCTTCCTTTATCTTTTCGCCATGAGCCCAGTCTCCTTGTGTTCTGGAAGAAGCTAAAAACATGGCTCTTCCCGAGAAATTAGAGATCTCAGATTAGCTAATGGTTCCTCTATTATCCTCTGGTTATCTTTCCTGAGCGCTGGGATGCTTTCGAGTAGCCATGCGCTATATAAGAGCCTTTTCAATTCAATTTAATTTTCAATTCAATACAGGGACAGGGACAGAGGAAGGAAAGAATGGCAATATTATAAGGTACCGCACTTGTGCTGCTCTATCTTATTGTCTATTAGAGGAATACTAGACTCCCCAAAAGCAATTAGAGAGTAGCAAGTATTGCACCTTATATGTACTCTCTGAAACCGAGGGTAAATGTCCAGAGGAGCAGAAGAGGGTGACGCTCCCACCGCAGAGGAAGTGCTCGGCTGAGCTGCCGAAGATGTACTCGGCTGAGCAGCTGCGGATGTGCTTGGTTGAGCTGCTGAAGGGGTTGCTGCAGTAGCTCGAGCAAAAGTCTTGGCATGTACATCCCTAATGTGTCTGTACATAGTGAAGATTCCAAAAGAGTACTTCTTCTTTGGATCTCCTCTAGACAAGACACGCCCACAAAGTTTGCAGGTGACTAATGGAGCATTGAATTTCTTCTGCCTCTCTGGAAATGTAAAATATTGCCAGACAAAAGAATCCTTCTGTTTCCTCTTTCTCTGTCTGATAATGCTGTCCTGCTCACTCCCAGAAGAGGACTGCTGCTCTGCCATTGTATCCCAAAGACACTTCAGCTCCTTCTCCTATGGAATCACAAGCAATAATGAGGGGAATGGGTGTGGTGTTGGAAGTTTCTGGAAATGAAAGAAGTTTAAACCAATGAAAAGTGTTGTTTCTGGATCACATAACCTACCGTGCGCGCTCCATACGCTTACCGTACGCGCACGGTAAAAGTACGCATGCGCGTACGTAAGACGCGCGCATGCGCATTAGAGGCCCGCTCGCATGCGCGTACGGCGGATCCGCGTAAGGTGCACGCGCGCATGCACAAAAAATAAAACGCGCGCATGCGCGTAGGAAGCAGCGCATACGCGTAGCAGACGAAGTACGGATGCATACGTAAATCGCGTACGCATGCGCACACGGAGCATAGATATTACGTACGCGCACCGTACTTATAGCATACCGTGTGCATACCGTAAGCTTACCGTACGCGCATGGTAAAAAATCCTAAAAAAAACAAAAAAAAGTACAAAGGTTTGTAGAAGATATTAACTATGTTGTTCAACTATATCTAAACATTTATTTAAAAAAGGTGAACCATTCCATATTGCAGGATACAGTAAATCTATGATTATATACATGGGGAGCATATTGTTTAAAAAAAAAATCTCAAAAGAAATAATAAAAAAAAAAATTGGATTTAAAAAACCTTGCAAATTCATTAAAAAAAAACAAAGGTTTCACACACGTTATAGTTAGGAATTAGCATTTAAAAAACCTTGCAAATTCACTGAAAAAACCATAGGTTTCACACACGTTATAGTTAGGAATTAGCATTTAAAAAACCTTGCAAATTCACTGAAAAAACCATAGGTTTCACACACGTTATAGTTAGGAATTAGCATTTAAAAAACCTTGCAAATTCACTGAAAAAACCATAGGTTTCACACATGTTATAGTTAGCTGGACATTTTGCTCGTAAAAAACCCTGGAAATTCCCCCGTTATAGTTAGTTCAGCTAACTATAACTCGCGCGCCCGCAATCCACTGCTGATGATGTCACATATTACATCACTCATGACATGGTCAGTGACATCACTCATGACATCACTGATGACATCTCAAATGACATCACTGATGACGTCATCCATGTGATAAATTACCACATCTTCTCACACCCTAATATAACCTTTGATACACCGACTACAAATTTCAGAGTTCCATTCTCAAAACCATACATACTGCAATACCAATAACTACATACCCACTTATTAACTCTTAGGTCTACATACACCTCCACTCATTCACTTGTACCGTCACTCATACTAACAGTCACTCCATACAAGACTATCATATGCATTTATACACCTATATAGACACTCACAAACCACCAATCATCCATAGAGCTACTCTCACACCTAGTCAGTCATGCAAATAATCACACTCCCATTTACTCACCTATGCGCTTATACACACTCAAGTTCACCTACTCAAAAATAGTACCACATTCTTACGCTCTTATAGAATCACTGATACAAGCACACACTCATCCATACAGTCACTCTCACAATCACACACTCTCACATCTACCCACTTATATACTCTTACACGCATATATACTGCCTTTCAAATATGTAGTTAGTCACAAATGTACCACTGAGGTATACATTCAATCACTAACATACCCATACATACACTCACTCAACCATACAGTCCATCACAGATGCACTCTTAAAACCATGCACCCATAGAATCACCCACTCACACATCTAGTCACAGAGTAACACATACCCTACCCACACAAACACTCAGGAACCCATACAGATACTGAGACAAACAATCAATAACTCAAATAGACACTCATATAGCTATTCACAAAACCATGCAGCCACTTATACACCAACATACAGACACATAGAAACATTTACACAGTTTAGTCACTAGTCTGCAGTAAGATACATTTAATGATTCACATAGAGTCAGTTACGCACCACAGAAAATCATCCATTTACAAACTTGTACACCCACTTATTCTTCAACTGGCCTTTCCCTATATATATTAAACATATTAAAATCGTTCAGAAACACATACTCAATCGATGATGTCATCAGTATTCACTAAGATACTGTTAATAAGTCAGTTATACAATTAATTTTACAAAAAAAAACATCCATTTAGACACTTATTTACCCATTTATTCTTCCATGAACCTTTAGATATACATATATAAAATATATTTATTTTTCAGAAAGACACATATTCACTGGATGACGTCATCAGTGATGTCATTTGAGATGTCATCAGTGATGTCATGAGTGATGTCACTGACCATGTCATGAGTGATGTAATATGTGACGTCATCAGCAGTGGATTGCGGGCGCTAGTTCTAGTTAGCTGAACTAACTATAAAACGGGGGAATTTCCAGGGTTTTTTACGAGCGAAATGTCCAGCTAACTATAACATGTGTGAAACCTATGGTTTTTTCAGTGAATTTGCAAGGTTTTTTAAATGCTAATTCCTAACTATAACGTGTGTGAAACCTATGGTTTTTTCAGTGGATTATATATATATATATATATGTGTGTATATATATATATATTCACTGAAAAAACCATGGGTTTCACACACGTTATAGTTAGGAATTAGCATTTAAAAAACCTTGCAAATTCACTGAAAAAACCATGGGTTTCACAGACGTTATAGTTAGGAATTAGCATTTAAAAAACCTTAGAAATTCAATGAAAAAACCAAAGGTTTCACAAATGTTATAGTTAGCTGGACATTTCACTCGTAAAAAACCAATGAAATTCCCCCGTTATAGTTAGTTCAGCTAACTATAACTCGCGCGCCCGCAATGCACTGCTGATGACGTCACATATTACATCACTCATGACATGGTCAGTGACATCACTCATGACATCACTGATGACATCTCAAATGACATCACTGATGACATCATCCAGTGAATGTGTGTTTTTCTGAAAATTAAATATGTTTTATATATGTATATCTCAAGGTCGATGGAAGAATAAATGGGTATATAAGTGTCTAAATGGATGATTTGTTTTTGAAAAATTGATTGTGTAACTGACTGATTAAGTGTATCATAGTGATTACATGGCTTAGTGAGTAATGTTTAAATATGTAAATATCTGTATCAGTCTCTCACTTTGTGTATAAGTGGCTGCATGGGTTGGTGAGTAGCTACATGGGTGTCTATATAGGTTATTAGTTGGTTTTTTGAGTATCAGTCTGAGTGTCTGCATGGTTCGGTGGGGGGTATTACGTAGTGCATAGGTGCATGAATGAGTGACTCACTCTTTGTATGTGTTGAAGACAGCATGTGTGCAGGACTGCATGGGTGGAGGAGTGTGTGTATGGGTGTGTTAGTGAGTGAATGACTGTCTCAATAGTGTCTTTATGAGTAACTACATATGTTTTAAACTAGTATATGTGACTATTGGTGTATATAAGTGAGTATATGTGAGAGTGAGAGATTGAAAGAGTTCCTGTATGAATAAGTATGTGTTTCTATAAGTGATTGTTTAAAAGACTAAGTATGTGTAAGTTTCCGTAGAAGTAAGTGTGGTGGTGTGTGTATAACTGTATATGCAAGTAAATGTATGTTTGATTCTTTTTTAGCATGAGTGACCATGTGTGTGAGTACCTCCATGGATGAGTGGCATTGTGTAACAGGATGTATAGGTGTATGAGTACATATGATGAGTGAGTACATGTATGAGTGACTGTATAGGACTGTTGGTGAATGAGTGGATGTGTATGTGGATCTTAGAATTACTGTATAGGTTGTTGTAACTGGTATTGGTATGTCCAGTGTTTTTAAAATTGTAATTTCTATTTTTGAATGTGTGTATCAAAGGTTATATTAGGGGAAGAGGAGGTCTGCCACTCTATCACAAGGATGATGTCATCAGTGATGTCATCAGTGATGTCATTTGAGATGTCATCAGTGATGTCATGAGTGATGTCACTGACCATGTCATGAGTGATGTAATATGTGACGTCATCAGCAGTGCATTGCGGGCGCGCGAGTTATAGTTAGCTGAACTAACTATAACGGGGGAATTTCATTGGTTTTTTACGAGTGAAATGTCCAGCTAACTATAACATGTGTGAAACCTTTGGTTTTTTCATTGAATTTCTAAGGTTTTTTAAATGCTAATTCCTAACTATAACGTCTGTGAAACCCATGGTTTTTTCAGTGAATTTGCAAGGTTTTTTAAATGCTAATTCCTAACTATAACGTGTGTGAAACCCATGGTTTTTTCAGTCAATTTGCAAGGTTTTTTAAATGCTAATTTTTTTTTTTTCTTCTATTTTTTTAAACATATTTTTATTTTAATTTTCTATCCTTTTTTAAAGACTATGGTTAAATTTTTAAAATTCTATAATATGTTTTTTTAATATATTTTATAAAATAAACAGGTAAAATTTATTAGCAATACATTTTTTCCTTTTTTTTTTTTTTTTTTTCGTACGCGTACCGTAAGCTTACGGTAAGCGTACCGTTTACGCAATGTCCGTAATTTATCTACGCTGTTTGCGTATAGTTACGCAATTTGCGTAGCCGCGCGTACTCCGCGTGGGGCGTGTACGCGTGTACGCTACACGCGCACGTTACGCGGAAGTGTCGGGGAGTGACTGTTATGCGCATGCGCGCGAGCGCGTGTCTTTTTTACGCACATGCGTACTTTTGCCGTAAGCGTACCGTAAGCGTACGGTAGGTCATGTGATCATGAAACACAACTTTTGATTGGTTGAAACTACTTTCAGTTCTAGAACTCTCCTACACCACACCCATTCCCCTCATTTCTGCTTGTGATCCCTTAGGAGAAGGAGCTGGGTTGTCTTTGTGATACGATGGCAGAACAGCAGAGCCATTCTGAGAGTGAGGCTAGCACTAGCAGCACTACCTTGAGGCAGAGAGCGAGGAAACAAAAGACCTCTTATGTATGGGATTATTTTACTTTTCCTGAAGGCCAGCAAAAGGTAAATGCACCCTTAGTAACTTGTAAGCTGTGTAAGCGTGTACTTTCAAGAGGTAATCCTGACAGGAAGTATTCCTTTGGGAATCACACCATGATGAGACACCTCAAGGATGTACACAGAAGGACACATGCTCGACTTACTGAAGGTAACCCTTCAGTAAATCAACCAAGCACATCCACAGCAGCTCAGCCTGGACCATCATCTGCAGAGCCGAGTCCTTCTTCTGCAGGTCAGGTGAGCCCTTCATCTGTGGGGGGAGCATCTCCTTTTGCTGGCCCTCTGGAAATTAACCCTCGATTTCTGAGGGTTGATATTCGATGCGCCTCTTGTCATGATCTAATTTGTCATAGGGAGACCAGTGTTTCCCTAGTGAACAACAAAATAGATCAGCACACTTGTCGCAGAGACTAATTTTCCCAATCTTTCTTTCCTCTGTCCCTGCATGAACACAACGGCTCTTTTAAGAGCCAACCTTATCTTTCATCTTTTTTTTATATATGTTTTTAAAAACTTTTGTTATTTTTTTTTTACCGTACGCGTACGGTGCGCGTAATTTTTTTTTTTTTTTTTTAAAAACACTAAAAATCAATTATCACATTACAAGGTCCTTGAGAGACTACAATTAAAAACTGAAAATGTGATTGTAGAGAAGTAGAAAAAAAGGAACCATGATACTATTGACTTACCATACCCGCTCCAAAAAATATTTATTCATTTGTTTTTTTTAAAAATTGCTTTAAAAATGGTTCTAGGTTTTGAAAATTTTCTATATCAATCTGAAAAAAAAGAAAAAAGTATTAATATTTTTTAAAACATTTTATAATACAGTACACATATTTACATATTTATCAAAAAATAATTTTTGCCTTATTTTTGCTGTTTTCAGAATATATTGCATTTCACTATAAATTGTGAAAGCAATTGCATTCATCATTTAACAGCGGGCAAAAAAAAAATAACAATCTCAAAGATTGTATTAAAAAAGCCCAGAATCTCTTTTTACTTAAACTTAACAATATAGAAATGCATAATATTCTAAAAAATATCATCTAATATCAATACTTATTTCTTTAAAATACCGTCTGATATTTTTGTTTCAGAAGTATAATCACAATATTATATCTCAAATAACTCCACAATACATCTGGTTCCATTTCCTTTAGGCCAAATAGTAATTTTAAAATTCTTTTTTGATTAAATTTCCAATGGTAATCCAATAAAATTCTAAAGTTTAATTTGTACAGATCTCACCGATTCTCTGTAACATATTGGTTCCCGAAAGATTTATTAATAATTTATTAAGTCCACAATAGAATTGGTTACCTTTCCGCATGGCCAAATAGTAATTTAAAAAATCTTTTTTGAAAAAATTTCCAATGGCACTCCAATAACATTCCAAAATTTAAATTGTGCAGATGTTACCGATTTTCTCAAAATTTTTGGTTTTCGAAAGTTTCATTAAAAATTAAAAAAGTCCACATTACAATTGGTTATCTTTCCATTAGGCCAAATGATAATTTAAAAAATCTTTATTTTTGAAAATTCCAATGGTAATCCAATAAAATGGTAAAATTGTTTTGTCCAGATCTTGCCAAGTCTCTCTAAAATTTAGGTTTCAGGAAGATTAGATAGGAATTTGCTAAATCAAAAGGCAAACGTTGCTTAAAAACCAATTGGGAATCATTACACAGTGTCCAGCCTTTTTCACATTCAAGATAAACTGTGTAATGTCCAGAAGTAACAGTAGGTCCTTCATGGAAAATTATTGCAACAGTTACAAAAGTTTTTCCTGAAATTGATAATTGCTGTCCTGTAAACTTCTTTATTAAAGTATCCAATGTTGAACCATCAGCTCTACATCGTTGCATCATTAAAATTACATACTGTCCGTATTCCTTTAAAATTAACGTTGAAAACATGTCAGATTGACACTCACCGCATTGCATGCTATGATTAGCATCTTTAACTAATTTAGCAAAAGTGACTGTTTTACTCTCTGGCAATGTCAAATAAATAAACCTTTCATTATCAACATTAGAGCCACATATATTATAACAGTTTTCACAACTATGTTCCCATTTATAAGAGAGACCAAATAAATTATCAATTGCAACTTCTTCTTCTTCCAGTACCTGAAGAAAAAACATCAAAAATTCGTGTGCGTCTTGCTGTTCATTTTGAGAAAACTGTGTTCGTCCTGAACATACATCTAAAAGTTTTCTAATTTCAGTAGCACTTTCTATTTTAGTTTTATCAATACTCAGCTTTTCAAAAAGGAGACTCAGCTCAGAACAGAATCTTTTTCCCTGATTTACTATTATCTGCTCTTGCAAACTTTCCAGATAAAATGCAACATTCAGCACTACATTAGCGTAGCAGTTGACACCAGAGCTATTTTCAAAATGACATCCTACAACCTGTTCTTCTTTTTCCTTACTCTTTTTGCTTGCAATTACATCACTCCTCTTTTTTTTCCTCCTCTCTACATCTTCATTACAGATATTCTCATTTCTCCTTTTACGAGAAACTACACGTTTCTCCAACACAGGATACTGACCTAAATGAGGAGCATAGCTTCTTCTTAATCTATTATACTCCTTTACACAATTTGTATCAGCACTAACTTTTGAGTCATCAAAGTCTATCATGAATAAACCTGATAATGTTTTCACTCGTGACAAAGCAACATATGCCATACCTTCTTTGAACACAGTTGAACCAATGTTCACAAATGCACAATCTACAGTCAATCCTTGAGACTTGTGAATAGTTACAGCATATGCTAGCGAAAACGGAAACTGCTTCCTACGTACATATAAGTCTTTCACAAGCATGAAACGAACTGTACAACGACAAATGTCTTTAACTTCTTCTATCTGATCAAATTTTATTTTTAAACATTCAATTCCATCTTTTTTCTGATAATTAATAAAACCCACAACTCTTCCCATAGCTCCATTAACTAAACCTTTTTCAACATCCAAATTTCTCCTTAAAAATACTCTACAGTTCATGCAAACATATAGATTTTTTTCTAATCCAGCTGTTTTGGAAATGTTCTTCTCTAGTGAATCCAATTTATTTTTCAGTGTGCCTGTTAATGTGACAGTAATTCTTCCATCCTCAATTGTGTCCACTGCTTCCAATTTCCTGATCTCTTCCTTTTCCAATTTCAAAAGCTCCTCATTGAATATTGAGCATTCACGTAGAGTTGGCATTAAGCAGATGACACTTTTGTTTTCTGCAATGTTCTTGTATATCTTCTCTGCAACTATTTCTTCCTTTGGAAATAAATTATGTAGCAGCCGACTCTGTAATGCTTTTTTGCCAACTTCAGTGAGTAGTCCAATTCTGATATCTTTCAGAATACTTCCATATTCTTCATCGCTTGCTTGCCTCATATTAGTAGTAAGTTCCTTGTACTCAAAGAAGGACCAAATATTTGTATTTCCGATGCTTCCCAATGACTTCTTCGTGTCTTCATGTGTGACAGTATTAAACACTGGTTGTCCTTTAACTGGAGTAAGTTGCAAAAGATCTCCAAAAACTATGACGTGTTTTCCACCAAATAACATGTCATAGTCTGTCTTCAGAATTAGCTGCATTCTTAAATGCACAAAGGCAAGCATTAAGTTTGAAACCATGCTCACCTCATCAATAATGAGAACTTGCATCTTCTTCAATACTCTTGAAACTTCCAAGGATGCTTCTCTAGTTAGCTTGTTGTATTGTATTTTGTTCTCATGCTCCACTGGTAACATTAGCAAACGATGTAAGGTGATTCCTTTTATGTTATATGCTGCTAACCCAGTTGGAGCAGTAACCACACAAGACAAAGTAGAATCCGTTTTTTGCTGTAGGTAGCTTCTGATGACTTTAATTAGGAAACTTTTTCCAGTTCCAGCTTGTCCGCTTACATACATCCTGATTGGATGAAATGATGTGCATGAGCACTCTTTTTTTTCATGTAGAAATCCGTGATCAATTTTGTTTCTGATCTCTTCATAAATTTGTTGCTGCTCTTCATTCAGTTGTCTTTCCAAATTTTGTAAGTCTATAAATTCTTCTTGAGCTTGATTCATAGCCGTTTCCACTTCATTCATGGCTATTGATGCTTCATTTTCAACGATTGGTTGTCCTAGGGGATCTTGACTGAGTGTTCCTGAACTTTGGCTGTCCTGAGAACTGTCTCTAGCTATTTCTGCTGCAATTGTAGTTTCCTGTTCAATTTCTTCATTTAACATTTGCAGATAACTTGAGAATGTACTGCATTGTATGCTGTCTTTGCAAGCATTAAAAGAATCTTCATAGCTTTGAAATTCTCCCAGTAGTTCATCCTCTGTACGCCATGGTTTAAACAACTGTAAAAGAGCCAAGTAGTAAAATTCCTTCTTGTCAGTAGTGTCGCAACTCAGCTTCCTGTGATTTATCAAACTTCCTTTTGTTTGCTTCACCAAACATCCTTCCTCACCAATGACTTTATATTTTCCAATGTTGATGTCTTCTGCGGCTTTCCGTGAATAAATGTAGTTCTGCAGCACTTCATAGAGACACATGTTCTCCAGATGTTGACTTCTCTTGGGATAATATGTGTCCAACATGTTTGATTTCAAAATATCTGTACTTTCTGGGTCATTCTCGGCCAAATATTAAATTTCTCCAACAGATTTCAGTACCCGATTTCTCATTGCTGCAAGGCCTAAACTTGCCCAAATTATTCTTCTTGATTTCGAGTAGAGACTTGCAGAAGATAACCTATCTGAACATTCGTAGGATCCAATTTCTCGATGCGATAACATCTTCAAACTGAAACTGTACAGCTTCTTACTGACAGTCTTCTCGTGAGAAATCTCTTCCCACATTTCCTTCAATTCTGTTTTTTCTGATTTCGTAATGTAAGACGTTACATATCGAGCAACAGCAATGGAATTGTCAGCTACATACTGTATATCCATGTTAGCGTTCCACATTGATAAAATGACTGGGTTGTAGTCATTTATATTTTTTGATTCTTCTTTTCTTTTTAGGTTGTAGGTATTCTTAGGTGATTTTCTTGTGATAGTATGTCTCACAGCTGACATAAAACTGTTGACTTTTGAAAGAACAGGTCTAGGAAATCCAAATCGACATTTAGTGTAGTATTTATCTTTGCTCTTGTATTTCCGTCGACAGTATTTTCCACACCGATGACTTTGGAAACTTAAAACTTGCTCCTTTAACTTTTTCTCTTCTGTGCTTTTTGGTATAGCACATGTTGCATATTCTTCAATGTAAGATAACACTGCTTCATCAGTATCTGTTCCAAACTTTGGGGCATCCTTGATCCACAACAGCATATGAATATGAGGAGCACCTCTTGCCTGGTACTCTTTTCTCCAAAAGAAATCTACTACTTCTCCAAGAGGTGGATTTTTTTTATTGCAGATGAAGGACATCATAGCTTCAAATCTATGATTGAAATATCTGCAAACATTAACCGGATCCAATGAGCACAGTTCTCCTGCTGTCTTGTATTCGATGTTTTTAATGTTTGAATTTGCCTCTCGTAGAAAATCCAGTAAATCATCCCAAGCGTACTCAGCACAGCTTAGGGTAACGAACCATGTTGGTGTTCCTAAATTCCGTAACATGCATTTTAATTCACCATGGCGTCGGTACCAATATTCATTTGTCCCACGCTGACAAGCCATCAGATTGATCAGTTGTGTTTCCAAATGATCATCTCGGTGCTGCACTTTCTCCATAAAATCCTTAGCAGACACATTTTGTAAATGTACTCCACTTTTTAAAATGTGATTTATTGCATAAGACAGTGCAGACAAATCACTTTCAAATAAAAGATGGAGCAAATAAGGAATACTTTGTCGAAATCTGGGATCTTTAGCATATAGTCTTGTAGTCCGATACTCAGAAGCTGGAATCTGTTCCGGACGTTCATCGTATCGTCCTCCTTTTCCTTTAGGAAACAGCTGGGGAAAACATCGAGCTTCCAAGCTCTCCTCCCATACACTCACGGGAGTTCCTTTTGCTTTCTTCATCTGAAAGAGATCAATATTGTCTCCCATAACTTCTTTTGAATGAAGAGGATGTATGCTAAAATGTTCATAAATTTCTTCTTCCTTTGACTTGTCCACTTTTTCAATTTGTCCAGTTGGTGTTTCTGTGTCTTCTTGTAAATCTTCTTCTTCTTCTTCTTCTATATAAATTGATTCATACCATTTGTTATTCCTTTTCAAATACAAATTTGCTCTTTGTACTTTCCGCACATCTACCAGCTCCTGCCAAATCTTCTTATTCTTTGTAGGTACACCATTAACCAGAATAATTAATGGTTCAGTTTCCAAAGTATCCGCATCAATAGTTTCCATATTTTTTTTCAAATCCAAGGGCAAATACACCACTCTACCTTTTAAACCTCTCAGTAAATCTGAAGGAGGTAATTTACCAGTTTTGGGCTCCATACGTACTATGGTCTGGAACGGATGAACACATTGAATGAGTATAGACTCATATGTATTTAATTCAGAAAGTTCAGCAGGAATAGCATCCAATTCTAAATTATTATGTACAGCTCTGGTCGGCATTCTATTTTCCTCTAACTTGTTGTAACAGTATTTACAAATACGCTGATCTTCACCCAAATCAAAACAATTTTCAAAAAATATATATGTGGCAAAATCCTTCCACTTATAATTATCTTCATTTTCACTCTTTCTGTAGAGATCAACATTCCTAGTTTGTTTTCTATAATGAGTTCTGCGGCAACAAATACAAGTAAAATTTGGTCTTTCATTAGAGATTATTGCAAATTTTGTTATGTGATCATTAAATGTGTTACTTACAGAGGGTTCTACATTCTCTTCCACTTCTTCCTCATTTACTGTGTCCTTCTCTGCACTGTTTTGTTCAGGACCAAAGTAACAAAACTGAATTTCATCAACAACCTTCTCTACATCTGATACCGTTCCTCGGAACAGAGCCCTATTCAATTCATTTAACTTTATTGCTGGACTTTTAGCAAAATACAACCGTCTCACAAACTTTCTCATTTCAGTATGATGAACAGCCAGCATCCTAAAATGATGGAAAACACTATTACACACTTTTCTAGATAGACAAGCCAGAGAATGACCCTGCAAACCAGTATTCTCTCTCACTCTGCATGGATCCAGACTTTGAAGCACCTTAATCTTCTGTTTTATACTTTTTTTACTATATTCTCTTAGAAACTCACGAAATTTGTCAATAGATTCCTGACGCACAGTGCAAATACTACTACAATTCCAAGTGTACACTGGGGCTTTAGGACGTCTCCCCATAGCCTCATCCGCCATCACTTGTACCTCATCTCTTGGAACCATTATCTCCTTCTCCATTATGCAACCATTTTTCACTTCGTAAGCACGACCTCTGGTGTCAACTGCATGCAGCAAACTATTACTTTGAAAATAGCTCTCTTCATTAAAAAAAGGTTCACTACTTGAACTATGCATCCACTTTCCTAAAAACACTTTACAAAAGTTTGTTCTGTTCACTACTCTTTTCCTTTTGCTATGTGATTTCAGTACATTAACCATTTTGTCTAATGTACGCATCCTATTCAAAATTAAAATGAATAGTTTCCTTTTTAATTCTAATGCCTTTGCTGCAATGGCTTCAATTTCTTTTTTTCTTTTATAAAACTTAGCCTTTTGCTTATATTTCTTCACATCCTTTATCAAATTGGACATAACTCTTCTCTGAAACATTTTTCTACGTATCTCTTTAACCCCTTCCATGCTCATGACGGAACGGTTCCGTCATGAGCCACGGTTGAGCTGTGCTCATGACGGAACCGTTCCGTCATGGGCCCGCCCGCGCACGAACCCTTCAGCACCGCGGCGGAATTCGCCCAGCGCTGAAGGGGTTAAACGCTGTTTTTCTGTTTATGTAAATCTTTTCAGTTGCAGAAGGTATATTTGCATTAACTAAATTCTCAATTTTTTCCTGTCCTTTTCTTTTCAAAACATTCTTTCCAGTACAGACATTTTGTACATTTTTCCTTTTTTTGAATATGTTTTTTAGAAATTGTTTTGTCTGCTTACCAGAAGATTTTTTCTTTTTCCCAACATGAGCATCTTCTACTAACTTTGGTCCTCCAGTTGTCTTCAAATATAGGTTTTTTTTGTGGGTTTTTTTAACTCTGGATTTTGTAGGCATCTTAAATTTTGTTCACTGCTCTTCAGCAATACCTGAAAAAAACTAAAAAAAAAATTCTTTATTTTATTTAAATATATTACTACATTTCTTTTCACAATAGTCACAAAACGAAATTTCTTTGCCAATTTGAAAGCACACTTACTGCTCTTTTTTTTGGCAAGTGATAATCACTTTTACAGACTGACACATTATGAATCCACTTTTCAGATTTTTTAAAAAGCCCATGTCCAGACTGCTTTTTCAGACCACCACCATGTGTATCCTGGGTGACTGCCTACACTCCAGCAAGGGCAACCAGCCTTAGTGATGCTGAATGTATTTGCATTACAGACTGAAACCTCAAACCCCACTCGCTTGTAAATACTGTGCATGATTCTACATGGAAAGCAGCTGGGTGTGTGCTAAGAGTCTGCTTCTGCACCAAAAAATCGCTCCCCCTTTTTCCTACTAATGCAACTGTGAAATCACCAGAGCAAAACGCAATAAATCTCTGCCTGTAATTCCTATTTGCACACAGAGTCATGTTTTCACATTAGTCACAAAACGAAATTTCTTTGCCAATTTGAAAGCACACTTACTGCTCTTTTTTTTTGGCAAGTGATAATCACTTTTACAGACTGACACATTATGAATCCACTTTTCAGATTTTTTAAAAAGCCCATGTCCAGACTGCTTTTTCAGACCACCACCATGTGTATCCTGGGTGACTGCCTACACTCCAGCAAGGGCAACCAGCCTTAGTGATGCTGAATGTATTTGCATTACAGACTGAAACCTCAAACCCCACTCGCTTGTAAATACTGTGCATGATTCTACATGGAAAGCAGCTGGGTGTGTGCTAAGAGTCTGCTTCTGCACCAAAAAATCGCTCCCCCTTTTTCCTACTAATGCAACTGTGAAATCACCAGAGCAATACGCAATAAATCTCTGCCTGTAATTCCTATTTGCACACAGAGTCATGTTTTCACATTAGTCACAAAACGAAATTTCTTTGCCAATTTGAAAGCACACTTACTGCTCTTTTTTTTTGGCAAGTGATAATCACTTTTACAGACTGACACATTATGAATCCACTTTTCAGATTTTTTAAAAAGCCCATGTCCAGACTGCTTTTTCAGACCACCACCATGTGTATCCTGGGTGACTGCCTACACTCCAGCAAGGGCAACCAGCCTTAGTGATGCTGAATGTATTTGCATTACAGACTGAAACCTCAAACCCCACTCGCTTGTAAATACTGTGCATGATTCTACATGGAAAGCAGCTGGGTGTGTGCTAAGAGTCTGCTTCTGCACAAAAAAATGGCTCCCCCTTTTTCCTACTAATGCAACTGTGAAATCACCAGAGCAAAACGCAATAAATCTCTGCCTGTAATTCCTATTTGCACACAGAGTCATGTTTTCACATTAGTCACAAAACGAAATTTCTTTGCCAATTTGAAAGCACACTTACTGCTCTTTTTTTTTGGCAAGTGATAATCACTTTTACAGACTGACACATTATGAATCCACTTTTCAGATTTTTTAAAAAGCCCATGTCCAGACTGCTTTTTCAGACCACCACCATGTGTATCCTGGGTGACTGCCTACACTCCAGCAAGGGCAACCAGCCTTAGTGATGCTGAATGTATTTGCATTACAGACTGAAACCTCAAACCCCACTCGCTTGTAAATACTGTGCATGATTCTACATGGAAAGCAGCTGGGTGTGTGCTAAGAGTCTGCTTCTGCACCAAAAAATGGCTCCCCCTTTTTCCTACTAATGCAAATATAAAATTACCAGAGTTGTACACAATAAATCTCTGCCTATATTTCCCAACATGTGTAACCTGGGTGACTGCCTACATTCCAGCAAGGGCAACCAGCCTTAGTGATGCTGAATGTATTTGCATTACTGAGTCCAACCTCAAACCCTTAAACTATTCTTTTTTTATACCAATACACCTTAATTTATCGTGAAAACATAGTCCATATTATTTTACATGTTCCTCACATTTAAATTTCTCCCAAAACAGAAAATAATAAACACAACTTCAACAAAAAGAATTACATTTCTATTATTCATTTCTTAATTTACCATATACATCTCCTCTCAAACTCTAAACTCACCTTTAAAATTAGTTAGTTGTGAAAGAAATGTGGCACTCAAACAGCAGATTATCAGAGCCAGGATCTCTGTTCTCTACACCTCTCTCCTCTCAGCAGAACCAGATAATGGCAAAGTTTCCCTCTATTTTTCCACACATATACATGTAAGTTTCAAATCTCAGTGCTTCCCCCTTTTTTTCAAATGTAATCACACATTTCTATTGGTTGAAAACCAACCCTTTTCCAAAAGTACCCTTCCCCCAACTTGACTTCTGCCTAGTACCCTTCCCCCAACTTGACTTCTGCCTGCTACCATAGCAACAGCTCATGGAACACTGCTGTGTGGAGTTAGGTCAGAAGTTCACCAAACAATGTTTCAATTCCACAGAGCAAGAGTGCTTGACTTTTCAAACCTAACAGCAAATCCATAGTACTGTTCTTTGGTAACACATTTTTCTGTACCAATACAAAACATGCTTCTATTAATTTACACATACAGCCTAGTTTTTATTCTAGAATGGTATGAAACAGCCAATCAGTTCTTTTTTTTTGAAAAAAATATGTATGCCTCCATTTCCAAACTGTCTTTCTTTTCATATTGCCATTCTACTGAAAGACACCTCCTGAGTGCATCCAGTTCTCCTTTGAAGATGTTCACAGTGTGGATTGTAGGGCACAGCTATGTCTTCTGGAGTGAAAAGTTTGCAGAGAAAACAGGTATTGTGAGAGACCTTGCTTTGCCAAATGTAGACATTAAATGGATTGGTCAGAGAGGGTTAAAGTGGCACCAATTGATGCCATTGGTGAAATCCTTCATGCAAATCCAACACCCTGACCTCATAATAGTGCACTGTGGTGGCAATGACCTAGGCACTTTGACTGGGGTAGGTCTGGAAATGCTTATGAAGGACACCTTTGCACAACTGTTTTCACTTTTCCCTAAAACTGCCTTTGTGTTTTCCAACATATGCCAAATGCAAAAATGGAACTGGTCCAATCATTTCTGTCCGCAGATTGACAAAGCAAGAAAGCACGTCAACAAATCTGTTTCTGCTTTCCTCTGTGACTATGGTATGGGTTCCATTTACCACAACAACTTGTGTTACGACATGCTAGACATTTATAGAGGAGATGGTGTGCACTTCAATGATGAAGGGAACAGAGTCTTCCTCTTGAACCTTAGACTCTGCATCGGTACTTACTTGTAGGTACCACTAAAAAATAACTTCATAAACACAACGGCTCTTTTTAGAGCCCCCTAATATCTAAAAACTTAAATCTGCATTTCATTTCTTTTATTTATTTTTTTTGTTACCGTACGCTTACCGTACGCGTACCCCGTGATTTTTTTTAAAATCAATAAATGTTTTCTTTGTACTTTTCTGTCCTTCTTTGACCCCCTCACAAATGTAAGGGGGTCTGTAACTCTCCTCCTTGCCCCCTTTTCTTGTTATCACTCTTTTTTTTCCGAGTGAAACACACGAAATGGCGGCCGCCGCTTCCTGGTTTCGGCCGATTCGAATGTTTACTAAGATCTAAGAGCCAATCAGAATCGCGCTCGCGCACGCCACCGTACGCGTACGGTAAGCGCACCGTAAGCGTACCGTAAGCTGGCTCAGATATATATATTGATTTAAAGACTATTTTCTCAGAATCTACTGAACAGATTTACACCAAACCTACAAAAGGCACTTCCTTGACCTGAGGACTACCTCTCTGCCAAATTTCTAGTAATTCTGTTCAGCCGTTCGGGCTGTAGCCCTGTCTAAAGGTCCTATGGAAAAATGCATGGGAAAAACGCGTTTTGGGACCCCCCTTTTATCTCAGCCCCCGCTTGACGAATCCCCCCGAGACTTTCAGGGTAGGAGCGGAGTGTAGCGCCCCACCTATTTTGAGAAATTCGCGAGGATTCATTAATCGGCGCCAAAGTTATTCAAAATAGAATGTTGCGGATTTCCTATGGAAACGTGGTCCTAACTATAACTACCTACTGGCGACCGCCAGTAGGTAATATATATATATATATATATATATATATATATATATATATATATATATATATATATATATATATATATATACATATATATATATATATTCACTGAAAAAACCATAGGTTTCAGGCACGTTATAGTTAGGAATTAGGAATTAGCATTTTAAAAACCTTAGAAATTCACTGAAAAAACCATAGGTTTCAGGGGGCGTAATAGTTAGCTAGACTTTTTACTCGGACAAAACCATTGAAATTCCCCCTTTATAGTTAGTTCAGCTTAGCTCAGTGATGTCATTTGAGATGTCATCAGTGATGTCATGAGTGATGTCACTGACCATGTCATGAGTGATGTAATATGTGACGTCATCAGCAGTGCATTGCGGTCGCGCGAGTTATAGTTAGCTGAACTAACTATAACAGGGGAATTTCAATGGTTTTGTATGAGTGAAAAGTCCAGCTAACTATAACGCCCCTGAAACCTATGGTTTTTTCAGTGAATTTCTAAGGTTTTTTAAATGCTAATTTCTAAGTATAACGTGCCTGAAACCTATGGTTTTTTCAGTGAATTTCAAAGGTTTTTTAAATGCTAATTTCTAACTATGCCTACAGAGATAGGACATGTGAAGAAAGAAGAAAAAACACACAGAAAGAAAAAAAAGAAATGCAGAAAGAAGCAACAGAAGTCCTCAAAGATGAAGAAAAGTGCAGGAAGAAGGATAACGTGCAGAAAGAACAAACAGAAGAAGCCTTGTTGCAAAATCATCCTGTACCCTCAACATTTTCAGACGGATACTGGTGGTAACTGAGTCTGACTAACCAGTCCTAGAGCCAGTGCTATGTTAAAAGACACTCAGAATACAGTGAAAACACATACATACACTAGGGAACACTATGCGTTGGGGTCCCCCTGTGATTAGCATGACCTCCTCTGTAAGCCCCTAGTATATAATAGGGCAAGGGATTAAAACTACCTTTTAAAACGCGCCACAGGGCGTGTTTGCACACGTCACCTCAGGCCCCGTCCCCTCCCTTCCCCACTGTGTAAACACGCCCTGTGGCCATTTTAAGTTGGGAGATTAACTCGCCCTTGAATCCTGAGGGTCCCTAGGGTACAACTAGACCACTAGGTACCTCCAGTGAGCGACACGGAGCTGTGTTGCAGAGAAATGTAAAAAGGGTCACGGCCTAGACCACCTCTCTGCAACGCAGCGCAGTGGCGCTTACTGGAAGCACCTGGTGGGCTAGTTGGCCCCCAGGGTCTCTCAGGATTGAAGGGTAATTATTTCCCCAACTTAAAATGCGCCACAGGGCTTGCTTGCACACGTTAACTCAGGCCCCGTCCCCTCCCTTCACCACTGTGTTAACACGCCCTGTGGCCATTTTCAGTTGGGAGATTAAGTTCATTTGAATCCTGAGGGTCCCTAGGGTCCAACTAGCCCACTAGGTACCTCCAGTAAGCGCCACAGAGCTGCGTTGCAGAGAGGTGTAAAAAGTGGCACGGCCTGGACCACCTCTCTGCAACGCAGCTCAGTGGCGCTTACTGGAAGCATCTGGTGGGCTAGTTAGCCCCCAGGGACCCTCAGGATTGAAGGGGAATTATTTTCCCAACTTAAAATGCGCCATAGGGTGTGTTTGCACACGTCACCTCAGGCCCCGTCCCCTCCCTTCCCCACTGTGTAAACATGCCCTGTGACCGTTTTTTAAGTTGGGAGATTAAGTCCCCTTGAATCCTAAGTGTCCCTAGGGGCAAAATAGCCCACTAGGTACGTCCAGTAAGCGTCATTGCAGAGAGGTGTAAAAAGGGGCACGGCCTGCACCACCTCTCTGCAACGCAGAGCAGTGGCGCTTACTGGAAGCACCTGGTGGGCTAGTTGGCCCCCAGTGTCCCTCAGGATTGAAAGGGAATTAAATCCCCAACTTAAAACGTGCCACAGGGCGTGTTAAACACGTCACCTCAGGCCCCGTCCCCTCCCTTCACCACTGTGTAAACGCGCCCTGTGGCCGTTCCTAGTTGAGAGATTAAGTCCCCTTGAATCCTAAGGGTCCCTAGGGTTAAACTAGCCCACTAGGTACCTCCAGTAAGCGCCACAGAGCTGCGTTGCATAGAGGTGTAAAAAGGGGCGTGGCCTCAGAATACCTGTCTGCAACGCAGCTTCCTGGCGCATACTGGAGATACCTGTTGGGCTAGTTGGCCCTCAGGGACCCTCAGTATTTTGGGGAATTAATTCCCCAACTTACAACTGGCCAGGGGGCGCGTTTGCAGAGTGCTGCAAGGAGGGGGCGTGGCCTCCGTTGCGATGCCGGTCTTTTATTTATTTATTTTTTTAAGAAGGAGGTCTGTGTGGCCCCCTTCTTTTTCTAATTCATTGGCCCTGGGGACCCCATCCCCCAGGGCCTGCACCCTAATTTTTTCTGTTGAAAAAAATTAATTTGGCCCTCCCAAGGCCTTAATCGGCCTCGGGGACCCCAACCCCCGGGTCATGGCCTTATATTTTTTTTTTATTCTTAAGGAGGGGGCCTTTGTTGTTTATTATTAAAAATATATATATATTTATAGAAACACCTAGGACATGCTGAACAAACCGTATGTACCTATCACCATGACGATTTGCGTGTATTTCATTAAAAGGCGACTATGCATACAATGAATCCAGGTGGAATGTATTTACACCGCTAGTGAAGCTCTGACGTGTCTGACGCCCTTTCGTGCCTAATCCTGGCGCCTCCGCCGGTGGGTACTCTCGAAGTAGACACCCTTGTTGTTTATTTATACAAACATGGGTAGCTATTGACGGGCACATTTAATACACACGCACACCAAGCCATTCAAAGGGGACTCGACAAAAATTCAACCAAACTATGCAAGAAACCCCCCTCACGGTTAATAAAACACACATTCACCGCCGGATGTGTAATACTTTTTATTTTACTGTCGGGAAAGGAGACAAACCTCACTTGAGAGTCACAGCGTGCTCCTGGCTGAGCCCAATGCTGTGTTTCACCCACCAGTGCCCGCCGAGTGCCACACACCTCTGTGTTGTATTCCACCAGCTAGTGCGTATGCTATGACACTCTCTAGCCCATGTGCACTGTAACACCACCCCGTGAATATGTCATGCCACAGTTGCCTTCGCACGGGTTATATTGCCCCATCTAACGTGCCTTCCTCGATGCCTATATAATAACGCGCAGCGCTATGCCATACATATTACAATCTGGGATCCATATTTTTGTCACAGTGCATATGCAACATTACACTCCCCAGCTCATATTTTATATTACAACTTTAGAGACTAGTTAGGTTACACAACACTGCCCTGTGCATATTACACTCCAAGGCGCATATCGCATAGCACGCGCTAGTGCCTGTGCTATCTCGCGCTCTCCAATGAATCTGTCATTGCGCACAATGTATTGCATATTATATTTCACACCCCGGTTCATCTTATATCACACTTTTTGGTGCATAGTTTATACCATATACTATATCTAGTTTTCATTTTCAATCGTGCTCTCAGGACTATGTTCTATATAACACTGCGTCCACCTACCCTTTTCACGGGCATTACATTTTGCGATGGGGGTAGAGGGTCAGGGGGTGTTTCTGCCAAGTGAGCCCAGAGTCACAGTCACAAAAGTCCTCTTCTTCCTGAATAAAAGTGAGATTATGCTGCATACTTGTTCATATTTTAAATAGTTCGCACAGACACACATTTTAAAAACAATAACGTTCCTAATACCCACCTACTCTGAACAGTTAGCTTGCTGCCCCATTCACCTCCTCCCTATCCTCTGTTGTCTGAATCCATGGACTAGCCTCCTCCCTCCTGCCATGCATGGTCTGATGTGCTGCCACTGCCCTCCATTTAGCATGATGTACCAGTCCACTCCTCCTGCCCTCCATTGCCCAATTCTATGGCCCATCATTGACCTCCTGCTTAGCCTCTGTGCTTAGCTTGCTGCCCCTATTCTCCTTCCCCCTGCCCTCCAATGTCTTTGTGCATGCCCCTGCTCCATCCTTTTTGCCCACCATGTTCCATGGACCTGCCACTCCTATCTACTCTGAGTGTTCTGTTGAGCTGCCACTCACCTCCCACCTGCCTAGCATTGTCAGATGACTGTAACCTGTCCCTGCCACCTCCACCCTGCCTGTCCACATGCCCTGCCCGTATCCCCTTCCTCCTGTCCTCCATGGTCCATTTTACTGCCACACCCTTCTGCCCTCCCTGGTCTGTTGTGCTGCAACTGCTCCTCCTGCCTGCCCCGCGCGGTCTGTTGTGAGGCCCCTTCCTTTGAACTCTCTTGTCTGTGCCCAGGTCCTGACCCTCCCTTCTATCCTCCATGGTCCTTTGTGCATGCCTCTGCACCCTCCTTCTTGCCCACCATAGCCATTGTGCTGCAACTAACCCTCCCGCTTGCCATGCATGGTCTTCTGTGCTGCCATGGCCCCTCCCACCTTCCCTGTGTGGTCAGCTAGCTGCCCCTGACCCCCTCCCACCTTCCCTCCATGGTCTGTGTGTATGCCATCATAGTCTCATTGTTGCTCTCCATGGTGTGTCTTGTTTCTAGTGCCCATCCTGCCTGACCTCCATGGTCATCTTGCTGCTCCTGCCCTGCCCCCTTTCCCCCAGCCCTCTGTTTCCATGTGCAGACCCCTATTCCCTCCCTACTGGCGTGTCTGTTCCATTGTAATGACCCTGATCCGTCCCTCCTGCCCTTTATGGTCTGTTATGCTGCAGCTTTCGCTCCTGTCTGTCCATTATGGTCAGCTAGCTACCATTGCCTCTTTCCCCTCTGTTCTCTGTTGTCCATGTGCATGGTCCTGTCCCCTCCCTATTGCTTTCTATGGATTGTTGTGCTGCACTCCCGTCCCGCATGCCCTGTGTTGTGTATTGTGCTGCTGCAAACCCTGGTGCCTGCCCTGTAGGGTCAGTTTGGTGCACCTCTCCATGTCCCTCCTGTCCTCTGTTATCCGAGTCCATGTCCCTACCCCAATTCCTCCTGCCTACCATGACCAATGTACCATACTTGCGAACATTTTGAACTTGGTAAGAGGGAGATTTTGAAAAAAAACGGGGGTATTGATTTTCCCCTTTGAGTTACATTGAAAAAGAGGAGATTGTAGACAGGAGACAGATCAAATAAAGCCCATTTGAGCTTAAAAACATTGGACGTTTCCTGGCTGAAACGGGACTGTTGGCATGTATGGTTGTACTACCACTGCCTCTCCCTTCTTTATGCCCACAATGGTCTATTATATTGCCACAGCCTCTCTTGCCAGTCCTGTATTGTTGGTTTGTTGCCCCTGCCCCCCTTTCCACTGCCCTCCATCGTCTGTTGTGCTGCCACTGCCCTTCCTGCCTGTTCAGTGTGGTCAAATTGTTGCCTCTGCACTCTCCTACCTGCCTTCAATTTTCAGAGTCCGTGCCCCTGGCCTCTGCCTCTCAACAGTATCCCAATGAACAACTAGATTGCTAACATTCTATATTTATTACAAAAGTGTGGAACGCCTCGCGTCATCTTGATGTAATCAAAACTGTAATACCTAGAGCATTTCCTTTACAAATTACATATATGAGAGGGTCTTATTTGCATCGAAATTATGGTTAGTGCTCTAAAAAACTAAAATGAGGACATATTTTTTGAGTTTTCAAATAGCGACAAAGAACTTTTAAATTATTTGTAATCTTTATGTTTTTTTATCCAGTTGACCACTTGATTAAATGTTGCAACTAGGGGAGAGGATGTGGTGTTACTTCCAGAGCTGCAGACTTTGCAACTGGGGAACCAGGTTGGAGTTTCTGCTTCAGCTCAACATTCTGTGATTCTGGTCAAATCACTTAATCTCCCCATGCCTACAACCAAAATGAATTTGATCTTCTGTGATGTAACCAATGCTCATGTAAAGCATTCCAATACCTGACAAGTCTGCACTATATAAAACTGCAAATGCACAAAAAATAAGTGTTTTGCACACTTCTGTCATTGGGCTACATGTGGGCTACATCTGGGTGATATTTGTGCTGCAGTTGGTCTCTTTTGTCTCTGGTGGCCTCATTTACTGCAGTCTCCTCAGTAGGAAATGCTTTCAGTGTTTTACTTTGATTCCATCAAGAAGGTATTCGGATATGTCACACATTTGCCATAAATTCTGAATGTTAGCACTCTAGTTGCTCATTAGATCACTGTAGTAAAGCTACTGCTCACCACGGAAGTCTGCTGCTGGTATTAAAAGTGCATGTTTCAGTCTGCATGTCAGAATTTTTTAATGAAATAGAAAAGGATTTGAGAAGTCACTCAAAATGTGCCCTACTTTTTCTTTCTTCAGCACTAATCATAATTTCTATGGCAAAATGAACCCCCTCATTTTGTTCCTTTGTAAATTAAATGTTTTAAGTGTTACCACTTTATTCCAATCAAGATGGCTTCAGGTGTGCCATACTTGTGTCATAAGTAAGACTGTTAGCGCTCTAGTTGTTCGTTAGAACACTCTGGGACATTCTGTCATTTGGCTATACTTGGGCTACATCTGGGTGATATTTGGGCTACATTTGGGCTATTTTGTCTCTGGTGGCCATCTTGGGAGATTTATTTGTTATGAAGTTTCCTAATTTCCTCATTTTTCAGTCTGCATGTCAGAACTTTTTTATGAAATAGAAGAGGATTTGAGAAGTCAAAATGTGCCCTAATGTTTCTGTCTGCAGCACTAATCATACTTTCTATGGCAAAATGAACCCCCTCATTTTATTCCTTTTTAAATTAAATGTTTTAAGAGTTACCACTTTATTCCAATCAAGATGGCTTCAGGTGTGCAATAAGTTTGTCATAAGTAGGACTGTTAGCGCTCTAGTTGTTCTTTAGAACACTTTGGGAAGCTGCAGTGGAACACAAAGGAATCAACTGACAGTCTCTGCCCTTGTTGGATGTACATGTTTTACTGAGAATGTCAGCCTTCATTCTCACATGACTGAGAAAGATAATGTGAATTTACAGAAAATATGCTCTCAGTTTAGCTTATAGATCACCTTCCAAACCTCTGTGGAAAAAGCATGAGAAAATAGTTTTCTCTCAAACATGATTCATGATATCACAGCAGAAGGCTTTTTCACATGGTAAAATCACCTTAGAACACACCACAATTCTTAAAATGAGTATGGTACCATCAACAAATGATTTATAATGTAACTAAAGTCTTAAAAGCTTCTATTAACTGCAATGCTTTTTAATGAGGTGCCATCATGTATATTGGTCCCAAGATGGCTGCCAACACTTCTTGCATGAAGTACTGACAGCCAATGAGATCTCATGATGAGATGTGTGGTTAGGCTCCGCCCAGATATATCTATTGTTTTAACTCTAATTTTCTCAGGAACTACTGAACAGATTTACACCATTTAAGCAAAAGGCACGAGTCTGAACTGAGGACTACCTCTTTGCCAAATTTGGTGTAATTCCATTCAGCAGTTCGGGCTGTCGCTGCGTCAACAGGTCCTATGGGAAAATGCATGGGGAACATGGGTTTTCTCTGCCCCTGCTCGACGAATCACCATGAAATTTTCAGGATAGGAGCGGACCGGAGCTGGCCAAAAGTTTGGATTTCACAATGATTCGTCAATAGGCGCCAACGTTATTCCAAATAGAATGTTGCGGATTTGCTATGGAAAATAGGTCCTAACTATAACTACCTACTGGCGACTGCCAGTAGGTAATATACATATATATATACATATGGTTTCACAGAAAAGGTTACAGGGACATTATAGTTAGGCTTGCAATTCAACAGTTATAGTTACCTGATCAGTGATAATACTGCTAACATATATTATGTGCGTGACTGTGTGAGTGGCTGTATTGATGAGTGATTTGGTGTGTCAGTGGCTGTATGGGTGAAGGACTGTATGGGTAGGTGAGTAGGTGTGTCAGTGAGTGACTGTATGGGTGAATGATTAGATACCTGAATAACTATAACTATATGATTGAGTGACTGTTTATATGTGGCTGTTTATATGTGGCTGTATGGAGAGGAAGTGACTGCATGTGTGAGTGGCATTATGGGTGAGTGAGTGGATGTTTGAATTGGTGAGTGGTTGAGTAAGTTGGTGAGTGAATGGCTGTATTGGAGAGGGAGTGTTTGTGTGAATGCCTGTATAGGTGAATGAGCAGATCTGTTAGTGCTTGTATGGATGTTTGAATGGGTATGTACGTGGTTCTGTGGCTGTGTGAGTGAGTTTGTGAATGCTTGTATGGATGAGTGAGAGGGTGAATAGTTCAATGGATGAGTGAGTAGTTGTTTGAGTACTTGTATGGGTGTTTGAATGAGTTGTGAGTGGTTGTGTGGGTGTGTGGGTATATGTATGAGAAATTTTATAGAAGTGTGAGTGGCTGTGTGAGTTGTTCTGTGGATGATATCATCAGTGATGTCATGAGAGATGTAATTTGAGGTTATGAGTGATGTCACTGACCATGTCATGAGTGATGTTAAATGTGTGAGGTCATACGCATTGCATTGCGGGGGTGTAAGTGATAGTTAGCTCAGGTAACTATAACTGCAGAATTGCTCTGGTTTTGTATGAGTGAAATGTGAGCTTCACTATAACATTCCTGTAACCTGTGTTTTTTCCAATGAATATCTTTTTAAATTCTGTTTGCAAACTATAACAGCCCTGTAACCATTGCATTATTAGTGAATTTGTAAGGTTATTCTAATTGTTTTCAATATCTGCATATTTATTATACACTAGCGATGTATAAGGAACCATTTGAAATGTTATCTGTCCTTCTCCTTCTCATTTGTTTTAGTGTATTAAGAACTATTTTTTAAAAGGTTTTTTTTCTTCTGAACATTGTTTCAGTTGCCGCAGATATGTCATGAAGACTGGGCATTTTTTTAAATAGTGTAAACACATATATACACATATTGTAAAGAATGATTGACAGTAGGGGTTTACTGACATGATGTTTAAACTTCCCTTTTAATTTTTATTTTTTAAGAAAGCGACTTTTGCATGACATTTTCTGTTTTTGTAGCGACACCGGAGGTCACGATGACTTCACTAACCATGATAACCACGTGTTTTTTATGAAGTGAAAAACACATATGTAGACATATTGTAGTGTATAGTGGACATAAGGGGTTTACTAGCATAAGATTAAAACTTGTGTATTCGAATTTAGTTCTAAAAGAAGTCACAATAACGTTAGTAACCGCAACTACTGTATGTTTTTAAAAAAAGTTAAAAACATATATAAAAACATATATATACACATATAGTAATTTATGTTTGACACCATGTGCTAGATGTTTTGTTTTACACAGGGATTCTGTCACTTAAAGGGTGAATTAACATTCTTTTGTTTCACTATTTGCAAAAGTTGCTGGACAGTGTCACTGACTAAATGTTGTCTTATGTTTGCATAATTGCAGCAAGGAAGGACTTGTTCATTCAAGACCAAGAGATGGTGTGAGATCTGACAGCAGCACAAAGGTTGAGCCTTCAAGTATCCAAGCACCAGATGGCACAGGTGTTTAAGTAGCTTCAGTAAATGGTAGGCTTGTAAATGCATACCTCAGGCTTTCCGCACCAGCCCACGGACACTTAAAATGAAAATAGGGCATGGCTGTGGTCCAGAGTAAATATCCACTGTCTTTTTTCTGAGTGAGATCTCTTCTGCTGTGTGCACAGCTGACTAACAAACACCAGAGAAGCTGCAAAGCTACTCCAACTGGAAAATCTGCTGGAGAATGTTTTGGCCATAGACCAGTTCAACAAATTGAAGTAGCACTCCCAGGATACTTTGAGAAATGACACAAAACATGGAAATGTATGTGAGACTTGGACTCTGCCAGTGGTGTATGCTTCAAAATCCATAGGTCTCAAATTAGATACTTTACAAAACTGGACCAAACAGAAGGGTAAGCGTAGTTAGAAAATTCATAAAAAGGATGAGGTTGAACTTTCCGGTCAGAAAAGCAAATCTTGTAGGAAATGCCTCCTTCCTTGATGGATTTGCATTTTTCAAGTGATGATATTGCCCCTTGAATAGTAAAAGTATGTCTGTTGTATTGGGAAGTCTTATTGCCCATATCATAGCGGAGGACTTGCCTGGACATTTCGGTACAGTCATTAAATCACCAGGCCAAGGGAGTGCTTCTGGGGGAGACTTCTATGAGACTTTAAAAATAGGTACTTATCAATCTCTGTAATAGAACAGCACCAAGTGATTACCTTATTTTTCAGAATAACAGTCTTGAGTCAAGCAAGAATCCAGGTTCAATGACTATTGCACCATTGTACCCAAACAAAAACAAGGTGACCTGCGAGCAGAAGGGAACAAAAGCAACTACAATGCAGTTGAGGTATTCACCCATTTGAGAAATGTCTGCCTGACTAGTAACCACCACAGTGGAGAGTACAGAAATGTTTTAGAATCTCCTCTTTTTTTCTTGGTCGGACAAAAAGCTCCCTCTTGAAATGACAACTATGTACCAAGCAATGCTGGGTTGACCTGACAGACTACCTGACAAAGCTTGATTGGAAATGACCCGTCACTTCACTGCAATGCAAGCCAAGAGCATAGTATTTGGTTGAGCAAAAGATAACACCTCCTAAGACTAGTTTCAGTGGGTCACATCCTGTCTCCTGGAACAGCCTTCTGTTAGCATGGGCCAATCAATCTTGGCTAAGGCTTGGATAATCCATGTTCTATATATTGGTGGCTTCTTCAATAGTGTCCCTACCTAGCTTGTCACCTCAGGAGATCTCCTAACCACCTTGTATTTCGCCTCTTTTATGCCATTCAAGATATAAGATTGATACTATCAATACGGATGACCAAATCTCTACCGACTCCTCACACTGGGAGGGAGGGGGTTAGTGGAAGCAATACTGGAAGGGTGGAGATAAGAGGAAGAAACACTGTGAAGGGGGTTAGCGGAAGCAACACTGGGAGGGTGGGGGTTAGAGAAAGCAACACTGGGAGGGTGGGGGTTACAGAAAGCAACACTGGGAGGGTGCATTACATAAACATAGCAACATACATTAGTTATACTCTAACACTGTACCACAACATACTGCAAACATATTCTCTTTTTTACTTCTATCCTCTTTCATAATTCTTCACCATAAACAGTGGTTTGTCTGAAGCTCCAACATCGAACAGTGGGGAAAAACAATGAATGGATTGTAAGAAAAACCCTACAGCTGCATAGTAGATCACTACAAATAGTTGACACTATGCATAGCACTCATTACAATTTATTAATTAGAGATGTTTTGTAGAATTCTGTAAACTAAGCAAATGTATGTTAAATCATTTCTCATGCTCTTATATATGGTACAGTATAACAAATACATGTGAAACAGTCTGAAATTTTAGAGATGCTTTAGAAAACATCATCTCTGGCAGGCCAAATGATGAGTAAACTGGTGATAACCCATGTAGACATAATCCCGTACAGTAGTACGTAGAGGTTGTTTTTGGAGAAACAAAAGGTGTAAATGTTTTTGCTTTGAAGGGAGTTTTTAATTCCCGTAATTGAAGTATATCCATTGAGTTGTTAACTGTAATTAGAGAATGTAGTGTTGATATGTTAGATAAAATAACTTATGTATTTAGAAAAACCTTCTGAAGACATTGCCCACAATAGGGTGAATAATGTCTAATAAACAGACAAACCACATAATTAAAAACATCGTAGACCAATTTTTCAACCGCAAAATGTCCTCAGAACTTTGCTTGAAGAAACATGAGGCATGAGTTTGTTAATATCCAAGGCAGTCTAGGTTTGAATTTTAGATTTATGTCACTTTATTCTGTCCATCCAGATTGGGATCTTGAGTAGACATTGTAATGTCCAGAGCTTGTATTACCTCCTTCAACAAAGATGATAGCTAAAGTAGTAAAAGTCCTTCCCAAAATTGCTATTTTTCCAGCTACAAAGTTTGTAATTTCAATTTTCAATTTGGAACCATCCACTCTGCATCGTTGGAGCATCATTAAATGGTATTTCCCAACTGTTTGTAGAAACAACGTAGACATTGCAAAGATCTGCTGTTTGGACATGTCATTTTTTGGTTGCCCTTTTTCAACATTTTCCCAAAAGGCACGGTTGTAGAATCTAATAATGTAAAGTAGAGGAATTTTCCAGAATGTATCACACTTTTGTTACACTTTTGTCACTCATTAAAAATGTCAGCAAACAAAATAGTGCAGAACAGCTTATCATGTGTTTTTTGATCAATTTGTTTTGTACCGTGGCAAATGGATCAGTACTTTCAGAACAACATTTGCAAAGCAGTGACCCCTGAACTATTGTCGAACTGGTAAAATACACATTCTCTATAATTTTGCTGTTTTCTCTTCTATGATCCTTGGAAGTTCTCCTTGTGCCATTCCTTTTCTTCAGCATCCATACACTGTTTTTGTTATCTTCTGCTTTGGACAAATTACCTGTTTGTCATAAATTGGGTTAACCGATTGTACTCCCTTACGTAGTTTGCATCAGCACTAATTTTTTTCTCATCAAAATCAACCAAAAACAAACCGGGCAATGTTCTATTTCGCAACAATGATACATTGACATTTCTTCTTTAAATACTGCACATCCACACTTAAGCCTAGTGATGTGTGGGTGGGTACAGTATACACTAAATATAGTGGGAACTGTTTTTGCTGCATAGATAAGTTTTTCACTAGCAAAAAAACATACAAAGCAATCTGCTTGGTACCATCAACCCCATCAAATGTTATGGCTAAGTATTTCAACTCATCTTGGTTTGGTTTATTAATGGAAGGTATAGCTTTACCAATTGCACCATTTACTAACGCAAAACTATACAAGACTTTTTGCAGATACGTAACCGCTTCTCTAAACCTGCAGTTTTGGATATATACTTCTCCAAAGTAGCCAATTTTAATTGTTGATGAACTGTCAGTAGTAGCAGTAAATGTGCTCAAGATCATTCCCTAACATTCCCTAACAAACAGTTCACAGGCATGGCTCACAGCAAATTTCCCCCCACTCCAATGGAAGAAGGGACACTGGGTAGTAACCCTCCCAGTTGTCAGTTACTACAACCTGGTGGAATTTATAGGATAAAATCTGCTCTGGGGCCACCAGCTGACTCCTTACCATTGTCATACTGGATCCTGTGTCCCTCAGAGCTTCAAATTGTTGCCCATTGATGGTGACCCACTGTCTATACGTTCTAAAATTAGGTGACCTATAGACTTTAGGCACCATAGTAACGTCACCCAGGGACACTAGGGTAACCTCACTGACTGGGGCAAACTCCTCCCCAAACACATACAGAGCACATGTGCCGGTCCTGGCTGTTGAAGGTACCAGAACTGTCAATGTGCCATCCCTTTCTGGTTGTAAACATACAATATTAATATCAGTTGATCTCATCAAATCACAACGTGTGGCTCATCCTACACAGTAGGCTACAAGGGCTCCAGGGTAGTTACCTGCCTCTTCACACTACTGATGGAGCAGGATTTCGCCGAAAGAAACCTGCTTGAATGAATACCCCCATAATAAGTACTAACAGTAAGTATTAATAGAAAACTAACATACACCTTACATAAACACGAAAGAAAGTTGCTTTGCGCATGAATGCATTAACGTGAAATAATATGTGAAAGAATTAAAACTGTATTTACATTGGGGCTTTGAAAGAAACAAGAAAATGCATGACTAGGCCGTGTGTGCATTTCATAAATTGCATGCTGCATTTTGTTTTTAAATAATAATTAATACTGCTTTTGCTTAAAGCTATGCTAGGAAAATGCTAACAGTGTATAGTGCAAGGGTGGGTGGTAAACAGTGAAAACTACATTATCATATAATTAATGAATGTTTATTTTCCATTTGCTATAGTGAGCTGGATAAGACGCCATGTTCCCTTATTTTGACTGAAAAAGGGAGAGGCAGGATAAAGGCGTGAGACTGAACAGTCAAAGGCACACTGAAGTGCTGAGCACAGCAGAAGAAGTGCAGGGGTTGAAGGCCAATGTGATGATCGTCTGCCAAGAGATGCGACTGACCAAGGGACAGAAAGACTCTTTCTGCAGACATTGCTTGAAATGATGTGCAATTGAAACATGACTAAAACGTGTGAACTGAACAATTATGAAATCATGTGAAAGGATGTACAATAATGACTGATCCCAAATTTCATGTGAGGTCACAGTGGAATGACAGACCACCTCCTAAACCCTCCAATCAGCTGCCTAGTTTAGTGAAATGTTTCAACTGATGTGGGACGGACATGTAGGTTTTAGGGTATAACTGGGATGCCTTTAGGGGTGTGGTTAATTTAGGCTGACTACAGAGAGAGAGGGGAGATGCGTCCCTGTCCGTCGGTTTGCAGAGAGGCCTAGCTGTTCCTGTCTTGTCCAGTTCCTGTCACTGTAATCTTTGTTCCCTGTCTCTATTCAGGAAACCCCACCATCACCTTGGCCAGGGTAATGGTTTCCTATAGACCTTTAGGTTTGTATTATTCTGACTCGTTCCTGAACAATTACCTGCAATGCATTTTTGTTTCTGAAACTTTTGTCTCTTCACCTATCCACTCCGTTATAGGTGCTTCGAAACATATTATTTGGATTAAACTATTGTCTCTTCATCTATCCCCTCAATTAGATGTATTTTGTTTCGCATTTGATTTTGCTGAAACTAATGTCTCTTAATCTACCCACTCCTTCATGCATAATGTCATTTTTGATTGATGAGTTTGTCTCTAACTGATATGGCTGATGTATTTTCTCTCCATTGTGAGTTCATTGTTTGCACGTGTAACCGTATGCATTGAGCATTTTTACCTTTTAATTTGAGATAAAGCTTTGTTAACTACACCCAGAGTCTGTGATTATTTAGCTGACTATAAAATTATTTAGATAGTATTATCATTACCATCCTCTATTCAACTAATTGTTTCATCGACCAGGTAGAGGGAAAGTTGATGTATAAATTAGACAAATATTTTGAAATGTCATACGTGGATTTTAGATGGAAAATAATTTAATATATATAAATTGAGCCCAGCACATCAGGGATTTGGGTAAATGTGTATGGGCCATTGTTCTGTGATATTATCGAGTATTGATCCCTGATCGGGCATTGGCCTTGCGCTGGATCAGTTTCTTGGTAGCGGAGGACGGTTTAACTATTGAATTGTTTGGTAATGATTTCTGATTATTGATTATATGTTCTTAACACGAAAAAGTTAGTGTCCTGTTCTAGAAGTACAGGTACGGAGCTACCTGAGGAATCCTGAAAATAGAATTAGCCTGAAATAGGCAGAAGAAGAGTGTGGATTTAGAAGTCCCACTGCAGAAGTACTTTGTCTGTTGTAATAATACCGAAGCTACGGAGGGCTTTAGGTGTTATATTTAGGGAAATTTTGAATGTATGAAGAGTGTCTGAAATAGCGAATGGTCCACTTCAGAAATTCTAGCCTTATCCCCAGGAGAGTAACAAGACCTCTTTTCACGCCAAAAAGTCCTCTTGTTAAATTTTGGCCTTATCCCTAGAGAAGTTACAGGTCCTCCAGGAGCTTCTTTGAAGGGTAAAATAGCCCTGGTCGTTATTAGGACTCGTAGTGAAGGAAACCTTTCAGAAAACTGAAAACTATCTCTTTATTTAGTGGAACAGACAAGGTAGCATTGTTTTTGTGTTGTTACTAACAGTAATTTTGATTAAGACACTTTTTTTTTCACTTTATTTTCCACATTTTCCAGTTTAACATATCATAGTAACATGTATATGGTTGTTCACTTTAAAAAAGAAAGATTACAATTGATATAAATGCAGTATAAGGGCAAACAGCAGTATCTATTCTATCATGGCTCATGTCAATCTAAAAGAAATTAGAAACAGCCAGTGGAATATCACTCAAGCAAAAACGCAGTCCCATGGCCCTGGCAATAATAGCGTACATTTAATTATCAGTGAATAGATAGACCCACCCAGACCCAACAAATATAGAAGCCACCTTACCGCGGGCGGGGATCTGACTCATCTTGGCGATGAGGTGCTCTGAGTATCTGGTAATAGTGGACCCAATAACCTCCTAACCGACCCTGGCAGGGACTATGCCCTGTTCCAGCAAGGAATCGGAGGCTCGCTGAATGGATGCCACATATGACCTGTAAGGACCCCATATGTCCATGGGACGAGAGAAGCCAGGCAGTGTACTGGAATACACTTCACTGTTGGTATTGCAATAAGCCAAACTAGACCGCCAGGTCAATATGGTGGGAACTGATCTACGACCCCAGTGGATAGCAATTTCCCTGTTGGCTAGTAAAAGGCTGTGGGATGAGAATTTCCTAACAATTTTAGGGAAGTTTACTACATAACACACCAGCTCGATCTCTGGTGTGGGCATGAGTGACAATTTGATCATGTCACCTAGCGTTTTATGTACCTGTTTCCAGTAAGGCTGCAATGCGGGGCAGGTCCAGGTAAGGTGTGCAAAATCTGCGTGTGGGGCTTCGCATTTGTGGCAGGTGTGAGGTCTGGTCGGATCTAATATATGCGTTTTGGCGGGTGTGATGTAAATTCTACGCAGAAATTTAACAGTGTAGCAGTTTGTGCCTACTGTTGAGACGTCTTTCGTGACTGTACAGCACTTAGCCCATTGATCATCAGTGATGGGGCGGTCCAGATCACTCTCCCAATCCTTGCGTATCTTGTCATCGCGGACTGGCAGCATACCAGAGCAAGCCCTATATAACATAGATATGAAATGAACCGCACTTATATTCTCGATTATTAGAGAGAGTGGAGTAAACAAGTCTGGTTCGATGGGAAATCTAGGAAGCGTGGCTTGCAAGGCCGAATGGAGCCGCCTGAGAATGAAGCTGTCCATGAATGAGGCGTCACAGAAGTGGCCGTCTTCCGTTGTGGAAAAAATATGTCCGTCAGGATGTAGGTCCCCGAGTTTTGTAATTTGAAACTTGGACAGGGTGCGCTGTACGAGACTTTCGCCTGTTATGGGCAACCAGTGGGCATTGGGGAGAGGGAGAGCTGAGAAGTAAAGTGTCAGAGAACCAATATAACGTTTAAGTTTATTCCACACCCAGCTGGTAGTGGAGATGGTCTGTATGTCCTTAGGATATCTGGTCACCTATTTGGGCAAGACAGTGGACAGCTGCTGGGGAAGAATGAAATCCGGTTCCGGACGAAGGAAACGGATCCTGGCGTCTGGATGATACCAAGCGAAAGCATAGCTGCGTTGAGCGATGAGATAATATAGGTGGAAATTGGGTAGTCCATACCCACCCCTTTTGTATGGTAAAGTGAGAACCTGCCAACGAACTCGCGCTGGTTTACCCCCCCCAGACCAATCGAGTGAGGTGCAATTGTAGCTTTAAAAAGAAACAGTTCGGGAGGGGAATGAGAATATTATTAAATAGGTTTAAGAATTTGGGGAGCACTACTATTTTGATTATGGCAACTCTGCCAGCGATAGACAATGGAAGTTGCAGCCATCTTTCCACCTGCGCTTCAAATGTACAGATTGCCTGGCCATGGTTGAGGTGGATAATCTGGTCAGTGTCCAAATGGACGTGAATGCCTAAATATTTGACAGAGTCAACACACCTTTGGAGAGGGAATTCACACGTCCATTGGACTGCACAGGGGGTTAGGGGGAAGATGACCGACTTGTGCCAGTTGATGCCCATCCCAGAGTGCTGCCCAAAACAAAGGATCCCTAATTAGCAGCTCCAAATTCATTTGGGGTTCTTGTAGGTACAAGATAGTGTCATCTGCATATAGCAAGACCAAAAGGGGGCCGGTATTGAATTGTAGACCCCGCTGCAGATGTTTTTGCTGAAAGTGGCGAATTAAGGGGTCCATGGTCAGAATAAATATTAAACGCGATAGAGGGCAGCCCTGGCGCGTGTCGCAGGATAGGGGAAAAGATCGGGGAAGTGTACCGTTGAGGCGAAGTCTCCCAGTGGGATTGCTATAGAGCAGTGCAGTGGTGGCTAAGAATCCCATTGGCATACGCATGACTGACATAACGAAAGGCCATTCTAAGGTGTCAAAGGCCTTCTCAGTGTCCAGTAGGATTGCAGCGGTGGGAACCTCCGGGCTAATCCGATGAAGTACAGAGAAAAGTGTCCGAAGGTTCAGAGACATTGAGCGGTGGGGCACAAAGCCAGATGGGGCTGGAGAGATAATAAATTCCATTAATTGAAATAAGCGATTAGCTACAATTTTAGCAAGGATTTTATAGTCCAAATTAAGTAGGGACAGAGGACTGTAGGATCCGCACAAGGATGGGTCTTTGCCTGGCTTGTGGAGGAGTATATCAACAGCTTCGCGAGGTGTGGGGGGAAGCATCTGCTTCTCGAGGGCCTCCGCATACACCTCGATTAGTTGCGGCTCCAACAAGTCTTTATAGGCCTTGTAGAATTCCCCTGTGAAGCCATCTAGCCCGGGGGCAGGGGAACAATGGAGAGCGTCGATGGCACCGAGTACTTCGACCTCTGTGATTGGCTCCACCAGGAAATCCTGCATGTCCTTCTCAAGATAGACTCGTGCGATCTCCGATAGATAGGACTCCTGTGCCGAAAGATTGCATCCCAAATTAGTAGTGTAAAGAGAGGTGAAGTAGGCCAGGAATTTATCTATGATTTTCGTGGTGCCCCTGAGAGTCTGGTTAGTGGAAGAGTGCAGCTCGGTAACATAGGCCTTGCTGTAGGGAGGCTGTAGCATCTGGGCCAGTAAACGACCGGTACGCTCAACCTCACCATATCGCCGAGCGGTTTTATATTTACCCAGGAAGAGTTTCTCGCGGTCAGCTATGTCTCGGGATTCAGTATTCGGTAAGAGAGTCAAGCGCCGACTTGACACCTCAGGTTTGGGGGCATGTCGTGCCGAATTGTCAAGGTCAGTGAGGTTGTATACCAATCGCACAAGAGTCGTACGGAGAGCCTTAAGCACCCCTGAGTGCTTGGAAATGCAAACACCTTTTCTGTATGTCTTAAATCCCTCCCATAGAACCACCCATGTGTCTACTGAGCCAGTGTTAATGTCAAAGTAGTCCTCAATGGCCTTGCGTACTTCAGAATGAAAAAGCTCATTGAGGAGAGCCCGGCCAGGGAAATGCCACCCTTCAGGTCGTGGAATTTGTAGTAGGAGTTTGACAGGGGAATGGTCGGAATATGTTCTCGGGAGTGTCTGAAGAGAGTGGTACCAGCATGATCCCAGGTGTGAGTAGCCAATAATCAAGCATAGTCCACGTATTATGGTAGCCCGCATAGTGTGTGAAATCAGTGTGGGAAGGGTTGTGCGTGCGCCAAACAGCGAGAAGAGAGAATTGGTCACAAAGGTCAAAGAGAGCGCGGCGTGCATGAGGTTTAGTGTCAGGGGAGTTGGCAGTACCATCCGGCTTGGGGTTAAGAAGTAGATCCAAATATCTGCCCATCAATAGCAAAATGGGGTCCAATTTCTAGAGTTGGGCATGGAGCGAACGAAACAATTCCGGAGAGTCAGTGTTCGGTGCATATACACAAATCAAAGCAACGCTGTGCCCAATTAGTGGCCCCGCTACGATGGTGTATCTTGTCATTGAGAATGGCCGTGCCCCTTGCATAATTTCTAAAGTTGACAAAGTACCTGCGGGCTCTAACTTGCAGCAAAGCGGGCAGGGTCTGATTTAAACAAATGCGTTTCTTGCAGAAAGGTGATGTCTACACTATGCCGGAGTAAGTAGTGAAGGACCTGCCTCCTCTTACGAGTGTCATTGAGGCCCTGGACATTCCAGGACATCAATGACGGGCTGAAGGGGCCATCAGTCATTCCTAGCTGAGCCATTGAATTGTTGTGAAAAGTAGGACGAATACGAGTGACAACATATAAGAGCAAACTGTGTCATCGAACAATACCAAAAACAAACATCAATTGTGATGCAATGGTGGTTACCTTCCCTCCACCCCCTCCCAAACTTACTACTGAGACAGCAAGACTTAGAGTACCAAGTGACATGAACAGACCCAAGGTGTACACCAAAGGGGGTGGCAATGCCCCGGCAGTCGGCCAGCTATGAGGAACATATCAAAGTGATGAGAAGTACAATCCCCATATATTGAAAACTAAAGTATCATAAGAGCAGTGCAACAGAATCAACCAGTCTCAGAACCAGAGAAGAGAGGCAAAAGTCCTCGGCGTCAGTAGGATTTTCAAAAATACATGATCGACTATTCACGTCTACTTTCAATCTGGTGGGGTATAGCATGCCGTATTTCAATCCTAAATTGCGAAGGGTAGTCTTAACCCCGTGATATTTGCGTTAAGCCTCCTGTACCATGATGGTAAAGTCTGGGTAGAAAGAAAGGTTAGAGCCTTGCCAGGAGGTCTCCCCGCTCCCTAGCGAGGCATAACGCTGTGTCCCGGTCTCGAAAGTTCATGACTCGGGCAATGATAGGACGCGGCGGGCAGCCAGGATTGAGCCGGGGTCCCAAGCTGCGGTGGGCATGTTCCACCACGAAGCCAGGGGGGAAGGACTCCTTCCCAAACATGTCAGTCAACAGAGACTTAACAAATAGGTCTAGGCGGCCCGTGGCGGTAGATTCCGGAGCCCCCAGGGTGCGAAGGTTGTTGCGCCGGCTGCGCACTTCCAGATCTTCGTTTTTGATTGCCACCTCTTTTAGAATACGCTCCACCCGTTCCAGTCTTTCAATAGATTGCACGGTGCCATCTTCGCTATCAGAGATGTGTGCCTCTGCAACATCCAGCCGCCTGTCGTGGACTTGTATTTTAGCCCCCAGGGATTCAAGGCTCTTGTCAAGGGCATCAAACCGCCCATCTAATGACTGGAAGCCTGCTCTCATCTCCTGCAACCATGAAGATGATGGGGCAGCAGTATCATCATTGTGACTCGATCCCTGCCCGCCCTCCGCCATGCTGGAGCCATTGTCAGCCGTGCTCTCCACTAGCTTCTCAAATGGGATGGTCTTTTGTTTGGGATCTTTGCGGCCCATGCCGCAGGGCGGCGAGGAAAGCTGGGCACCCCAGGAGCAAACCCAATCTGAGAGCCAGGGCAGTGAGCGGGCCTGACCAGGAATCAATTTTATGGCGGGCTGGGCAGCCGGTACATGGAGGCCCAGAGTGCAGAGCGGCAGGTGTTTATTTTCCCTTCAGAAGGACCACGGGGTCGAGGAGGCCAATCTAGGAGGCGTGTCCCAGATCAAAGGGCTGGCACTGAGGGTAGTATTGTGGGGCGATGGCGCTTCGTAGGAGTTGTGCTTGGGATCCAGAGGGTCTCATCTCAAGGTGCCACCACACGGACCCTGCAGGCAGGCATGCCAGATCTTCTGCCCCAGGAGGGAGCAGTGTGTAGAGTCAGGTACTCACAGCCGGGAACAACCAAACAGGCCAAAGGTGGAAGAGGAGGCTAGCAATGAGCCTGGGGCGAGGTGTTGTCAACAAAAGGAGGCCACAGTCTGAATATTAGGCTCAGCTGGCATCTGGGAGGCAGACTGCGCAGCAGGTGCACAGCTGGGCACCCACGACGAGAGCTGGCAGGATGCTGGGCAAGGCAGCAGCAGGCCACGATATTAAAAGGCCATTAGCAGCACGCTCCACGCTATACCCCTGCTCCGCGCCCCACAGCGCCCTGCCGGCCGCTTCCCTGGCTCACCCCCGGGCCCTGTCCAAGCAGGGCATTGGGGACGAGGCGGGAGCCCAAGTGAAACTCTGAGGGCAATCGGCTGGGGCCACGCCCCATGTGGGCCTATATAGCGCAAAAGAGGGGGGAGCGAGACAGCGAGCCCAAACTGCACCCAGCGTACTCACCACCAACCGGTGTCCCGGTATCACTCATGCCAAAGCTGCCGACCGATTCGCTCCTCTGCCGGGTCACGGATTAGGAGCAAGCCACAGTCGTCATGAAGACCACCCCTCGGCCGCAGTCCTTCAGATCGTGGGTAAGGCGGCACCGCTCTGCCATTTGATCAGTACGCCATGCGCAGCGGGACTGCAGGAGCTCAGAGGTCTCGGATCCGAGGCAATCACTGCATATCTTGAGGAGGAAAGAGCAGCGTAGCTAAGCCGGTCGTTGGAGTTTCAGAGCTGCCCGGTCATCATGGTCAACGGCTTGGCCACACCCCTCTTTATTAATAAACTTAGAAAAATATTGCCGTAATATTTTGTGAAGTGAGGGTCAGTAGAAGGAGTAATACTGACGTAAGAAAAAGCTGTGCTGGCATTGGTCAGGCAGCAGGTGTGTACTGAGCTGTGATTGGTTGGTTGGTGTGAGCTGTGTTAGTATTGGTTGAGACCTTGCATACGTAGCAGTGCTCTGATTGGTTGGTTGGTGTGAGTTGCGCTGGTATAGGACGAGAGCTGATAAATAGATACATACATTTACAGATGGATTTCCTTGTTGTTTTGGGGATCTACATTAGCATAAAAGATCAGAAAAATGAAGCTGCTAAAGAAAATAAAAGATTGTTTTCAATAAGGATAAACCAATTGTGACTAGAGAGAGAATTCTGATTCAACCTCCTAAAACGCCTGCTTCTTATATGATGTTGTAACGAGGAAACCATACATGTATGTGGTTAGAGAATTGGGTGAAAAATACAAAGGATGATGGTGTCAATGTAAGGATATTGCATAATCTGAGAAATCGAATGAATGCACTGGAACCGAATCCTAGACTGACAAAGTTTGAAGCCTTAGAAGAATGGGAAGTTGAGGCATTTGAAAGAGAGGAATATTGAGGTAATAAAAGATACAGGAATTTGATGTTTGGATATCCTTTCGAAAGTAGGGAAGAAAAGTTGAAAAGATGGAGGAGAGCTATGGTAACAGAAGGTTTGTACCCAGTTTTAGTTGCTGATGATCAGACAGGAGGAACCTGTAAAGAGAAAAAGAAAAATATAGAAACTTAAAGTTTTAGAGATGACCCGAATAACTCTAAAATTGATGAGTTGTTAGAGGATACAATGACTAAAAGACCTCCCCCATATGAGGAAAATTCAGGGGAGGTAACCCAGAGTGCTCCACAAATGTGAACCCCATTGACTCTCCAAGTCACCTAAATAGCTAGTGTAGTGCGATAAAAAGAAGCACATTTATTGAATAAGGCAAGATTAAAGCAGGTTCAGAAAATGAATCAGTTAAGTCTGAATGCAGAAGCATTGACGGTACCAGTGACAATTGGTCTCATAGTTCCATTGTATGGGGAAGGACAGAATTTGTTGAAAGTGCATTCGTTGGCAGTTCCGAGAAGTGATAGCGGGAGTGGAGTGGTGACTGTAATGAATGAGAATGGTCAGGATGATTAGAATACCACATTATTAGATCTTCCAGTTTGTGAATTGATAACAGAGACCCCTGGAAGAAGCATACAAATAGACCATAGGAAAATAGGGCTGAATGTCACTCCAGTAGCAGGGAGTTCAGCAGGTACTTGACCAGAAGGATTAAATAACTGGATAAAAGAAATGGCAAAGCTGAAACCTAAACCCCATAGTATAAATGTGAGTCAATTGAAAGTAGATCTGGGAGAGATGATTATTGGTTCAATAAGTCTAGACAGACTAGGGACTTACCAAAATTATGAGCTGTTATTTTTGTGTAAAGGCATTACTTGGAGAGCGAGGAATCTTCATGAGAAAAGATCCGAAGCTGTTAGGAAATATGGAATGGACATAGAGAAGTCAAAGGTGTTACAGAAGTCATACAGACTGGCCTTTACTGATAAGGACTTAAAGAGTTTGAATGTGTCTGGAAAAAGGTTTCAAATAAAATAATTGATGAATATTTTGAAGAAATGGGGAGATGTAGATCGATGGAAAAATAGATGGACGAGAAAGAAGGAAGAAGCAGCTAGTAAAGGAGCGTCTATGTTTCCGTTGAAAGAGATAGAGCAGGTTTAAAGGGCGTGTCTGATGAGAGAAGTACCAGGTGGTGGATATGCTTATGTTCCATGGTCAAGACAGGATATATTGTCTTTTACGAATGATTTTCCCAGATTAAGAGAGAAACCCGTTGAATGGTACGAACAGGTAGAGAGATTTGTGAAAGCCTCAAAGGTTTTGCTGAAGGATTTCAATGGGTTTTTTGAGATTGTTGTTCCAGCAGATTGAGTGTAGGATCACTGTTGACTGGCCGAAAGAAGAATACCCTAGGGACCCTAAAACAGGTGCACTGTCTGACGAGGTGATGAAAAAGTATAATCAGGTAATTATGCTTTTAAAGGGAAAAATTTCCCATAAGGAAACAGATTGGGTTAAAATTGACAGAACAACCCAAGAACCAAAGGTGTCAAACTGATATCCAGATGAATAGTCAGAATCAAAATGGGCAGAATTCCATTGGAGGTAGAGGTAGACGTAATATGAGCAGAGAGGAAGTCATAAGAAATGTTCTTGTCATGTGTGCGGAAAGCATGGACATTTGAAGAACGAGTGTAGATCTGCTAAAAAGAATAACTGGGCAGATCAAAATGTAATTCCACAGATGCAGAATGAGGTGGGTATAAATCAAGAACAGCAGCAGCAGATAGTTACTCAACAGTTACAGGTGCCTCAAGCTCCCATGCCAAATAATGTAAATGCTCAAGTGCAGAGGGTCAGTGCCAACACTGGATTTCACAGAAGTGACCAATTTGGTAAAAATCAAAGTGTGCAATTGGTTCCGCAATACTGGTTGCAGTGCAATGGGAGTGATTCAGACTCATCTCAATGGTTGTGTCTGGGGGGGAGGAAGAGTGCGTACTTGGCGCATCCTTGGCGGTAGATCAGTCGGGTCCATTTGTTGACGAAAAGGTGGAAGGGAATGATATTACATTCTTAGTGGACAATGGTGCTACACGTTCTACTGTGAGAGCAGCAGAAATTCCAAACCTAATCCTCCCGGGAGAAACTATCCAAGGTGTCAGAGTCTCGAATAAGCAAATTAAAACACCAATCACAAATCCAATAGAAGTTCACATTACCAACTTCAGAGACATTCATCGGTTTGTTGTATGTGACTCGAGTCCAGTAAATCTCTTAGGTAGAGATTTACTATGCAAAATGAACTGCACCGTCTATTGTACGCTGGATGGGATTGCATTTCAGACACCTGATGAGGATGTCGAATTCAAAATGATGCTAGCGAAGAAAGGGACAGAAGTGGATGAGTTGTTTTCACTTCTCACTGAAGAGAACTTGCCTGAAGAGTTAAAAAGTACAGTTAGATCAGATGTGTGGGATTTTTCTGGAAAGGAAATTGGCTTAATGACAAATGTAGTTCCGATTCAGATAACAGTGAAAGAGGGTGTTGTATATCCAAACACACCTCATTTCAAAATGAGTCCAGAAGTAATTTCAGGAGTTGCTCCTGTGATTAACCAAATGATTGAACAGGGAATTCTAAAAAAATACTGAGCAGTCCTTGTAATTCGCCAATTATAGGTATCAAAAAGCCTAATGGGAAATGCAGAATAGTACAGGATTTATGAAAGATTAATAAAATTGTAGTACCCTGTTGTCCAGTAGTACCAAATCCACCAGTAATACTTTACCAAATTCCTTATGATGCTGAATGGTACACAGTGATTGATTTGTGGCAAGCATTTTTCTCGATTCCTTAACATCCGGAAAGCCAATATTTGTTTGCATTCCGGTTCGGAAACCGTGTATTGGCATGGTGCCGAGTTCCTCAAGGGTACACAGAGAGTCCCTCAATCTTCAACCAGATCTTGAAAAAATGTCTGAAGACTTTGGGCCCGATTCAAAGAACTAACTTAAGACAAAATCCTAAACTTACTACTTTTGGTATTCACAGAAGGCATTTAGTAGTAGTAAAGTTAGGATGTTGTGTTAAGTCTGTCTTAAGTCTGTCTTAAGTCTTAAGTCTGTCTTAAGTCTGTCCTAAGTGTGTCTTAAGTTTGTCTTAAGTCTGTCTTAAGTCTATCTTAAGTCTGTCTTAAGTCTGTCTTAAGTCTGTCTTAAGTTTGTCTTAAGTCTGTCTTAAGTCTGTCCTACTACTTTTTTTTTCACAGAAGGCATTTAGTAGTAGTAAAGTTAGGATGTTGTCTTAAGTTTGACTTAAGACAGACTTAAGACAGACTTAAGACAAAATCCTAACTTTACTACTACTAAATGCCTTCTGTGAATACCAAAAGTAGTAAGTTCAGGATTTTGTCTTAAGTTAGTTCTATGAATCGGGCCCTACAGTCATGCCAGGAAATTCAGCTTTGGTTCAATATATTTATGAACTGTTAGTGGCATCAAAGAAACGAGAGGCATGCATGACAGACACCGTTGACCTATTGCACCATTTGGCAGAGGGAGGACAAAAAGTGTCACCAAAAAAATTACAATTCTGTGAACAAGAGGTTCAGTACCTAGGACACAAAATAGAAATGGGGGTCAGAAAGGTGACACCAGACAGAATTAACATGATCAAAAAGATAAGTCCACCCAAAACTCAGAAGGAAGTGCAAATGTTTTTGGGAATGGTTGGATACTGTAGGCAATGGATCAGTGGTTTCTCACTGATTGAAAAACCTCTACAGAGGTTGACACGGAAAGACGTGAAAGACCCGATTGTTCTGGATGATGAAAGTATGAAAGCTTTTTCTAAATTGAGAAGCAGTCTTTGTTGAGCACCTGCATTTAGAATGCCAGATTATACAAAGGAGTTTGTGTTGTATTGCTGTGAGAGGGATGGGTGTGCACTTTCAGTCCTAACTCAAAAACATGGAGTGGCACAACGTCCAATAGCATATTTTTTTGCTACCTTGGAGTCAGTGGCCGCAGCATTACCTGGCTGTTTGAAAGCAGCAGCCGCCACTTGCATGAGTCTGGAACAAAGTAAAGCAATTGTGATGAGTTATCCAGTTAAGGTGTATGTGCCACATTCAGTTGAGATCCTTCTGACCCGTACTCAGATACAGTACCTGACTTCTAGTCGAATGATTAAGTACGAGAGAGTGATTCTTGGTACTGAAAAAGTGACTGTGGTGAGGTGCACAACTGTGAATCTGGCAACTCTATTGCTGAATTCTCGGTTTGAGGAAGTTAGAGAAGAAGCGGATCACGATTGCTTGGATGTGATGGAACTGTGCACAAAACCTAGGCCTGATATAGAATATGTTCCTTTGGAAGAGCCAGACTGTGAGCTATTTGCGTATGGATCATATCTAAGAAATGAGAAAGGTGAACTATGCACTGGCTATGCTGTTTGCACCATAGCGGGAGTTCTTGAAGCATCCTGTTTAAAAGGAGTAAACTCAGCTCAAAATGCTGAATTGATCAATCTGATTAGAGCATGCATAATTGCTAAAAGCCTGAGGGTAACCATGTTCACTGATAGTCAATATGGGTTCGGGGTTGTCCATGATTTTGGACAGCTATGGATGCAAAAGGGATTTCTGACTTCTTCAGTTGGTTCCCCTATCCGAAACAGCAAAACTGTAAAAAAATTATTGGATGCTTTGCAATTACCCAGGAGAATTACAGTGGTAAATGTGCTGCACATAAATCAGGAGATGATTATGAGACGAAGGGCAACAGATACGCCAAACAAATTGCGCGTTTCTGTGCACAAAATTAAATGGCTTTAAACAGATCAATTGAAAGAGGATATATCGAATGCCATCTTATGTTTACACCCACTTTTGAAACTTGGGATGAAGTGAGGCAGGAAGAAGCCAGGGATAAGGAAAAACTAATTTGGAGTAATACAGGTTGTAGAAAGAGAGCAGAGGACAAAGTGTGGGTATATTTTGATGAAAGACCTGTCTTACCAGATTCATTACTTTCCCATATGGCCAGGGTGTACCATGGAATTGCACATAATGGGAGAGATACAATGATCAGACTCTTCAAGCAGACATGGTATAACCCAAAGTTCAGGGGCATTGCAGAGAGCCTTTGCCAGAGGTGTGTAACTTGTCAGAAACAAAATCCAGGCAGAAAGACAGTTGTTAGTTGGGGTTGAATTGGAAGAGCAGGAGGACCATTTACCCAATCCCAATTGGATTTTATTGAACTTCCCCATGTAATGGGCTGAAGTATGAGTTAGTTGTTGTCTGCTTGTTCTCTTGCGGGGTGGAAGCCTATCCCACGAGAAGGAATGACAGCCTAACAGTAACAAAACTGCTTTTGAGAGAACTGATTCCTAGGTTTGGATTTCCAGCCACTTTAGAGACAGATAGGGGAAAGCACTTTAACAATGAGATAATTCGGATGATTTGTGCAGCCTTACAAATTAAGCAGAAACTGCATTGTGCCTATTGACCCAAAGCATCTGGAGTGGTTGAGCAAATTAATGGCACTATAAAATCTAGGTTAAGGAAAGTGTGTGCATCCACAACACTGAAATGGCCTGACACTTTACCCCTTGTGCTGATGAGTCTTAGAAGCATTCCCGACAAAAAGGCGGGAATGAGCCCACACGAGATCCTAATGGGAAGAGCAATGAGCCAAGCATACATACCAGCGAACAAACTGATGAGTATATTTGATGATCTAGTGCTTGATTATTGCAGAGGATTGGCTGATCTGGTGCGTTCTTTGTCTCATTGGGTAGGAGAAAATGCCTCTACAACACAGCCAAATCAAGCTAATGATCTGAGTCCTGGTGAGTGGGTTCTCGTCAAGAAACACATGAGGAAATCGTGTCTAGAACCCATGTGGAGCGGTCCTTACGAGGTGATACTGGTGACAACGGCAGCAGTGAAGTGTGGTGGTTTGCCAAACTGGATTCATGAAAGCCATACCAGACGAGTCCTAAGTCCACTTAAAAGACAAGAAGAGCAGCGGCTGGTAAATCGAAGTCGAAGAAAAGTGGTTGAAGTGTGTGAAGCTGAAGAATCTAGAGTGACAAACTCTGAAGAACGAACAGATGATGAACAGCCGAGCACAAGTCAAGTAAAGTGTACAACAGATACTAGGTCTCAAGAGACTGCTGTTGAGCCAGAAGAAAGTGAGTTCACTGTTGAGCCAGAAGAAAGTGAGTTCACTGTTGATCCAGAAGAAAGTGAGTTCACAGCAAACCCAGAAACAAGTAAGACTGCTGTTGAGTCAGAAGGAAGTGAATTCACATTTGAAAGTGAAAATACTATTGAATCAGCAGAAACAGAAGTTGCTGAAGATCAGGAGCAGGTACAGATAAAGGAACGGCCAAATAATAGAACCAGTGAACCAGACACAGAAGGTAAAAAAGTGGTGCAAACCAAGAAAAGGTGATAATTGGCCAGGCGGAGTGAAAAGACAGAAATACACTTTTGTGAGGAGAAAGTCAAAGAAAAGACCAGAGCAAAATAATGAGTTCTCAAGTCAAACAGAACAAGAAGAGTCAGGAGAAGAATTAGCACGAAATACAAAGAGAGTAAGCATTCCAAGTAGGAAATACAAAGCACCAGAATGGACCTACTTCATTTTGGAGGAAATCAAAAGCGCTGATCAAAGTGAAGAAAAAGACAGTTCTGACACTGAGCAAATTGATGAAAGGAAATTGAGACTGCCTTAAGAGAACTGTGACAAGATAAGGTGCAACTTTGCCAAACCAAAGAAAACAAATTTAAATATTCAGAAAACCTGAACAAAGAAAGAAAAGAAAAGAAAGGGATAAAGAAGACATTTTTGAAGTGAAGGATTTCACTACTAATTTTTTTAGACATTTTTGAGCAGAATTTTTAGAAGACAGAAATGGCTAAAGCAGAAGTGACTGAACATCCAAAATCTAGTGTAAAATGTAAATGTAGATGGCTTGTTTATGTAGTGTTTTTATATGAACATTCATGTGGATATTACTAACTGTTCTTGTACCTATCCTAATAGTAACTAATGATAGAAACAATACTAATGATGTAACAAGAGAAAGAATGAGTGATGTCACTAATAAAACCCCCAAAACTAATATAGAACAATTGGATGAAAGCATTTTCCATCATGACAAATCAATTCGTGATTTCTTGTTGAATGTGTTTACTAAAATGTTGTATGAATACATTGACACAATGAATGTGAGTGATTGTTATGCGTGCATGCGATTACCTTTGTCTGTCTCAAAGGGGGTGACTCATCACCACCTACCTCCAACATAGATTTAGTGTTTTCAGAAATACCTGTTATAAAAGAGCTAGCCCGAGCTCAGTTAAGTCGAGATTCTGTAAAAACCTCACTATATTATCATGCTCGACTGGGTCTTGAGTATATAACTCCTTATAATAAAAATGGAATACATCCAGTCTTCCTACCGTGGTCTCAACTGTGCCACCTTTACCATCTTCAAGAATTGCTATCCGCTGGGCGGCTTGTCTACCACGCATTCTCTGAGCTAAACATCGGCCAGTTGCTTCCCCGTATTCATATCTTTCTGCCTTATATGTTTTAAATTGAATGGCAATTTCCTGACTCCACACCCCATTGATCTTGGCCTTACAGCGTGCAGTCTTAATTTGTGCTTCCTGGCTACCAGCTTTAGCACTGACTGCTTGTATGAGTTCCTGCTCAGCTTTCTTTAAGTTCTCGAGCAAACCAAGCATTCTAACCTTCTGTCGTCTCTGCTTAGCCCATCCATAGCTGAGTGTTTCACCCCTTAGAGCGGCTTTCAATGTATCCCAAACTGTTGGTAAGGTTACGGACCCTCTATTGCTCTCCATAAAAAGTGTAACCCAAGTTTGAATATGTTGAGTAAATTCCTCATCTCGTAGAAGTTTTTTATTAAATGTAAAGGATCGCTGCTCCCTTGAAAGACTAAAGCTGGCGAGATCCAATATCACAGGTCCATGATCCGATGTAATACGAGGCCATACCTGCATCTTTGCAGAAGCATTAGAAGCCCCAATTACAATGTTAGAACTTCAGACAGCATTGTATGGTTTAGCGTCAGGGAAAGCGGCTGGGCCTGATAAACTTCCATTGGAGATATATTGGATCATTTTTTCTATTATAAAGGAAGATATGTTGGCTACTTTCATAGCGGCCCAACACGGAAACCCTCCACTGTCTTGGGACGATGCCAATATTGTGATCTTTAAAAAGAAGGATAAGCCTCCTAGACTCCCGGCGTCCTATAGACCCATATCATTAATAAATGCAGACGGCAAGATATATTCTAAAATTTTTGCAACTCGACTGGCGCAGGTTATACCCCCATTGGTATCTAGATATCAGCATGGCTTTTCGCCCGGTAGGAGTACTGTTAATCATTTACATAGGGTGATAGCGCTATTAGATTATGCTACTGTACAGCAAAAGCATATAGGCTTAATTTTCTTAGACGCTGAGAAAGCGTTTGACCGCGTATCGTGGTCATTTCTTTGGGACACAATGCAAAAGATGGGATTTGGACCTCGTTTTTTGCAAGCTCTTCAAACCATGTATAAACGTCTACGGGCTAAAATCTGTACAATGGGGATGGAGTCTGCTTTTGTATACATACATAACTAGGGGAACCCGGCAGGGATGCCCCTGTTCGCCGTTACTTTTTGCTATTTATATAAACCCACTGCTTCAAATACTGGAAACAACGAATGATATACAGTCAATGGCAGTGGGTGGGCACCAAGTGCGTGTCCTTGCCAACGCTGATGATATAGCGGTAATTACATCTGATCCTGAACAGGCATTAAGGGAGATTGAGACCCAGACTCAATATTTTGGGGCAGTGGCCGGGTATAAGTTAAATATTTCTAAAACCCAGGTTGTATGCACTGAGGGACTTTGTCCTAGAGAAGCTTGTGTAACATCAGAAGCTAGATATCTGGGTATAAAGATTAGGATGTCACAGATTGTTGAAGTTAATTGGGCAGATATATTACTATCGACAAAAAGGCAACTGGAACAGGTTGAGTGTCTTCATTTATCAATGGTTGGGCGCTGTAATGTTTTAAAAATGTGTATTCTCCCTAGAGTAATGTATTATTTTAGGACGGTACCGCTAGAGCTGACGCGATCGCAATTATCACAACTTCAGTCATTGGCAGATAGGTTTATATGGGGCCAGAAGAAAACACGGCGCGCTTCAAAATATATGTCATTACCACTGGGTCGTGGGGGATGGGGGGTCCCGAATTTTACATTTTATTATTTAGTCTGTCTACTACAGAGTTTGCAGTATTTGGTGACCGAAATGGAAGTGCGAGCATTTGAAGCTCCCAATATATATCAAATGCTAATGGGGACTGAAGCGAGTGAGGCTTTATTCAAGTTTTATGAACCAAGCTACTTCAAAAAAACGAGATTTAAAATATTCTGGGCTGCACGCAAGGCTTGGAAGGCGATACGTAAAATTATATCTATAAGTCGTATAGGTTATTATACGCCTTTCAACTCTACGGAAATATTCCCCTCGATCTTTTGGGATTTAAAGATGGATAGTTGGAGGGTTAAGGGGATACGACGTCTAGGGGACATCTATAGGGAAGGGATAATTGTTTCTTTCTCAGATTTGGTCGAATAATATGGGTTACCTAAGAATGATTTTTTCAAATTTTTGCAAATTCGCGATTTTATTGTTAAACATTGTAGATACACGCCTATGACATCCAACGATTTAATAGAGGCTCTGATTAAACGAGCTAAGATCGGGGTACTGTATGACATATTGTTGGAGCTTCAACGGGATGATATTGAGACACATGAGGCAAAGAGGCGTGACCGATTTGGGAACACCGGTTCCTATGTGTAACAATCAATAGATATGGCTACTAAAGTCATGCTGACTGCAAATTTACGTACCCAACATTTTAAAACTTTGTTTAATTTATATCATACCCCTGTGAAAATGATGAAGTGGGGTGGGCTCCACGATGGGAAATGTTTTAGGTGTTCGGCGGAGAATGCTGATATTGTACATATATTTTTCGATTGTATAGTCTTAAAACAGCTTATAAGGAGCATTTCGGAATTCCTATCACAAATTACAGGGGTTAATGTGTGCATATCTAGAGAGATAATGTTAGTAGGTGTGGGTGAGGGTTCTGAACCCACTCAGAGTTGTTATCCTTTTCGTTATCTTTTATTTATGACCTCCGCTGTTGCCCGATTATGTGTCGCTTCTATGTGGCTCCAATCAGAGGCCCCATCATATGAAATGTGGCGTGCAAAGTTTTACAATATATTTAATTTGGAATTTAGTTTGTATCGTATTAAATCGATGAGGAAGAAACAATTAGGGATTCAAATTTGACAGCCTATGATTCAACATATGGAGGTATCGATTTGAAATTTATTGCTTTTCGTTTATTTGTGTTCCCCTTTTTCCTACATTATTAATTAAGTGGATTGATGTATAAATCCTACATGCTATGTACTGAACAATAAAGTATTTAAAAAAAAAAACAATAAAGTTTTAAGTAGTAAAAATGTGTGTTATATGGGAGAGTTCTTCCATATTACTAAAACTGTAGATAGAGAATATGCTTATAGAAATAACCTAACGTGTAGTTTGCTGGTTGAAGAAAAGATTTTTAAAGAAATGATAGAAGATAGAGAAAGGTCCAACGCAAAGCTGCTGAACAGGAGTCACAGGTACCACCGTGCGCTTTTACAGAAGGAAATTATGAGAAGGCGAGACATACGCTGCAATGTCTTTGGACTGGTCTCAAAGGAAAAAATATGTTTACTTAAAATGAAAACTAACTATAACAATCATTTCATTGGTGCAAGTGAATTTGAGCATACTTACAAAATTACAGGAGGTTGGGGATTGAAGTGTGGTACTGATCCTGTCTTCCCAGTAGTCTATTATGTGTGTGGTAAGAAGGTCTACTACAGGTTGCTTGCACATTGGTATGGTAGTTGTTATTTTGCAATAGTTTTTCCTAAGGTCTATCACGTAAACCAAATGGTTTTCCACCTTTTAGAGTAGTTTATTAGGTAAAATAACAATACCAATTGTTTCAGTAGCCACAGTAACGTTAGTGATAATAATGACATATAAGTGTTGCAAGTGGAAGAGTGGAAGAAGAGAATTGACAGAATCAAAAAGTGAACGTAGAGCAAGAACGAGAAAAAGAGAGGAGATAGAATTAGAAGACATGAAAGGAGAATACTATGATATGATGAAAGATCGAGACAAACGTGCCATAAAAAGAGAAAAGAATACTGAATTATGAATGGGTGAAGATGGTACTTGGTATGGTAGGTATTTCATGATGGCTTCAGGAAGCCATCAAAGAGGGGATTGATGGAGTAGGATTTTGCAAAAAGAAACCTGCTCGAATGAATACCCCCATAATACGTACTAACAGTAAGTAGTATTAGAAAACTAACGTACACCTTACATAACAACAAGGTAAAGTTGCTTTGTGCATGCTTGCACTAACTTGAAATAATATGTGAAAAAACTAAAAAAATATTTACATTGGTGCTTTGAATGAAACGAGAAAATGCATGACTAGGCCGCATGTGCATTTCGTAGATGGGCATGCTGCATTTTGATTTTAAATCTTAATTAATGCTGCATTCCCTTAGCTATGCTAGGAAAATACTAACAGGGTATAGTGCAAGGGTGGGTGGTAAACAGTGAAAACTACATTATCATATAATTAATGAATGTTCATTTTCCATTTGCTATAGTGAGCTGGATAAGACGCCATGTTCCCTCAACTTGACCGAATAAGGGAGGGGCAGGTTAAAGGAGTGAGATTGAACTGTCAAAGGCACGCAGAAGAAGTGCAGGGGTTGAAGGTCAATGTGATGATTGACTGCCAAGAGATGCGACTGACCGTGGGACAGAAAGACTCTTCCCACGGACATTACTTGAAATTATGTGTAATTGAAACATGACTAAAATGGGTGAACGGAACAATTATGAAATCATGAGAAAGGATGTAGAACAATGAATAAGCCGAAATTTCAAGTGAGGTCACAGTGGTATGACAGACCACCTCCTAAACCCTCCAATCAGCTGTCTAGTTTAGTGAAATGTTTCAACTGATGTAGGATGGACATGTAGGTTTTAGGGTATAACTGGGCTGCCTTTAGGAATGTGGTTAAGTTAGACTGACTACAGTGAGAGAGAGGGGAGATGCATCGATGTCCGTCGGTTTGCAGAGAGGCCTAGCTGTTCCTGTCCTGTCCCATTCATGTCCCTGTAATCTTTGTTCCCTGTCTCTATTCAGGGAAACCCTGCTATTACCTTGGCCAGGGTAGTGGTTTTCTACAAACCTTTAGGTTGGTATTATTCTGCTTCGTTCCTGGACAATTACCTGCAATATATTTTTGTTTCTGAAACTTTTGTCTTTTCACCTATCCACTCCGTTATAGGTGCATTGAAATGAATTATTTAGATGAAACTATTGTCTCTTCATCTATCCCCTCTGTTAGATGCATTTTGTTTCATATTTGATTTTGCTGAAACTAATGTCTCTTAATCTATACACTCCTTCTTGCATAATGTCATTATTGATTGATGAGTTTGTCTCTAACTGATATTACTGATGTATTTTCTCTCCATTGTGAGTTCATTGTTTGCACTTGTAACCATATGCATTGAGCATTTTTACCTTTTAATTTGAGATAAATTTTATTAACTACAGCGAGAGTCTGTGACTATTTAGCTGACTGAAAAGTTAGTTAGATAGAAAAACTATTCAACTAATTTGTTCATCAACCAAATATAGGGAAAGTTGATGAATAAATTAGACAAATACTTTGAAATCTCATACATGGATTTTAGAAGTAAATAATTGAATATATATAAATTGACCTCAGCGCATCCGGGATTTGGGTGAATGTGCAGGGCCATTGTTCTGTGATATTATCGAGTATTGATCCCTGATCGGGTATTGGCCTTGCGCTGGATAACTACCAAACAGTAAATACCACTAAAAGCTTTAACCAATACTGAGTTATATGCTCTCTGGCAGGGGATATCTGACTCTGAAGGCTTGCTACTTCCATACAATCACTGTAGGCAAATTCACATGTTTCCACACCACAAGCCAACAACAAAGTTGTTTATTATGATCCACCATTGAAATTAACTACCAGCTCAGCATAACCCCACCACGCCACAGTTTTTGCACAGACTGTCTTTGGGTATTTTTCTGATATTGAGGACTTTCCCTCAGATTTCTTATGCCCATCATCACAAGGAACTTCTGCATTTATAATTTGGCTCAAAAAGACATATTTTGTTCCTCTTTGGCTTTACATTTAGATTTACACTTCGTTGCTTTTCCTTTTCCTTTGGATTAGTTTTGTTACATGATTCTTTTCTAGAATTCTTTCCAGAATGCTCATCTGTTGAACTGGTAACTGATTTATTGAAGCCTCATTCTTCATCACACAAAGTGCAGAGAGACCTGTCCCTTGTGAACATTTATGTGGCCCCAGAACGTGATGGAATTGTTTGGGATAAGGGACCATATGATACTTTTGGACTAACAGAGACTTTCCAGATACTGTATGTAGTTAAAATATCCCTGAATTATATTTTTACTCTTAGTAGCATCTCTGAAGATTGGGAAATTCACACAGTCAAATGCATGCTTGATGATCTAGAACATACTGTATTTGAACAAGAAGATATATATAGTGGAACATCTAATTATGATGAAATTGTTTGTTTTCACCACTATGCACACCATTACTTGTACAGAGCTAGTACTCCACGAGCAATATTTAATTACACATAATGGGAACATTGCCCTACACCACTTGTGGGTAGTTACAAAACATTCACACCGATGTTCGCATATTTTTCCGGCTATAGCCCAGAGTCTTATTATTATAAGGTTCTCCCTTCACCGCAAATAAAAATATGCTAACCAACATGAAATTAGTTTGTTCTGCCCTTTTTATTTCTCAGTTGCCCACACAAGGGTACACTGACTGTGAAGACAATATTGATTTAAAATCTGTTTGGGGAGCTAAAGGCTGGCAATTTCAAGGCAATGAGTCTTTGTTTAGAGCATGCTAATACCAAAGCAAATGATTTTTCTGGACACAACTGTACAACTCTGCCTGGCCAAGATAAAAGTCATAAATACACAAAACATTCCCACATTTGCACGTTTTGAGAATTGGCAGCAATGTACAAATTACTAAGAAAAATCTGAACAACATGCTCAAGAATGGTACATACAATTCTTCACATTCCAGTCCAGAGGGATGTCTACTGTTCATATTAGATGCTAATGGGTGTCATGCATGTTGTTGAACAACACAAAGGTGTTTAGGATAAACAGACCAGACTCATGTTATGCACAGACACAACACTCAGGTGCAGGTGTAGTATTAACATATCACATGGGTAATTATGCTTTGAATGGATCAAACATTGCACATTAGATGAGGTGAAAGAACACTTATCTCTCCCTTCTGATGACATGGGTTTACAGGATGTTTTGTTAGGTCCTGGAAAGCCATGTCAAAAATGTTTTTGTATGCAATTTACAATGGATTGTTGAAGGTTTCACAGCAGGAAACTGGCAAAGTTAATTTAGAAAATGTTTAAGCTGTAGTTGATAAAGGTATGACTACTTTATCCACATTAATTTATTCTGAGTAACAATGCGTCGCCTGCAATTGACATAATACAGAGTGTCATGTCCCTCTTACCACATGGACAGAGTCAGCTCTGATTCATCATGTTATTAAGCTGGACTTAACAGATTCTGGACCTGATTACAAGTTTGGCAGTCCGACTGCCAGGGAACTGCGCCTGCCTACTCCACAACACTGCTGGCTGTATTTCGAGTTGAGCAGTCTGAAACACACCACCAGCATGAAGGCCCTATCCGCGGTCCTGCAGCGGATTCGGGCGGTGTGAATTGTCAGCGGTGCGGTGCCGGATCCAACCAGGATAGGGTTCTGACCACTGGGCATATTATGAGTGCAAATTGCCACTGATGGTCTCACAGTGGTGCACAGCCAGTGGCCGTTCTCACATAGGCGGTCAATTGCCGAGGTACAAGAACTAAAAGAAAATACTAATTTCGACACTAACCATTGGATGGATTCAAATGTCACACACCTGTAGTCCTGTGACAAGTGGGCAGGCCTTCAATTCACACTATATAAAACACACTCCACCCTTGACCAGAGTCCTTTGCTATTCAAATCAGAACATACACATATACACCAAGCACATCACCTTTTACCACACATTTTTTTTATTTTTTCAATACTTTCACTTATCATTTTTCACCACCTGTTTACCATTTGGTTAAACCTAAATCATCATCCTGTGTTTATATATTTCAGTTAAACCGACTTCCCATTTCCTATCTGCACCAAGGGACCTAAGAAACCTGCCTTCACTGAACCCGAATTGAGCCATGGTACACAAAATCATTAGAGGAGAGCGCTAACTTTTTGGAGCCCAAGTCTAGCATACTCCTAACAGTACAAAAGTGGCAATGTGGGAGAGTATAGTCAACAGAGTGAATGCTGTTAGGCACACCCTGTGCACACAGAATGACATTAGGAAGAGGTGGAATGAACTCCAGAGCAAGGTGTGTGGAAAACACCACCAGGAGTCACAGAGGAGTGACGGTCGCCCTTCCAGCATGCTATTACAACCCTTACACCGGGAGGAGAAGATCTTGGCCATCCTGTACACTGAGGGCTTGGAAGGAATAGATGGAGGAAGGGACTCTGGTGAACTACACTTCGTGAACTGCCACAATATTACAATGCCCTTTTTGATATCAACACTGCATTTGCCTCATAGAAAGTGCTGGAGATGTCTGTTTGTTGGCTTCAATCACTATTGGTGCATATGACACCACATGCTTATAAGTCCTTTACCCCCATTTTCACCTGGCAGCCATTTTGCTACTGACCTATCACTACTCAAGTAGCTTACCCTTTGTCAGCTGTTGCTAAAGTCTCATTCAATTGACTACAGCTACCATAAGGCCTGGTCTCTTCAACTCAATATACCATGCTGCACTCCTTTACCCCCATTCTGACCCGGCAGCTATTGTGCTACTGACCTATAATTACTCAAGCAGCTTACCTTGTGTCGGATCTCGCTAAAGTCTCATTCATTTGACTACAGCTACCATGAGGCCTTGTCTCTCCACTTCCATACAGCATGCTACAATCCTTTACCCCCATTCTCACCTGGCAGCTATCTTGCTACTGACCTATTATGATTTAAGTAGCCTACCTTTTGTCAACCTCATTCAATTGACTACAGCTACCATGAGGCCTTGTCTCTCCACTTCCATACAACATTCTACACCCCTTTACACCTATTCTCACCTGGCAGCCATCTTGTTACTGATCTGTCACTACTCCTTAAATCTGTAATGCACAGACATTTGTATTCACAAATACACGAAAGCTAGCTTTGGTTCGTAGTGTCCTGTACACATAAACTATGACTGATGTTGGTCTGAGTTATAACATAACACCTCACTTACCAATGTCAGGTGAACCCATGCTCACAGTCCCATAATAGGAATAACTATGCAGCTCATGTATCCAAGCTGATTGTTGCTTACATTTCAACATCTATGGCCTTTACAATGGATAGATACACATCAGAATGATACACTGGTGGTGTAGGTTAGTGAGGATGCAACAATGCATAAACTCTTTTTCACAGATAACCACACATCCCATGAGATGTGAAAATCAGATGCATTGATTTAAAGACCTCATTAAATTGCTAAATGAAGTAAACAATAGCAATTTTCACACTTTCCATTTGCACAATGGACCTGACACATACAACCTACATCACATATCTCTTCTCCCATTGACTGTCAATATTTTCCTCAACGGGTAAACTCAACAATGCTGCAGAACAGACACAGGAAAGCCACCAGAACCCCTCTCAAGATAAAGAAAAAGAAGAAGCCCTCATCCTGAAGCATTGGATGTTGATGATTGTCCTGGCCCATCTGGTCAGCCTGGGCAGATGTCAACAGTTGGGATCACTGGGCCCCCACCTCCCACCACGTCATCTGATCCCACAACCAGTACAGCTAGTACAGGCATTACCATCTACTGACCCCCAGGCCTTCTGTTCAGATGGTCACCAGCACCACAGTCAGTCAGGAGCTAGGTCTTCATTGGAGGGCCACCAGTGTGGAGCCCCAGAGTGAGTTCACTGATGATACAGATGCCCAGGCTGCCATTGACGGAGTGGGTAATACAACATTTTGTATACCCCCCCATTTCTGCATATTCCTATTAATCCGAATTATCTATTAATTGTAATAATATTAATTTGTTTGAAGTGATACTTAATCAATTGTACTAATGAAGGAATTACACGTGGGTTCTGCATTTGCATGGCTAAACTAATTTGTATACTAATATATGTACGCATATTAATGCTAGGAAACTAGAATATTGCACGATATATGTTGCTTTTGTGACGTAATTGTAAGTCGCACCAGATGACATCGTCGGGTGAATATAAATGCTTTGAATGTTGCTATTATGCTAGATAATTACATACACATAGGGGAATTAGTGAGGGTTTAACATTTTGTAAGCTATTTCCATGTTTTAATTACGTTTTGTGTTTGTTTTGCTTATGTTGACCGACTGGGCCTTCGTCAAGATGGCCGACATTTGACGTGACGAGACTAGTCACCGTTCCATGAGAATTGCCAGGATCACCAAACAAAGGACTGTCTTTAAAACCGGAACCAGCAAGTGTGATGACTTAATCAAATAGACTATGTGAGAACTTCACCGAATGACCCCAAACCCACCAATGAGGACTGTCGAAAACTCATTCTTGATACATTTTGACATTAAAATCATTATAAAAGAAGGTAGAATAGTGAGTTAAGGAGCTCGCGCGTTCCATTTGTCTTGCTGCAAATTTCTTGACGTTATGCTGACGGAGAGGACGGAGACACTGCTGGACAGCTGTTTCCCTGAATCTTTGACAGACTGAATTGCGGCCTGACTTTGATGAATTAAAGATTTTTCCACGACTTGATTGACTTAGAGGACGACTAATAGCCAGATTAGGTAAATATGATGTTCTGTGGTTTGGTCGATGATCTTTTAAAATTTGCACTTAATTAGATAAACGATGCTTTGATTAATAGACAAATGTGTTGAGTTGTTTTTTGGAGAGATTAGATTAAGATTGAATTAAGAATAAAAGCATTGAATTACTAAATACCCAAATTCAACTAACTGATTCATCGCCAAATGAGGGGAATATCATAAGGTTTGAAATTAATAAAGGTATTCAATATATATTCATGTATATTAGGTTTTAGGTGAAAAGATATTCCGTTCATGTCAGCGTTTGGAAACCTTATCCTTCCCGTAAGAGCAAATCAATGAAGTGTGAATGTTGGTGTTAAGGGCCCCACCAATGAATGTATTGTGTGAATGTGTTAGTATGATATTTGGTCTGTGACGAAGGGAGGATTTGACATTCCACGCTGCATCACCATCACACAACCCCTGGGCTTTTACCAGGATTCTCAAGGTGTTTTGGGCCAGGTCATAACCCAAGTCAGGGAAATGAAGTATTTGCAAGAGTCAACACACTAGGAGGTTGCAGCAATCCGGGTCAAGATGGCTGGCTCTAGCACTGAGGTTGTGGCCCTACGCAACTAGGTGGTATGAAGGCACACGAGGGTGTCTGGGGTCTGCACTGAGGTGGCTGGCCTCTGTACCGAGGTGGCTTCCTTTGTAGGGGTGCTGCAGGACATCAATGGCACCCTCTGTATGGCTTTCCTAATTTCAACTACCCCTCCCTCTTGCCCAAACACTTCACCACCATCATCTTCTGCAGCAGCCAAAGGAAGGGAGGCCCTGACAGAGGAATTTTCACCAGCAAGCACCCTTGACTCAGCAGCTTCCAATTCCCCCTCAACCAGAAAGAGGGGATGCCCTTTTAAGACTTCAAGAGGGAAGGATGGCCAGACTAGTACGACTGCCAAAGAGCCACCTCATACTTAATGTGGTTCCTGTATGTGAGACACATTCATTTTGTTGATTCTACCTCCCCACTTTTTCACAATCTGATTTAAGGAGCATCTTGGACTATGGACTGCAAAAAGTATGGACTCTACTCCAATGCTTTTATTTACCATGACTGTATTCCTCAAGTTTTACCCTCATGGTAGCCACCTATCACATTTATGTCCCTCACTTTTGTTTGTACTGTAAATAAATTGTACAATACACCAAAGCTTTTAAGGTTTCTTGTTCTCATTCATGCATTTTACTTTGTAACAGTACAACCCTGTCCAGTTTTTCATGTTTAACAGATGCGACTACTGGAAGCATGGATATATTGTCAGAAAGAAAGTAGTTTTACCTTAGTTTACTAACAGGCCACATAATGACGTGCATACATATGACTTGACTCAATACATTTGCATTAAATGTGTCCATTCATAGGCTGACATGAAGTTTGACACCTCACCATCATCTGCATCACTTGTTAATAGAGTCAATGTGTACATCTGTAATAACAGACAGACACTACATGGTATGAGGGGACAAATCTGTCAATATCTCTCATCATGGCCAACAACAAAATAGCTTAATAACATCAGACATGCATATGTAGGTTACCCCACAAATATTTTACTACAGCAATCATTTATGTACACAGACAAGTCAGTAATACAGTTCTTGAACACAGGGTCTTCTCAATTCAGTGCTGCTTCCATCTGGTGGAATAACACAAATAAATGGCAGTCATGTGTTGAAAGCACAATTATCCAACAATGATGAAACACAGAAACGGCTACATACATGTAATAGACAATGAGAAATGAGACAATGTGAAGGCAGGATTGAATTATTTTGGCACAATACAACCATTTCTAGGGTGACATGATGGCAAATATAGTGCTTTGAGAACGATGCACCACAATACATAAGTCCAAAGGAATTTAGGCTACTGGCAAACAATTACAGTGCAACTCTGAAATGTCCAAATGAAGACAACATGGTGAAGACACCTACAATAGACCAACACAGAGATTAGTTATGCAAACATACATATGAAATACTTTACAAGGTCAACTTCTCAAGTTCCCTGCCCAAAGTAACAGTCACATCTGCTCCATTACTTCCACTACCAAAACATACACCATCAGCAAATTGACCTAAGAACTACATGGTAACTACAATCCCTTTGTACGAACATCACCCCAGCAGTGCCTAGTTTGTTCTGGAGTTGCACATGTCACACTATATTTACCATCAGGAGAAGTAGTTGTGGATGACATCCTCATGCAAATCTGCTCTTCATCTTCACTTGGCATTTGTCTGCCACCACCCTATAGTGCTTGATGGCCTTCATCCTCTGAGATGTAAGGTCCCATCGGATGGCAATATTGTGGTGGATGCAGCAGGCCATGATGATCTGACACACCTTCCCAGGTGTGTAGAGAAGGGCTCTACCCATCTGAATCTAGTTTTCACGAGCCCGAAAGCCCACTCCACTATCCTCCCTGTTCTTCCATTTGCCTCATTGAAGCAGACTTACTCTGCCGTTGTAGGATTCCTCAGCGTGGGCAATAACCATGGCTGGTTGGGATACGCTGAGTCTCCTATGTGGGAGATAGATAGAAGGCCACCATTGAATCACACACTCAGATCATTTTACATCACTTTTTCGAACAACATAGCTTACATGCATCACACTTACCTACAAGCCAGGCCCTCACTGGTAAGAGTTGTTACATCAGCTGTGGTATGCTACTGTTCCACAGGACAAACTGATCATGTGCAGATACTGGAAACCGGGTACAGATGTTGGAGATGTACAGATCTGCTAAACAGACAATTTGCACGTTGACAGAGTTGTAGTTCTTCCTGTTCCTATAGACTTGCTCTCTGTCATGCTGTGCTACTAAAGGAATATGAGTACAATCAATGGATCCATTAACATGTGGGATGAGCCCAATTCCATAGAAATTTGCCTTCAATGTGGCTAAAGCCTCATGTCTGGACAACTAGATGTGGCGTCCCACATGATTCAACAATGCTGTGGGCATTTCTGTCAGGACAAGACTGAACATCGATTGCGACATTCCACCTAAAGTAACAACAGTGAATTGAAATGAGCCAATGGCCCAAACAATGCAAAACTGACATTACTTTAACAAGTGCGGTGATAATGTGTGGACTGTCAAGTTCAGGTAGGAGGTCTGACTCCAAATGATGGGTCAGATCCAGGATGGTTTATTGATTTAATCAGTATTTCTGGATAACGTGCCAGTCCTGCATAGTCTGCAGTTCAGGAAATGGGCCAAACAGTGGAGGATGCAGTCCCCTCCCTCTCCCAGGGTACCTATGTGAGAAGTACATGGAACATTATTAGTGCTCTCAGTTTGCAAATATACATATAACTGACCTGTAAGGGCAAAATCATGTGTCACAACATTTTTAGCATCCAGAAGGACTAAACATGTGAGTTCATAACCGAACAGCCTGAGTCATGCACCACTGATTCACAAAGTCACAATCTCAGCCCTGTAACTTGGTTATGCAGAAAATCATATAAAAGTGGGGAAACAGCACTAAAGTGAGGCGTTACAGACATGTATAAGGGGGTACCACATTACACATATCGCTGATCTCATTGCAGATATGTGCTGATCAATGCAATGCATATATATAGTTCTGTACAGTATATGAGATGGGATAGGAGCATTTAAAGTATCAAGGTCCCATTAATATTTTTTTTGTTTAAATCTCTTTATTGACATTTGTATTTAAACATGCCAGTACAACAATATGTTAAAGACCACAACTGCCAGGCGAAAACATTGCAGTAAACATTTGAGATGTCCCGAATAACGATATCAAAAGTGCACCATATTTGTTATGGTATAACAATGGTATCTACAGCTGTGAAGCGCTTGAGGAGCAGTATGAGCCAATGTGTAGACCAAGCGCTACTTATTGTTGTGTTGTAATACGCGCAATTTTGAGTCGTAATGAACGGAGGGAATTGGATACAACATAATGAGGACAAAATAACTTGACTAAGGGAAAGGGAGAAACGCCCGTGACCCAAGGCCCTGAAGTGCAACATCGAGTAAGCAATTGCATGTGCAGCACATGCAGACCCCCTGTGTCTGTGAGACATGTAAAGATTACATGAGGCAACCCCCTTTTATGACGTTGCGCCAGCGGGATTGGAATGTCCATGTAGTGCTGAGGCGACCTCCACCGCTTCCCGTGTGTCTCCTCTAGGTGTGGTTGACTTCTGCAATTCGATCCCCATAGCCCCCCAATCTGCAGCAGGTGGGAACTTTCTAATATATGTGAGATCAAAAAGGACTAGCCTATTTGTGAGTTTACATAGACTCAAGACTGTAAGGCAGGGTACAGACCATTTTGTTTGTTCATGAAACCCTCACCCACCAACCTAGTTGGTGGCATGCTTCATCATCGGGCCCACCAAGTGACAAAGAGTGTGTCCCGGGTGTGCTTCGATGCCTGGATACAGCGGAGCAGGTATGTATCTGAGTGTGCAGTGTAGTGACGTGAAGGTGACGATTTAAAAGCTATGCAGGGATCCCAGTACCCGAGGGTAAATTATATTTTAATAACTGGGTCACTGCTAGCATTAAAAAAGGCTGTTGGATGTTATAGGAATGTTAATTAGGGTTACCTACATCCAGGTGTGGTCTACATGTTTCAGCCAGGCCTTTATGATTAAAACTGGCTTTCCTCAGGACCAAAGTGTGTATGTGCAAATTGCTTAGATTTAAGTGATTGTGTAATTTTGAGAAATGTGTAGCACTCGCTAAGGTGCTTTACATGTGAGAGGGGGATTCCCTCTTAGAGCATTACTGGACATACAACAAGTATGACAGGACACACATACAGGGGAGAGTCTCAGTATGGTTACATATTCACAAGACAGATTGATTGCTGATATCTATTGTTCTGTGTAGACGATAAATAAGCGGCAAATGGTGTAGCCATATTGGTGGTATGGCTAAGGTGAGAGTTATCATATGTATACGAAGGTTTGTGGTGGGCTAAGCATCGTAAGCGCATCAACACACAAAAAAACGGTGGAAAGTGCATGAAAGGAAGATTATCCCCACGTTGGCTTGTTGACAAACATGCCCCATGGAGTAGTCTGGCAGAGGAATGGACCCTGGGAAGATAAAGGGTCCTTAGGGGGTTAGGGAACTGTGGAAAAAGAGCTTACCCGGCTTGTAGCTGAAGCGCTTGGTTTACTCATGATACTTTCGGTCAGTGTCTGCGTTGAGCCTCCCGTCGGCTCTGTGGCCTCCGTTGGACTGTCCTCGGCCGTGTTTGTGCTTTAAATGCAGGCTGCATCATTCTGAACACCTGTGCAGGGAAGGACAGAGAAGACAGACTGTGCGAGGACACGCTGAATCATGGCTGCACTGCACATGTGCGGGAGAGCAGTGCATCCTGTTGTGAGCATGCCCAGAAGAGTATCCTGCTGCGAGCATGCCCATGTGCGGGGGAGTAGTGTGCTCTGCTGTGAGCATGTGCGGTACCGAATGTCGGAGCCTGCGCATTGGGATGGCTGGGTGAGCTGTACCCAGTGTACACAGATTAGTGTACAGTTGTAAAACAAAAGAGGGCTAACTGGGGAAAGAGAGAACTTAAAGAGCGCTGAGGGGTGCCAGGTGTGTTATAACTGGCCAATACAACAGGGGGACACTTAACACGGGGGGGAATCAAGAGTAAGAAATTCATGTTTTTAGTGAGCTGCAGGGTATGGAGTCATTCAGGCCCAGGCCCGGTTCACAGCAGAGCACACTACTCCCCCCACACATGGGCATGCTCGCAGCAGGATACTCTTCTGGGCATGCTCACAACAGGATACACTGCTCTCCCGCACATGTGCAGTGCAGCCATGATTCAGCGTGTCCTCGCACAGTCTGTCTTCTCTGTCCTTCCCCGCACAGGTGTTCAGAATGATGCAGCCTGCATTTAAAGCACAAACACGGCCGAGGACAGTCCAACGGAGGCCGAAGAGACTACTGGAGGCTCAACGCAGACACTGACCGAAAGTATCATGAGTAAACCAAGCGCTTCAGCTACAAGCCGGGTAAGCTCTTTTTCCACAGGTCCCTAACCCCCTAAGGACCCTTTATCTTCCCAGGGTCCATTCCTCTGCCGGACTACTCCATGGGGCATGTTTGGCAACAAGCCAACGTGAGGATAATCTTCCTTTCATGCACTTTCCACTGTTTATTTGTGTGTTGATGGGCTTACGATGCTTAGCCCACCACAAATCTTCGTATACATATGATAACTCTCACCTTAGCCATACCACCAATATGGCTACACCATTTGCCGCTCATTTATCGTCTACACAGCACAATAGATATCGGCAATCAATCTGTCTTGTGAATATGTAACCATACTGAGACTCTCCCCCGTATGTATGTCCTGTCATACTTGTTGTATGTCCAGTAATGCTCTAAGAGGGAATCCCCCTCTCACATGTAAAGCACCTTAGCGAGTGCTATACATTTCTCAAAATTACACAATCACTTAAATCTAAGTAATTTGCACCTACACACTTTGGACCTGAGGAAAGCCAGTTTTAATCATAAAGGCCTGGCTGAAACATGTAGACGACACCTGGATGTAGGAAACCCTAATTAACATTCCTATAACATCCAACAGCCTTTTTTAATGCTAGCAGTGACCCAGTTATTAAAATATAATTTACCCTCGGGTACTGGGATCCCTGCATAGCTTTTAAATCGTCACCTTCACGTCACTACACTGCACACTCAGATACATACCTGCTCCGCTGTATCCAGGCGTCGAAGCACACCTGGGACACACTCGGTGTCACTGGGTGGGCCCGATGATGAAGCATGCCACCAACTAGGTTGGCGGGTGAGGGCTTCATGAACAAAAAAAATGGTTTGTACCCTGCCTTACAGTCTTGAGTCTATGTAAACTCAAAAATAATCTAGTCCTTTTTGATCTCACATATAAACCCCGGGGATACGGACTAGCTACCTAGTCCTCTCTCTCTCCTTTGATAGTGATAACTTTCTAATATAGCCAACCTTTCCTTCTCTGCTAGGGGTCGACCTAGCTCTTCCTCCCAGTATTGTTTCAAGGGGTTCAGCGATATGACCGTGTGTTGGCAAAGTGAGGAAGCGAACCAGCATATCAAGTGCCCACCTGTGCCCATCTCATGTAGGTATTGCAATAGGTGATGTGTGGGAGGTTCGGCTGCTAAATTGCCCCACCAAGCTGTAAGTGAAGCTATGAGAGTGCAGTGCATTAGAAATTGCCCCGGAGGCAGACTGTCATCTGAGATAAGGTCTGCATAGGGGATTAGGGTGCCATCCCTAAAGAGGTCCCCTGTGTCATGTATGGCCGCAGCCTCCCATCCATGTTACTCAGCCGCTGTGATGTGTGATCCACCCTTTGGTGACCCTAGTAGAGGAATAGCAGGAGCATACGGTGTGGTGGCGCGAGAGATGAATGAGCTTCTGCAGTAGCTTTGGAAGGCTATGGAGAGCAACAGAGAATCCGGGTTCCTGGGTCTAGCACACGGGTGAAACAGTTGAAGCAAGTCATGAAGGGCCATGGGAGGTTGCAGTGTGGCTCTGTCTATTAGGTGTCATGATGCTAGCCATCTGGCTATCTATTGCAGCTGAGATGATAAGAAATAATGTTCAAAATTAGGCATTGCCAGTCCACCTTGTCCAACCAGAAGGTATATCTTCCTGATTGACACTCTGTGCCTAGATGTGCCTCAAAGAAAATCCCTAACTTTTGCCTCAAGTTTTTTAAAATAGGAGGGTGGGATGTAAAGTAGCGAAGTAGTAAAGAAGGCACGGGAGAACCACCATATATGGAAGGGCCACCCTACCTGAAATAGACAGTGCAGCGTTTTCCAGAGTGTCATCTGTGAGTAAATAGAGGAAGTGGCCCTAGTGATGTTTCCATCAAATAGGTCAGTTCTAGTGCGGCTTATGTGGAAACCCAAATAATGGAACTTACCTGTGCACCTGGATTCTAGTATCCCCAACAAAAAACGGGAAGAGAGTGGACTTCGTTACGTTAACCTTAAGCCCTGATACTGTGGTGAACTGCGACAGCGCTGAATCTAGTGTATAGTAAGAGGTCTTCAGCATATAGGGAGATTGTATGCATGCTGTCACCGAAAGCGATGCCCATGTCCACTTGGGCATGAATAAATGTTGCTAATGGCTCCACTGCCGAAGAGAAGAGAAGCGGGGAGAGTGGGCATCCCTGTCGTGTCCCACAACCCATCCGAATGGATTCTGATATGAAGGGCCCTGTTTTAACATGGATCGTTGTGTGCTATTATGCAATATGTAACACATTAAACTCGACCACTGACATGGCAGATGCCTGAGCTTGTATATAGGACAAATAGAGGCTTCTATCAACAGCAGTATAGGTCCACTGGTTGGACGTTACCTGCACGGCAGTCTCTCCCATAGGCCAATGTTTGGGAATGGGATTGGGGTCATCCAATGGTTGTGTGCGTCTATGCTCACATCCGCGTTTTACACCGTAGATGTACACCACAGTTTGAAAATGCCCTCACTTGCCTATAGACACTGCTGCCATTAACACCTCCTCACCGTCAGCTTCTATGTGCCATCTCTGGGAGCAACCATGCCAGGCCAAACAGGTACATGGAGGCCCATGCTGGAAAGGTCTATCGCCGGTATGGCCAGCTCTATGGCTCATTAGAGGAGCAGGTAAGCTTAGCATGATGTATGAAGGATACCAATGTCACAATCTTGACTTTTCAATGCCTGACAATTTACCTCTGAGTCTCAGATTGGAAGCACTTACACATTTGTCAGGCACTTTCATCCCTTTTTATTGTCAGAGTTGTGTTGGTAGATGATACCCTGTACATTGGCTGCAAACACTATCCAACATAGAATTTTGAGTACTAGCATATCCGACCACTGTGCCATGGATATTCAACTGCATGCATGTTGGATTGTTGTCTAAATAGGCCTACACACAGGAATTATGTTCAATTTGCCAGTAAGTGTTCATGTAGCTATGCATCACAGTACAGTGAAAAGGGATGGAGAGCAGTAGATGATGCAGGTCTGTGTTTGCTCCTCCACATCTCCCAGCATATATCAGTCCGCACAAACAAACACACTGGGAGTGACGTTTAATCACAAATATCTTCTGCGATCAAGACAACATTGTTGTCCTGTTTTGCCGGGCCATTAGATGAACTATAAATCATGTTCTACTTGCACTTATGTACGTAGTGGAGGAACACTGTACCTACATTGCAAACAGTCAAATCTGCCAATGACACATACCCAAGATGTAGCAAACAAATATATGAATTCATTCTGCAGCACACTGTCCACCACTCCCAGGACATCTGCAGATTGAGAGGCACTGGTAAAATAGTAAAAAGGAACTATTAAATGGCTCTAACTCATTGCAGATAAGCCACCAACAACATACTGGAGCCACAGAGCTAAGGCAACGTGCCTCTTATCACTATATCAATTCTGTTATACAGCCTTAGGACAAGCCCCTCACTACTTCCATTGTGGGTTAAAAGGTCCAGGATTCTTGCACACATTGGGCAGAGTAAATGCACTCTTGTATCATGTACTGTGAAAATAGTCAATAAGTACAGGAGTCACACCCATCATAGCATCCACATGTTTCACATGGCTGTACTACACTGTATGTCAATGATATGTTACACTCATCCCTGTCACAGTGCTTGACAAACCTAAAAGGGTTAAGTTAGCTGCTAGGACATCGGCCACACGCTCAATGAGTCAGACCTGTATTACACCTAAAGTTATACACATGGACAACATGTTGCTCATTGCGAGTTCAATATGCAACGCATGCCAGAGTTTCCATGTTGTTCAAAGATATTGGGATGTATCATAGTTGTGTTAACAGACATGTTGTGGACTACTTGTACAGAGTCATACTTCTGTCCTGTTGTACTCTCAGAACAGTCATGCAAATATAGCTAACCTGTCATGTACTCCCTCAGGTGTGTAGGGTAACCCCTTCGGTAAATCCACAGAGTATGGGTGGAGGCCCTGCCCTTTGTTTTATAGTTAGATTGGCATGGTCCTTGAGAAAAGTTAAATGAGTTAGATGTACTCTTCAGGGGATTGTTATAATGTAGCCTCACGTCAATGTGCTTGTCCATCAATGTAGTCCAAACATCCAAGGTCTAGTAAATTACTACTGGTACATGTAAGCTCTCCCCAACTTCTTGATCATCTTCACATATGATTTCTGTCTTGCATGTTCACCGGGTATCCTTATCTATTGCATTGATCCAGGTAAACGTTCATCATAAGCAAAGGCTTTAGAAAGCAATTGCCCTGAAATTGCAGTGCCTGGGAGCTACCACTGAGGGAAGAGGTGAGAGAATATCATACACTGGAGCCTAAAACTCTCCCAAGTCCAGCTGGGGTAAGTCCTCCACTTGTCGTAGGGTTGCATTCTGGACCCTGACACCCCCCTTGGCTAGTATTCTGGTGATGCCCTACCCTGAGCTTAATGGGCAGTTGAGGGCCCAACAGCAATTAGGAGGGGGTGAGTAATGGGCTGGACAATTGGGTCAACACCTAACCAAGTTTTTATTGTCCCAGGCACCTGTAAACGCATCAGTCTGTATTCTGACTAATGCTAATCCCCATAACAGAGTAAATTCATGTGTAGTGCTGCTATGCTTATCTTAAATATATGTGTCATACTATCATAAATACAGGAGTATGCTACAAGATTTATGGCTCAACATGGTATGACATCTGTGGCCATCTCAATTGAAGGAGATCATCAAGGTGAAAATGACGCATGTGAATGGTGAATTGGTACATATCATGTTTCATCACAAACAGGGGTGTGTGGGCATTGGTGGGTATGACACACATATCCACTCGCATGAGTCTTTGCTAAACATCTAGAGCTAATGGACTGGCTAAGACAAACATGGTCTGAGGACTGACAGTACTGTCATACAAAGTGATTTTCAATGCAGGTGACTTGTCAGTAGACATGTATACCACAGACACATGTTAAAGTTGGGAAAAACTGTTACTGCCTGCTGACAAGTAGCAGGTACTGAAAGTCAGACTTGTCATGCATATATGTGAGTGTGTACCGTAAGCAATACATTTGGATATATATAATAGACATATTAGTGGTGCTATGATAACTCTTTACTACTGTCTCCATGTTCGACATAATCTACCAGACCCTGACAATTCCTTGATATCATCTCCCTTACCTGTTGTAGTGTCTACAAAAAGTACGATTAGGAAATAGGTGGGGATTTAACTCAAAATTAGAGTGGGATGTGCAATTGTCTAGATGGTTTCAGGTTATATGGATGCCTGTCGATGAAAGTGAAGGCACATTGTTTCCAGGTTGCTCTAGTGTGAGGCACTTCTTAAATAACTATGGTCAACTTTCTAATCACCATTTATATGTGTATAGACAGTGAACTTATGATGAAGATCAAAAGTTTTCCAGGCAAAAGTTCGACATATCGACATATCAACATATCGCTGTGAGATTCCTATGGCACGCTCACATCAGTTCATATGGAAATAGATATCACAACAATATTGTGCATTTAGCAGGTCCTTGTATGGAATGTGTAGGACTGCATTAAGCATTGCCATGCTAGTTGGAGTCACATTATCAATGTAGATTGTGAAAACTGACAAAGTTTACAGGTTATAATCAGAAATTGCTTCAACATGGAGAAAGAGTAGTGACAAGTTGACTCAAACAACTGTGGAAAACTGTGTTCAATACCTCCATGAGTGGAACTGTGACAAGCTCATGTTGTATACATGCATGCATCCCTGCTAAGGAAATAGAAATTGTGATAACCCTAATAGGTGGTGTGATACCTTCACATCACAGGATGCCAAATGTAAAAAAGCTGTACCTCCTTGAGTCTATGCTGGTAAGTTTAACCTAGCTATTGTTCCATTCCAGCATCCCTCCAGCCAAGCAGAGGAGACAAGGCCCAGGATGTTGAGGAAGCAGCAGGCCGAAGTGAGTCTGGTCAGGACACTGATACTGTATGACCCAGTGGCCAAGAGGGCAAGGGGAATGCCATAATGGATCCAGACCCCACAACTACATCCAGCTAGTCAGACTCCATTGGCCCATCTTTGGTGGTGGTGCCCCCACCCAACCTGGTGCAGTGCCATCACTGACAGCCACCCTATGCCATCTCTGCCCTTCCTGCTGCTCACCAACCAGTTCCTTAAGAGGGGAGCAATTTCTCAGCTGCAGGGACCGCCGCCCCTGCACCCCCAGATGCCCTCAGTGAGGAGGCTATTGAACTCCTAAAATAGATCTCTGTTGGGCAGGCTGAACTGTTGAATTCCATCCAGGGTCTGGGCAGTCAATGTACTCAGATGGCTGCTTACTTGGGTGGCATTCACAATGGTATGTGTGCCCTAAAGGGATCGTTTCAGGCTCTGCCCTTTAATTAATGCCAGCATTACACAGAAACCCAGTCTTCCATTCCTCAACGTTTGTCTGTTCAATCCCTACTAAAAAAACATATTCCTCAGCCTGCCCCAAGCACACACACACACACACACACACACACATGCGCGCGTACACCTGTGCATGTCCCCCAAACACACACCTGCAGCACATAACAATCCACACCCCCTCCCACAACACATACCACACCTGCAGCCATACAGCCATCTACACCTTCAGTCAAACAGCCATCACTACACACACCACACCAGTAGTCATACAGCCATCTACACCCCACTCACAACACACACCACACCAGCAGCCACATAGCCATTCACCCCCCCTTACAACCCACACCACACCTACAGCCATATGGCCATCCACACCCCATTATAACACTCCCCACACCTGCCACCAGATGAGATCTACATACAGCAGGCACTTCAACTAGCTCTACCTCCCAACCTGACCCCATTTCTGAAGTTTCCACCACCTCTACCCATGACCATTTCTTCCTCCCCCTTGGAATTTGCCCTGTAGGAAACCTCCTTCCCCTCTGTCCACCCAGACTTGCTTTTACAATCCTCATTGCCTATCATTCCATCTCACAAGCTACCCATCCCAAAACCAACCCCAGAAAGATGAAAAGAGGCAGTCCCCATTTTACTCCTAAGAAATGTACTCCCAGGGCAAAGTCCAACCCTCCCAAATACACCCCATTAAGACCAATCCCAACTTGTAAATCCTAGTCCCCACTCCCATATGAGATCCCTGAGGTGCCTGCCTTAACCACCTGATGCCCCTCCTGGGGAAGTTGAGCTGACAGTGTTGAGTAGGCAAGTAAGGTGCCTTACCTATCGGTCACCTGCCCTCACCATCTATTTAATGGACTGGCCAAAGGCCTGATGTGTGTTTGATATATATTTTTACACAAGTGTGCTGCCACTGTTTCTGATCACAATGTGTAGCTGTCATGGTCTCTGTGATGTGTAACGTGTTTATGCTCCTATATGTGTGTTGCATATGTGGCAGATGAGTTGCAGTAACAATCATTGGTTACCACATTTGGAGTTACATAAGTAGGCCTCATGTTCGTAGAGTACTAGTGGGAAGATATACACATGTGTTATCTCCTTTCACATGACTAATCTCCCTGTGTCACATGCACAATCTCTGCTAGGTTTGATTACCCAACTAGACATACACATTTCCAGGCCAGATGTACGACCCTATTTTACATGCGCAAACGGGTTTGCGACCAGTTTGCACATGCAAAATGTCACAGGGCCATGTACAATTCCTAAATTGCGAGTCGCAATTTATTTGGGACTCGCTTTTTAGGAATTGGGAGTCGCTATTAAAAAGGGTCGTTCCCTTCCTAATAGCGACCCCAAAGCCATGTATAAATGTTTTGCAACCGCAATTGCAATATATTTTAGGGGCAGGCAGTGGTCCAAGGTACCGCTGCCTGCACTTAAAAAATGAAACAAAAACGTAAAATAATTTTTAAAAATGCATCCCGTTTTCCTTTAAGGAAAACGGGTCTACATTTAAAAAAAATACCTGCTTCATTGAAAACCGGTCCCAGACATGGTGGTCTGCTGAGCCCAGCAGGCCACAATCCCTGGGAGGGCCAGCCTTTCCCAGTGGGGTCGCAAATTGTGAGTGGCTCATTAAGATTCATGAGCCTCGCATTTTGCGACTCGCAATCGAGCGCAAATTGCGAGGCGCAATTTACAAGGGCCATGCATCTGGCCCTCAATTCCTTACATATCTGATGGTAAAGCCTTGACATGCTCCCATGTGAACGGTGAAGCCACTGCACACATGGGAATGTAGCAGCATGTGCAACTTTGGGTGTGGCCATAGACCTCAGGCTGACATGTACCCAAGTGGTGGTGTGAGTGACATCATGTTTTGGAAAGTAGTTTTTTGTACTGTATATAATATTGACAGTTCTGATTTACAAATTGTTTGACTACTAGGAATGGTAGGTGTAGTGGAGGTTATCTTCTACATATTGTACAAATGTTACAATATGTGTGACATACACATATCTTGACATAAATGCCAGTGTCTGGTGTGACACTAGTTATGGCACCAACAACACAATCAGTACAAGAAATCTCAGTATTACACTTCTTCAATGTTTTTGCATACTTACAACATTGCTTCCCCATATCTCACTCATCTGGGCTCCACATGTGTGCATTTGATTGGGCAATTTTGGGCACATACTCTGATTCTAACGACCAGACAGTTGGGTCCCATGTCACTTTCTATTCTCACAGTTACATCCATCTTCACTGTGGTCGTACGCACAGCAGAACTGTTGGGGACATCAGAAGGAACTTTTTATGTAGCAGTTTGTGAACTGCTTTTCCTATGAACTAGGTGTACACCGTGTAGACATGATGTTACATGCTTGTAGTTAGGCATTTAATTGGGCAGGGTCATGCCGGTACTTAGCCCAGCTAGCATTAAAATTCAGATGCCAAGACAGCTCCCTTTCGGCTTACTAGAAACTCGTTCAAGTCCTTTCATTGTCTCATCAACTGATGTATGAATCTTTTTTCAAAGTGAATAATAATGAAGCCATAGTTGGTACTATATCATGTTGCTATGACATGCACAGCAGCAAACCAGTCGGGCAGAACACTATGCTAACCACGCAATTGTTCCTAATGGTGTATTTCCTAAACAACAACATTACTTATATCAGTTGTGCCCCTTTAAGAGAACCCTATGTTTCAACATCCCACTTGTTACCATGCTTTTAGTGTTTGTGACGCTTTCAATTAACATATTTTATGAAAGTCAACAGCCGCCAAAATGGAGTTTGCCTGGCGCTGCATTCCGAACATTTAAAATTCAAAAGTCACAGCTGGAATTGCCCGCTAGTGAAGCTGAACCCTTTGTGTTACATTGGTCTATTTGAATCTCGCGGACCAATGGAAGTGTCCGTGCATGCCGAAACTACCGATGTGGTGTACAAGTACAAGTAGTTTGCGATGGCCTAAAGTGTTCACTTGCCTGCTGGCTCTGCCGCGATCTACATCTCCTCTACTTCAATTGCTGTTTGCCATATCTGTAAGCCATCATGTCTCTTTCTAAAGTCATGAGAGCTCCAGCCTTCTATGCAGAGGAGCTGGAAACCCTTGTGGAAGAGGTCCTCCCCCATTATGGCCAACTCTGTGGCTCACCAGACGAGCAGGTAAGTCCCTCACATTCCTACTTCACTCTGTCGGACTGCAATGCTTACTGATTCACTGGCTCAAAGTTTCATGTGCATTCACATACACCAGCCCAATATGATATGTGCAAAAACAGATTAAGCAGTGATTTTCACATTGTTTCCTCATCCTGCAGTATGTACAGAGCTTGGAATTTAGACAACAATCTATAACTGAGAGATACGTGGGTAGCAAACAACCAGAAAGTGTTGTGTACTTCCTATAAGCTTATATAAGATCTGCACGTTTAGACAACATATTCTGTGGGATTGGTGTCTAGATTGATTCCAGACACCACCACCGGGTATGTTTATGTGTATAGCAGCCAGCTCACAGTGCCACTAGAAACCCCTCTTACCAAGGAGAGAATAGTTCTTGGCAACTATCGAACATGGCAACTCTTTCCCATAAGGGATCATGGAAACAGTGCAAAACTTTTCACTCAGTCACTCATGCTCACTTTGTCTCAGAGAGATACACCGAATAAACATTGGGGATGTTATTCAATAAGCATTTATTGAACAAGCATCATTCTAATGTTAAATAGGTGTGCTGAAACAACCATAAGACAGAAACAGATATAAATGATCCTAAGCACCAATAGAGTAAAAGGATGGTAGATTCCTACCATACTGCTAGAACAATGAATACAGGCAAGTATAAAAATACATGATGGTAATAATGTGAACTCCTACGATGCAAGCCTACTAGATGTGCCTTAGTGTACCTAGCATGTATGTAAGTGTAGAAGCCAAGAATCCCTCTAGGATAAAGTCAACCCCATTGCCTGAAGTGAGAAACGGTGGGACCCTGTCTTGGTTTCGAGTAGGATGCCACGCAAGGGATGTCAGCCACTACGAGCTGGAGTGTTTGCGTGCAGGAACCTCACCGTCTCATGTCAGTGTGTCAGCATGGATGACTTTTTCTCCTCTCTTGCCTTAGCAAATATATGGTGGTTATATACTCACATCGAGGAGCAAACAGATATATTGAATCTAATACAGCACAGAGACACTAAACATATAACCAATAACAATACAGTGATAACAAAAACAACATACATCAAGAAACTTGCTGTGTCATGTAAGACTAGGATGACAGAAAGAATAACCCTTATACATAGCTATTATGCAGGAGATGGTAGTCCTGCTGAAAATCCTCATGTATGCTGAATGAGGCTAGTTTTCAGAGAAAACTCCATGTCATTTAAGCATTACCGTAACTAGGTAAACGGTCAGTACTGAAAACCCTTATGTAGTGTAATATCAGGGGAATATGGGTGCAAGGTCTGGTTGCTATCTGAGCCTATATCGGGCACCTGTAAGAAACATAACACCCATTCCTCATGCGACTGCACAACACATGAAAAAATACTACATGTACTTCTAAAATACGCAGATAATCTAATAAGCAAACATGCGTAAAAAATGCTAAAAATTCTTGTATAAGCTTTAGAAGAATCTTAAAATATGGTTGAATATATGGTCCGAACAACTATGAGTGCCTGAAAGCTATGCAGTACTGAAAAAGAGTCTATTGTTTAGAATTCCAAATTTTGGTTGTTTTGAAAAAGGCCAGATTTTTTCCAGCAGACGATGAGGCAAATGTTTATGTGTCCTGGCTGGGAAACGCAACATCACCGTTGCTTGCCAACGCAGACGACAATCCCTGCAACACCTCACAGATCAGGTCAATCGAGCACAGATGATCTTCTGCAGTGCCCAAAGCTGATGCTGGGGAAGCCTGTATGGCATCCATGACTTGTGTGCCTGTAGAGGAACCGGTCTCTGTTCCAAAAAGAGCCGAAGCATCCTGTGGGTGGCTCTAAGAATGCGGACATCAACATGGGAATACGCTGAGGACACAGCAATACATGGGCCTTTAACAGCCTAATAAAGCATCCATGTCAGCTGGCGCAACTGATGGAAGTGTTAGACAGAGATCCAAAACACATTCTTGTCTGCAGAATAGGCTTCATAGAACAGGCAGAACACAGTCAATCCAGACTGGTCGAAATGATAGGAACCAAAACGAGCTTAGTTCCCGACAGCGAGGTGTGCCATGCGATCACAGTGTTAGTGCTCCAAGAGAGTTTTTTAATCTCCTTGGTGACTGGGACGTCCTTTGCGTAGCAAAAAAATTACAATCAGGATTCCTGCCATTAGAAACAGGATCAGCGGACGTCCTGCAAAAATACTTCCAAACACAAAGTTGGGAATAACTCTGAAGATTTTCTGAAAGGTGCTTAACAGTCCAGAACCTATGGTCTTAAATAGGTGTACTATACTAGTCAGATCAGACATGTTAAAGATACGTTGTACATATTCCGTGAAATAGAACGGGCAGTTTGTTCGTTCAAGTACCTGTATCCCAGCTGAGGACCTTGCGACCAGAAGATCAACAGTCTCTAGGGCTGACGTTCAGGGCACGGTTTTCTGTAAAAGCATGGCTTTCATTCTGCTCAGAGTATCAAACCGTAGAAAGGAAAAATTCAACGAAGGCCATAACGATGAGTCCCTGACTGTGTGGGTTGGTGGAAACAATACTTGCAAACAGTAAGTAACCCTGAAGCTTACAGTGACAAGACATGCGATGCCCGGGAGAATCCGACAACAATCTTTATCATTCAGCATCAAGTAACTCCTATTTGAAAGTAACCTGAACACCGGATTAAACACGGCAGCCAGGGACCCTTTTAAGTGACAGGATAAATTAGCAACTGAACCATTACAGGCCCCGTGAAGCATGATATCCTGGCATATGAGAGATCCACTTGAAGCGTTCTTGCAGTTAGTACCGCTTAAAAGCACTTCCATGTCCCCACTCCTGCATTGAAATCAGTATGGCAATTCCCAAGATTCCTTGATGAATTCCCTACCCATTGCTTCATATCTGCTTGCCTGTTGTTGTTCTAGGCAGTACTGAAACTGGAAAGTTGTGGCCGGTCGCGTTATATGGCAATGGATTAACCATTCTGTGGATGGTGATTCTGCTACAGTAAAAGGTAATTGGTCAAGTTTTTCAATACGCAGCATTGTATATTTTGCTCCCCTTTGTGCCTTTGTTATCTGTTATGTAGTTAGATTGTATGCAGAGAACCAAGATGCAATGTTGATAAATCGCCAAGGTACATAACCAGTGCATAATGATTGCAGCATCCAGCTTAATAACATAATAGAATGTAGTTGAGATTGTCCGTGTTGTAGTATGGACAAGTCCTGTTCTAGTATATCTATAGCAGCAGATACAATGTTGTCCACTGAATAAATCCTGGATGTTAATGTAGTCATACCATTGTCGACTACAGCTAATGCTTTCTCTAGGTTAATCCTATCTATTTCATGGAGTCTCTCTGCAGCTTCTTGTTGAGAGATTTTCCGTATTTCATTATAGACAGCATATAAGAAATATTTCTGATGTGGCTTTCAGGGACCTAATTAAAAAATACCTTAGATCCACCTCATCTCTGAGTAAGGATAAGTGTTGTTTCACCTGGGACAGTGTCAAGGTTTTTAGCCAATCGAGGCATAACTTCCCAGCACTGTATGATGTCACTACCCCCGGATGGTCTCTTTGTACATACCGTTGGTCTGGCCTATTTATACTCAACCCTTCAGTTGTACCCCTGAATCTTGATTGACATCTGTTTGTGTCTGTGGGCCAAACTAACCATCCCTTCCAATTGGGGTCTGAAGTATTGTACTGCATGATGTCATCTATTGTATCCCCTCTACGTGTTGTAAAATTGGTATGTGAAGGTGTTGGAACCCGAGGTGTGTTCAAATCCTTGTTCTTGACTAGTCCAAGACAGGAACTCTGTTGCACTGTGTCATTCATAAAGATGATTTGCTGTGGGATGAGGCAAGCGCAAAATAGAGCCTCTGTTCCCTGAACCTGCCATTCCTTTGAACCCCAGATCGTTTTTATGTCTATAATGTCCTTCCATAAGTCGAAATCCTGTTCAGACTCTTGGGTGATAAAGGATGCAGAATAAATCTGTTTGGTGTTAGTTAGCATATTTTTCTGTGCGCTGTTGTTGCAACCTTATAGTAATATGAGGTAAGGTCAGAAGTGTTAAACCCTGAAAAATATTAAAATTTCTGTGTAAGCGTTTTTGAACTACCTTTTGGTGGTGTTGGGCAATGTTCCCATTGGTGGTATGTAAAAACATTGTGTGGGATACTGTATTTGTGTAAAAAGTGATTACCATAATGATGGCAAGAGTACATAGTGTCATAGTCTGATGTATCTTCTAACATTTCAATGCTTGGAAATGTACTGGAGGTAATGATATCGTTTGGAGAAATTTTAAATAAATGTGGTATTTTCAAAAGTTCAGTGGGACCAAATACATCATATTCAACCTTGTCCCAAACTATACCATCAGGAATTGGACAGCTGTAATGTTCACGAAGTACAGGTCTCTCTGTTCACGATGAGATGACGTATGATGTTTCAGGGCCAACTTCACTTTGGAAACTGCAGATCATTCTGGGAGATAATTACAATTCACGAGTAAGCAAAAAACAGTCACTATGCCAATTCAGAAAAGAAGAAACACTATACCTATTATTATCCAGAGCTGTAGCCAAGGTGATACTAGGTAAGTCTTTTTCAGAAAAGTGTAGAAAGTACAAATGTGTTGCTTATGGGAAACTGGAGCTGGCATTGTCTCAGGTTCACTGGGATCATGAGAGAAGGTATCAAAATCTATGAAGTAGCCTGAAGCAGTTCGATTTATCTTTGGTAGCTCAGCAGGTTTTGTTGAACTGGCAGACATCTCTTGTAAAGGCATATTTATGTAGACATCGGTTGTAGGCCAAATTGATATTTTTCTTTCATTTGTGTTTTGATATTCTGTTTGCAGAAGAACGAGTTCCATTTCATTGTTGGAAATTCCATTATTTGGTATTGGTGACTCTTCAAATGTTATGAGTCTTTCTGTCTGAATTTCCTGTATGGTAGTAAGAGGAGAGTGTCGGCTACCTAGAAGCCCACGAGGCCTACTATTCAGTATCGGCCACATAGTGTGGTTTGATCAGATCAATGGAGACAAATGTATTTTCTTTTTTGCAGGCAAGAGCCGGAAGAAGTACTGTTCTTGTTCTTTCGACAGCCAAGACAAGGATTGGCTTTCTGTATGATAGCCCAAATTCTTTTTTGTCCACAATCTTTTCACTGAACAGATCCCCGACATTTGGGACCCAGGCAGGTCTTGCCATGACTGATTTGACTTTCCCACTGGGGATGTTTTTTACTTGCATGTCGCTTTGTAGTGCCCAGAATTCATTGAGATCCGGTAAAACAACCAAACGTTTATTGAAGTCAAATGGTTTTTCATCTGCCACTGTGCTTTCCCAATCGAGATCAGGTACCCACATTCTCATCCCAAATTAGACCTCTTAAGGAGTGACACCTACGCGGGAACTTCTTGGTATATTGTTAAAGGATCTTTGGACCCTGTATAAGTGATTGACCCAACTGCTACCCGAACCAAATACTCTTGCTGTTAAAGATTGCTTTACATCTTGGTTTTTCCTCTCCACAACTGAATTTCCCTTGGGATGGAATGGAAAAAAGTACCGCAATGCTGCACCCAAACCTCCCATGGCTTTCTTGTAAGCCCTAGAGCTAAACGTGGGGCCACAGTAAGAATGTCATGTGGCAACTGCATATGTCCCTATGAAGACTCTCAAATCTTTTACAACAGTTCGAGCGTCAGCCGAGTGCTGAGGCCATACCCATAGGAATCTAGAGGATGAATTCACTGCCAGCAAGATGTACTTGTAAGCCCCATCCAATTGTTGGGGACTGCAGTGGTCCAAATAAACACAAGCGAGTGGTCTGTCAGATATCAGTAATGTTTTCTGCGCTGGACGTGTTGTGGTGGAACCCTTTATCTGCTGGCATATGTCGCAATGTAGGACAAAATATTTTGTCTGTTTAGTTAACCCTGGGCACCAATAGCGCTGTTTCAATAAAGAAACGATTGCGGTAATCTCTGCATGTGCAGAACCTAGACCCTTGTGTGAGCTAGAATTAAACCTAATCTGCAATCTATGTTTGGTATTACTCAATCCCCCACTCTTGATTTGAGTATACATAATGTTATTTGCATCTAATTTGTAGGAGTACTTGAGTGGGAAATCTTTTGGTAAGGCTGTGCTGTTTTTGCGTGAAGCAATGACAGCTGCCATTATCTGTCCGTCTATTCTCATTTTGGTTTGCATCTACAGCAGCAGTTTGTACTGCCCCCTTTGCAGCTTCATCAGCCAATGAATTCCCTTCAACGTGAACGCCATCACATTGATGACTTAGCATGTGTGTCATGCAGGCTTTTGGTAGTTTGTTTTTCAAACTCAGCTACCTGTTCCCATAGCTTTTTTATGCTTGATTGTGCAACCTTTTGAGTCTTTAAACACATTCTGCCCCCAGTAGTGAAGATACTCATTGTATGACTAGACACAAAAAAAAGAATTGCACACGACCAGTGTGGGGAATTCTTGATCCGTATTTATTAGTGGCAGTAACAGGGCTTTTAGTTCTGCTAGCTGTGCTGTGCAGTCTCCCAGAGACTGTGTCTTCATACTGCTAGGATGGAACTTGCGTTCCTGCATACAACCCTTTACAATCGCACATGTGGCGTTGTATTGCTGTTTACTTCCTATGGCCAGCTGAGCAGATTCGTCGGTATTCATACTGATCTAGAGGCATTCTTTCATTCAGGAGAGGATATTCTTGTTCGTATTGCAGAAATGCTTGTGTTTTAAGTGCAGAGTCATATCTGTATTTTACATCTGTGGTAGTGAGAGAATTTGCCCATTGTATCTGTTGGACTTGGCCCTTTTGGCAGGTTCACCCCTAAACTTTTTGCCTTTTTTGTGACCTGATGTTGGTAGTTTTTGGCCTCTGCACCCTTTGGCCCAGTGTAAAGTGCGTGAGCGCTCTGAGTACGTGTGGTGAGATTGGTCTGCTCTCCCATAGGAATGCACGGTGGATAAGTGTGTCCATGGTAATTCCTGGTATGAGAGGCGTGCAGGGGTGAGTTTAATATGTATGAGTTTGTGAGAATAAATGCTGCGCAATGGTGTGCGCAGATTTATGGTGACTGGTGGAGAAGTGCCACTTTTAGAAGTTGGCATGTCTGTGTGCTATGTGTCTGCCTGCCTGATGTGGAGTGCATGCCTGGCTTGTGAGTGACAGGAGCTGAGGGGTGTGGGTGGCTCCAGGAGACAGGGTGAGTCAGCCCAGTGGTGAATAGAGAGATCTGCATCTAGATGGGAGGTAGGAGTTGCACCTGGCACCTGAATAGGGCTGTGCCTTCCCTCCACAATGCTGGCCCCATCCCCTTTGGTGCATCTGAGCACTGAGCCCCCACCGGAAAAAGGGGAAGAGGAGCTGGGTAAACAGATTGCTACACTTCCCCCCTGAACCAGTTGCATCTGGTTCTCCCCCAGCCCTGTACCTACACACAGAGGAAATGTCCTATAAAAGAGGGGGCTGTGACCCCATGGAAATGTTGTGCTTTTGGGTGCTGTTCCTGACTTTGGGGGGGCCTGCTGCTGCCGGGCTCCAGGAGGAACCGCCACATGGGACTGCCTCCCTGCTGGAGGGCCCTGTGAGCTGGCCTGCCTGGGCTCAGCCTTTGCCCCCCCTTCATCCTAAAAGACTCCCTTGGACTGTGGACGTTTGCTTTTATTTCTTAAAAAAGCTTTGCTTTATTTTTCATAGCACTGTGCTTCGTGAGCAGTTTTAAAGAATTCCCCGAGGTGTGGAGGATTGCCCCGTGCTCTGAGGGGGAGCGGGAGCCTACCCCGCATTTTTCCACTCTGAGCGGGTGCCCACCCCGCTTTATATTGTGATTTGAGAGGGAGCCTACCCCTCATTTGCCGCCAGAAGAAAACGCAATCACCGCCGCGGCCCAAGCTGCTTTTCAAATTCCCTCTGGGCCGCTATCAGCGTGACCTGGAAGACAGGCGCCGTTGCATGGTTGGGGGCGGGCCAATCGGAAGCTGCACAGGCCGCCCAATCACAGCGCGGCCCTAGGAGAAGAACCAGGCAGGAGCCCACCCCGCGCTGGGATGTGATTTTCAAGGCCCCTCGAGGCTCCCGTGCCGGTGAGAGCCCCGCATCACCATACGGAGCAAGGCGGGAGTCTACCCCATACTCGCAAATGGCCCGAAGACAACAGAGACTTTGCTCCGTAAGGTGGGGGCTCCCCATGGAGTGAGGAGAGCCCTGCGTGTGGGTGGAGAGTCTGCCAGCTGCAGACACCGGTCCCACGAAGTTGAAGGGCGACAGAGGCGGAACCAGAGGAGAGCCCTGTGTGCAGCTTCCACAGCCGCCGCTGCCGAGAGGACCAGAGGAGACTCCCCCCCTCCAGCAAAGAGCCCAGTGAGCGAGGGCTCTCTTTTTGGTGCCTTGATTGCTGAGCGGACCTGCAGGAGAGCGGGCCGCTCCAACGTCGGGGAGGGAGGAGGCAAATTGGCTGCAAGAGCTCCAGAGTGCATTTCCTCGCCACAGCTGCACCGCCATAGTGGGCAGCTGCAACGGTGCCCATAATTTACTCTTAGAGCCCCAGTGGGGACCCAGAAGCACAGTGGTGCCCGTGTTTGCATTACTGATCGGCGCTGCAACCTCTTGGCATTTCTCTGGTTATTTCTGAGTCCCGGAGGGGACTCCAACGTGCCAGTACCTTGCTGGTCTTCTCGGCGGCAGCGGCTGTGGAAGCTGCAACGTGGGGGCAGGTTTTGGGTGATAGAGTCCTAGAGAGGGGCTCAGGGGGCATGTTGGTGCCTGTGCTCATTTTCACAGCTGCCCAGCAATTAGAAGGCAGCTGCAACGTTTAGGCCGGCGCAATTGCGCACTTTGCTTTGCTGTTTTTTTTCCGCCCACCCTGACATTCTGGACATTGGGCATTTTGAGCCCCTGTGAGAGGCCAGTTGGCCTGGGGCCAGTTTCAGTGCGTTGTGCCCCCGATTGGGGCACACTGTTTTTATGCCAATTTATTTCCTAAGGTTTATGCTGGGTATTGCATAATGTATTTATGCTTGTGATGACTAGTGCGCAATGCGTTCTCCTAATCTGTTTCATGCCTCATGATTCTTACATAATGTACGTTTGAGGTTGGTGCATAAGGTGTGATCCTAATATGTTTTATGCCTAATAGGATAATGCTGAGGTCATTATTGTGACAGTAGTTACTGGTTGTGCACTACATTTATGATAAGTCTTACTTTTACTATTTCTACTAAGTGATGATTCTGACAGTGGTCCATGTGGCCCTGTCATGTGTATATAATCCCAGGTAAATGTTGCCCAGTGCCAGTTGGCAAAGTGTATATTGTGTGATTACCATCTGATGTGTTTTGTGATAATACAAAGGCTATGTTTCATATAACCTTGTGTGGAGTTCCTTTTGTGGTGTGCCTAGTGTGTTGCTGCTGTGTGTGTGTGTTGCGCAAATGCTTTACACATTGCCTCCGGGATAAGCCTGACTGCTCGTTCCAAGCTACCCAAGGGGTGAGCAGGGGTTATCGTCGGCGTGTAACTTCCTTGCCCTGACTAGAGTGGTGGTCTCTGCCTGGCTTTGGTGCAAGCCTTAGCCAACCAGAGATCCCATTTCTAACAGTAAACCTTCTTGGAAGTAAGGCTTTACCATTAGGAACGATATCCTTTGTAACAGCTTCTAAAGCTGGTACTGGAGTTACAATAATTATTCGTTTCCCTCAAACCAGTATACGTTTTCTTGCTACAGTGGTCTGTACTGCTGTAAAAACTTTTTCAGTTGAAGCAAAACGCATTTCTGAGTTTGTGTACAGGTGTGATTTGTATGCAATCTGGACTGTCTCACCTTTATTGAAAGTGATGTAGGTATATCCTGATAACCCGGGGACGACCCTTATCACCAGGTTGCAGTCATTTACGCGAGTCTGCAAGTGTTTTGATGCTATCATGGCAGCTTGGAGGAAACAAATGATATCTCTGTGTTCCTGTGTCCAATGCCTAACTGAAAAATCAGGCTGTAGAAAGGGTTCACTTTTTCTGATTAATCCAAAATGTATGTTCTGCCAAAATTTAAGAATCCCAATATGGATTGTAGATTTTTCAGTGAATTAGGAGGTTGGAGTAGCGCACGCTTTTCTAAAATGTTAGCTGCCAGGCTTTTCCCTTCACTTGAAAGCTCATATTCCAAAAATGTTTCACATTTGCATACACATGTTTGAAGATTTCAGTGTGTGCCTGCATATCCTCCCATTTTAGGGCATTTTTGTTACTAGAGAGGACTACATTCCCCAGAAGACTAGGTTTAATTGCTACTGAATAGACTTCAAATAGCACAATAAGTTCCAGTTTCAAAGCATTATGGTCACTGTACCCTCTTGTTATTACAGTCATAGAACCCATGTGAGTCCAAAGATGCAAGGATCGAAATATATAATCAATCCCGCTTGTATTGTTCTTGATCTAACAGAGACCTCCCATTGCAAGCCGTTAACCCAGATCTCAGTGTGATGCCCAACAACTGCAGGGACAAGGGTGAGCATTTCTTTTCTTGGGAGATGCCTACTCCAGGGATATGCGCAAAGGTGTCCAGAATGAAATTATGCAGTGGTTCCATTGTCACATTAAAATCTCCAGACACTATTATAAAAGCTTCATGGGGCGGAGAACTGAGCTGGTCATCCAGAAGTGTAGGAGTAGGGGATTCCTCATTCATTCCCAAGGGCCTATTATACACGTTAAAAAGGTAAAAACAAGTATTATCTTTGCACAGCTTGAGTCCAAAGAGAGCCGGTGTGGACCTACGAAGTAAAGTAACTTTGCAGTTCAATGAGTTTCTCACCCAAATTAGTACGCCCCCTGTAGGAAGGCCTCTATCCTGAGCTAAAGCAGGGCAGAAAAATCTTGAATAGCCCCATATGAAACAAGGTTCCAGATACCATGTTTTCCGAAAAACACATATGTCGTGCTCATCAATATAAAGTCCCCAATCGGGATCCATAAGTTTTGCCTTTAAATCAGCTAGATGCCATGAATGAATATTCCACAGAGTTTTAGCAGCGCTCGGAGGGACGCTCAGAGGGGCCACCTAATAGGCTTTGGGACGGTTGGACGCTGGTCCTACAAAGTGACTGCTCGTTGCTGGAATCATGAGTTAGCAAGATTTCAGATGTTGTCGTGGTCAATACACAGTCAATCCTTTTTTTTATTCGGAGAAGGTATATGACCCTTGTTGCCAATGCTTTTGTGATGGTCAAGGGAAGTAAGTCTTCCCGGTCCATGGATGTCATCTACTGAACATAAGACCCTGCTTCTTGGCCCTGTGGCGGTTATTTTGAATTGTTACTGGAGAATCTCGCACTAGCATCCATGTGCTCAGCATGCCCTATCAAAGCGCACAAAGTTGTGCAACTTTGGTTTTTGGAAAAATCTATGGTAAAGTTTGCAAAATCTGGCGCAGTTTTGAACTGAACTGAGGAGCCATGGGGAGGAATGGAGTGAGCTTCCATTGCTAAGAGTCAATCCACAAAGTCCTGACTTTATATGATCAGATTATTGTTGTCATGGCAACACAAGTTATTAGATATAAACTGGGCAAAAATCACATCTGAGTACACAAGTGAAAGGCACTTGTATTTGTGTCAGATTTAGTGGGAGATCTGATTAATTAGGGATTGTGCTGTCTCCCTCTGATCAGGTGCTAGTTAGGGACCCTTTTCATGTATATAGGTCCTCCTTGCAAGTTTGGTAGCAGTGTATGGTAGCACCCTTTTAAAGGGAGTGATGGTACATTACAGAAAGGATCCAGGTTTGAAGAATTGTATGGATGACAATTGCCATTTTGTGAGCTGGGCTCAGCTGATCGTGCTAGTGGCAATGCAGTTTGGATAAATGAAGGGTACCAAGCAGTGGATACGTGATGTACATTGGAGCAGGAGCATTATTTACATCACTTGATCTTCAGTACTGTACACTGCCTATTTCGGTGGAGATATTTGCTGATGTATGTTCACCGAGGCTTTTGTGGGAATAGATGGGGTGTGGCATTTTTGCAAAAGGGGTATTCTAAGGGAAGTTTTCTCCCCATCTATTGGCACATACAGTGATATTTTTATACTTGACATCATTAGGGTGGTCTTCCCCCAAACGTTTAGCCTTTCGCCTCCTCATTTTGATGATTCTTTTTGTTGACCTTAGGACTCTGAGTACTTTACCAATTCTGACTATTGCTAAAGTGCATGTGCTTCTCCCCTAAACATGGCCATATTGGTGTATACATGATTGGCATCTTTAGTTTACTTGTAAATCCCTTGAAAAGTGGCATACCATATACCCAGGGCCTGCAATCTAAATGCTACTAGTTGGCCTCCAGCACTGATTCTGCCATCCACATAAGTAGCCTTTCAAACCTGTCTTAGGCCTGCTATTGCAGTGCCTGTATGTGCAGTTTAATGCCACCTCGACTTGGCATTTAAAACTTCTTGCCAAGCCTTAAACTCCCCCTTTATTACACATAAGTCACCCCTATTGTAGGCCCTCAGTAGCCCTAAAGGCAGGGTGCTATGTAAGTAAATAGGTAGAGCATGTACTTTTATCTCTTGCATGTCCTGGTAGTGACAAACAGCTAAATTTGTTTTTCACTACGGTGAGGCCTGCTGCTTATAGGTTAACATTGGTTATTCCTTAATATGCTTTTAGGTTGTAATTCCTCATTAGAAAGGATCAGATGACCCATGTTTTATATCTTTGGAATGGTACTGATAACCCTCCTTACTGGTGAGGTTGGATTTAACCTACTGCTTTAGGATTGCCACTTTTAAAAAGCTGTATTATATGTAAACAAGGGAACCCAATTTAAAAGGTCAGGGACCTTGGGTATGTTTATTTTATACAAACAGTGGTCCCTCATAGGCCTGGGCGAAAATTTCGTTCCGTTCACGGAAATTGCGATAATTTGACATTTTCGCGTTCCGCGGAGAGCGCGAAAATATCAAAATTTCTGGTTTCCGCAGCTTGGCGATAATTTGTTTCTTGCTCGCGCTGTAAAATAATACATTCTCGCGCGCGCGCGATCGCCTTACCTGAATCCCTGCGTTCGCCGACAAGTTTTCTTGATCCGGTCGCGTTCTCCATGAGATGTTGTATTGTTTTTAGCCATTTGCGCTGTCTCGCGACAGTTCGTGCCTGCAGTGACGTCATGCGTCGCGCGATCACGTCTTTCTTCTCGCGATCATGCACCGCGAGACAACTCAAAACAAGATGGCCGTGCCCGCAAGCAACCACGTGGGTAAGTTGGCGACCCGCAACCATGCAGAAAATCTCGCGAAGATGCAGAAGTTTTTTTCCCGCATGTTCGCGAGATTTCCGCTTGTTTGCGATAAAACATTTTCGCGATAATTTGCGAAAGTTAGTTTCGCAAATTCCGCCCACCCCTAGTCCCTTACAGAAAGGATTAGAAAAAAGGGTCAGTATAGCAATACAATGAGATCTATGTTAAGTTGTCCGTCCGGACCAGAATTCTTTAATATATTATATTTACAAAAAGACAATCAAGTGGAACGTGAACACTGTGACATTTAAAAGGAAACAAAAAAGGGGGGCTCAGGCATTTCTAAATGCTTGAAAAGGAGTAAACAATTGTCAAGCAAATATGAAGTCAAACACCATAGCACAATTAATTAGATAATTCATATGACAGTGTCAAGATGTCAAAAAGTCGACAACGTTTCGCTCCCTTACATGCAGAGTCCCGGCATTGTCATCAGGACATAGGCATGTATGACTGAGACTAATGCCTGCTGATCTATGGGAAGAAGGGGCAAGGGAAATAACCATGTGGCAATGTGACTAATCATCACTTATCTTATCAAAACAAGTTGCAAAAGCATGACCGTCCTTGACTCTCACCATGTATATACAATTGGTCATCACTTGTCTTATCAAATCAATTCGCATGTGCATGACTGTCCTTGGACTCCGTCTACATCTCTTCATTTTAACTTCCAATTCCTGGTTTTTAATCCCCATATGGTATTTTTTCTATTTTTTTCCCTTGAAACCAGGTGAGTTTGCCTCAGTCATTCGCTGAGCGCTTATTTGACATGGTTTACATTTCTGATTTCTCCCTTGTGGATAGGAGACTGCCACTACACCATGTAGAAGATAGATTTGTAAAGGATTGGCGCTACACAGAGGAAATAATGCTTTCAGCCAGTAGTATTAAAAGAGCAACACTGGGAGCCATCCTAACTGTGCCAGACCATTGTCAGCCTTGTCCATCAGGTTCAGTCTCAATTTTGCTGCTGTCTAAGAACTAACTACAACTGTGTTGCTGATGAAAGTGGCGTGTTAAAGAAACCGCTTGATAAGGTAATCTAAAACTGCAGTCACATCATCTGCACGAATGCTGGGATGCCTGAAAATACCATCCTCGCTGTTTTATCCCAAAAAGGTTTTAGACAATACACAACAGCACAAATACATTGGAAGGTGACTGCAGATTTCCCCAATAATCATATGTAAGGATACATTGAAATATATTCAATTATCAAGAAAAGGAATCATATCGGCCTAGGAGAGGGGCAAGAAATGGTACAAGGGGCACAGAATCAGTAGAAACAGTCACATGATATTCATCAACCATAGGGGGAGGGAGAGGACGCAGTTTGTGGCCCTGATAAAAGGCCCACACAGGAGAGCAAAAATGGTTCAATGCAAACCACACCAGCTCGAGACCCTCGATCAAATCCTTCAGTCTGAGCAAGGTATACATTTGCCACCGCAAGGCATATATTATCCACATGCCTCCCACATCTCAAATCACATCTGGAGGAAGTGGTGGAGTGCTGAGATGCCATGAAAGAGCGGGAGTGGCTAGAGTTAGAGTACACCGACTCCTTACTGTTATCCCCACATATGATCGATCATCAGATAAAGATTTCTCTCCGTATTCTCATCTGTACGGACACTGTGGAGATGGCCTTCACAATGTCCCATTCCAATTGGGGAGATCTCTATTTTTTGTGTGTTGGGGGTGGCACCGTGCCCAATGAATAGTTATCCGTTGCATGGCAAGTACTAGGGCTCAGAGTGCAAACGTATAACCCGTCTTGGGTCCCTCCCTAGTGAGGGTAAGGAGACCCAACAGGCAGAGTTTAATGGTGAGAGCCAATCGGACCCCCGTCACCCGGTTTACCTTGGAACAAGCCTCTCCCCAATAGAGCCTCAACAGTATACAGTCCCATGTAACATGTAAATTCAGCTTAGGAAAACCCACCTCTCAAACAATCCACCACTCTAGTAGGGTGAATTCGACTCAGGCGCTGATTTGTTAAGTAAGTTCTAAGGGCATAATAACATTGTGTATGTTTGCATCTTGCATTACTTACAGTCTCATGCACTAGTGTCCTTGATCTACACCATTCTGCATCAGTCATAGGGGCCTCCAGATCCATGTCCCAATTATGATGCAACTTTACTATATAATATGGCCTATCTACTTTCATGGCCGCATACAGACTTTGTGAGGCGTTCCCATTGTAGTGCCTTTTTCAAAGGCACTGCTGCCTTTGAAAGAGACACTGCCTTAGAAATGCCATGTTGTCTGCCCAGCAGACTACAAAAAACTTGTAGGCGGGCAGTGGCGAGTCTTGATGGTTTGGGGGCACAGCAGTGGTGAGTCGCCTGCCCTTGCACTGCGAAAAGTCGTACTCGGGACCCTAGTGTCTGGGATTCCATTGGCTTGTCTGGATATCCGGTATACACCACCCAGGCCATACATGACAGGGACGCGTCTTGTAAGAATTGTCCCGGGCCTATCCAAACAGTTCACCCGCCTCCACAAATGTGATGAAGGCACCATTAAGCTATAAATCACCCCCGGTTCAGCAGTTCCCTTCAATCCAGGGCTGTATATTCATAGTGACCTTTAGGCATAAAAAGGGCCTAAGCCACCAAAGTGGAAGCATCGTAGCATATGGTGCTCAGTTCAGCACATATGTCAGCGCCCTCTCCTAAATCAACGCCACATGTACGACTATACATTTTGTGCCCACTGGGGTTTGCTGTCCCCCCATCAGCACCAATCTCTCCAGAAGCTGTTTCTCCAAGTTGGATTCCTCCTCACACCACAAAGCGGCATATTGAAACAGTCCCGCAAAGTACTACATTTGGGGGTGAGGGAGTACCAACTCACCATGCTCCTGATCTTGCGTCAGGGTCTCCAGTTGGTGTGTGCATACCTGCCTAGACCAATAACACCTGAGCACATCCAATTTCCTAAATAGTGCAACAGAGTGCATGCAAAACGTGTTTTGCATCACACATAAGCATTGTGGTGTAAAACCCTTTTGCTCAGTGCCACACAGACCATAACCGACAGCGGTAGAGTCTTCTAAAATTCTACGGATCGTGTAAGCTCCATCAGCACATGGCCCATGTTCAGGTCATAATGAAGATTATTATGAGTCACCTGGATTCCTAAATATCTAAAATTGCTAGACTCCCAGAGAACATCCAGGATTGGAAGGACATGTATCGTGCACAAGGCCAATGCAGCCAAGTAAAACAGCACTGTTTTTTGACTACTCACACAAAGATCTGACACTCCTCCAAAATTGTCCAAAAGTTGTAACAATATCAGGGCAGACCAAGTCGGGTCTGTCACATAAAGTAACATGTCGTCGGCGTGCGTCGACAATATATGCATTGTGTTGCCCACCCTCATCCCATTATCACTGAGGTTATACTGCAGGTAACTCACCAAAGGCTCCATGGGTAGGGAAAAGAGGACCAGCGACAACAGGCAGCCCTGACGGGTGCCACGCCCAATAACAAAAACCTCCGCGATCATTTGTCCTGTCCTCACTCATTCCCTTGGCACCTAGTATAGCAAGCGCATCCATACCATATACCACAGATCAAACCCACTGCGCCTGATATGGTGTCAAAGGCCTTCTCTAAATCTAAGGCGACCACTGCCGCCCCCACCTCCATGCCTCTGATGGCATGCATAACATGTGAAAACCTTCCAAGGTTCATGTGTGCCCCCCTACCTGGCATAAAATCACACTGATCAGTGTGCACCAATCCTGAGACCACCTGCCTTAGATGCATAGACAGAACCTTCGCTAACAACTTAATGTCCACATTTATTGTAGAAAGTGGTCTATAATACCATGGGTTGTTAGCGTCCTTACATGGTTTCAACAGCATCATTATAAGGGCTTCCCTCAGATGGCCTGGTAGGATTCTCACAGACACCGCCTCCTGGATTGTTCCCAAATGTTTAGGCAAGAGGTCCATTGAGTACATCTGATAGATCTCCATCCAAAGGTGATTCAGGCCAGGAGACCTTCCCCTTGATATATACTGGAGATCAACCTTCAACTTCTCAAGCTGAATATCCTCCTCCAAGTCCTCTCTATCAGATGCCAATAAATATGGGATAGAAATCTCTCTTAAGAACTAAGCCGAGTCCTTTGCGGGTGCTCTCTAAACCTCAGCCAAAAAATCTTTTATTACCCAGTTATTTTTATTTATTTATTGACCCACCACAACCCATCCATCTATTATTGTCAATGAGAGTATTACAGGGGGTTCTCTCGCACAATAACCAGGCCAACATGCAGCCGGAACGGTTTCCCTCACTGTTGAGTCACTGTCAATAGTTCTGCTGCACATGTCAGTCCCCTCTATTCCATATTTCTTCCACTTGTCTATGTGCAGCCACAATGTACCCCAAATGCTAACACCTGTGCAGACCTCCATGCCGGTGAAAGAGGAACTCAAATTTATATCATAATAGGATATCCATCATCCAAATTAGGAGCCTGACAAGTTGATCTGAACCTACTCAGTTAGTAGCTCACAAAGGATATATAGCGTAGAGACGCATCTAAGGGAAACTTCAAACTATATTAAAATTAAGGCCACGCCTCTGAATTTGTATATGACCTAAAGGAATGAGTGCATCTAAAGATTAGGGACGTTCCTGTAAACATAATAATTCTTCTCTCCATATCCACCAATGTATGGCGCCATAATACTGTTGTGTGGTCCTGAAGAAGGTGATTGCTGGTATCATATGCCTACACCGAAACGTGTGTTGACCTATTGTTCGAAAGTAGATCCCAGTCCACAACACCACGGCGGATCATTCTGTACTTCTGCTGAGGCTTGTTTTCATGTATGTGTACTATGCTGGGACGTTAGCATGAATGCTTAGTATGTTAGTGTTACAGTCTGAATGTTTGTTCGAGTGAGAGGTTTGGTTATGATGAGAGGTGGTTCATTTTTGTAATGGTAATACCATTATTCCTGATACAACAGCTATGTCACAATACATTGAAAGAATTGTTGAAATGTATTTGAAGACTGTATAAAGAACTATGCTGTTTTCCAATTAACTTATATGGATTTAGAGACAGTTTGGAAAAAATATGGAAAAAACCGAAATAAACTTGATCTTATGAAAAACCGTATATATGTAAATATTTCATTATTAATGAAGCAGAACCAACAGCATAAATTAGCTTAGTTGAAGAAATACAGGTCAAGTAGGGGCTTCTTTCTTCCCTATTAGTATTTTTCCCCTCTGCACCTAGATCTCTAAGTACTTCACTAGGGCGTTACCTTTTTTGATATGGCTCTTTAAACCTCAGCCAAATAAACTCTCAGTACCCAGTTATAAGTAAATTGGCCCACCACAACCAGTCCATTTATCATTGTCAAGAAGAGTATCACAGGGGGGATTCTCTTGCACAACAACCAGTCCAACATGCGACCGGAATGTCTCCTTCCCTGTGGAGTCGCTGTTGATAGTTACGCTGCACATGTCGGAACTGTCTATCCCGTATTTCTTCCTCTTGTACCCCAAATCTTCCTCTCCTCCCCTCAATCCTCGCTGTAGATGAGGAAGTCGGGCCTCCCCCTCCAACAACTCCTTCTCGAGCTTCCTCTTTGTCCTATAAACTTTACCCAGGCATTCCCTATTGATCACCACTTTACTGGCACCCCATTCAGTACACCAGCCCTCCGTAGTATTAAAAAAGCCCTGGTTGAACTGTTGCATGTCAACTTGAAACTCAGGGTTTCCCAACAACTCCGGACAGAGCCGCCACAGCGGAATCCACGGGAGGTGTCGTACTTTAATATTCGGGACCGCGTAGGGGACAGGGCCCTACCCCTGTCTATCTTGGTATTAGCGAACCGCAAATGGTAAATGCGGCATGTACGAGTGCTTTATATATCGTTCTAGCTATGAATGCACTGTGTACACGTTATTCTGCTTCACTACGCGGGTTCCATTTTGGAAGCAGTGGCCATCTTGTCATTGCCCTCACATAGGCTATAATGGAGTAAATACGGGCCTCACAGTACATGGGCTTTCCCTCTGACTTCTCTGTGACCTGGGCAGCTGGCTCTGCTGCCCCGGGTCAAACCGGTCTCACGAGCTCCCCTTCCTCCGTCCACCTGTGATTAGCATCAGGGCTTGACCCGTCATAAAACCCTTTCATTCTACACAATCCCCCGGCTAATCTCTTCCACACCTGCTTGTTCCTGCTTTATGACTTGTTTCCCAAAACAGGAGATGCTCATGTTTATTGGGGGGTCTATTGACATACGATGTGGGATCTGAACCTTACTGTATAAATCATTGTGGGCTGGCCGAACTGGAATGTGGGATGGTCATCATGACTCTGCCTTTTCTTTGTAATGTACACTTGTATATTGCCGTATCATAAAACCTAGGAATGTATGCTTGAGGCAAGGAAAAGGGTATGTAAGATGAAGTCCGTTCCTATGATTTTCAGCAGTCTCCTGAGAACATACACGCTGTTGTACTTCTAGGATACCTGTCATTGGTCTGCAGCCAATAAACAATTCTTTGACTTCACCCAGAAGACTCTGTGTTTCTGTAGGTCCGGAACAGGGTGAACCCAGAAGTCATAGGGTGTGTGCCCCTGCACCGCTGGGTCTAAAATACCCAGTACTTCAGTTTGGCGCCCAACTCGGGACGATTTCAGCGGTACCAGTCCAAGCCAAAGGTTCGTGAGGAGCTTCGTGTGGAAATTCCGGAGGAAGGCCGCCACTTTATCGACCCCTGCATGTCGACGTGGTCCGAAAGTCTTTTCTGCGAGGTTCTCCGCGTCCCGACGGCTACGAAGGACTGCTGCCCTGATTAATCGACCTGTTTTGGACCCTTGACGAGTTTTGAGAGAGCGAAACAATCGAGAGAGTCTTCTGGTGACGCCATCGATCATCGCTTCAGTTAAGTATAAGTGGAGCGTCTCCCATTTGTTTTTGGTATCCTTCGGGATCGTTTGATTTGGTAATTTGGTACTTTGGAGTTTGCAAACGCCAAAACCAGAGGACTCGTGTATTCACGAGAATATCGTATTCGATAATCCTTTGACGTTTGGATCTAGACTAGTGAGCAAAGATGCCTGGTTCTGGACTATTTGGTAGATTATTCTGTTTGGGTTGTGGAAAAGATTTCCAGCTAGAGGAATCATGTCCGGTTCCTCCGGTTGGAACTCCAACTTATGAGCTCTATGTAAAACATGGCGTAGGCCCCATTGCATATAACGAAGTGTGGATCCACTACACCAGGAAAGATGGTGTTTTAAAATGGCCCCAAAATGGTAGTTTTGATACCGATATTTTAGATAATTTGGAAATTAAATTGTTTAAGAAGAAAGCCCGGCCGGCGATGTTTGACTCTTTCCGCTTATGGCGAAAGGAAGCCAAACAAAAGGAAATTAAGTTAGCGAAAAAGAATAAGAGAGAGAAAGGTATGACAGTAATGCAAGCAGCTGTACGATTCAAGGACAATGAAGAGGAGCAAATGAATGAGCAATTGCACAGGCAGCATAAGTTAGGGATTGACAAATGTTACCCAGCTTTACCGCATTCTAAGCAGAATGAGTCCGAAGAAAAGGAGAAAGATCCCCTGATGTCACATTTGTTGAGTTCGCCACCCCCGTATGCTCAAACTGCCACGGCGCCTCCCCAGCTTGTAAATATGCCGCCTCTAGTGCATATACTGCAAGCCTTGCCGCAACCGCCAGTTGCTTTGCAGCCGGTTCCTATCCCTGTAGCGCAGCCCTCTCAAGCGCCGCCAGTTGTGCTTCCAACTGCCCCCGCACTTCCTGCGACTTTGCCTAATACAGCAACTGCCTCCCCTAACACTCTTCCTTCCACCACTCCAGTACCCGTCTCTACATCCTCTTTTCTTCCCTCTGTTTTTCCCCCTGTTCTCGCCTCAGCTTCTCCTTCAGCGCGACAGCGCTTAGCTAATGTGGTTACTACATTAATGTCTCCTCTCTTTGAGTCATCTGGTGCGACTCCTGGTTTACAGCGTAAGCAGTTGCGCAGCCAATTGCCTAACCCCGATGAGAAAAAGGTAATAGATAACATGGCGCGTAGATGGATCGTTTTTCCTTCACTGTATAATGTGGAATCAGTTGTTAACGTTTTCCATCAATGGGATGCCCCGAAACAGAGATATGTGTTTGAGAAAATGTGCGAAATTCTCTGTGAAGAATTGGAGGATAGTGGTAAAAATCCGAACCCGCAGGAGTTGTGTAGAGTGAGGTTCGATTTTGGAACTGGTATAATTGTGGACCGCGAAGTAGATAAAGCAGTTGCGGTTGTATTGTCCTTTAGGAATGATGATTGCCAACAGTCATTGTTTGAACAACATGTCCTTGTGGGGAAAAAGGCAAAAGCGCGACAATACCCTATGAGAGAAGTTCCCCCGGTATGGAAGGAAGCGGTTGCAGCTGCCGGTGGTAACCCCGCTGTGGCAGCGCATTTCCAGCGTGTTTGAGTGCATGTTCCATGGAAGCGCTCTGAGGTGTTAGCGCTTAAGCAGTCCTTGCCTGATCCCCGTAAAAACCCAGCAGGTTATTATAAAGAGTTGTCACAGACGGCAGGGTCATGCATTATGAATCTGGCCGACATAGACATGTTGTTTGGTAATGTTGTTCCACAGCCTCTATGGGGATCAATTCGTAATGTAGATCACAATGCAGAGCTAGGGGATACATGGGCTAACATTGTTGCTGCTGATGCTAGACAAACTGGTGGTGCGAAACCAGAACCTTTAGTAGCTGAATTGCCTGGTAGAATCATCACGTATATGAAGACAATAATGCCTGCGATGCGCGTAAATTGGGACAAGTTATCTGCATGCAAGCAGAAGAAAGATGAGACAGTGTCAGACTTCTTTACTAGGTTTGAAGAAACGTTTATTGATCACAGTGGGCAAGATATGAGTACTGAGGGTGGCCAACGGCTGTTTGTGGATAAGTTTGTGCAGAATCTACTTCCTGACCTGTGTAAAAAGTTAAAAGATTCAGAAAGTTCTTGGGCTGTTTCTTCTTCAGCGCAAATACTGGCTACTGCACAGTATTATGAAAACAGAGATAAGGACGAGAAAGATAGAACAGAAAAGAAAACGAAGGAACTGAAGACAAAGGTCATTTTACAGCAGGCCTATCCGCCACGTGGAGGTCAGAATAATTATAGGCAACCCCAAGGTGTCTATCACCAACCCCAACAGTTTCAGAGCAACCAGCAAATGAACGGGTATTACCAACCACGTGTCCCTATAGGTCCCAACCAATGTTCATACTGTAAAGAGGAAGGTCATTTTAAATATAGTTGCCCTAAATTAATGCAGCGGAACGGTAATGTGTATAGCACAAGAGGTAGGGGTGGTCAGCAAGCTCCTAGAGGCAGAGGGCGTGGAAGTGTTCCCCAGAACGCGCGTCCTCTGCCGCCTCAAAATACCATCAATAGCTTTGATCAGCAAGCTAACGCGATTAGTAATACGGCTCAGTATTATAATAATGATTATTATACAGAGGACGGTGATGCAGAGAATAATGATTACTAGGACAGCCGTAGACAGAGAGAGGGAGTTGTTTCGGTGCCAGTGGATCAGAGTGGACCGTATGTTGAGGTGACTACAGCAAATGTAACGGAGCCTTTTCTGCTAGACACTGGTGCTGCAAAGAGTTCAATCATGCATTCAAAACTCCCTGGCGCACCTTTGTCTGGCGATATAAATGTTTCAGTAGGTTTTTCTGGCGCCCCTGTTAGGAACCCGATTTCTAGTCCCATGTCACTTTCTGTTGGACCTTGCGAGCTGAAAGCACCCCTGATTCTGACAACAGGTTGTGGTGAGAATTTGCTGGGATTAGATTTGTTGAAAAGATTGCATGCTACACTGTATTGTTCTCCTTCAGGAGTACAACTTACATTAGGCAAGAAAGTGATTTCCCCAATGTATTTGTCTAAAAATACAATGCCACCTGAATTGTCATCCCTTCCGGATGCCCTTTGGGCTACTGGTCCCAATGATGTGGGCCTCTTAGAGATACCGCCATATGTGGTGACTCTAAAGGCTAATGTCAGACTGCCACGTATTCCCCAGTACAAGATCTCTAATGAAGGGCAGAAAGCATTGTTAGACATTGTCAGCGACTTGATTAATAAGGGTGTGATTGAAGAGACAAGAGGCAACGTTTGCAATAGTCCGATTTTACCTGTCTTAAAACGAACGGATCCTTCACAGCCACCTGTTTACAGATTTGTGATCGATCTTAGAGAGGTTAATAAGATTGTTGTGCCACAGTTTCCGGTTGTCCCCGATATAACTGCCTTGTTAACGATGATTCCAGCCTCTGCGGCATGGTTTTCAGTGATCGATTTAAAGAATGCTTTCTTTAGTATCCCAATTGCAGAAGAGAGTAGGGACATTTTTGGTTTTAGTCTGGGAGGCCGAAGCTTCTGCTTCAAACGCGCTCCCCAGGGCTACTGTGAGAGTCCATCCATATACAGTCAGGCTTTGAAAGCGCAGCTTGATGCACTTGTTTTACCTAGTGGCGCTATCCTGATTCAGTACATGGATGATTTACTAATTGCCGCGGATACTGAAAAGATCTGCAAAGAAGCCACATTGTCATTGTTGCGCCATTTATCCGCTTTCCATCACAAGGTGTCTCTCTCTAAACTGCAATATTGTCGACAAGAGGTGACCTACTTAGGTCATCTCTTATCGAAGGAGGGAAGGAAACTGACCCCAGAAAGAATTCAAGCCATTGCACAGTTGAGTGTGCCAAAAACACAGAGAGAAGTGCGTGCTTTCTTGGGCATCACTTCATACTGTAGGCATTGGATCCCTAGTTTTTCTTTATTGGCAAAACCTTTGTTAGCCTTAACATGCAAAGACACACCGAATCCTATCCCATGGTCTGAAGAGTGCCAGAAAAGTTTTGTAGAATTGCGTAATGCATTATGTTCAGCACCTGTGTTGGGTACCCCCGACTATAGTAAGCCTTTTACATTGTATGTTCACGAGAAAGATGGATGTGCGTTGTCAGTGTTAACACAGCCTTTTGGTGACAGACCGCGCCCATGCGCATATTTTTCATCAACCTTGGACCCTGTAGCGAGGGCATTGCCAAGCTGTCTGAGAGCGACAGCTGCTGCAGCGATGTCTATCCGACAATCTGCTGGTTTGGTAATGGACAACACATTGATTGTTATGGTTCCACACGCTGTAGACACATTATTAAATAGGACCAAGACACAACACTTGACTAGTGCGCGGTTATCAGGTTATGAACTTACACTGTTAGCTAATCACATACACATAAAGAGATACAATACGCTGAATCCAGCTACATTGTTGCCAATTCCAGCAGACTCAGATGAGATTGAGCAACATGACTGTCTGTTTAGAACAGAAGAAGAGACGAAAGGGAGAGTAGATCTAAAAGATACTCCCCTGACTGAGTGTGATGGCACTTTATGGGTAGATGGGTCATGTTTTAAGCTCCCTAATGGTGACACGACTGCTGCATATGCTATCACGACTTTGCACACGGTCGTGGAAACTGCACGAGTGCCACATAATTCGGCCCAAGCAGCAGAATTAATCGCCCTCACGAGAGCATGTGTGTTGTCCGAAGGAATGAGAGTGAATATATACACAGATAGCCAGTACGCCTTTGGCGTGGCTCATAATTTTGGGCGTTTGTGGAAAGAGCGTGGGTTCCTGACGTCGCATGGAGCTAAAATTCAGAATGGCAAGTTGGTGAATGATCTCCTTGAGTCACTGACCCTACCGTTGCAAGTTGCGATCATGAAATGCAGTGCGCACAGGAAAGTCACAGATGATGTTGGACGTGGGAATGCGTTTGCTGATGAGACCGCAAAAGAAACAGCACAGAATGTGAAGACTAGAATGTATGTTGCAGGCCCCGCAAGATGGGTTAATGATGTGGGAATGTGTGAGAACACAATAGAGAGTGTGAAGTCGCTTCAAGCTGAAGCCACAGAGGAAGAGTTAAGCAAGTGGAGAGAAAGTATGGGTAAGTTGGATGAGAATGGTTGTTGGATTGATCTGACAGAACATAGGCGATGGTTGTTGCCTGATGCATATGTGCTCCCAGTGGTTAATATGGCACATGGAATGGCACATATCAGTACGAAAGGTATATGTAAGTTGTTGGCTCCAGTATGGCAGAATGCTGGGATTCCCAAGTGTGCAGAGAATGTGGTCAAGAATTGCATAGTATGCTTGAAGTACAACCCTGGTAGGGGAACACCAACTCCGGCTGGTCACTTTGCACCCCCATCATGTCCATTTGAAGTTTTGCAGCTGGACTTTATTCACATGGAAAGATGCAACAACCTGAAATATGTACTGGTGGTTGTTTGTGCTTTCTCCAAATGGATAGAGGCTTATCCTCTGAAAGATAACACTGCCCTATCCACAGCCAAAGCCCTTGTGAAGAGGTTTTTCCCTAGGTTTGGGATGCCAAGAATGGTGTGGTGTGATAACGGAAGTGAGTTTGTGGGTAAAGTGATGAAGAATGTATGTGAAGGGCTAGGGATAAAGCAGAAGTTCCATGCTGCAAATCACCCCCAATCAGCTGGATTAGTAGAACGCTACAATGGAGCCTTAAAGCTCAAGCTGGCCAAAATCCAGGCGAGCACCGGTCTTAAATGGCCTGACGCTCTGCCTTTAGCACTCCTGTCCACCAGAATGACCATACACTCACGAGTGGGACATAGTCCCTATGAGGTCGTCTTTGGCCGCCCGGCTAATGTATGGGGCGTGCCAAGACCGGCGAAATTTAGTGAGATAGAGCATCCAGTACTGCTCGATTACCTGTATGATTTGACTGTTAAACTGCGTGTTTTGCACCAACAGGTACATGATACTCTTCCCCAAGCCTCTGAACCTCCTGGTCACCCTATCAACCCTGGTACGTGGGTGCTAGTCCGAAATTTCCAGCGCAAGAGCAACGACGAGCCTCGCTGGATCGGCCCTCATCTTGTTCTTCTTTCGACAAGATCAGCAGTGCGAGTGAAAGGGAAGAAACACTGGATTCATGGTACCCACTGCAAAGTAGTCCCTTTGCCTCTGCCATATGACCAGTGGGTCAAGGAGGGTATCGCCGACTCAGAGACAGACATTGTACCTCGTTTTGTACCATTCAGTGACGCACGCATAAGAGGCACAGTTTCAGACCAAGAGAGTGACAATATTCTGCAGGAAGCTGTGCCACCATTAAGTCGACTGGACACCACTGAGCCTGAACTTTTGTTTCAAGACCAAACAGCACCTGGCCGTCTCCGCTATAATTTGAGACCAAGGCCCATGGACAAATAAAGATTTCCTTACTATTTCCTTTTTAACATTTTTTGCTCTCCCATCTGAAGGACTTTCTTGATTTTTGTTTTTCGAACCACCATCCGGGTTCTGCCGCAGGGTCGCGGTGCCAAGACTTTGGGGTACAGGCCGAAGACGCTAGGTCGACGGTTCTGGTTGGTCTAGGGCGTTTCCCTGGACTGACAGGCGTGCCCCTCAGCAGAAGAAACTCATCCACCGCGAGCGGCCCGAGTAGAGGATGGAGTTTTTTAAGATGGAGAGACCAATTGAGGAAATGAACTCTAACGCAAGGATGTGTAGAATTGTAAAAAGTAAATGTTTTGTCTTTTTGTGCCTTTTTACACTGTGTAGCATAACAATGTTTATTGTAGGATTTGTGTTTTTCTCCGCTCAAAAGCCCATTGAACCCACTGAACAGCCTATACCTCTTTCTACTGCCTCCTCTCACTCTTTTCACCCTTTGCCTGAGCACGAACAGACCAGACGATCAGAGTTCGTAAATAACTCGTTTATCCAGCTCTTGCACCAGCACCAACTGATAATGAATACGACCAATTGCTGGGTATGTGGGTTAATGCCACATACCATTAACAAGGGTATTCCCTACCTGGTGCTGCCGTATAGTTACAATGGATCGTCATGGGCATTCCAAACCATGTTCCTCTATGCTCTAGATACATACTCCCCTCGCCAACCGCGTTCCATCAGACCTATCACCAATAATAATGCTTTGATGAAAGGAGTTGCCGATATGAGTAGGGATATCGATGCATACTCATCCATTCCCAAAGAAGAGTTGAGACCTTATGTAGGATGGAACGCGACGGGGTATAGTATTAGTCTGGGTGAAAGACAGCGAAAAATCTCATCTCCAATCTGGGTCGTACCCCACATGGGTCGGTTCTGCTTACAGGGTAATGGTCAGAATCCTAGAGCTCAACTGGGAAGGAGTGACTGTACTGAAACGTACACCTTCCCGTCACAGTTTTCCCCTGCGTTTCTGGCTGCCAAGGGCACATATTTCATCTGTCATGACCGAGCATATACATGGCTGCCCCCTGATTTCTCGGGCACATGTTATATTGCGAACTTGCTACCGCCGACATTTACTGCTGCCTCTGACTATCACAAGACCAGAGTTGTGAGAGGTGTGATTAGTAAGGAGGATACTGCCGGTCAGGAAGCGGGAGACTTCTTCTTGGGTTTTCTGCCGTTTTGGGGACCTATGGTCAATAGTAGGAACCTGAGACAGCTGACACGTGTGGTTGAATCCACTGTCAATGTAACGGCTGGTGCCCTTAGTAATCTGACAGCTGAGCTCCAAGCGGATCGCCTTATGACTCTGCAGAACCGCATGGTTCTAGACGTTATTCTTGCAGACCGCGGTGGGGTATGCAAGGTCATCCAATCCAGTTGCTGCATTTTCATACCAGATAATGCTCCAACAGTGTATCAAGCCATCTCCAAACTCCATAAAATATCTGAATCCATACACGTGGATAAGGGAGATTGGTCACTGATGGGGTGGTTCTGGGAATTGATATCTGCCTGGGGTTGGAAAGTTCTGATGGTCATTGGAATGATCTTAGCCATTCTTTTCCTGTTCTGTCTGTGCATACAGTGTGCTCCTGCGATATGTGGCCTCTGTGCTACCTTATGTGTAAGGAAACCTGTATCGAGGGACGAACTAAGTAATAGGATGATGCTACAGCAACATCTCCATGACTTTGCGGACATTGACCTAGACTCGGATTAAGATGAGTATAGTGATTGCCTATGTAATGGCAAAAGGAGGGTCTGTCGTACTTTAATATTCGGGACCGCGTAGGGGACAGGGCCCTACCCCTGTCTATCTTGGTATTAGCGAACCGCAAATGGTAAATGCGGCATGTACGAGTGCTTTATATATCGTTCTAGCTATGAATGCACTGTGTACACGTTATTCTGCTTCACTACGCGGGTTCCATTTTGGAAGCAGTGGCCATCTTGTCATTGCCCTCACATAGGCTATAATGGAGTAAATACGGGCCTCACAGTACATGGGCTTTCCCTCTGACTTCTCTGTGACCTGGGCAGCTGGCTCTGCTGCCCCGGGTCAAACCGGTCTCACGAGCTCCCCTTCCTCCGTCCACCTGTGATTAGCATCAGGGCTTGACCCGTCATAAAACCCTTTCATTCTACACAATCCCCCGGCTAATCTCTTCCACACCTGCTTGTTCCTGCTTTATGACTTGTTTCCCAAAACAGGAGATGATCATGTTTATTGGGGGGTCTATTGACATACGATGTGGGATCTGAACCTTACTGTATAAATCATTGTGGGCTGGCCGAACTGGAATGTGGGATGGTCATCATGACTCTGCCTTTTCTTTGTAATGTACACTTGTATATTGCTGTATCATAAAACCTAGGAATGTATGCTTGAGGCAAGGAAAAGGGTATTTAAGATGAAGTCCGTTCCTATGATTTTCAGCAGTCTCCTGAGAACATACACGCTGTTGTACTTCTAGGATACCTGTCATTGGTCTGCAGCCAATAAACGATTCTTTGACTTCACCCAGAAGACTCTGTGTTTCTGTAGGTCCGGAACAGGGTGAACCCAGAAGTCATAGGGTGTGTGCCCCTGCACCGCTGGGTCTAAAATACCCAGTACTTCAGAGGTTCCTACTGATGTCACGTTCCAATAGTAGGGGGGCATGATCAGAAAGAAACCAAACCTGATAGCATGCACTCCTGACATTCAGCACCCTCCCCATGGTGACAAGAAACCAATCCAGTCTAAAATGGACATGGTATTTGGGGGAAGTAGGTCTCTTAAAATGTCCCAACATTGTAAACTGTGCATAGTCTCCGCAAGGCCAGTCGACATAGCAGGCTTCATGCCCTCACACTGAGGATGGTGATCCAAGACACTGTTGAGAACACAATTAAAATCACTACAAAAAATTATAGGCATAGCCACATAAGGAAGGAGTTCAGTCTCCACAGCGGGAAAAAACTCTGTCGTCCACGTTTGAGGCATAGACATTTAGGAAGCCCAATTCTACCCAATCCAGCTTACCGTATACCAATACATATCTCCCCACCACATAAGCCAAATGACCCAGGTGTAGGAACAGGCAACCGGGTGCCAGACAAATGGAGATCCCCCTAGCGTATGAAGAATGTGTTGAGGAAGATAATCAGCCCCTCCTTTTTTAGGTCGAGCCTCAATCCACCTGTTGTAATCTCTTCTGTGGGCTCTGGGAAAACCCACTGATTGCCATTGGTTTCTACCTGTGGCATTTGGAAATCTTTGCTTGTTATTGGTGCATTCATTGTAATTGTCCTGCCTTTATGTGCTTGGTTCACTCCTAGGCGGTTTCATCTATTGTTTACCTTGTTTGGCCATCACTACGCGTTCAAGGGTGCTCTTGGTCATCTGTGAGCCTTTTCTTGTATTTGTTGTAGCTGGAATACAGAGGACTTATATATAGCCTCTGCGGGACAAAAACATCATATGACACATAACCTCCTGCATATGCCCTTTGACGTCAAGCAAGCACACCTCTTGGCTTCCATGACTCAGAGAGGTTAAGACCTGCAGCCTGTAATACGAGACAGACTCTGAGAATGACCGGCATGTGCCAAAATATGGACCAAAAGACACTGTTTCTTAATTGTTCACGATGTAGAGGGGAGACGTGAAAATAGGTGACATTAAAGAACTTTCACATTGATTTTCCGTTGCCCCAGAACACATTGCTTAGACAAATGCTGATATAGGTGAATATAATCGCCAAGCAGAGTAGCTGAAACATCATATAGTCAACAAGCAGAGCAGCTGAAGCAGTTTGTCGGTCACACCGGATGTGTGAAAAGTTTTAAGCGCATTTCATTTTTCTATGATTGTTCAGGTTATGCAATTTCGCATAAATATTGCTATTGCCATCAGTGTGATTCTAGATGGGCGAGTGCTGCCTTCTTTTCTTTTTCCTCTCATGAAACATTTTTATTTATTTATTTTTCATAGAAATTTAATTGCAAAACACATCTTTAAAACTTACATTTTTGTAAATGATGCATGTTTTCCCCAAAACAATGATCGCAGAGAGTCGCAGTCTGGAGGGATATGTGACGCTACAACGCGATCATTTAGATCGCGGTACGTTACATCGCGGTTGTTACAACTCAAGTCGTTACAACGACTTGCGCTAGAGGCACTGGACTTAGGAATAGTATGATTTATTATTCCAACTCCAGTGTGTGTAACAGTAGGGAAGATTTTGGAATAGTAAATCATACTATTCCTTAGTGTAGAGCGTCATCCAGCGCAAGTCGTAATGACTGTAATGTAAATGTTTTGTGGTGTAACAACCGCGTTGTAAAGGTCATTTCACATCAGGAGTGGCCAATATAATTATGGGCGTGACATAAAACAGTTAGTTAGAAATCTTTGCAATCCAGGGCTATTGGCTTTGTCGGTTGTTGAGAAGATTGTGAGCCCCCTAGTGCACAACTTTATTGATCTTAACTTGAATAGGATGGCGTTCTGCCACAGAATCAATCTACACAGTCAGCGTCCTGATGAAGGTTGATCACATCTATTGTTAACTTCCAAAACACGCACAGGCACATTTCTGACAATACTCATTACACTAGAATAATTAGCATAATGAGCAAAATTTTTTATATTTTTTAATTTTGATGTTTGTTATGCGACGTTTTGTGATGTATAGTTTCTTGATGTATGTTGTTTTTGTTATCACTGTATTGTTATTGGTTATATGTTTAGTGTCTCTGTGCTGTATTCGATTGAATATATGTACTGTTTGCTCCTTGATGTAGGTGCTCACAAATCATGTATATTTACTATATAACCATTTGTACTAGGACTCATATATAAAAAAAGAATTGTATTTAAGATGAATGAACTATATAAATTACTGTTCCGATTCATAGCTTTTGCATATTAGAACACATTGTCTTCATTGTATGAAGTTTTTGGAGAAGTTTTTGTTTGTTTGCACTGATTTCATGAGGGCCCTGGCCTGTTCATGCTCTTGTCTTTGCTGTTCAAGGTCCAAAGTACCATCCCTTCAGACCACCACACGTGACCCAGACTCAGGTGTCTCCTCCATCCTCTGTGCCTCCTGATTTTTGCCAGTGTTCTTCAGGTGTCCCCCGTTCCTCCCACTGTTTCGCGCCATCATCCCAATGGAATCCAGTCATCTCCACGTACCTCCAACCAGTCCCACACAGCACCAGGGATGCAAACAAATGCGTGCGGCCTCCATGGACAACTCTCAATTTAGTTGGGAACAAGGCCATATATGAGAGCATATACTGCAGTCTCTTGGCCCACAGCTTCTGCTTGACCCCAGTGAATGATTGTCTTTGCTGTTGCACAGACCTGGTGTAGTCAGAAAATATACGGATTATGTGATTTTGAAGGTGGGATCACCCTGCAATATAGTGTCTCGATCTCTGTAATTCAGTATCTTGGCTTTGATGGCTTTAGGGGTGGCCCCAGTGAGAGGGGAGTGCACCAGCAATCTGTGGGGACATTCCCCAACAAAAATGGAGCATAAACCAATGTCTAGAAGCTGTTCACAGATCCACTTTTCTAGGAAGAATTCAGGACGAGATCCCTCCACGCATGAAGTGCAGATTGCATATCCGGGATCTACCTTCTGCATCTTCAGCATGCAGTTCTAACCTTTGTGTTTAGGCTTTCAGAGTCAGCACATTGGCCTTTAGTATCCTCATCTTCGCTTGCATTGTAGAATCATTGTGTTCAGTTTTAACAGAGTGTTCTGTTACTTTTCTGCATGAATAAAATTCAGATTGTGAGATCTCTATCAGTTACCTGCGCAGAAGGTCTCGATAGCCGCCAGGAAGTGGGCTCCAGAAGGACCCTGAGCGGTCTGTAGAGCATCAGCATCCATCACCCGATGGGCCCATGCTGCACCAGCGGCCACGTACTGATCCATCGTGACTGCTGGAATGCGCGCAGTTTCTTATCACGAACCATCCTGTGTCCACAAAGGCAATAGCAACCCAGCAATCCGGTGCTGGAACAATGGAAGACAAAGTGGCAGCTAACACACAGTTTATAATACCACCACAAACACTGTTTCCACCTACCTAGATCAATAAAAGTAGCATTATGTCTTTGGCACCTGGACTATGCCCATCAAGGGCAATTTCAAGAGAGGGGGGACATCACTGCAGACAAAGATTCACCCACCGTAGGGTCCGCACCCTACCAGTAAACAGAAGGCCCCACAGCACTCGGCCCATAGTCCCTCCAGCCTCTGGTGTTATGGGGTAGACCTTATCGCCAATCGGCATGCCACACTGTCCACAAGAGTCCTGCTGCCGTACCTCCAGTAGTTCTGCAATCGTGGGCCAAACAGGGGCAGACCACATCCTCATTCATCACGCATTCCTCAAGAGGCAGGGCCCTCACAGCCCAACTCGGGGAAGATACTCCCCAAGCTCCTCCACTGCGCCCCTCAGATTTCACTCCGCGACCGCACCACTGCCTCATGGTCCAATGGGGTAGAGGCACCACAGCAGCCCCTCCTTAGATGTGTGCGGCAGCCACCCCACAATGCCTAAGGTATCTGGTCAATATCAACAATCTCCCCAGGGTCCATCCACTCCTCTGGGCATTTCTTAAATTGGGAGGTTATATTTATTTTTATTGAAGCTCCAATTGGGCCTGACTCCAGCAGCAATCTTGCCCCAGGATCACAGCACAACGACCCAGGCTGGCATAGCAGGCCTCCAGTCAGATCAGTCCTGTGGCCCTTTCCAGGCAACAGCTTTGAGTGGCCACTAGGGCAGGCACAGCACCTCCAGGCACCATGCTATACCACTGTAGGCAAACATCCATCTTCCCAGACAGCCCCTCCCACCACAAGGCCCAGGATAAGAGCACAGTCCTACTGTCACCTCATCGGGCCTCCGTGGCAGGGGGCAGCAGTCTGATCCAGGCCACAGCCGCAGTGCTCCATAGGTCTCCCGCAAGGCCACCCCCACCCTTTGATCAGCTACAGCAATGCCAGGCACCAATCAGCTCTGTTGTCAGTCCCAGCGGATCCAGGCACCTTGCTTTGTCGCTGCATCTGACGGTCTGTCACTTCAGGCAGCCATCCGGGTAGAGCGGTCTAATGCAACCATGTAAGCCCAGTAACGCCTCCCAAGGATCCCTCATTAGAGGGACAGTGCTCTGTCCTGCACAACTCCGGTAGAGCTCCCCTGGTCACGTGCAAAGCGACTTCTGTCCTTTGATCTCCTCCCACATCTCCAAGCACCACTCCTCTCCGTCTCCTATGGGTGCCCTCCGCTCCCCATAGCCTTTCGGACAGCAAGGCTGACTCAACCCTTGCAGGCCCATCACCTCCTCACTTGTTTGCTGCAGATGGAAGCACCTGGGGTCCAACTGGAACAATCAGCTGTGTCTGGCCTTCATACACTGCAACACCTGGTCATCAGGCCTGGTAATCCACTGGGGACAGGAGGATTACTTAGGATTCTATATTAATGGCCAGGAGCACTAGCTCAGGGTGTCCAATTGGCCATCTTGTTGGCCATACCCCTCCCAAATTGTTAATGCAAAGGGGGTTATTTGCAAGAGGCCTGCGATGACGGAGTGTCACTTATTTTTATGCCCCTGTGGCAAAGGCCTCTCAATCAAATATATGTGGTGACGCAAAGCCAGCCTGTGTGGATTCGCATAGCCTCATAGATATGGAGTAGGTCAAGGCTGTGCAAAGCACTATGTTGCCTTACTGTGCGTCAATGAGGTGTTCCATAGGCATTGCGATGGGTGTTCCACTCAACATTCATGGATTTTGATGCTGCTCAGGATTTACAAAATCACATAAACCTGGGCTGCACCAAAATCTCACGCCTCCCTAGGGCAGGCGCAACAAGGAGAAATGTTTTCATTTCTCCTCGTTTTTTCCTCTTTTCATGTGTGCTGCATTCTGCAGCACACATAGAATAGGATTCTTTGTGCGCAGGAAGGTGTCCCTTCCTACACAAAAGCAATCCTGACAACAACACAGACACGTTTCCACCATGGTGCAAGCATGCCTGCATTAGCGCTAGGCACCAAATTATGCACCAGTGCTGGCTGAAAGGCACAGGAATGGCCATATATCATAGAAATGGTGCATTTCTGCTCTTTCGTTTTGACACAGGGAAGCACAGCAAAAAGACTAGCTGTGCTGCCCAGTGCCACAAACTTTAGTTCATTACATTTTGGGTTTTCTTTTCATAGAGCCTGCTAGTTTACACAGCACAGGCTTTGGGAAGTGAAAATTCTTTACTACAAAGGGCCCAAGGTTATTATTAGGGCTGGGCGGAATTTGCGTAATTCCACTGCGTGGAATTTTGAAACAAATTGTGGAAAACGAGCGCATGTCCTGAGTAAGGCTGGGCGGACTTTGCCTAGCGCAACTACGCACAATTTTGTAAGAAATTGTGGAAAACGAGCGCATAACCTGAGGGACCGTGTGCCCGGGACTGGGGTCCCTCGTGCTTGGGCAGGCTCCCCGATCTCCCCGACCTGGCTGTGTTGAGAACCAGGGACCGGCCCCGGGTCTCCTGAGTTTCGGTCAGGGCCTGGGAGCCCAAGTCCTGCGGCCTGCCAAGTGTCCATCTGCCCAGGACAAGAGTCCCTGGTGCAGAGCCCCGGAGCCCTGCAAGGGCAGGCAGGAGCCCTACCGCTATGGCTCGGTGTGGGCAGCTGGGAGTCCTTTCGGTCCCAGCCATCTGGTCGCACCTTTCCCTCAGCCATCTGGTCGCACGAAATGCTTTCCAATGGGGCGACCAGATGGCCGGGCTGCCCTGGAAGTCCCGATGGGGGCTCATTCGCCTCCCCGAACCCAGGCAGGGCTCCAGTAGGTCGGGTGCGTCCGGGCCTAGGGTCCCCTCCGTCACTCAGTGCGCACGGTTTACCAGAAAGAGGGGTAGCCTTCCTCCGGATTACTAGGGGCAGGGTATGCTGAGACGCCCCTCCTGGGGATGGCGGCTCTCAGGCGGGGACCAGATGGGCTAAGCCCGGACGACACTTCCCAGGGGGTCCGGTGCTCCCTCCTCCAGCCAGCGGCGAGGAAAAGTGCCCAGGAGGGCTCCATGGGTCCCCCGGGCGTCCGGGACCCAGGAGCTCCTGTGGGCCTCCCATGCCTGAGGCCCAGCATGGGGTCCACGAGCCCCCCCGAGCCCTGCAGCCCTGGAGCCCTGCAGCCCCGGAGCCCTGCAGTCCCAGAGCCCTGCAGCCCTGCAGCCATGGAGCCCTGCAGGCCCGGAGCCCTACAGCTCCCGAGCCCTGTAGACCCCAAGCCCTGCAGGCCCCATGCCCTGCAGCCCCCAAGCCCTGCGTGGGCAGGCGGGATTCCTAGCGTGAAGGCTCAGGGTTGGACAGATGGGAGTCCTTTTCGTCCCGGCCATCTGGTCGCACCTCTCCCCTCGGCCATCTGGTCACGCGCAATGCTTTCCAATGGGGCGACCAGATGGCCGGGCCGGCCTGGAAGTCCCGATGAGGGCTCATTTGCCTCCCGGATCCCAGCCAGGGCTCCAGGAGGTCAGGTGCGTCCGGGCCTAGGGTCCCCTCTGTCATTCGGTGCACACTGTTTACTAGAAAGGGGGGTAGCCTTTCTCCAGATTACTAGGGGCAGGGTATGCCGGGACGCCCCTCCTGGGGATGGTTGTTCTCAGGGGGGGACCAGATGACACCTCCCCGGGGCGTCCGGCGTCCGGTGCTCCCTCCTCCAGCCCGCTGCGAGGCAAAGTGCCTGGGACGGGCTCCATTGGTCCCCCGGGCATCCGGGCTCCAGGAGCTCCTGCAGGCCTCCCATGCCTGAGGCCCAGCATGGGGTCTACGAGCCCCTCCCGAGCCCTGCAGCCCCGAAGCCCTGCAGCCCTGGAGCCCTGCAGCCCCAGAGCCCTGCAGCCCCAGAGCCCTGCAGCCCTGAGCCCTGCAGCCCTGGAGCCCTGAAGGCCCGGAGCCCTACAGCTCCCGAGCCCTGCAGCCCCCGAGCCCTGCAGCCCCCAAGCCCTGCGTGGGCAGGCGGGAACCCTAGCGTGAAGGCTCAGGGTTGGACAGATGGGAGTTGTTGGAAACCGGGCAACCGGGCTAGCAGTCACCAGGTTCCCAGCACCGTGTTAAGCGTACGTCACACCCACACAATAACCATGCGTTCATCCGTTCCAAAAACGACACTACACCGTAAAAATTATGGAAGTCAAGTTGAAAATATATATGTCTTTATCTTATTTTCTCTTAGTTGCAGGTTTCAAAACATAAATACAATACAATAAGATTTTCCTTCAAAAGAGCAGGTCAAATAAACAATACTACTTTGGAATTTCAATAAATAGGTTCAGGTCATCATTAAGCAAGGAATAAATAGATGTGCAATAAATACAGACGGCAAATAAATACAGTCAGACAATAAGTATAGTGCAGGAATAAATTAGTGGATGACAATAAATAAAGCACCACAATAAATAAGGTAAAACAATCAATGACAGTTACAGTTCAAATCATTTTCATGAGGTCACTTGGTCTTACTTTGCCCATACACAACTTAAGGACACTTGGATGGCATGGGGGTGTCCCACCTAGATTGATCAAGGCTGGGGCCTAAGCTGAGGCAGAACAAGAGTAACCTAAAGATCTGGCCCTCCAAACCACACAACCCTTTATGGAGGTCACTGTACCAGTCTCAGTTCACCCCTGGCACTCCCAGGCTGGTTCTAACACCCCTTTAGCCCCTAGAATGGTCTTTTAGGGCTCCACGGGACGTCAGACGCCCCCTCTACCACTTACTGTCCTTTTTAAGATGATCGGCTCCGCTCGGCACGGTGTTGACGCCGTGAGGCGGCTCTGGATCGATGTCGTTGGGTGGCCTCGACTCGATGTCGCTGGGCGGTCTCGACTCGATGTCGCTGGGCGGTCTTGACTCGATGTCGCTGGGCGGTCTCGGCTCGATGTCGCTGGGCGGCCTCGGCTCGATGTCGCTGGGCGGCCTCGGCTCGATGTCGCTGGACGGCCTTGGCTCGATGTCGCTGGACGGCCTCATCTCAATGTCGCCTTCCGGCGTCGCAGGGACTCGGACTCCCCACTTCCTGGTGTCTCCGGAGTGCGATCTCCACTCCCGACCTCCGTCGCGCTTCACCTCAGTTTCCGGCGACTCCGGTGGGCGGACTTCACTCCCCCGTCGACGCCTCACCTCGACCTCAGGTGACTCCCGACTCGACCTCCGGCGCCTCTCCACGACCTCCGTCGGCGCCCTCACTCGACCTCGGGTGACTCCTTACTCGACCTCCGGTGCCTCTCCACGACCTCCGTCGGTGCCCTCACTCGACCTCTGGCGGCTCCGGGTACGACGTCTGCTTTCTGTCAGTGCCGCTTCTCTACCTCAGGCCCCAGGTCTCCAGGCTTCTCGACGTCAGGACTCCAGGAGGACACTGCTGAACAGGTCAGGAACTTGCTGTTCTTCTTCTTTAAGGCCTGTTCCAAATATTCAGTTCTTTAAGATGGTTCTTCTGGTCTTGATCCCACACAGGGCTTTAGGTTGGGCTTGGTCAGTAGAGACTAGCATCAAGGGTGGGTTTCTGGACCCCACTCCAAGCACTGGTTTCCACCTCTGCTGCCTTACTCCGACCTCCTTCTATCTCTGTCCTCTCTCTTCTCCAGTCAGTTGCCAACTGCCATTCTGAGATGGCCTCCCAACATTCTAACTGCCTCCCACTGTCACAGGGTTCTAGAATGTTCCAGGAGGTTTTGGTGATGTCACAGGTGACAAGGGGTGGCCACCATTTTGTGTCTCAGGCCCTCAGACAGAAGTTCCAGGGGTAGGGAAAATGGCTCCCTGACCCTGTATCAACACTAAAAAGTCTGGTGGTTCCCAAAAAGGAAAAATTATAACAGGGTTTGAGGCAAAAGTGGGACAAAATAAATAATGATGAGGAGGGACCACCCAAAGGGCTGACAGGTCTAACAGGAGTCCTTTCGGTCCCGGCCATCTGGTCGCACCTCTCCCCTCGGCCATCTGGTCACGCGCAATGCTTTCCAATGGGGCGACCAGATGGCCGGACCGGCCTGGAAGTCCCGATGAGGGCTCATTTGCCTCCCGGATCCCAGCCAGGGCTCCAGGAGGCCGGGTGCGTCCGGGCCTAGGGTCCCCTCCGTCACTCGGTGCGCACGGTTTACCAGAAAGGGGGGTAGCCTTCCTTCGGATTACTAGGGGCAGGGTATGCCGGGAAGACCCTCCTGGGGATGGCGGTTCTCAGACTGGGACCAGATGGGCAAGCCCGGACGACACTTCCCCGGGGCGTCCGGTGCTCCCTCCTCCAGCCCGCGGCGAGGCAAAAAGCCCAGGATCGGCTACATGGGTCTCCCGGGCCTCCGGGCCCCAGGAGCTCCTGTGGGCCTCCCATGCCTGAGGCTCAGCGTGGGGTCTATGAGCCCCCCCGAGACCTGCAGCCCTGAAGCCCTGCAGCCCTGAAGCCCTCCAGCCCCGGAGGCCTGGAGCCCTGCAGCCCTGGAGCCCTGCAGCCCCGGAGCCCTGCAGCCCGGAGCCCTGCAGACCCAGAGCCCTGTAGACCCGGAGCCCTGTAGACCTGGAGCCCTGCAGACCCGGAGCCCTGCAGACCCGGAGCCCTGGAGCCTACAGCCCCGGAGCCCTACAGCTCCCGGGACCTGCAGCCCCCGAGCCCTGCATGCCCCGTGCCCTGCAGCCCCCGAGCCCTGCGTGGGCAGGCGGGAACCTTAGCGTGAAGGCTCGGGGTTGGACTGATGGGAATCCGTTCAGTCAAGGCCATCTGGTCGCACCTCTCCCCTCGGCCATCTGGTCGCGCGCAAAGCTTTCCAATGGGTCGACCAGATGGCCAGGCCAGCCTGGAAGTCCCGATGAGGGCTCATATGACTCCCGGATACCAGTCAGGGCTCCAAATGCGCCTAGAGTCCCCTGTGCCTCGCGGTGCGCGCGGGCAGGGATTGCCGAGACACCCTTCCCGGGGATGGCCATTCTCAGGCGGGGACCAGATGAGCTATGCCCGGGCAACACCTCTCTAGGCATCCGGGGCTCTCTCCTCCGGCCCGCGGCGTGGCAAAGTACTCGGGAAGGGCTCCATGGTTCCCGGACAGACATTCCCCGGGCGTCTGGGCCCCAAGAGCTCTGGTGGTCCTTCCCCGGGCTTGAGGCCCAGCCAGGGCCCCCGAGCCCCCTGGGAAGCAGAGCCCCCCAAGCCCTGCGTGGGTGGGCAGGCAGGAGTCCTACCGCTATGACTCGGCTCGGGGTGGGCAGACGGGAGTCCTTTCAGGTGCCGGCCATCTGGTCGCACCTTTCCCCTCAGCCATCTGGTTGCGCGCAATGCTTTCCAATGAGGCAACCAGATGACCGGGTCGTTCTGGAAGTCCCGATGAGGGTCCATTTGCCTCCTGGATCCCAGCCAGGGCTCCAGGAAGCTGGGCACGTTTGCCCCTAGGGTCCCCTCTGTCAATCGGAGTGCGCTGGTTACAAGAAAGGTGGGTAGCCTTCCTCTCGATTAGTAGGGGCAGGGTATGCCGGAACACCCCTCCAGGGCTGGTGGTTCTTTGCTGGGGAGCAGATGGGCTATGCCTGGGCAACATCTTCCCAGGCATCCAGGGCTCGCTCCTCTGGCCCGCGGCATGGCAAAGCGCCCGGGACGGGCTCCACGGGTCCCGGGCAGTCCTCCCCCAAGAGCTCCGGTGGTACTCCTAGTGCCTGAGGCCCAGCCAGGGTCCCCGAGCCCCCCGGGAAGCAGAGCCCCCCGAGCCCTGCGTGAGTGGGCAGGCGGGAGTCCTACCGCTATGGCTCAGCTCGGGGTGGGCAGACAGGAGTCCTTTCAGGTGCCGGCCATCTGGTCACACCTTTCCGCTCGGCTATCTGGTCGTGCGCAATGCTTTCCAATGAGGCGACTAGATGGTCGGGTCGGCCTGGAAGTCCCGATGATGGTCCATTTGCCTCCCGGATCCCAGCCAGTGCCCCAGGAGGCCGGGCCGTTTGCCCCTAGGGTCCCCTCCGTCAATTGGAGCGCGCGGGTTACCAGAAAGGAGGGTAGCCTTCCTCCGGATTACTAGGGACAGGGTACTCTGGGACCCCTCTCGGCCTAGCGGTCCTCAGCAGCAGCTGGACAGGCCAGGATGCCGCCCCAGCCCTGGGTCTGTACCGGGGCCTGTCACGTGGCAGGCTGCCCCGGATGAGACCCGGCAGACCTCCCCCTGCTGGGCTGGGTCCAGGGGCCTCTGGGAGGGCAGCCTCCCCACCCCAGGCTCCGGCCTCAGTCCTGCCGCATGGCAGGGTGCCCGAACGAGTTCCTGCGGGCTCTGTCCTGTGTCCTGCTGTGTGACAGGGTGCCCGGGACGGGGTCTGGCGGGCCCGGGGAGGCTTCCCCTGCGCCTCCGGGCCTGGGAGCCCCAGCTGGGCTCAGGGACCACGCCTGGCCCCGGGTCGGGAGCTCTGGCCCTGGGCACCGTCCCCCAGACTGCGGCACTGCCAAAGGCCCAGGACGGGGTTCCGTAGTGGCCGGGGAACCTCCACTTGCTTGGCTGGGTTCAGGAGCTCAGGCAGGGCCCCTGAGGGCCCTGGGGGGGGGCAGCCTCCCCACCCCGGGCTCCGTCCTGGGTCCTGCCGCGTGGCAGGGTGCCCTGGACGGGGTCCAGTGGGCCCGGGGAGGCTTCCCCTGCGCCACCGGGCCTGGGAACCCCTGCTGGGTCCAGGGGCCCCGCTGGGCCCTGGGTCCAGGGCTCTGGCCCCGGGCCTCATCCCCCGGCCTGCAGCACTGCCAAAGGCCCAAGACAGGGTTCTGTTGTGGCCGGGGAGCCTCCCCTTGCTCGGCTGGGTTCAGGAGCTCCGGCTGGGCCCCTGAGGGCCCCGGGGAGGGTGGCCTCCCCACCCCGGGCTCCGTCCTGGGTCCTGCCGTGTGGCAGGGTGCCCGGGACAGGATCCGGCAGGCCCGGGGAGGCTTCCTCTGCGCCTCCAGGCCTGGGAGCCCCGGCTGGGTCCAAGGGCCCTGCCGGGCTCTGGGTCGGGGGCTCTGGCCCTGGTCCCCGTCCTCTGGCCTGCGGCACCGCCAAAGGCCCGGGACGGGGTTCCGTTGGGGCCGGGGAGCCTCCCCTTGCTCGGCTGGGTTCAGGAGCTCCGGCCGGGCCCCTGAGGGCCCTGGGGAGGGCGGCCTCCCAACCCCGGGCTCCGTCCTGGGTCCTGCCGCCTGGCAGGGTGCCCTGGACGGGGTCTGATATGCCCAGGGAGTTTCCCCCTGTGCCTCCTGGCCTGAGAGCCCCGGCTGGGTCCAGGGGCTCCGCCGGGCCCCGTTCGGGTGCTCTTGCCCTGGGCCCCGTCCTCCGGCCTGCCGCTCCGCCAAGGGCCCGGGACTGGGGTCTGTCGGTCCCGTGCAGGCCTCCCCTGCTTGCCAAGGTGTCTGCGGGCCCCGGGTCAGAGGGCCCGTCGGGTCCCCCATGCAGCCTCCATGGCTGGGGCCCAGCTGGGGCCCTGTTCCTCCGGTCCCCCATGCCCCGGCACCCAATCCCTCTTTTGTTGGGGCACAGAGCGACCAGATGGCTTCCCTTTCGAGCCCGGCCATCTGGTCACGCCTTTCCCCCTCGGCCATCTGGTCGCGCATGTCCCTTCGGCCATCTGGCAGCGCCTATCCCCTCGGCCATCTGGTCGCGCGCACTGCTTTCCAATGGGGTGACCAGATGGCCGAGCTTGCCTAGAAGTCTCGATGGGGGTCCATTTGCCTCCCGGATCCCAGCGAGGGCTCCAGGAGGTCGTGTACATTCGCGCCTTGGGTCCCCTCTGTCACCTCGTGTGCACGGATTACAAGAAAGGGGGGTAATTTTCCTCTGGATTACTAGGGAGAGGATCAGTCAGACCTCCGTGAGGTCCGGCGATTCTGAAACAGGGGAAGGCAGAACACGGGCCCGCCCGCCTGGGCCCCAGGGGCCAGGGTACGCACCTGCCTCTCAACCCCTTTCTGATGGTCCTTTCTCTCCGAGTTTGCTGGGTCAGACCTCCATGAGGTCCGGGAATCCTGAGACAGGGGATGGCAGCACCCGGGCCCACCCGATGCGGGGCCCCCAGGGGCCCGGGTACACACACCTGCCTCTCAGCCCCCTTCCCGATGGTTCTTTTTCTCCGAGTTTGCTGGATCAGACCTCCATGAGGTCGGGTGATCCTGAGATGGGGGAAGGCAGCACCCGGGCCCACCCGCCAGGGCCCCCAGGGGCCCGGGTATGCACCTGCCTCTCAGCCCCCTTCCCGATGGTCCTTTTTCTCCAGGTTTGCTGGGTCAGACCTCCGTGAGGTCCGGCGATCTCGAGACGGGAGAAGGCAGCGCCTGGGCCCGCCCGCCGGGTCCCTTGGGGGCCCGGGTGCGTGCCTGCCTCTCGGGCCCTCCCCAATGGGCCTTTCCTTCGAGCCCGCTCACCCCGGGAGCAGGCAGGGATGTGAAGC